>NC_090922.1:271008141-271642426 GCF_040938575.1 Ambystoma mexicanum
ATGTCGGACTATGCAGAGCATGTGATCTAAGCAGATCCACAAGCTGCCCGACCCTTAGAATGTTCCTGCTAAAGCTTAGGACAAACCAGTTACTGACTCTGCTGAATTTTGGGCCAATATATAATATAGACCGGAAGGAGCGTATATGTCTGGTTTGTAATAACAATATGCTGGAATCTGGCAGACATCTGCTTAATGTGCAGGGTTAATATCGCCTATAATTATGAACCTTTGGTGTTTTGTACATGACATTGAGGACATTAAGTCAGACTCCTTTTAGACATATTGTCTGAATACAGCGAATGGTAAGCTGCATATGGCACTTTCCCGGTTGTGGAAAATGATTCTAAAAATGTTGCCTAGTATACAATCTGAATGCTGAATGACTAATAGCCTAAGTTAAATAATTTGTACAAGACCGGTGGTTAACGGAGGATGGCAGTAGGGGTCAACATGTGGGGTTTTATTATTATGTAAGTGGATTCTTACAGTTTTAATATTTAGGAGTATATCGATATGAATGAACGATGATTGTGCTGATATGGAAGTTGAGGAAATATTTATCAATATATGGTTGAGATAATTATGGGCTTATGATGAAGATAATCGATGAAATGATGAATTGTACTATGCATTATTATGGTATTGTTAATATGTTGTATTTATGTGTACCTGTACTGAGAAATTAATGTTTTTAATTTGTATAAAGTATTGAATTTTAACTTGATAAAGTGTATGTTTGTAAAAGTTTAATTATTATATACAAATAAAAGTAGTAAATAAGAATTATTTATACACAAGGATAAGTAGACAATCTTTCAAAAGAAGCAACTTCTAGTAACATTCAAGAGCAATAAAATAGGTGAGTAAACTTTTCTTATGTTATACATATTCCAGCATATTGAGTGACATCATCTGAGGTCAGTATTAACACTTATTTGTGATCACAATTACAATATTGAGTTTTTAAGGATGGAAATGTTAAAGTCAGATCCGAACATACTTTGTAAATAGAAAAGCATTAGATTCTGCCAGAGGGATGTTGGCAGTCTTTTATCCAAACCATAATAATGTTCAACAATTAAAACCTGTAATGCAACAAGGACTGCCAAAGCCAATGGGTTCAGAAGGGGGCCTTTAGGGAGCCGGGATAGAATGTCTAAATTGCAGATTTGGGACAGACAATGTCAATGGGCTAGTTCAAAAGATCTGATGTGATCTTCTTAGAAAATGTTTTTAGAATAGTCGGAGATTTAATAGAAAATTACAGAAGCTCAAGAGGCGCCACCTTGAAGCACAAGCTCGGAGGCAGGTGCAAGTGAGTTCAGGTCAATGCAAAAGGGTTTAAAATAGTACTCCCCAAGCTAGGAAGCACCACAAAATGGCAAAAAGGTAGATGAACCCCAAACCCCACCATACCAATGAACTGAAGATCTGGCTCCAGCTGGATGCTATCCTGTTACAGTGTAGCAGACCCTTGTTCCTGGTCGTGGTGACGAAAGGGAGGGCATCTGGTGGGCTTTCGTGTCAGCATTCGAGAGATGGACTCGGCAGCAATGGATTCTCCTCCATTCAGCTGCCTTTTGTGGTTTTGCCACCTTTTTCTCAGCGCCAAAGAAGGACAAAACAGCTCTGGTGGGAAGTTACTTGATCCCTTTGTCTTGGACTCTGGTGAGATACTGTGGATGAAGATTTCCTTCTTCGGTAGGGTCCACTGGATGCCCACAAAGTTTTGGCCAGAATCGCACTTCCGAAGACAATGCACTCTATGATGATCAGGGGTCCCCGGGCATTGGGATTCTGCAGCCTTGGCGAGTCACAGCAAGTCAGGGAGTGGGGGCGGGGGGTTGTCACCATAATGAAGCTTAAAGGTGCTGCTGGCGTCTCTTCACGTCTTCTTTGTCAGATGTACTACTCTGCCTTCAGTCCCAAAAACATCGCCTTTTAGGCAAGTTTCCATTCATTCACAGCCCTAGGGCTGTAACACCCAGCAGAGTGGATGTCCTCCTGGAAGGCCAGATGGCCAATAAGAACTGGTTTCACTCAGGCACACCTAGAGACAAAGGACAGGGAAGTTGTGAGACTCCCTCACGTCCTGCCTTTCCAGAAACATTGGAGCCTGGGCGGGCTTCAGGGATGAAGCCTGCCAAAGGCAAAAATCAAAAAGGTCTCAAACCCGATTCAAACAACAGAGTAAAAGCCCCCAAAGAACCAACTGACAAGATATATTGAAAAAATAAGACTCCATTGGGTGCTGTCCTGTAGCAGAAAAATCAGCCTGCAGATACATGGCACACAGGTAGTAAAAAGCCACCAGCCATTCAAGTTAGTTAGTGTAACAGAATGTTACATGAGAAGTGGGATAAAGGAGTTGCTATGTAACCCTCCAGCACTCCACATAGGGCGGTGTGTGCTGGACCCACTATCATGGGAACAGTAGTTCACCCAAGAAGATGTAGCTAAACATTAAGAGAAGTCCATTGGACCTCTCTCAATGGCACTGCACAAAAAGGTGCTGTGTGTCTTTACCAGATCCATTGAACAGTAAGAAACACCCAAAACCCTAGTCAGAAAAACACATGAGTGAGAAAAAAGTCCCACTCATCCAGGAGTTAACATTAAGAAGCCTCAAGTCCATCCAGCAAAAGAGCTGGGGGTCACTTAAATTAAAGGCAATTGGCGCAGAAATGAACATTCTCCCTAACAGATGGTTAAAAGTAGACTGCACTGCATTATGCTTGTTTCGTGAAAAATATAAACACACCCACAGTACTATATGGCAATATAAACAAAATATGAGAAGAAAGTTATTGCCACTATCAAAAGTTCCCATTATCGCAATTACAAATAAACTGATACCTTCCTAAGAGTGGCTTGATAATTGTTGGAGTTCATTTTGGAAATGGACTCCATAAAACAATGTAACATAAGAGCAAAAGAAATCAAATTAAAAAGGCGAGTGTGAATAACTTTCTAAACAATAGCAATTCAGAGTATGCCCGAAAAGGAGGCATTTAGGGCTTACATTAGTGAGGGTACATTAGTGAGGGATTTCCTTATTATTAATGTACATTCGCCTGTGTCGGCCAGTGCTGCCACAGGTGGTTTCTCCCGAGTTTGAAGCACGCAGGTGTCCAGGGGACTGTTTCACACCCCCACCCACCCCCAACCTGAGGAGTCTTGTTCTTGCTCCGGATCCTGTTATTTTGCTGGTGGGGAGGCAGAGAATACAACCAAGGGGGCGGGAGCCCGTGCAGGTCTGGCTCCTGCACAGAGCAGGTGAGCCTCTTTGCACAGATTAGCGGTACGGGCATAGTCCCTCTGATGTACTGTTACATGATTGCACTGCCTCTGCACTATTAGAGTCTCTTTCTGTGCATAACGGCTGTACAGCCTTGTACATAAGAAAAGCTGCATCTCTAAGGACTTTTCCAGGTTGTGGTATTTTGGTGTGGATGGTACCCGCAGGGCCGTTTGGTGTTCTGTTGCTGGAGAAACCTTTTGGAAGTAGGAGAGAGAAAGCAAAACCCTCCCGCAAAGCACTGCAGAGATGTGCAGAGATCTACAGTCATCGTAGCTTTCAGTGGCTGGAAATAAACATCTTTGTCGGAATTGCTGGACGACGTTAGCTGAAGGGCGATGGCAGGCCAGAGTGCCCATCATTTGTGTTGCCACCCAACATCGCTGCTGGAAGCAAGGCTTGTTTACTGAGCTCTACCCGTGGTGATGAGGACCAGACTGCATCAAAATACTGCCACCTCCAACCAGGAGATAGCTCAGGGCTTGATCAAACATAATATGGTCACAGAACTGTTGCTACAGTTGGGCGACCCCTCCTCCAAGATCCAACATGGTGGTGGGAAAGGTCAGAGGGAAACAAAACATATGGTGGCCATGAACACCACTCCAATAATGGGCCAAAGGATTGGTAGAATGGCAGAGCAGCCAGGCTTATCTTATGAGGAGGATGTGAGCTGTAGGTAGGTACACTGAACCCAGTCAATGCAATAGCCCAAAGAAACTACACACTGAAAGTTATATTAAAATATACATGTATTATATATACACATAAGGCAGGCAAGTAACTATTTTTGACTAACCAATACACATTGGAAATATCAATAATATTTTTAAAAGGTGACTGCTTCAATAGTAGTTGCATGCGCTTACAATTGTTACAGAAAATCACAATAATGACAGTTCTACCGCACAACTTGTAGTGCCGCGCACCCACATTTGCTACAGACACATGACAGTTTCATTAATTGATGAAGTCACACTGACAAAGTCTGAAGGAAGGAAAAGCAGGGCTTCCAGCACTATTCGCAGTAGGATATTTCTTAGCAACACTTTTCAAAGCTTCTAATGATTTGGCAGTCGAATCCCCAACTATCCAAGAGTTCATCAAAGTCAGTGTAGAGGTGTAACAAAAGTCTTATGCAGCAGCAGCAGAAAAGGTAAAAAGTCGCCAAAATAAAATACTTTAACAAGACAACACAATGTTTAGGGACCCTGCAAAGGATTCCCTAAACGAGTACAAGCTGCTAAGCCTTGGTCAGAGATATGGTTGAACATCCAAACCCCTTGTCATGCACTCCTGTAACACCGGAGCCACTATTCGGCTTGAGGAAAGTTCTACCTTGATCCCCACAGTACCTTGGGCAAGATGAAGCAAAGGCAGCTGGATTCTTTTCTGTGCAGCAGCAACAGAGCGGTGTCCAGATTCCACGGTCTGGTGACAAAAAGAAGGACTCTGAATAGAATGTCACAGCAGCAGTCGCGAGAAAGGACCATCTGCAAGGATAGGGCACTGGCGTGGCTTAATTCTTTTCTCTCCAACAGACCCTCACAAATGCAAATGGCTCCTTTTTCTCCCCCGCCTCACTCTCTACCTTTGGCGTCCCTCAGGGCTCTATCCTATCGCCAGGGCTCTTCAACATCTACCTGGCCCCTCTGATCTCCCCCTACTCCCCTCATTCCCAGTGTTAAGCAGACATGACAGCTCTTTCCGGCTGCCTTTCCCTACCTCCAACGCCTCCTCTTCCTCCCTCATACCAGACTACCCGACTGCTATTCAGGCAGGTTGCTCTGCCAATGATCTCTGCCTCAATGCCAGCAAGACATATCCTCCTCACTGGGACGCCGGCACCTAGTTTCCCCCTCACTCAGACCTGACTCCTTGGGTCCCCTCCCCTCACCCACTCGTGAGGCAAAAAACCTTCGGAGCATCTTTGACTCTTCTCGCTCCTTCTCTCCACACATCATGGACCTTGCCAATAAGTCAAATGTTCAGCTTCATCTCCTCCGGGGCATTATGCCTCTCCTCACCTTCCCCCAGAATCGCAATGTATCCAGAGCATGGGTTCTCTCTAGGCTGGTCTACTGCAATGGCCTCTTCCTCAACCTTCCTCTTTCCTCACTTCGCCCCCTCCAACTAATCCAGAACAGGACTGCGAGACTTATCCTTGGCCTCAAGCCCAAGGACTGTACCTCTCCAGCTCTTAAATCTCCCCACTGGCTCCTGGTGACTGCAAGGATCAAATTCAAGACCCGCTGCGTCATCCACAAGGCTGTCTGGTGCCCGGGACCTCTCTACATCGAGCTTTACCTCCCAAAATTCCTCCCAGCCATAGCCCTTCAGTCGTCTAATGCCAACTCTCGGCAGCTGAAAGGTTTCTCCAATCATAGAGTGGGAGGTAGATCCCTCTCTTTGGCTGGCACCTCCCTCTGAACAGTCCCCTCCTCCCCCAGACTTGAACCGGATCTTAAGTTCCAGAAGCTTCTCAAGTTCTTCCTTCCTTCCCCTCCTCTTCCTTCCCTCTCCCGTGCTAAACTCTCCATCGGCCGCTGGGCTGGGGGCCTGTTCCCTTCAGTCAAACACCCCCAGCATCCTCTGCCATCACTTGCCCTTGGGCTCCCTTTGCCAAACTATCCCAACGTAGTCCTGTCCATTGCATCCTTTCCCTGGCACTTGCCACCTCGGCACAACCAGATCACCCCCCCCTTTGGGGGCGCCCCATTTCTGCACTTCTCCCTCTACCCCTCCTCCCCCCGTGACACTTATCACCTCGTCCATGCACCCGCACGGTAGTATTGTCACAAGACCAATATAACCATTTCTTTGTTTTTGTATTCTTTTGATTTCACATGCCCCTCCACCACCTTTTGTCTTGTGGTGCCTGCAAGCACCTGTGTATAGGGGGGTCATATAAATGTCCAATAAAATAAAAAATAAAATATGTCTTTGGTCTCCTACGTCTGTCTGCGGTTTTGGCACCGTTATTATCAGCTCCAACAAAGGGTGGTTGTTAGGGGAGTTTTCCTAAAGTCCACTGTGAGGTAAGCCTTTATAAAACTATCCCAATGGTCTGTAGATGCCCAACTCTTAGTATCTGTCCGTGCTACTCATGGAACCTTGGTAGAGTGGCAGTGCAGTCAGGCTAATCATAAGAGGAAGATGTGAGCTGTAAGTACACTGAACCTAGCTAGTAATACAATTCAAGAAAACAATTTACACATACAAGTATATTAAAATATATTTACACAAGATATACTTTCAAATACTTAGCACATTAAACTAAAACACATTACAATACTTGCAGATACTTTTCAAAGGCCACTGTTTAGTTTGCAGTCGCTCACGGTTACAATTGTTACAGCTTTTGACACTAACAGTTTTACTGTATTATATGGAATAACGCACACACAAAGTAATTGTATTTAGTTAGCAAAACCACATAAGATAAATGACTTTTAGGAAGGAAAACAGTTGGTTAGTGTAACACGAGCAGGGCTTATGGTTATAGAGGCAGTTTCTTCACACAGCAAGGCTTTAAGAGTCCAAAACGTAACCCTAGCTAAAAGGAAGTTCGAAGAGGCTCACAGTCTGGGGAAGCAGCAGAATACAAACATTCCTGTGGATACTTTCTAGCCTTTAAGATGCAGGAAGATTAAACCAACGTCTGAGACCCTGTTAAAGGACTCGCTAAAGGGAACGGAGCAGCAGCCTGCGTAGGAGGTAAAAGGGGATTGCCCTGGACAACTGTACCTTTTTCCCCACAGTACGTTAGGTTTGAAGGCATTATTTTCGTGGCTGGATTCGCTTCGATAGCGCAACGCTGGACCCGACCTTCGGATTCCTTGGTCTGGTGATGAAAGGCAGGACAATGGACGGGATCACACATCAGCAATCTTGAGGGAGGACCTCTGGCATGGATTTCTTCAGCTCTGGCATGGATTTCTTCAGCTCTTCGGGTCAGTATGCAATTTTGGCACCTTTCTTCAGCACCAACCAAGGAGACTGTTTCACCCAGTCAACCTTCTTCGATTCCTGGAGTCCAGCACTCTGCTAAGGGGACTTGGACGAGTCGGATTGGGACTCCGGAGGTTCACCTGGAGCTCAGCAAAGACCTGGGACAGATTCGGCCTTTCAAAGATTATGCACTTCAAATGGGTCAGAGGTCTCCTGGTATTGGGGTTCCGCAGCTTGGGAGAGGCACAGCACAGCAGATGGCTCAGATTGGAGTTTGTCTAGGGACTGGTTGTTCCCACCAGTCAAAGGGAAGGAGGAGTCCTCTTTGGCGTTCCTCTGTCGCATAGAAAACAGGGTCAGGCCAGCAGTCGTCGCTTCATGGTGTTGCAAAGGGTCTGCAGGCATCTCTGGTTATCTTTTTCTTCAATTACTACAGTTTCCAATGGTTGACATGCCTTTCACCTCAGGAACATCCCCTTTTATTCGGTTTCAGCACACGCTCCTCTGCAATCTCTCACAGCAGTTTACAGAAAGGGACGGGTGGCTGGCCAATCAGGACAACCAGACCCCCAGTGGGAGCTGGTTCCATTCAGGCAGTCAGCCAGACAAAGAGCAGGGGAGCGAAAAACTCCTCCCCCACTTCCCGTCTGCCCAGACACACTTGTGCCTAGGCGGGACACCCAAGGTTTCCTGCCAAAGGGAAAACACTCACACAGACCTCCCCCTCCCAGGATGGTAGAAGGACTAACAAAGAACAACCACGCTAGAAATGGAAAAAAAAGAAGCCCTTACGTTAGTACTTAGGTGCCCCTATTGTGCACAACAGGGACTGCGAATCGAATACAGTGCAGTAAAAAAAAAAAAAATGAATAGCACACTAGTCGGCAGAACACGTCCACTGTCACCAGCCATCACTAGGTTGTCTATGCGACTAAAAAGCCACAGGAGCAGAGAGAAGGGGGATACAAAGTATACCCTTGGCACTCCACAACGGTGGTGTGTTGCAATCTCTCAGAATATAAAGTTTTAATCAGGGGTGGCTGTTGCACACTGGCCAAGATGGCGGCTCTTCATTAGAGCTCTGACACACAGCACTGTTACGAGGCTGCAAGTTACCACCTCATATCGATTTCTTCACAGTCGCAAACTCGACAGAGGTACCACTAAAAGTTCTGGCGATCCATTGCCCCAGGTCGAACACCCCTGTGTACCTGCAGTGCAGCGGGACGAGCGCACGAAGTGACTCTCGGCTTGGGTGTGGCAGTGAGGGACGAATGCCTGATCCGTCTCCTACGCCAACTCTAGTGTTCTACAACCTAGCGGATTTCCCACCCCTGTGTCAGACGTTCCCCGACCCTTAAATATTCCATGCATCTGGGACACCAAGCGTGGCACTGGGGGTGCCCTCCAACCAGCATACCTTTGCTCGTGGCGGAATTGCAGCTGCTGCCGGTGGGTGGCCGCATCAGCTGTTGCAGGGGAGAGGCAGCAGAGGATTGATACTGACGGATCTCACTGGTGCAGGCCCTGCTCCATCCTTGCCTGCACCCAGGGACGCCACTAGCAGGCACGGAACCCTGATCTGCGGACTGGCTTTGGGTGGGGAGGTACCTGCTGGGTGCTTCTGGGCAGCCTCGAGACTCCAGAGCTACGCCTCATCCAGGCTGAGATCCCTGTGGCCCCTCCCCCGGCACTGCCCGATCCCATCTCACTGATCTCTACCGGACCCATGCAAGGTCCCCAAGCCTACTTGTTGGAGCGCGGGCCTCACAGTCAGCCCATCCAGCGCTCTGCAGTCATCCACCTATACACGCCCCTGCCCGCGCCTCTGCCGTTTGCCTGGTGGCTTCCCTGCCCCTTTCGGGCAAGTACCATAGGGAAGACTCTGTCGTAGTGCGAGGACTGGTCTCACGGTGTGTGCCCCCAAACTGTGGTCAGCGCCTACCAGCTATTTACCTGACCCCTCTTGCGGGACACAGCCATACTGTCTTTCTGGAGGCAAGCCCCAGACCAGGCCCCTTGGGGAGGTATAAGATTAAGCTTACCATGCAAAGACCCACTGCATACCTGAGGGATTACCCTGCACTGTGATAAACGCTGACAGACAAGAGACTGAATGTTAATCACTGCGCAGCTGGGGTGCTGGGGCCTTCACCCCCCCCCTCCCGCCAGACACTTTCTACTGCTGCAGGCTGCCCAGTCCTATTGCGCAAGATGACCAAAGGGAGATCCAAAAAAAAACACTCCATGAACAGTACACCAAATCCATCATTAACCCTCCAGCGCTTAGTGGGGCTTCCTCCAATATGAATATGGACATTTCAACTACCTGAACACTTGGGGACTCAACGTATGGTAGCATGTTTGCAGGAGGGCTTCCCTAAAATACATAGTAAACTGGACATGACCAGCACTATAGATTCTATATAATCCTGCATCGACAAAACTGACCAATGCCAGTCTGAAGTGGAGGCCAGAGTGGGCTCTGTGCAAGATGGGGTATCCACTAAGAGGAACTCGCGACCCTTACCAGGCAGGTGCTCCAGGTCGAAAAGAATAATGACGACCTTGAGTCGAGATGCAGACGCAACATCATTTGGATCATCGAGTCCCTGAGAGCAGCTGAGAGTCCCTCCTGGAGCAATGGATAGAAACCACCCTGTTACCGATACTGCGTAACCCATCACCATTTCCGCAGTTCACCATCGAAAGCGCTCATAGATCCCTGGCCAACAAACCAAGACCTGAAGCCCCTCCACACCCTATAATCGCACGCATACTCACCAAGACAGAGATGTCATCCTACGTGCAGCCCGTGAGTGGGGCGGCTTGATGTTGAGGTCCAACCCTGTTCCATGACGGTTCAGCAGAGAGGAAATCCTTTCTATCAGTGAAGAAAAGGCAATGAGATTGCAATATGAAATGATGTAGAGGAGCAGTTACATGCCTCTGCAGGAAATCCCACCCCTTACCTCCTACCTCCTAGATGTTGGAAGCCTGAGATTGTGCCATGCTGAACACCGGCTGTTGTGACCATACCGCGGGAGTATTCGAAAGAAGGTACCCACTGAGACAGCCATATTGAATGTATCCCCAAAAAGACGATATTCTGAGGGAGCAATTCCCTGAAGGAATATGGAAAGGAGCAAAGAGGAGCTGGCGATGTCACGAATGACAAGCAGGACGCCCTGAGGATAATGGCTGAAGAGAATGCATGGATCTTACAGAAACTGATGACAAAGTCAAGAATCGAGTAAACTTTCATATGCGAAAAGAAGATTGTATGTGTGCAAAGCACTGCAGAAAATGCAAGCCGTTCAATAACTGTACAGCTGCTGTAACGTAAGTAATCTTAGAAGATGGATATATGTAGAGAAAAGACGGTAGGTGAAACCGCCATTGTATAGAAACTGGACATCAGTGTCATGGATTTAGTAAGCCAAGACCCATGGAGAGAAAAGGCGAGAACTTTGATGCAACAAACAAACAGATTGTGGGAACTAATGGCAAGGCCTTTTGGCCTGGTATCAAAACTGAGCAGCCAAGGTCAGTTAACGTGCAAACCAAGAACACCAAGCCTGCCAAGTTGTATTCATTTAAGACATTTAAATGCTGCAAAACTGACCAAATCGTGGACTCTGGTCACGTGAGCCAAGGATGGAAATAGAGTCGAGCCTGGAGTCCTAGAACAAGTATAATGAAAGCCTGTACTCCTATATATTCCCACAGGCAAGAATACTTTACAAGGCCATGATCAAAGACAATCTTCATGGCAGAAGGCATGGGTGATGAGATGTTGGGAGGGGAGGTAAAGAAGTCCACCTCCTGGCACATGGGTCTGAGCTTACATGCTGCTAAGTGAACTGAATGTTCCAGACATGGCACAAGCATGCCAACCAATTATAGAGGGCCGTATAACCAAGGGTCCTATAGTTGGAGGACCAACGATAAATTGTGTACTTAATAGTGTTGAAGATGGCAGGTAGGCATAAGTTGTCCACCTGACAGTGGGCATCCAATCACAATCCTAGTTCCTATGCAGTGTATACTTAGATGTTCCCCTTAAGCCTATCACAGTCTTTGATAGGTTTTCTATTATTTGCCACGTAGTAGGATGTCATGTCTGACGTATTTGTTGCATATAAGGATGTTTTTATGAGCAATGCACCGAGTGCTCAAGTGAACGTCCGTTGATGTCCGTTATAACTCCCCGTTTTAGATAATTGTCAATAAAACAGTACCTTTGCCATCTTCCTGAGTTGGTCTGATTATTTGGTGTCTGAGTTATTCTGCATCCCCATCCATTGCATGCACGATATCTAAAGGGCCATATGCTCACGTGGTAGTGGTGCGGATGGTTGGAAAAGATCCAAACTAGTTTGTCTCCAGATTTTCAGACGATCGGGCATCCTCTGCCATTAGCTGGAATATCACAGGTTTTCCTGTGGAGAGCGGCCGATAGAATTTTGAAAGAAGAACAGAGACCGGGAGCAGGTCCCCCTTTGATGAAATCCCTGCCCGGTTTCCACGGGCGCTCTGCAGACAGAAGGTGAAGTGGTCAGATTGGAGGAGTGGACGATACCGAAGGCCTCGAGTCGATTTACAAACAAATGGTGAGTAGACTTAGGGGAATGATATGGTATAGCATTTATAACACGCCTATACACAAGTGTTTCAAGGCGCGACGAGGCAAGGGATGGGGGGGGGGCAGAGGGAAGACAGACAATCTTACTAGGCCAGGTGACATTGAAATCGCGCAAGTGCAATGAAGGGGGGAAAGAAGTGCAGGGGGAAAGAAGGAGGGGGAAGTGCAGTACATAGGCTAACAGTAAAATAAAGACAATAAATAGAAAGTGTGGCCAGCTTGTGGAGAGTGCAAGGGTAAGTGCAGACATCGGGTGTCAGGTGCTGAAGAGGGCTGTAGGGATACAGAAACAGTTGCTGTGTGCAACTGGCAGGGAGGGGGCATGGGCCCAAGTTTAGAGGGTAGCCAGGTAACCAGAGCAATTTGGAGACAGAAGAAGCAAAGAGGTGCGAAGATTAAGCTGGGAGATGGCCAGCTTTTCCATGAGTTTGCCCAGGAAAGGAGTGATGGAGATTGGGCGATAGCTAGCAAGGCAGGAAGGGTCGGTAGAGGGTTTCTTAAGAAGAGGGTGCAAAAGGGAGTGCTTCAGGGGGAGAAGACTCCAGTGGTGAACGAGTGGTTGCAGAAGTCAGCCAGAGCAGGAGCCAGGGTGTCAATGTGGTCCTTCATGGTTTTGGAGGAACCCGGCTGAACCTGTTTCAACGAGACTTTCATAGATCGGACTTGTCTAGAAACCTCGTCTGGGGAGAACAGGGGAAAGGCAGAGAAGGAGGGAGGAAGTGGCTGAAGAAGGGCCAGAGGAAGAGCAGGGAGTAGAGGGAGGAGGGGAGAGGAAGAACAAGAGGACAGGATGTCCTGAGTTTTAGAGATGAAATGAGAAGCATGGTTCATGCACAGGGCCTCAGAGGGGACAGGAGAGGTAGAGACTGCAGCAGGATTGGCCAGCTCCTTGCAGATTTTAAGGTGTTTGGCCGAGTTGTTAAGATGCCACAGAGTTGCGGGCTTGGATGTGGGCTCTCTTATTGGTGCGGACAGAGAGCCGGTATTGCCTTTGGCGCAGGCGGCAGGCCAGTTTGTCAGAGGATGAACTGGAAGCACGCCCTTTCCTCTAAGCCACACTGCACTTGCGTTTAAGGGTGACGAGGTCGGAGTCATACCAAGAATTGCACTTGGCATTGGGCTTCACGTGGATGCTCATAACAGGGCCAAGAACATCAAGAGTATCAGATATAGCAGAGTGAAGCATGGAAAGGAATGAGTTACAGTGTTAGTCAGCCAAAAGGGGACAAGGGGGTGAGAAAGTGGCGGCGAAAGCTGCTTCATGGGTCAGATAACCGAGAAGGTAGGTGGCAGTGCTGGAGTTGGCTTGGCCTGAGGGGTAGAGAGGGTGAGCTGGGAGGAAAGGAGAAAGTGATCACTCCAGGAGAGAGGTGTGGTGAGAGGGATCGATAGGGGAAGGTCTGAAGATATGAAGAGATCAGAACATAGTGTGTGTCCTGTGGAGTGAGTCGGGCCAGAGGGGAGAATAGAGAGTGGGAGAGAGTCGCAGAGGTTGCAAAAGAGTGCAGACCAAGGACAGGAAGCATCCAGGTGGATGTCAAAGTCTCCAAGAAGGAGGAGTTGAGTGGTAGAGACCAGGAGGGAGGAGTCGAGTGGTAGATACCAGGAGGGAAGAGGAGAGGTCCGCCCACTCAGAGAGGAGGCAGGAGATCTGACCAGGTGGCTGATGGATGCCACAGTGAGGGGGAGGAAGAGCGAGAGCGTGCGAGAGAGGGAAAGAGTACAAAGAGGACCTCCCATCTGGTGCCACCATTAATGGGAGAAGAAGAGAAAGGAGAGAGCACAAAGACCATACATAGAGTCCATATGTCTGACGAGGGAAACGACAAAAAGGATGTCAGTAAGGGTTTGCCTGAAGGAAGTACTTGTATAGGTATCAGTGATGGGAAGGCCTGGATTGAAGACAGGGGTGTCCTTTTTAAACATCTTCCTACCAGATTTAAGGAGGAGATCAGGATAGTCGATAGAGACGCAGTTAGAGAAGATAGGAGAGACAGAGGGCACCATAGAGTAGGTAGGGAGAGGAGAGCAGAGCAGAGGAGGCAGGGAGAACATTAGGGAAGGACACAGGGAGGGGGGCAAGCAGACGAGACAGAGAGAGACGATACAATAGTACACAGTTGGACAAGACGACAGGAGTTTAGATAATGGTAGAGAAGAATGCTTTCCTAAGAGGCAAAACAGAGCTGCACTACTTTCACAATGCAAAAGGAATACCTGAGAAAAACACCCCTACGTCAGTGTCCTGTATAGAGAGAAAAGGGCCTAGGTTTCACAATGCATTTTTTTTAAATGCTTTCACAATGCAATTTATGAGTCTGAGAGTCTAAGAGTCCAGGTATTCAGGGTAGAGAGAATCTATTTCTAACCCGGGCCAATCCTACCTTACTTAGTCGCTGCAGGTTAACGGCTGGCAACTGGCTTCCCAAGCTGACAGCTGCAGACACTAGCTGGAGCTGCCACACAACGAGCCACCCTTTGCCTTGGGGCCCTTAGCCGCAGGGCCTGCCGGGCAGAGGGCTGCCCTGGGAGGGTCAGTTTAAGACCAGAGATCACACCTATCAGGGGAGATGGGCGAGGTGGGAGGGACCGTGAGCTGGGAAAAAGAAGTGAGGGAGGGATGGAAGGGAAGCACAACAGGGCCGGGGGCACTGCAAAGAGCCACACAAGTTGTAAAAACAAGGCCCAGGAATGTCTGACACACAGTCTGCACTCACCTGCTGCACCATGCAAAGAAACAAGTGTGGGCACAGCTGGCTGGTAGGCAAATGAAGGGGATGGGATTGTGATAATATTTAAGTAACTGGAAATATTGTGTGGATAAAAGGTAGTGCTTAGTTTAGAGTCCTGGCTCAAGGGAGAAGGAGACGTTTCAAACCCCAACAGGGGCAGAGCAGAACATATATTGCATAAACAGGTTTACGCAAGGTAACGTCTCAAACCCTGTAAGGGTATAGAATAAAGGCGAGCGAGAAAAAGGTGATCACAGTGTTTATTAGTGTGTAATGCAGACTAGTCTGTATGTTTGAGTAGAAATATCAAAGAGCGATAGAAGTTGTGAAGTAATTGAAAAAGTTAAGGAGCAATAGTGATTGGTACCAATCAAAGCGCTATGCTCAATCAAAAAAGGTAGAGATAACTAATTAAAAAAATAACTTGAGCGGTGATTGATGGTGCATGATCATATTAGTTGTTTTAAAGGTGTTGAAAAAGTGGCGATTTAAGCAAAAATATAAAGGTCATTTCATAAGTCTAGTAAGTATTGACAGCCAATTGAGACTTTTCATTATGAGAGATACTCCTCTGATACACTTAGGTAAAACATTACCAAAGCATATACCCAAGCTCAAACAGTATAGTGCGGAATGGGTGAAGGGCACGACAGATAAAATGTTTATGCCATGGCCACAAGGGGGATCATTGTCAAAAGCGGTATTGCAACATATGACTACATACTTGCACGCTGCGTACACGGGGAATCACCAATCTAGAGCTCTGGAAAATGTACCAAGAAGAAAGAGAAGATCCGCTACCCGAGGAGTGAATGCTTAGTCAGAGCAAGGAGGAAGGTATTGAGGTAAGTAAAAGGTGCTAGTACGGAAGACATAGGGTTATATCTTTTAAAGAGTTAAAGCAGTGACGGGGTATAGTAATCCAATATATGAACCTCCTGCTTATAGTAGTGATGGAGAATAAGAGAAAAGAAGAGATCTATAAAATCATACAAGACAAAGTAGAAAGGAGTGAGTGGTCGAATCTGTCGACGGAAATACATAGGGAGCTTAAGAGATGTAAAGGAGAGAAGGATAATGCTGACGAGATGGCGCTCGTGCAGAACGAATGGATGGGAGGACAGATACTATGGGAAAAGCATTGAGTAAGTTAGGCAAAGAGAAGAGAAGGATGAACAAGAAAGAAAAGAGAGAAGAGATTGAAAGAAGACTAGCAGAAAAGGAAGAGCAGGGAGCGACGGGAACAGATATCAGGAGGAGCAAGAGAAAAAAAGAACAGTCAGAAGAAAAGTATGAAAATAGACAGAGCGATAGAAGATCGGGATAGAAGCGAAAGGAAGAGAGGAGAAAGCACAAAGACTAAAAGGGACAAAATACAGAGACAGAGAAGAGGAGGAAAAAAGTGAAGGAGTAAGGAGAGAAGAACGAAGGCAAGAAGAACAAAGAATGAACGGATGCGAGAAAGCGAAGAGAACCAGGTGAAGAAATAGGACAAAGAAGATGACAGCCAGGTCTTAATACCAGTCTCATTTGTAAGGCACCAGTAGGGCCAAGCCAAACCGAGAAACACGATGGGACAGAATAGAAGTGATTCCTCTGATGTAGGAAGCAATGCCAACGGCATCTAGAGTAGTATTGGAAGAAGAAAGGATTGATAAGACCTATACAGAATTAAAGGAAGGCAGCAAGTATGGAATTCGAGGGAGGAGGGATCAATCCCTAGCATTTCAATCGCAAAGCAAAGAAGAAATTCCAGTCACGGACGTAGAGCATTGTCCTTAAGCAGACTGAACCTAGACACAGGTGAGGAAGATAATAGTCACACTAGTTGGCGACAAAAAGGAAAGAATCCAGTTTTGGGGTTGAAGGAGGGAGAGCATGCACCCCTGAAGGAGGCCTGCAAGTGGATAAAGAAATTAGATGGTAGGATCTGGAACAACCCAAGAATAGGATGCCAGAAAGTCTCAGAGGACGATTGTATAGTGTGAAGGGAGAATCACAGCCACATGTGAGCAGGTTAAGGTTGTTACCGACAAGGAGACAGACAGGGATGATCGTCCCTGCCATGGATAGACTAATGATGGGAGCCGAATGTGGGTTGGGGTTCACACAGCTTATTTGGAAAAAGGAAGAACAAGACCACAGTATATCCCATGGCCATAGATGACAAGGACAATTTAAGGTGTAAGCTCCCCAGTTGGACTTCAGGTGCTGGGAATTGGATTTATGAATTTGAAAAAATGACAGGAGGAAACACGCTGGCCATAGGGGAGATCAAAGGTTTCCTGGCAACTATTCTTTGGAAAAGGCTGATGGGAGAGCAGGATATTCAAGTGTGACAGCACAAAACACAGCGCATGATGGAACACCATTCAACAATTGTAGACCAGATGTGTGGAGGGCTCTCAGGGTACAGTAACCCGATACATCAGATATGGGTGCAATTATGACACGCAAGATGAAGGAAGATGAAGACATTATTTTTACAATCAGGAGAAAGGGCAACTTGAAATTCGCGAGCTGTGGCAAAAGACAGTGGCATTATTTTACCACATTTAATGCCAGGGGTTGTCCGAACCAGCACAGATGCAGATGAAAAGTGGGGATGGAAGCGAAGCCTTGAGCTGAGATACATTTGACAATAGTACATTGTCGGTTATTACAAGAGAAAAATAAAAACGATGAGACTAGGAAAATCAAGGAAGCCAAGTTAGTTCAGAAAAAAGTCTACATTTGCCATAGAAGGGGCGGTATTGACAAATGGAGAAGGATTAGGAATGCAGGAAGCAACGGGTGCATTGCAGGCAAGTAATCGGCACCTGATGGATCAAGGTGGATATGGGTTTGTGCCACGAGGCAGAGGCATGGGCTACAGAGGAAGAGGAGGTGGATTCCAAAATAATCAAGTTGGGTTTCAGAATACACAGAATGAGAATCAGAGTACCCAGGGAAGATATAACCAAGAAGGATTTGTCCGATGGGCACCCCCAGTACGTTGGACTTGTGGGATGCCAGGGCACATTGCACGCATATGTGGAAGCCATGGGAATGTACAAAATGGCACATTTTCAAGAGGGGGACAGCTTATCCTCCACCATAAAGTACATAAACTAGAGAAGGGTTTGCCCAAGATCACACATTGTATCAGACACAAGCGCAGCTGGTACAGCAACAAGAGCGAGTGCAAATTAACCCACCACAAGGGCAGTCGCAACAAGCCCCTATACAGACACAGCAGTTTGCAAACACATGACAAGTGCCGACACCCAGAATAAGAGGCGTCACTGTGTTAGGAGGAAATCCTTTCACAGGGATGGGAATGAGCCTGTACCCACAATAAGACAGCTCACAGTGTTCAGTACTATATGTGACACCAGACCCGCCCCCCTGCCCCCCAAGAGGAACCAAGGGTCGATGTAACGATAGGAGGCACATTTTTCTTGTTAACACTGGAGCAACTTGTTCGTGTATACGAGAAGGAAAATATCCAATGTCAGGCATTGCCATGAATGCTCAAGGGGTCTCTGGAGGGTTCTACGTTATTTCGCCGAACGAAATGTCATTGTGGGACTTTTGATCGCTGACCCTTTCATCGGCAACATTTTAATTTTTTTATTTATTTTTTATTTATGGGGGGGCTGCGGCCCCCCCAACCACTCCCCCCCCTGCTTAAATAATCATACCTCAACCCGCACAAACACCCCCCCTAAAAAAATAAATTACAAAAATAAATGTTGGCAATGAAAGGGTCGGCGATGAAAAGTCCCACTATGAAAAAGTGGTCGACGAAATGCATGTATACCCTCTGGAGCTACAAGTCGAGTCCTTTTACCAATGAATTACCAATCTCTCTATAGGAGAATGTGACATGTCTGCTCCTATGTTATATTCACGACAGACACCCGTTCACATTTTGGGAAGAGATTCGATGACAAAACTAAACATGATCATTTCATTCACTGATCAAGGAATAGTGTGTTCCACTCCAGGAATACACTATTTAAACGTGGGCGAATTTATACTGGCGTTCAAAGGGCAAGTGGATCTGTGAGGCGTTCCAGTAGATCGAGATTTTTCTATATGGAGTGAGCATTCTACTGACATGGCTACCTGGCTTGGTGGGAAAAATTGTGAGGATATCTGTTGGGTTTTTGTATAGACCACGAAAACCTATGGATGAAGAGGGGGTACAGACTATCCCAATAGAATTAGAAGCAGCCACAGTACGAAGGGAAATGGCAATGCTCGAAGGAGTAGATGATGAGGGTAGACCATGGAGAACAGTAATAGCTCTCGAGGAACAGTACAGATTGACTGACGTAACTGATGACGACATGTTCAGGGAAGATCAAACAGATGAAGTGGTGTTTTTGTATGAGCATCACATACTGGATAAAGTTAGAAAAGAGAAAGCCCCACAGCAAATGGCGATAATGCGGCAGCGTCCAGTATTTTTTCAGGAAAAAATAAAAATAAAAAAATTTCGACCATTTGGTTGTCGACCAAATTACTGGTAACCCATTTTAGCATCGGCGAAAGAAGGAATTCTGGTGCCATCAGAATCATCGTGTAATACTGTGGTGTATCCTATCAAAAACTCTAAAGGAGGGTCGTGGAGATTTATACAAGAAATTAGACCGATTAATCAGATTGTACATGCAGAGTTTCCTCTAGTTCCTAATCCGGCGACGGTACTAAACATTATCCCGGTGGAAGCTTTATATTTCACAGTGATCGATTTAAAAAATGTGTTTTTCTCGATCCCATTGCACAAAGACTCACAAGACTTGCCTTCTTTTACGTTCCGCCTAACTCGACGGAAACATACTAGGCTGACCCAAAGGTACTGGGAGTCCCCATCAATCTTTAACAGAGTCCTACAGATGTATTTAGGCAATATTGATCTTAAGAGTGCAGTGATGCAGTACAATGGCATTTTAATTTGTAGCACCATGGAAGATGAGTGCAGACAAGATTCTATTCAGTTGATGACTATTCTAGCAGACAAGAAGTTAAACTATGGTCAAGAAGAGGTGTTATACATAGGGCAGCTGATTTCACATGAAGGAAAGAAGGTGACACCTGAACAAGCTGAGGCGATTATGAAAACCTCAAAAACCAAATACAGAGACACAGTTTTTGGGCTTATGCAACTACGTTAGATCCTGGGTGTTTGATTAGGGTACATACACAAGCCCCCTTTTGCAAGCTTTAAAGAAAGCACTGGTGGATAAAGTAAAAAAAGAATGGACTGAAGAAATGGAGGCAGGGTTTGGAGGAGCTGAAAAAAGCAATTTGTACGCCACCTGTTTAAGAAATTCCCAATTATGCTGATGAATTTTATTTGTTTTCGTGCATAAATGGGACAGTCATGACCGCAGTGCTTACGCAGAGAACTACATTGGGTACAAGCCTTTAGAGTATTACATTGGGATTTTAGACTCAATTATGAGAAGACACTTTCCTTGCGAACAATTTTTGGCTGCTGCCACTTTCGCAACTGAATAGTCTATAAGTATTATTATGGGCTGCTACAGGACTCTTCGTGGAGCATGCTCCATTTGCCATTTTAGAGAGACACAAAGGCACATTGACATCCCAGAGCTTCAACTTATGAGGTAATTTCTAATCCAACAATTAAGATTGTAAAATGTAAAAATGTTAATCCTGCCTTGTTTATAGCTGAGCCAATAGAAGAAGGCGATCAAATGCATAACTGCCAATTATGTTGAATTTTATGATGATATACCCCGAGTGAAGGAGAATGCTTTGGCGGGAGGGGAAGGAACAAGTTACTTACCTGTATCTGTTGTTCGAGTGTGGGTCTGGCATGAATTCACATGCTCATAGAATATTCCCAGTCATCAGGCTGGGAATCCTCAGTAAAAGAAAAAACGTTTTAAGTTTTGTTTCTAAACTGTCTTTCTCCTCTTAATCAATCGCTGACATCTGGGCCATACTGCCCTCTACCTAAGCCCCTCCTCAGGCAGCCATCTTCAGATCTGGTAGCACGTAGAGTGGCAGTAGGACCCAGAGAAGAGCCGCAGCGGGGATAGGCGGGAGGATTCACACGTGAATCCATGCCAGACCCATGCTGGAGAACACCAGTTACAGGTAAGTAACTTGTTCCTTCTCCAGCATGGGGTCTGGCATGGATTCACATGCTCATGAATAAAAGAATACATAGCAGTACACACATGCACAACCACGTGAGGTAGCACGGCTCAACAGAAGCAATCTCTTACCTCCTCACCAGCCTCACCTTCAAGCGAACAGGTTACGCAGCACTGCCCAACCGACTCTGGACTCCTCCCTGCAATCTGCAGTAGAATATTCGTGAAGGTGTGCGTCGACCTCCACGTAGCAGCCCTGCAAATGTCCATCAGGGTCACACCAGACAGGAACGCAGATGTAGCAGCCATCGCTTTGGTAGAGTGGGCTCTCGGGCGACCAAGCAATGGTCAGTTTGTCAACCGCTGACAATAGGTGATGCAGCCGGAGAGCCACCTGGAAATGGAATCCTTGGACAGGGCCTTGCCATGGATCACAGGACCAAAGTTCACAAAAAGCCGAGTGGTTTTCCGGAAACTCTTCATGCGGGCAACATAAAACATCAGTGATCTGATCACATCCAGCAAGTGCAAAGACCTTTCAGCCGGAGACGAAAGCCATTGTGGGAGGGTCGGGCGGGGGGGTGGGGGGGAGAGATGACAACACGGGTAACACCAAGGGCATGATGAGCTGAAATTCCGACAGAACCTTGGGCATGAAGGAGGGGTGCGTCCGCAGCACCACCCTCGTCTCGTGGAAAGTCAAGTTGCAGGACAGGGCCTGGATCTCACTCATCTCACCTCACAGAGGTGATGGCCACGAGGAAAGCTGTTTTACATGATAAACTGGAGCTGGGCTGAATGCATAGGTTCGAATGGAGCCCCCCATGAGCCTAGTCCGCACCATGTTGAGCTCCCACGCCGGGGCCGGATCCTTCACCAGCAGGAATGAGCGCAACAGTCCCTTGATGAACTCTTTGACCAGACAGTGCGACCACAGTGAAGACCGTCCTGGAGAAATGGTCTTGCAGGAGATAGCCGCCAGATGCACCTTAATGGAGGCGTGTGCCAGCCCCGATTTAGCCAATGACAGTAAATGCAGAAGTAATTGAGGGGCCGTGACCCGCAGAGGGTTTATCTTCTCCGACCGGCACAAAGCGCCTCCATTTGTGTCCGTACCACTTCAAAGTAGATAACGCCCTAGCCTTGGCAAGTACCTCCCTGCGATGCTGCAGGAGCCAGGCCTTCAGGTTAAGAGACCCTTGGCCGTGGTGCAGAATTGCACCTCCTTGCCTGGCGAGAAGATCCACGACCATTGGCAGATTGACTGGAGGGGACGATAACATGCTGAGACGGTACGGCGGTGGATCATCCTGCACCGGTAGCGTCTGAATGGACTGATGACTCGAAGTAGCAGTGGCCACAGAGGGAACGCATACAGAAACAGGTCTTCCCAATGGAATGAGAATGCGTCCCCATGCTCCCTGGCTGGGGAACCTGCTTGCGAGCCTCCGGAACTTGGTGTTTGTAGCCATCGCAAACAGATCGATCTGGAGACTGCCCCATTTGAGGAAAAGGTTGTCCACTTGATCCTGCCAAAGCTCCCACTCGTGGCAAGAGCGCAGCTCCCTGCTGAGAGAGTAATTGAGAGTGTTCTTTACTCCTGCCAGGTGAAACGGAATGAGGTAACCCCTTGGCGACGGCCCAGTGCCACAAGTCCTGCACCTCTTTGGAGAGCCCTGGTGATCTAGTTTCCCCCCTGCTACCGGATGTAAAACATTGTGGTGGTATTGTCCATGAAGACCCTCACCACTTTGCCCGTGAGGGGCGGCTGAAACGATCGGAGGGCCCAAAACACCATCCGTAGTGCCAGTACGTTGATGTGTAGCGTCTTTTCTTGCGACAGCCATAGGCTTCCGGCATAAAGACGTCCAGTGTGGGCTCCCCATCCTTCCAGGGATGCGTCCGTTGTGACCGTATCCTGGTACGGGGGGGGGGGTCTCTGGAAATCTGTGCCACCATATCGCTCGACGGAACTCTCGTCGAGCGTGATCCTGTCCTGGAAGCCTCCCGACACCTGGACCCAACGGGCATCGAGGAACTCCTGGAGCGGATGCATCCACAACCTGCAGAGCCGAATCAGGTATATGCATGACGACATCATGCCGAGCAGCGACTTGGTGGTCGGCACCGTGGCGATCTTCAGTTCCAACAGCCGTTGCACCTTGCTCAAGATGGCCGCTATCTTCTCCTCCGACGCCAGGCAGGACACTGTTGAGCCTGGACCACAGCAACAGCACGTCCTGTGATGGAGTCAAGCAGGACTTTGCATAATTCACAGAGAACCCCAGTTCTGGCAGCAGCCAGACGGTCCTCGCTGTGTGGTCAGCAGCGATGTCCTTTGACTTGGTCCGGATGAGCCAATCATCCAGTGCCACCGTGATAGCATGGTCCTACACCACCTCGCCTTCCTGGAGGATCTCCAAAGCCTCAACCCATTCAGAGAGGAAATACAGGAGAGGAGCCATTTTGTACCAAAGCTCCCGGGTGTACCTGGCCACGATAGCTAGGGCATTGGCCGCCTTGATCGTTGTCGCCACTGCGTAGATGGCCTTTCTACCCATGGAATCCAATTTCTTCCCCTTGTTGTCCAGAGGGGCTGACTAAGAAGACCCTGCACTCGATTTCTTCCTGGATGCCGCAAAGACCACCGAGTCCGGCGATGGCTGAGACCGCAGGCACTGGGTGCAGACTCCAGCACCCTGTATTTCTTTTCGAGCTGGTCTCTCTTCGCTGGGGCTGAGGCGGGGTTCCTCAGCAGTGCCAGCTCTTCATCCCAAATGTTGTCCAGGAGAGGGACCAACAGGATGGTCTTCCTCTTCGCCTCCAGGCGCCCATACAGGAAGCCCTCCTCCTCCTCCTCCTCTGAGCTGAGTTGGAAAAGCTCTGACGCTCGGGCGATCATGGAATGAAAGGATCCCACTTCGTACTGTGGAGAAGCTCTCAGTTGTGGCGACCGTGGATCTCCCATCCCGCTGTCATTGTCCATGTCCGTTGTTGCAGTGTCCGTCCCCCTGGGGGAGTTGCGGGGGGACAGTGACGGTTGGAATGGAGGTGTAGGATGTTTTCTCCTCTTTGCAGGTGGTTGCCCCGGTGTCAACGAGGTCACCAGGGCAGCTAGTTGCACTGTCGGCATCCTCCGCTGAATCTCCGATACCAGCATGTGGAGGGTCAAGAGGATATCCTGCGAGACGTCTCTCGGGGCCACCTGGGAGACAGGGTAGCTGGGCCCAGCGCCCATGTCGTCATGCCAGTTGACGGCCCCGCTGTCGTAGCCTCCGGTATGCGTCGTCCTGACATTTCCATCGTCGTCACCACCACCCTGAATGGTGTGGACGGAATGCGTCTCCTTGTCGAACGAAGCAATGTCTGTTCCATGGAGTTCTTCACGCCCCAGCCCTTTTCTTCGGGTCCCAACGGGTCTGTCTCGGGCTGAGGTCCGGCACCCACTTCTCCAGAGTCTTCTCAACCAGCTTGGCAGAAGCCTCCCTCCTGGGAGGAAGAGCCACTCTGGCCGCCATCGGGACACCCTGGACCGGGTCTGCCCTTTTTCCCTTCGAAAGGGAGGCCACCACCAACTCGATCGAGGCGGACGATTTGCCTTGGAGCACCTGGGCCTTCACGAGCAGGCCGGATCCCTTTTTCTACTTGGCCTTTCCCTTCACAGTCAAGTCGGACACCTTGTACTGCTTGGCCTTTACTGGCGTTTCCCGCAGCTTCCCCGGGGTACTGTAGGACAGTTTTTCTGAAGTCCAACTAAGGGCTTAGTAAAACCATTCAACTGAGGCAGTACAAGACTCCACTAGTACAAGGCTGTGCCACCAGAGTATAGGGTAGCATAGACAGAGCAGCCAGGCTTATTTTAGGAGGGAGTGAGGGCAGTAGACACAGTACAAGTGAAATTGTAATACAAATGATCCAAAGAAACACTGAAACACTATGTATTGTAAAAATAAAGGAGTCATTTACATACAGGTAGGCCCATATAAATCTAGGGGTAAGTACTAACACATTATATGAAATCTCAGTATAGAAACAACACTATACTTGAAATCCACAGAGCCAAGTATAGACCTAATTTAGTATAGACCTTATTTGGAACACCTAACAGTAGTTCTAGGGAAGTCAAAACCTTGTTCTACACATTTAGTATAGGTCAAGCCTATTCTTTGGGAGTAAAAGACCAATGGTTACTTTCAGATTACATTCAGTAATACAAGGGCAGTAGGCCCTTCCAGTTGTACAGTGACTCTTGGAACAAATCACAAACAGTCAACTGGAAAATATACTTTTGGTGAATAGTGAAACACTTATCCTAGGTGCAGTAAAAACCTATAACTACTTTGGTCATAACACACAGTTATACCAGGTGAGTAAAACCCAAGGATGTAATATACAATTACAGATGCTTTTGAAAATCAGGGAACCCCAGATTGAGATAAGCAATAACTCTGGTAACTTATTTTGGATGGCACACAGCTAACACAAGGTAAGTAAAACCCACATACTTTAACTTCACAATGAAGGGGAAAGTAAAACCCAATGTCACACTTTACTGAATAGTTATTCTAGGTAGGCAACAACCTAATATAGACTAGACTTAAGGAAAGGTTAGCAGCAAGTCAGAGGAAGCCAGACCCAGTTGGGTGACACTCATACAGTAATCCTAACAGGACTAACCTGGTGATACCAACAGTTGGAACACACTGATACAATTACCCTACAGGAATAATCTGGTGAAACCAACTCATTACTTTTGTAAAGAGGCACAACCTAATCACAATAGAGTAAAACGCCTTCACATATACTTTCTATTAGACTGGCAAAACAGTAGCTAAGGAAGAAAAGATGTTAACCATACTTTTAATAATAGTCGATCAGACATTCAAGATCAATAAGAACTTTTGTAACTGTTCACTCTTAGAAGAACAAGTTACTCTTACCTGGTAATGTTCGTTCGATGAGATGGTCCGACGACGTATTCCATATCTATGACAGTAATCACCACAGTTGTGCTGCTTCGGAAAATCTTTCGGCATTTGCGTCCTGCGTCGATGACGTCGATATGCCATCCTCGAGGGCCTCCGTCGAGCCACCGTCACCGGATGTTATAAGTAGGACGCACGACGCCCGTAGCCTCAGTTGTAGTTTTTTCCCAGAACGTGTGGCACCAATCTACTGCCAATATGACCACAGACAGCCTTGTGGAAACGTAAGATGCAATCGCATAAGAAAGTATGGACCGAAGCCCAAGTGGCTGCATCACAGATGTTACGAATAGGAACACCCCTCTGCGGGGCAGTAGAGGCAGCCAAACCCCTAGTCGAATGGGCCCGTAAGCCTACAGGAGGTTCCTTACCCACCAGGTGGTAACATTCAGAAATTGCCAAGATAATCCATCTAGACAAAGTCTGCTTAGTCACAGCTTGTCCCAAACGCCTTCCAGCGTAACCAATAAAGAGCTGATCATCCACTCTGATCCGGGACATGCGTGAAATGTAGAAACTTAAAGCTCTCCTAGGTTCTAACCTATGGAGCCTCTCCTCGTCCTTACCAGGATGCGGAGGATAAAATGCCGGAAGAACAACCTTTTGGCTCAAATGAAATTCCGACACCACCTTCGGAAGAAAGGAAGGACGAACTTGAAGGACAACCCTGTCCTTATGAAACACAGTGAAGGGTGGCTTAACTGAAAGTGCCTGTAACTCACTCACTCTGCGAGCGGAAGTGACCGCAACTAAAAATACAGTTTTAAGGATTAACAGTCTCAAAGGACAAGAATACAAAGGCTCAAACGGAGCACCCATTAGAAACTTGAGAACAAGGTTCAAATCCCAACCGGGCACCTGGAAAGGTGACAGGGGGAACACATTAGTGAGCCCTTTCAGAAACTGAGAAATTAAAGGAATTTTAAAATACGAACACTCCTCAGACGAGCTCTTAAATATGGACAGCACCGCCAGGTAACCTTTAAATGGTACCCACTTGCAAGCCCTGTGGGCTAAAGAAAGAAGAAAAAAACAAAAGACAGAACTACAGGAATGTCGCATGAAAAAGGATCTACATTCTTAACCCTGCACCAGTCGTAGAACTTTCTCCAACGGCAACGGTACAGGGACTTTGTTGCCGGTCGTCTGGCCGAAAACAACACCTCCATCACGTCTTCAGGGAGGTCCCAATCCTTATACCACAACCTTTCAGAAGCCCAGCGTGAAGGTTGAGGGATCTGACCTCTGGATGGAGAACCTGACCCCCCCCCCCCCCCTCCCGTGAGAGCAGATCGTCTTGGTAGGGAAGACGACGTGGAGGGCAGTTGGACAAGTCGAGAAGGTCCGGGTACCACGCCCTCCTGGCCCAAGCCGGAGCAATGAGGATCATCCGGGAACCGAACCTCCGTAACCTCCGCAGCACCTGTCGGATGACGGGGACTGGAGGAACTGGTACAGCAGTGGGAAGGACCACTCCACCACAAACATGTCTCCCAAGGCTCCTCTTGGAGGAAATTCCCGCAAGCAGAACCTTTCGCACTTCCGGTTGACAGCGGAGGCGAAGAGATCCACTTGAAGGGTCCCCCAAAGGGCGAAGATCTCCAGGAGAATCTCCTGAGCCAACTGCCACTCATGAGAGATCGCGCTCTGCCTGCTCAGAGCGTCCGCCGTCTCGTTTTCGTCTCCGGCCAGATGAACTGCCGAGATCGAAATTTCCTGCTGGATGGCCCAGAACCAGAGCTGCATCGCCTCCCTGCACAGAGGGAGTGACCCTGCCCCCCCCCCCACCCCACCTTTTTGTTGAGGTAGTGCATGGCCTTGTGTTGTCCGTCAGGATCAGGACATTCTTTCCTCGCACAGTCGGCAGAAAAGCCTTCAGGGCAAGCCTGACAGCCCTCAACTCCAACAGATTGATATGGAGTCTGGACTCTGACGGAGACCAACGACCGCTGACTGTCCGCTCGTTGGCATGAGCTCCCCATCCCGTGAGGGATGCGTCCGTCATGGCAGTCACCTCTGGCCAGGGCAGCCAAAATGGAGCCCCCCTCATCAGATTGCCTTTGTCGGCCCACCACAGAAGGTCCAGAGCGACCGAGGGCGGCACCTGAACGGGGTCCGACATCCTGCCGGAGGACTGACCACTGCATCTTGAGATCCCACTGCAAAGATCTCATCCGCAGTCTGGCCTCTGGCACCAGAAGAATGCAGGATGCCATGAGGCCGAGCAGCTTCAAGAACTCGAATGCCGGGAGACTCTGGGCATGTCGAAACTTGTGTACCATCTGCTGAATGTGAAGAGCCCTCACCTGGGGAGGAAAACACTGCCCCAGGGACGTGTCTAGCACTGCTCCGATGTACTGGAGCCGCTGAGTTGGCGTTAAGTGAGACTTCTTTAAGTTGAGGGATAAGTCCAGCTTGTGAAGGGAGTGACATGTGACGGACAGATGATCCAGAACTTGCTCGGGAGAGCGCGCCCTGATCAACCAATCGTCCAGGAGGAGTAGACTTGAATCCCCCCCTTTCCTGAGATGCGCTGCCACAACCACCATGAGCTTGATGAAAACCCTCGGGCGGAGGTCAATCCGAACGGCAGGACCCGAAACTAAAAGTGCGAGTCGCCAACCGCGAACCTCAGGTACTTCTTGTGCTTTGGATGGATCGGCACATGAAAATAAGCGTCCTTGAGGTCGAGAGACATCAACCAGTCCTGATGTTGAAGGGCCTGGAGGACTTGAGAAAGAGTAACCATCTTGAACTTGTCCTTCCTAAGGAGCTTGTTCAAACCGCGCAAGTCCATGATGGGTCTCAATCCTCAGTCTTTCTTCGGAATAAAAAAATAAGGGGGAATACCAGCCCTTGTTCCTCTCCACTACAGGCACCAGTTCTATGGCACCTTTCTCTAGCAGGGATTGAATTTCCTGAGCAAGGAGCAGCTCTAGACTCTTCAAAAAGAGGTTCCCTGGTGGACTGTCGCAAGGACTCTGCCGGAAAGGAAGACAGTAGCCGTGGGCTATGATCTCCAGAACCCACACATCTGAAGTTATGGCACGCCATTCTACCAGATGCTGCGCCAGCCTTCCCCCAACCAGAGAAGCATGGGCCTCATGACTGAGCTGAAGTGACTGCTGCAGTGCCTGAGGGCAAAAGAGACACCTGCACGCGTGGCTTTGTCACCTCGAGTACCTTGTTTTCCACCTCTGGCACTCCTACGGTTGCCCCTTTGACTTGCAGCTCCTCTCGATTTACCAAAGGATGAGTAATAATGAAAGGAACCTCCCCTCCATTGCTGTCTCCTAGGACGAAAAGGCGGAGGTGGCGAACTACAGCGCCCAACGACTTCGCTGCAGCTTTCGAGGTCTGCAACCTCTCAAGACTATCGTCAGCCTTGCTGCTAAAAAGATGTTCACCATCAAAGGGCATGTTGAGGAGCCGGGCTTGCACATCCGGAGCAAAACCCGACTTCCGCAACCACGCAAACCTGCACCTTACGGTGCTCGTCGCCATGGACCGGCTGACGCAATCAACCATGTCCAGACCCGACTGAACGGATTCACACATGGCGGCCTTGCCATCCTGCACGATAGCAAGGAAACCATCCCGTTCCTCCCCCTCGGAACGGGATCAGCCGCTAGTTAAATACAGTTCCACAGAGTGTGCGTGAAACGAGACAAGGAACAAACGGAGTTGGCAGCCTGAAGCACCATACTCCCAGAAGAAAATACCTTCTTCGTCCAGCCGTCAAAGCGTTTGTCATCCCTATCAGGAGGGATGGTAGGGTACGACACCTGCTTTGCGGGGGGCAAAGCCGCCTGCACCACCAAACTCTCCGGAGTAAGGTGCGTTGTCAAGTAGCAAGGGTCGCCACTGGCTGGGCGATATTTCTTTGGCAAGGACTTGCTCACTGCCGGCGACTCTCCGGAGAAATCCAAGCCCCAGCCACCCTTCTCTGCAAGGCCGTATGGCATGGCAGCACCGGGTCAGTTGGAGGACCTTGGTCCAAGATATCAGTCAGGTCATCATGCTGAAAATCCCCAGCGGTGGGGCAGACCAACCCAGGTATTCATGTTTAGCCTTAGCCATCGCCTTTCTAGAGGGTGCCACCGTGCCCAGGGGGTACCTCCGACAAGGCTGCCTCGAAAGGCGTAGAGGACGTCGAGCGCAGCGCCGACAGCTTCAACGGCGTCGACACAGGCCTCGAAGGCGGAGCCCCGAGCGCTTCTCTCGACAGCCTAGGCGTCGATGGTGTCGACGACTTCCTCAGAGGTGGGGCCTCGAGAGTCTGTCGACGACCTCGGCACCGCCGGCGTCAAGGTCTTCTTCGAAGACTTCGCAGAGTTTCGCGGCCTCGGTGGCGTCAAGTATCCGGACTTGGAACGGGCATGCCTAGAGCGACCATCCTTGTGCGACCGGGACCTCGAAGGCGCCCAGTGGTCGCGACGACTGCTTGAGCCTGAAGGTGGACGAGCTGTCTCTAGTGCGGCCTCGACCATCGTCCCCAGACGGCGCAGCCAGACCAGACTCCTGAGATTGAAAAATCACCAACATCTCGATTCGGAACGAATCCCATTCCTCCGGAGTGGAATGCTTGTTGGGACAAGCTACCCGCCGACGGGCGGAGTCCTCGGATGAGGACGGGGAAGGCAACCTGTGATGGCACTTCCTGGAGTGCCTCGAAGAGGCAGAGGAATGGCGGGACCGACTCCCAGAACGAGAACCCCCGGACTCACGATGACGATGTGGAGAGTCGCTCCTCGAATCGTCTGTCGAAAGCCCAGTGGAACGCGACTTCCGGGGCATGGCCACCTTACCGACCGACAACTTCTTACGCTCCCGCAAGGCCTTCGAAATGAGCGATTGGCAGTCGACAGTCGTTCATATCATGGTCCTCCCCGAGGCACCAGAGGAAAGCGTCGTGCGTATCCATCAGGGACATCTTGGACCCGCACACCTGACACTTTTTAAACCCGGACCGCGGGGTGGAAGAAGCCGAAGACATCATATTCGATAGCAATGAAGACAGGTTCGAAGAACCATCGAGGCACGCCGAGATCTCTGAAGCGAACACGTTCGCGGAAAAAACAGAACCGAGGCTACGGGCGTCATGCGTCCTACTTAGAACATCCGGTGACATCGGCCCTCGAGGACGGCGTATCGACGCAGGACGCCAAAAGATTTTCCGAAGCAGCACAGCTGTGGTGATTACTGTCATAGATATGGAATACGTCGGAGGACCCAATCCCCTCGAATAACAGTTACCAACCAACTCTTTACAAGTAAGTAAAACACTTGATTTATTTTCTAGGCAGAAGTCCCAATCCCTTCAAAGTATTCCCCTTATTCTTGGAGCAGGAATGTTCTCAGTGGCAGAAGGGGGGCGCTGGGGGGGTCACTAAGACTAGTGACCAACAGGCAGTGTTAGAATAAGTTCTTTAGTAGCAAAAGTCAGAGTTCCTTAGGAAAACTGGGCAAACAGGCGAGTACTTTAATTTTAGAGTTAGAAGAGGGTCCAGGGGCTTCATAGAAGACAACCCAGCCTCGATTCTAGCAGTGGGACTGGGTGCACTGGATGACGGACCTCCCAATCACAGAAAACACCACAGGACTACATAGAAATCCCAAAAGGCTTAAGCCAAGTATATACCCAAGCCAATAGTACCTCAGCAATGAAGAAGAGATTGCAACAGGAGAACTTCAGGGCTGCAGCCAAATACCCGGTCAGTGGATTCCTTGTCCTGGAGACTGAACACAAGACTTCAGAAGGGACTTTGCAGCAGTGATCGATGAAGGCGGATCTAGGCAAGATTTCTCTCGCGGCTGAATGCGGTTCTGGCACCTTTTCAAGGAACACAGAAGACAGAAAATCGCAGTTGAATTCTCGTTGTTTTAAAGGTCCAGCACTCTTGTGAGTGGAATTTTTTGGACTCTATTCATGTCTCTGGAGATACACCAAGATTCCCACGAAGTTTGGAAGACCATGCACCGCACAGTGGCTGGAGGTCCCAGGGTATTGTGGTATTGCAAGAATGCAAGTTCGCAGAAATCAGTTGGATGGCTCAAAATGCAGGTCCTCGAGGCTCTGGGTTCGGGTTGTCGTTTTAGGAGACCCCAGGTCGATTGGAAGGAAGGGCTGCAGCAGTCTCCAGTTACACAGCAGGCTCTCCGGTCGCTGGAAATCATCTCTGCCACTTTTCCTTCGTCATCCCCTTTGGTTTTCTGTTCCAGTGGTCGACAGGACTTCAGCTTCCAGGTTTCCAGTATTATCAGGAACTACAGCACAACCTCTGCATCGTCTCCCCGCATTTTACAAGAAAGGGGCGTCTGGTTGTCCAGTCAGGACAGCCAGCCCCCCCCCCCCACTGGGATTTGTCCCAGTTGAAGCAAGGTGTAAGACAAAGGAGGGGGAAGTTTTGGACTCCTCCCCCCACTTCCTGTGCTTACAGACTAACTGGAGCCTGGGCGGGGTGTCCAGGGGACTCCCGCCGAAGACAAAACTCACACAAAGGAATTTCCCACCCTGGATGTCAGGGGAAGGAACAAGAAACGACAAGAAACACTAAAATGGCAGAAAAAGAAGACAGGGGCCATTTTGGTAAAATGAGCACCCTTAGGTGCCTTTACTGCAGCTGTAATTACAGCCTGTGTTAAAGGTGCACCAAATTAGTCACTAACATAATTGTTACAGTTTAAATGTGAAAGGGTATATATTGCATCTTCCCAGCACTCCACATAAGGTGGGGTGTGCTGGTTTCACCTAAGAAAATGTAAAAGTGATCCAAAGATCGTTTCTACCCTTGGGAACTGTAGTTCACTCAAGGTTAGCACAAGAAAGTTACATGGGGAGCCCCTAGGGCAACCCAGCAACAACATGCACTTATTGCCGATAAGTTGTTAAACATGATAACTTTAAAAAGACACTATGGAGAGTCTTAAAAATGACACTGATAAAAAGAGTTAAAGATTAGGTGAGGGTGGAAAAAGGTTCCCACTCACTGAGGTATTAATGAAAAATATCCCACTAGAAAAGCAAAAAGTTCTGGGGTTGAACCAGGAAAGGAAGATTTACCAGCTCTATGGAAATCTTACCTAACAGTAGCCGACTTCCTTTTGGACTAAGATCTGGAGGGGTGGCTGGAGATCGATGCTGACGGAGATGAGTGCGCCCTGAGCGGCGGCCCCGACAGATGGGGACTCCTGGTGCTTGGCTTTGTGTTGGGCCCCACGGATGGAGCGCCCTCAAAGGGCTTAGAAGCCCGCTCAGGTTGGCTGAATCCGGAAGAGACATGCCCCTGTGAACCACCTGGGGTAGAGGCCCTGGCCTTCAGCCACATCGCCAACCGGACGTGTCGATCCTTCATGCGTTTATTGAAGCCAGAGCAGATCTCACAATCTTCTTTATGCATCGGGTGTAAGCAATACAGGCACTGGGAATGCTTGTCGTCCGTGAACACATTCCACAAACCGCAGCTGGAGCACTGCTTGAAGAGTGAAGTGCCATCCTGACAAAGCTTTGGAAGCTTTCAAGAAGAACACTCGACGATTTCTGCCCTTGAGGGGCGTGAAAGATCCCGAAAAACGTGTCCCCGTTAATCGGAAGGATAAACGATGGAGCACACAAGCTAGATTGACAGAAAAATCGAATTTTCCTATCACAAAAGTGAAAAAACGCAGAAAAGCTCAAAGAGCAAAACGTGAGGACTCCCAACACTTGAACGTGCAGTAAAAATATGAAGATGGCTGCCTGAGACAGGATTTCAGTAGAGGGCAGTCATTGGCTGGGGGCAGTATGACCCAGAGCTCAGTGATTGGTTTAGAGGAGAAAGACAGTTTAGAAATAAAATTTTCTTTTACTAAGGAGTCGCGGCCTGATGACCGGGAATATTCATGAGGATTTGAATTTGGAGAAACATGGGCAGTTCTGCCCAAACTTACAAAATCACCCTAATTGCCGTATTTCAGACTTTTTAAAGTCTCTGAATTTTTTTGCAGGGAATACCAGTCAATTGGCTGTTACAGAAGTCCAGGTGTGCATTAGTGTGGACAAATCTAAAATTACCAGGGGGGTGGGGGAAGAGGAGAGGGAGAAAGAGAGAGAGAGAGAGAGAGAGAGAGAGAGAGAGACAGAGAGAGAGAGAGAGAGAGAGAGAGAGAGAGAAAGAGAGAGAGAGAGAGAGACAGAGAGAGAGAGAGAGAGAGAGAGAGAGAGAGAGAGAGAGAGAGAGAGAGAGAGAGAGACAGAGACAGAGACAGAGAGACAGGGAGAGACAGAGAGACAGGGAGAGACAGGGAGAGACAGGGAGAGAGAGGGAGAGAGAGGGAGAGAGAGGGAGAGAGAGGGAGAGAGAGGGAGAGAGAGGGAGAGAGAGGGAGAGAGAGGGAGAGAGAGGGAGAGAGAGGGAGAGAGAGGGAGAGAGAGGGAGAGAGAGAGAGAGAGAGAGAGAGAGAGACAGAGAGAGAGAGAGAGAGAGAGAGAGAGAGAGAGAGAGAGAGATGGTCCGCTGCCATCAGTAGATCATGCTGTACAGATAAAAGAGCAGTATCTGTTCCAAATCTGGGACTAATACCAGACTGAAACATGTCCAACAACGATTCTTGCTCCACAAATTGCTGTCATTAGGCCGTGACCACTTTTTCAAGAATGTTTGCAGGCCAGGAGAGACCCGCTATTGGTCGATAATTCTGAAAGATCTTGGAGTCAAAAGTAGATTTTTTTTTTGTTGAGTTTTTAGCAGGGGTGTAACTACAGAATGTTTAAGACCAAGGTACTATCCCTTGCGTCAAGGATGTATTAACCTCGTCACAAAAAGAGTCGAGTCCAAAGACAGACGTTTAGCTGCATGAGCAGGAAGGGGAAACTAAGAATCGTTGGTGAGTCTCCAATATCAATGTACATCATCTGCTAATGCTTGATGAAAATCAATGCTAAGCAATTGGCTCTGTCCCAGTGAGTCAGATAGTTCCACTGAGGATTGATCAGTTGACAATTTCAGAGAAACTGTAGCCAAAGTTTGAGTGTTTGCGACAATATCAAGTTTAATCCATTCAATTTTGTAAATAAAGAAGGAATTAAAAAAGATTAGCCTGCACAGAAGAGGGCTCAATTGATGTGGCTTTACAGCTGGGATAAGAACATTTGATAGAGATCCCTGGTTAAATTATTAGCGGCATTTAAATTTATTTTACAAAGAAAGTCTCTTAGCTTGGAAAATGGCCAACTTGTACTCACGCGAAGCATTCTTGGCCTTATTAATGTTCTCAGGAGTTTCTCCTGCCATTTTCGGCCTGTCCTACTCACTAGCTTACATAGAGGAATTAGATTCTGTGTAAACCAGGGTTTGAAGAGCTTTGATTTCTTAGGTTTAGAAGGGGCCATCCTGGCACAGACATCATCCATAAGCGATACTCCTGCTGCGAAGTATTCTTCACAAGAAGCTGTGAGCCGGGCCTCCCTGGAAAGGCAATGACCCGCGGAGCCCACAGCTGATCGACCTTGAAGCCACTCGTTCTCATCTAGAGCTGGAGCAGCATCGCTGGATCGCTGCAGGAGCAGCTGATCCTCATCCCCCTTTGAAGCAAGCTATGCTTAGTACTACCTTCAATTTGAAAATTGCACACGTAACTTGGCTATTCTTAGCGCTTTATGCGTGGTAGCCGCCACCAATGTCAATATTCATTTTGCGCTTGCCCTATTGAAGCTTTATTTCTGCACACAATCCGTGCTACCCATATGCAAGGCTAACGCTTTACTCTGCGCCACTGAAACACACGAGGGGTTTCCCCTTCAAAGATGGCCGCCCGTGATCCTGCCCTGATGTGGCCCACTCTCCCATCACAGCAGAGGATAGCCTCTTGCCGATTGTCCCGTGCTGTGACTCCTCGAGCCTATTGGAAGCCGGCAGGCGTGAGCCGGCCCTTCCTGGAAAGGCCCAGAGGGTAAGAACAGCAACTGTCCCGAGCTGACCAGAGCCCAGGGCCAGACCCCCTGCTCATGCTCCTGCGACTGTGAGTAACCTATGAAACCCGGAACTTAACCACCTAGTTAACACTCAACTGGTATTTACTTTGCCGCCTTCTCCACCCTAGCTTCTACAACCTGTGCTCACTTAGAGCTAAATGCCTACCTGATGATTGTGTATTATCTGCCTACCACTAACACTCCTAGCCCATAATGTACTATTGGACTCAGGTGATCCTTTACCACACAGTAATGGAGCACTGAGTACCTTCAGTGACAACCTCCTTTACATATCATGACTCCAATTGCATATCTGACCCTGCACTCTGCATCCTGCTGTACACTTACACCATTGCCCCATACTCTATGCAAAAATTGAATCTAGGTTCCATTGTCTGTGTATTTGAATTGCTGTAGCTGCATTTAGATTTGCATTTTTGATTTTTGTACTTAGTCAATGTTGCGCCCTCTACAAACACTGCATCTAAACTACTCCCATATTTTCATCTATAACTCTGCACTCAGCCACACAGTTTAGACCAGACCTAGTTAGCACACCTATATAGAACTTGATACAGGCTCCCCCGCCTACAGCACCCCCACCAACAATGCACACACCCCTGTGCTTCCTGCTCTCCACCTCCTACACAAGTATCACACACATCTTGCTCTTGGTACTAGAAACCTACCAATACCACACCACTCGCTACAACACCATGTCACTACCTCTCAACCATGCTAATAAAACCTGGCCAACTGACTGCCTCCTACAACGCCAGACACAAAACACTCTACCTTGCAACACCATTGAGAGGAACAGCAGACTCCGCTCAAGACTTGCAAAACTCTATGAACCACTAGCTAGAACCCTAGTATCCTCTAGCAAATGAACTAAACACTGGCCCACTCCGACCACCACCAACAGCCCCCCCTCCAAGACCCAAACTACAGCTAGTCCCATTTTACCTAAGATAAACAATCCCAGCCTCAAGGGCGCCCTAATAAACTCTAGATCGCTAGTTGCACACGCTACTGAGATAGCAGATATCATCCACTTAGAACAGCTAGACCTAGCAGTCACCGCAGCAGGACCCGCCCTCTCACTGGCCATACCAAAACAGATATACCATATTGCGATCTGACAGAATCGGCACTCGGGTGGAGGCATTGCACTCATAACGAGAAACAATCTACCTTGCAGACTAGTGCCATCCTCAGTCATTAACTCATGCGAGCTCATGACAGCCAAACTAAACATAAATAACACCCAGACCCTCACAATGTACTTGATCTATAGACCTCCAGGCCTCATTGGGACCTTTGAAGATGACATATCAAAAATCATCTCGAATAATCTAAAACATTCCTCTCAAGTCCTACTACTACACGACTTGAACCTAGGTTATAACGACCCCAAAGACACATGCATTCAATGTGGCTAGTATCCTAGCGGAACAAGGATTTACCCAAAGAGTGCTCACCCCCTCACACAACAAAGGCAGAAACCTGGACTGGGTAGCAGACTACAACTGCAACGCCACAATAGCCTCCATATCCCCCCAGATTTGGGCAGATCACCACCTCATAACCTTTACCCTAACTACTGCCAAATCAACCCTGGCACCCACACATCTAGCTCCATCCATTCCTACCCGGAACAAAATCACCTGTGACAAACTGCTACCCCTCATCCTCCCTACACAACGATATCCCGGAAAACCTGGACCACGAAGCTATGGTTAAGGAATTTAACCACATCATGACCACATCTGTAGACTCTATTGCACCACTCAAACTTAGACAAAGCAAACCCAAAGCCCATGGTAGGCCCCACACCTAAAATCACGGCGCAAACAAAAAAGGCATTGTGAGACATCCTGGCGAGCACAACATTCTGACGAAAACAAAGCCAACCTCATCTCCATCACAGCCCTATACAAAAAGAAATCATCCTAGCTAAGCGCGAAACTTACAACCATAGAATTGCCCAAGCCAACTCTAGCACGTCATCCTCAAAGAGCTAGAAGCACCCATCCCTGTGCCAGACAACTGCATCAAAGACCAACTCTGGTGCTCCAGCATACAGCAAGCTCTAGCCAACAAAGTCACTACCCTTCAAACAAAAATTGCCAAGAAAAAAGCCAAACTCGCCAGCAACAAACCCATTAGCGTCAACCTAGGGCAACCAAGTAACTCTACCAATCACCCCAGATTTAAGTTTTCCAAAGTTACCATAAAAGAAACAGAAAATACCATACTATCTCTCAAACCCACCAACTGCCAAGGCGACCTACGCCCCACTCAACTTCTAAAGGATGCAGCCAGAGATCTGGCCCCCTTTATCACGAAACTTATCAACTCACCCTTCTCCACCAATACCATCCCATCCAACCTCAAAGAATCATGTGTGCTTCCTCTACTGAAAAAGCAGTCCCTAGACCCACTTCTACCCACCAATTACCGCCCGATTACTACAGTGCCTTTTCTCTTAAAGATCTTAGATAAAATGGCATACTCCCAGATACAAAAATACTTGGAAACCAACTCTCTACTAGGAACTAGGCAATCAGGCTTCCGGCCCCAACATGGGATAGAAACAGCCCTCTTAGACCTCAAGTCACAGATAGATAAACTCTGGGATGAAGGGAAATCAGCCCTCCTCCTACTCCTGGACTTATCAGCTGCCTTCGACCTGGTCAACCACAGGGTCCTATGCAGCCACCTGGACTTGGCAGCCCACTTCTCCAAAGAAGCCATAGCATGGATACAATCATTCCTAACCAACAGGACCATGAGAGTCTTCTCCCCTATGGCAGCAGCCAACCCCATTCCCATAACTTGCGGAGTGCCCCAGGGATCTTGCGTCTCACCCACCCTCTACAATATTTTTACCAAGCCCCTTTTCGATAATCTGGACCTTCTGGGTGTCACCTAGACTAACTATGCAGATGACACAGATTCTCCTACCGCTTACAGGTGATTACGACAAGGATTTGGCCTTGGTGAACATGATATATCATCATCCAGGCATGGATGGCCACCCACGGTCAATGCCTGAATGATGACAAAACAGATCATCATCCTGGGCACTCCCACGACCCTCAAAAAAAAACTCAGCCCCGAATACTCAGCATTTAACATAGACAATAATATTATCACTGTCGCCAAGGAGGATAAAACTCTGGGTTTCTATCTTGACTCCACTCTCTCCTTCAGCAGGCAGGTCAATGCCTTGGCCACGGCATATACATACAAGCTGATTAGAGCTGGCAAGGCCTTCCTGTCACAGGACAGTTGCATCACCCTAGCCAGAGCCCTTTTTTATCCAGGCTGGACTATTGCAACGCTCTATACATAGGAGGCAATAAACAAACCTTCAAAAAAAATCCAACTCCTACAAAACAATGCGCTGAGAGCAGCCCTAGTAATCCCGAAGAAAACATCTCTCCAATACCAGAAGAGCCAACAACTGTCTCTCCACTCATGTTGAAATAAAACTAAAAACTGCCTCCCTCACCTACAAATGCTTGAACAATGCAGCACACCGCTACCTATCCGACAGATTCACTCTGAAGCCTACCACAAGAATCACCAGACTAGCCAACACCAACCACCTCTTGGTCCCCAGATATAAACGTGCCAAAATCGGCGGGAGAAGCTTCCAGGTCAAGGCAGCACTCCTATGGAACTCGCTACCATCCCCCTCTAAGAATCTATCAAACCTATCACCAGTTCCCCCAGAGCATCACTAACTGGCTCAAAGATGCCGACACCTAGGCACATACCCTGCTGACTATGCCTGGCACATCTCTCTATACTGCATGCACCAACCGCATCAACTACTTTGTAAAACTATGCATGTACCTGCCTGTATATATCGCAACCTATTGTGCCCACATGTAACCAATTGGCACCTGCACACAAATGTATCCTACATGTTGTAACCAAGCTTTGAATATCCCTGTGCCTTTGCGCCTGAATACCTTCGGGTCTGGAGCGCATTACAAATAAACTAAACTAAACAAGAGAGCAGGGGAATCAATAGAGGCAATAGCCTTTGATCTCTTCGCCAATAATTTTGTCTAGCTCCTTAATTCTTCAAGAATAAAAAACAGCACTGTCCTTAACACTAACACAGTCTCCCGTTGGCAATGTCAGTGAGAGAAACTGAACAAAATGATCAGACCAGTGAACTGGTATAGTTTCCTTCAGGGAAACATAAGAACCCCTAGCTATAAGCACATCTAGACAGTGCCCTTTTATATGGGAAGATTGGATTCCTAAGGGATGCAAGTCATGGATACCCATAAGTCCCCATAATTCCTTAGAGTCTGGTTTGGCAGAATCGTCTAACCAAATGTTCCACTCTCCCAATAACAATAGTAACTTAAATTTACACCCTCCAGTAGCTAGTAAAAATTCTCAAATTTGTGTGTGTTTTTTTTTTTTTTTTTTAACATGGACCCGGTGGTCTAAAGTCTAAAATCAAATGAAGAGGCGCTTTGGAAGATAAAAGAAATGTTAAATGCCGAATCTGAGCGTGATTCTCCCCCGCCCCCATAAAATGTCAGATTTGTAAGGCGGTTTTATGTATGACTGCTCTACCACAACCTCTTTTGCCACTCCTATTAATATATTTAATTAGCTAGTCCTCTGGAACTCTGGGAAGTCTTGTAAAACCATTTTTCTGTAATTAATAATAGGTCTAGATCATAATGAGCTCGGCTATTTCTGTAGCATGAGCCACCGCCGACCTTGCATTGATGAGTGCTGCTTTAAAACTCACAGCTTCCATATCAATCACTGTCTGAGACATGGATCTATTGATCCATAATTCCCTAATTTTGTTCCAAGTTCGTAAAGAGATGTTGCCATGGGAGTTAACCAACTCTTTGAATGTACAGGAGTCTTAAAAGAGCCCCTCAGTTAATTGATCTCCCACTGACCTTAGCGGCCATAATGATCAACTTCCAGTATGTAGTCCAGTAACCCAACAAACAATTTAAGAAATCTGGCTGCATCTCCTGCCGACCCAGGCAGAAACAGGCTGTGGCATGCTCGATGCAGTCAAACGGGTATGCGTCACAGAAAATCACAAGGATCTCAGGAATTGTAGGAGATCCGATCGGAACGTTGTGCAAAGTGCGAGTGAAACGGAACGTTGTGCAAAGTGCGAGTGAAATGAAATAAACAGCTGGCACAATCATATATTCAATATTCAGACGTAGATTCACTAATGAAAACAAGCACAATTTACGATTTAAAATCAGACTAAATCTGACTAAAAAGCATAGTATTTTAAAAACGATTATAAATGTAAAATTAGCATCCTGCAGCTAAAATAGGCAAACAAAAGAGGGCTCAAACTGTTTTACAGCAGAAATTTCTTCTCAGAATATACATAGGTTACAACCTATGTTACTTCAGTTTCCAGTGGTCGACCTGCCTTTCACCTCAGGAACCACACCTTTTATTCAGTTTCAGCACACACTCCTCTGCAATCTCTCTCAGCAGGGAAAGAGATGGGTGGCTGTCCAATCAGGGCAGCCAGACCCCCAGTGGGAGCTTGCTCCATTCAGGCACTCAGGCAGACAAAGAGCAGGGAACTGAAAACAACCTCCTCCACTTCCAGCCTGCCCACTGGAGCCTAGGCGGCGACACCCACAGGTTCCCCACAAAGGAAATACACTCACACAGGTCTCCCCCTCCCAGGACGGTAGAAGGGCTGACAAAGAACAACCACGCTAGTAATAGTAAAAAAAGAAAGGAGCCACCAAGTTAGTACTTTGGTGGACCTATCTTAACCGGGGCTATGAACCTAGCCTGCGGTAGAAAAATCACACAATAGTTGGTAGAACATGTACACTGCCACCAGCCATAACTAGGAGATTGCCTATGTGACGAAGTCACAGGAATAGAGAGAATGAGAATACTAAGTATCCCCTTGGCACTGCACATAATCTTTCGACTGGATGTTCCTCCCACATATTCCTCATCTTGTGATATTCGTATTCGCTAGCTTTGCTGCTTCGGAAAATCTTTTTCGGTAGAGGGCACTGTGCACGAGGTTGTGGCGTTGACGTCCCTCAACGGGCTCCGTACCGTGTCGACGTCACCATCAGTATAAATAGTTTGTGCCGCGCCCGTTGGCTTCAGTTCTGTTTTTTCGAGGAAATATTCAGGGAACACCCAGAACTCATGACTAATAGACTCTTGGTGAGAGGAAAGTGTAAGAAACGTAAACTGTCCTGGGGGGTAGGATGGAAGGATCGATGAGGAATACGTGGGAGGAACATTCAGTTGAAAGAGTTACAGTTGGTAAGTAACTTGTTCTTCGAATGGATTGTCCTCCCACGTATTCCTCATCTTGTGATACTCCCATAGCAGTGGTAAATTTGGAGGTGGGAGTACTAGTTATTGTTTTCATTGACGGAATGAAGTACCACCGTGGCAAATAAACCCTCATTGGAGGAGGCATCTAAGCAATAATGCTTGATGGAGGCATGCATTGATGCCCATGTTGCAGCTGAACAAATATCTGCTGCAGGGACTCCCCTCTTCAAAGCCGCAGAAGTAGCCATTCCCCTAGTGGAATGGGCTCGTAGCCAATCCATTGGGTCTTTTCCAGCTAATCTGTAGCACTCAATTATAGCCAGAATGATCGAGCGGGATATAGTTTGTTTTGTCACCGCTAATCCCAATTTATGACCTGTATATCCCTACAAAAAGTTGGTCATCTTGACGTAACTTTGACATTCTTGAAATGTAAAAACTGAGGGCCCTTTAGGAGGTCCAGTCTATGCAGTCTCTCCTCTTCTTTGCCCAAATGAGGAAGAGGATAGAATGTTGGTAATATTTTTTGTGACAAATGGAAGTCAAACTACTTTTGGTAAGAAAGATGGTTGAACTTTAAGAACTACCTTGTCCTTGTAAAACGTAGTATATGGGGATTTACATGAGAGAGCCTGTAGTTCACTAACCCTGCGGGCTGATGTTAAGGCTACAAGGACAGTCTTTAGTGTTAGAAGCCTCAAGGGACAGGAGTGCAGAGGCTCAAATGGTATACAAGTTAGAAACTTAAGTACTAGATTTAAATCCCTAGTTGGGACATGAAAGGGTACTGGAGGGTATACATTAGTAAGCCCTTTAATTGGTCCGATCTGGAGCCCCAGATTGGCTGTATACAATAGGAAAGAAAGCACCATTGAGATGCCACATTGAAAAGGGTCCACATCGTGACCTTTGCACCAGTTACTGAACTTGTTCCAATGACATTGGTACAAAGATTTTGTTGCTGGCCGCCTGGCTGAAAGCAAAATCTCTAACGTCACCCGGAAGATCCCAATCCGTGTATCTCAACCTCTCAGAAACCATGTGCGAAGGTTGAGTGTCTTGACCTCTGGATGGAGAACCCAACCTTCATCTTGCGAGAGAAGATCCTCTCTTTGCGGAAGACGTATTGGAGGGCAGCTGGACATGTCCAGAAGGTCCGAGTACCACGTCATCCTGGCCCAATCCTGGGCAATTAGGATCATGGTATTCCTGAACTGTCTCAACTTCTCGATTACTTGAGGAATCACAGGGACTGGAGGAAACGTGTACAGAAGTGGAAACTTCCAGTCCACCACGAACGCGTCTCCTAGAGCTCCTCTCGGAGGAAATTCCGTTGAGCAGTCCTGTTCGCACTTCCGGTTTACTGTGGTTACGAACAGATCCACTTGAGGGGTTCCCCAAAGGGTGAAGATCTCCATAAGGACTTCCTGAGCTAGCTCCCACTCGCGAGAGACTGCTCTGCCTGCTCAGAGCGTCTGCTGCCGTATTCTGCTCTCCGGCTAGGTGAACTGCCGATAGAGAGATTCCTTCTTGTATTGCCCAGAACCAGAGCTGCATTGCCTCTCTGCACAGTGGTAGTGACCCTATGCCTCCTCTCTTGAAGTAGTACATGGCCACTGTGTTATCCGTCATTATCAGGACATTCTTTCCCGGTACAGAGGGCAGGAAGGCCTTCAGCGCTAGTCTGATTGCCCTCAGCTGCAATAGATTGATGTGTAGTTTGGACTCCGATGGAACGACCGCTGATTGTCAGATCGTTGGTATGGGCTCCCCACCCTATGAGTGAGCCATCCGTTACTACTGTTATCTCCGGCCATGGTTGCCAAAAACATTCTCCTTTGAGGATGTTGTCGTTGCAAGCCCACCATAGTAGATCCTGAGCAACTGCACTCGGGACTTGCAGAAGATCCGACATGTTCCCCGAGAACTGGGACCACTGAGTTCGGAGGGCCCACTGAAGGCATCTCATTCTCAATCTGGCCACTGGCACCAGAAAAATAAAGGATGCCATAAGGCCGAGCAACCTCAGAAAATCGAAGGCCGGTAGATGCTGGGCATTCTGGAACTTTGTTACCATCTGCAGAATGTGGAGAACACTCACCTCGGGAGGCGAGGCTTTGCCAGAGGAAGTGGCAAAAACTGCTCCGATAAACTGGAGCTTTTGGGATGGCATCATGTGGGCCTTCTTGAAAGTGAGGGAGAAGCCGAGTTTGTGAAGGAAGTGACAGGTGATCCACAGATGTTTCTGAGCTTGTTCGGGAGAACGTGCTCTGATCAACCAATCATCCAGGTAAGGGTAGATGTGAAACCCCTCTGAGACTCGCTGCCACCACCGATTCAGCTTGGTGAAAACCCTTGGGGCGGAGGTCAGCCTGAATGGCAGAACTCAAAACTGATTGTGAGAACCGACAACTTCGAACCTCAGGTACTCTGTGCTTGGGATGGATTGGCACATGAAAGTAAGTATCCTGAAGGTCCAATGATACCAACCAGTCTTGGAGTTGGAGAGCCTGAAGGATCTGGGAAAGGGTAACCATCTTGAACTTGTCCTTCCTGAGGAACTTGTTCAAATTTCTTAAGTCCAAGATGGGTCTCAATCCTCCATCCTTCTTTGGGATGAGAAAGTAAGGTGAATACCAACCCTTGTTCCTCTCCGTTACAGGTACATGTTCTATTGCACCTTTCTCTAGCAGGGTTAAAATTTCCTGCAACAGGAGCTTGTTTGGAATTTTGGCAGAGTTGGTTCCGGGTGGATGATCCCAAGGCCTTTTTATGAAAGGAAGGCAGTAACCTTGAGCTACTGTTTCCAGTGCCCAAGCATCTGAAGTAATGCCCCACCATTCTTTCAGATGCTGAGAGATTCTGCCTCCCACTGGGGTTTTGTGTGATAAGGCCTCAGAGTGATTTTGGAGTTGGCTGCAGGAGTGGCTGAGGGTAAGATGCTGTTCCTGAGGATGTCTTTTCAGTCTTTCCTCGTCCACCACAAGTGACATTTCTTTTGCCTCTTTGAAAGGCCCGTCCTCTTCCTCTACCAAAAGAGGAGTAGTACCGAAAAGGACGACCCCTACATGAAGATGAGCCCGAATAGGGTTTCTGAGGCTGCCGCATGGAGGCGCTAAGAGATTTAGCTGCCGCTTTTGAGGTCTGTAGTCTTTCTAGGCTTTCATCAGCCTTACTACCAAACAGCCTCAAGCCATCAAAAGTCATGTTGAGAAGTCTGGCCAGCACATCTGGTGCAAACCCTGACTTTCTCAACCACGCAAATCTGCGTAGCACTGTGCTTGTAGTCATGGACCTGCTGATACTTTCAGCAGTGTCCAGTCCAGACTGGAGACATTCCCCCATTGCCTCCTTTCCATCTTTGACAATTCAGGAAGCCTTCCCTTTCCTCGCCTTCCGGAATATGTTCAGCCGCTGCCGAAATGCAGTCCCACAGGGTATGTGTGAACCTGGCCAGGGTACATGTGACATTAGTTGACTTTAAAGCCATGCTACCCGAAGTAAAAACTTTACGGGCCCAAGCATCTACCTTCTTATCCTCTCTATCCGGAGGGATAATTGGATTTGCAGTCTTTCTTGAAGTAATTGCAGCCTGAATAACCAGACTTTCTGGAGTGGGATGTCTGTTCAAATACTCAGGATCAGAAGTAGAAGTTCTATACTTCTTAGGAAAATTACTGTTTACTGCAGCAATGTTGTCAGGAGCTTCCCAGTTCTTTTCTACTGTTCTCTGAAGTGCCCTATGGAAAGAGAGAACTGGATCCTTCTGGGGGACCCGATCTAGAATGTCCGTCATCCTGATCAAAGGTGGGTGAGGCTCTACCCCAACCCATATAATTCCACCACTCTATTCATTAAACTCCTGTACCCTGAATCTGCATGTTCTGCAGGGTCAGGTCTCACAAACTATAGCTCAGGTGACGTATCAATGCCACTAGCAGAGTGAAGGGTCTCACACAGGTCTCATTTTTTTATTCTGGATCTATTAGTTCCTCTGGAATCTGTCTAGTGCCACATTGCACTCCAAATTTTCAGAAACACTTTCTTCAAATATCGAAGACATAGACTTAAAAGTCTGATTTTGGTATTGAAGTAAATCTCCTGTCTTGTAGTTTTCGGAAAGGGAATGGAAGGATCCTTCGATGGTATTGAAGGAATCTTCGACGACACTGATGGAGTCTTCGACAAAGGCACTGAAGATGCTTTAGGCTTCGATGTCTAAGCTGTCGGCGCCGATGGCGTTGACGAAGTCGCAGATGTTTTTGACGACTTCTGTTTTTTATGGTTTGTCAGGGAAACACTCGACTCAAGGATTCCTCGACGACTCGAGTCTTACAAATTTCACTCATACTACTGCGTTTTACCGCAGTAGTTCCTGACTTCCTTGTGTTGTCCGATGGAGCGACCAAAGTCTGGCTCTTTTGAGGCTTCTTTGAGGGGGTCGAGGCCGGATTCTCAAAGACCTCCATCATCTTTCTTCTAAAATCTTCCCATTTTCTTGGGGAATCCGACTTAGTCAGGCATCATGCCAATTCGGTAGATGTATCAGATGATGATATGGGAGATCTATGTCTCCTTTTAACTCTTTTTGAAGATGAAGAGCGCCTCGATCTACTTAAGATCGGGATCTCTTAGAGTGTTTTTTGTGACGCTCTGATTCTTTCGAATCAGGCGATTTTTTTGTCTTTTTGACGAGGCCTTCGAAGAGGCCTTAGAAACCTTCCGCCCCACCGCCAGTTTACCTTTCCGCTCACGAAGGGCCTTCTCCGTCATCGACTGACAGGATCCACAGTCGCCGGTTCGATGATCTGAACCCAGGCACCAAAGATAAATGCAGTGAGGATCTGTTATCGACAGCTTCGAACCGCAGTCAATACATTTTTTGAACCCCGTCTTGGGTGTAGATGAAGACGACATTTTCTGAGAACATTTCGAAGCGCGCCGTTCATAAGCGAAGCAATCGGAAAAACGGATCTGAAGCCAACGGGGACGGCACGAGCTATTTATACTGATGGTGACGTCGACGTGGTACGGAGCCCGTCGAGGGACATAGATGCCACGACCTCGTGCACAGTGCCCTCTGCTGAAAAAAATAAATTCCGAAGCAGCAAAGCTGGCGAATACGAATATCACAAGATAAGGAATATGTGGGAGGACACAATCCATTCAAACTGTAGTTACTCTAGGATATAGAAAAGAATCTCAAAGGAGAAACCAGCAACACTGCCCATAATGAACTCTGTGCTGCAATAGTGAAATACAGATGCCTTAAAAGAGATATGGAGGAAAGTAGACTCCATAGGACAGTAAAACACAAAGAACATGGTTCTAAAAGACAGAGCACATAGAAATGAATGAGTCCAGCAAAACGTGCTGGGGATCTCACTAGGAGGGGATGAAGCATAAAAATTACAAATCTCCCTAATAGATACCCCAGTCACCGCACAAACGTTTCACACTACTTCCCTTACCACATTTCCCCTCAGGAGTATTTGTGTCAGCATGAAAAGAGCAATGTATTAGGGGAGTGCCAGCGGTAATCTAGTATTTAGGGAGGGAGGGTAGGTTACCATTTTTTCCACAACACCTACCTCCACCACCACCACTCCAGACTCGTTATAGTCCCTTATATGTTCTGCGAGGCTGAACCTCACTCGAGGGCATCAGATCTGCATGGGTCGCAAGACAGGTAGAGCAGCTTAATCTCCCCCCCCCCAGCTGTTCTCTGTTGTAAGGGATGCCAGCAGCATTAGAGGCAGTCGGGAGCCGTCCAAAAAGAGCTAAAGTATCAACGTGTAGATTAGGATAGGAGAGGGGGCTCGGGCCTTCCAAATACTGGTTGCGCCCAGCACGGCCCCAAGATGAGGATTCCCTCCTGGCAGACTAGTGCCGCCCAGCCGCCTGCCATCTCACACACAGATTCTGTCCCCATCACCAATATGCACGCATATTGCATCCCTCAGATTTTAAGTCAGTTCATCATCCCACTCCGCACAGTGTCGAGTAGCGAAGTATACAACATATGGGTGCAATCGAAAAACAGATGGCTCAATGACAGGAGCCTCAAGTGGAAGCGGCCATCGTGCGTGCATGCCCCCCGCCATAGTGCCCCTTTTCTGCTAGTCTGGTATTGGCTTTAGTAGTAAGCCTGAAAACCATTTCTTACTGGCACAAGTAGATCCCTGCCTGAAGTGGTGGAGATTTGATTAATTTCTGTAAGAGGCCTTGCGAGAATGCATGGAATTACTTGGGACGGTGTGCCATTGGCAGACTAGACCCCCCCTCCATTTGAATGATTCTTGGTGTGTGACGGGAATCAGTGAGTGATCAAAGCACAAAAAGGGGGATAATAAAATATCCCCTTTACGCACTCACCTGGTCTACTTTAGGAACTCTGTACCTGCATTCCTGGCTATTAAGCTCTGTAGCGTAGAAGAGCCTAGTTAGCTTGACACCAACAGCTACCAAGACCTACTTTGGCTCCCTAGGTCAACTGAAATGTGAATTAAACTCTCTGCATTTGGGACAATCTATAAATAAACATTAGGCCACATCTATACATCTCAAGCATACTGGGCCATTAATAATGGATGTAATATGTATAAGTTAAATTTGCAGAAATGGCTTAGTGGTAACTCCTGATCACTAGTTCATGCTTAATACCCAGGAGCTGCTTTTAACTCGTGCTTATCCAAACTTAAATTTCAACGCCCACAGTTCCAACTACAGAAGACAAATCTTGTACCATAGGACGCCATGCACAGAGGACTTCCGTTGACTGCAGCACACTTACCTTTCTGATCGACAAACTCCAATCCTGTACTTGGGAATCAGAAATCTTCAATAAATTACCCTTCCGGCAACGGTGCATTGTCCCTGGAGCCAAAACAGCAACAGTCTCTGGAAAGCGCCAACCACCTGTTGGAGAACTGCTTTTTTGGTTCCAGGGTATTGCTCTCTTGACTTAATGGCAGTTCTGCCAAGTTTTTTCTTCATTTAATTCTTCATCCTTTGGCCGCTTCATCCCATGGTGTCTCGTGTTGGACCGACTTAACAGGAAATCTACAAACTGCACCTTTGGACTTCTCTGCATAAAGGTTACCCTCTCCCAGCAGACTTCCCATACTGGTACCTCAGGTCTACCTAGGTCTCTGAAACTTGCTCGCCTCTTATTCTTGGATCCTAGCAGCAGGTGAAGAGTGAAAATATGAAAATGTCTTTGTACAAAAGCAGCTTGGCTTTTATAGGAGGTTACTTCGGTTTTGTATAGTGCCAACAGGGGTAACATTTCAAGTTGAAAGCTACTAGAAAACCACATAGGTCACGTGCCACCTCAATTCTACACAAGCACAAAACAAATGTTCCTATAAGGCAAGCGATGGTAGGTGCCGGCCAGTGGATCACTGGTGTCTAAGTGGAAAGGTAAAGAAAAACAACAAAATCCTACCAGGCACAATATTGCTAAAAGAGTATAGCCTTATAGCAACGTGGATCCCATCAATGCAATGCAGATGGAGACATATAAGACAACTATGAATTCTTAGAGCAATACCTCAATTTCTGTATTGAAGCCTTTGAACGACATTCTGCCATATAACAGGTCTTCACATGGCACAAAACTTCTTTCTTCTATGATAGCACTCCTAATTCGAGGAAAAACAAAACATGAAATTGAAGATTACGAATTTAACAGACTTCTGAAAAAAAATGGCATTATTTCTTAGAGCAGATTCAAAATAAAAATAGCCCGGAAACCTTCAAAATATCCAAAGTGAAAATCTGAGGAGTACAAGTTATGCCCAAAAGAAGAACCTAGGGTACGGAACAAGTTACTTTCCTGCAACTATTATTCCCTGTCGTCCGGCTGGGAATCCTCAGTAAAAGAAAAAACGCTTTCACTTTAAACTGTATTTCTCCTCTAAACCAATCACTGGCCTCTGGGTCATACTGCCCCATCCAATGACAGTCCACTCCCTAAGCCTCTCCACTGGCAGCCACCTTCAGATTTGATAAGCACTTAAAGTGGCAGTATGATCTAGAAGAGCCGGAGAGGGGCCAGAGCCATGATCTCGCTGTGAATCTACGCCAGACCTATGCTGGTGAACAACAGTTACAGGCAAGTAACTTGTTCCTTCTCCAACATCGGGTCTGGAATGGATTCACATGTTCATGAATAACAACCACATAGCAGTGCAAAATTACACAACCACGGAATGTGGCAATGCTCAACAGAAGCACATACCTCTGGGACAGACTCCCCTCAAGCGAACAGGTTGAATGTCAATGCTTGGCCGACTCTGGACTCTCCCTGAAATCCCTGTCGACGCAGTAGAATTGCGTGTAGGTGTGCCGATGTCCAGCAGGGGCACACCAGATAGGAACACCCTCGTTGCAGCAATCGCTCTGGTGGAGTGGGCTCTCGGACGGCCGGGCAGCGGTCCGTTTGCCATCCGGTGACAGTGCGTGATGCAGCCAGAGAACCACCTAGAGATGGAAGCCTTGGACAAGGCCTTCCCATGGATCACAGGACCAAAGTTCATGAACAGTCGAGAAGTCTTTGGATTTTGCTTGTGCCCTGAAGTTCTACGTGGCACGCACAAGTTTTCAAGAGTGTGCAAGGCCCTTAGCCGGTGACGAAGGCTTTGAAAAAAAATAAATAAATAAACACACACTTGTTGAAGTCGAATTCCAATGGAACACTCGCCATGGAAGAGGGGTGCGTCCGCAGCACCACCCTCGTTTCCAGGAGAGTCAGATATGGCTGCGAAGGTCAGGATACCAAATCTGCCTCTACTACACCAGAGCGATGAGTATCCTCTTGCATCAGCACTGTTTGAGTGTGCTGAGGACTCGTAGCAGGAGAGGTAACGGAGGAAACTCGTACAGAAATAACCCTTCCAACAGGAAAAAGAATGCACACCCCCCCCCAGGCTCCTCGGTTGGTGGAATCTGTTGGCAAACATCTGGCATTTGGAGTTTGCTGCCGTCGCCAACAGATCGATCTGGGGTCTGCCCCACTTGACGAAGATGCGGTCCACCGGGTCCTGACGAAGTTCCCACTCGTGGCAGGAGCAAAATTCCCTGATGAGTGAGTCTGCAATGGTGTTCTTGACTCCTGCTATGTGAAGAGGAACAAGGGAATCCCTTGGCCGACGGCCCAGCGCCACAAGTCCTGCGCCTCCTGCAATCATTTTCTATATATACTGTAACCATGTAACCTGTCCTTAAGCGCCCATTTACCCCTGGGTCTGGAGCGCTATACCAAATGAAATAAACAAACAAAAACAATTCTCCTCCGGCAGCCACAGGCCTCTGGCGTGCAGATGTCTGGTGTGGGCTCCACAGGCTTCCAGGGAAGCATATGTTGCGACTGTCTCCTGGTTGGGAAGGGGGGGGGGGGGATTTGAAACTCTGTGCGATGTTGGAGTGGATGCCTCCATCTGCATACAGCTCCTTGTCGTACCTGGCTAGGATCACCAGTGCGTTGGCTGCCTTGATGGTGGGCGCCGCGGTGTAGATCACTTTTCTTCCCATGGCATCCATCATCTTCCCCTCACATCTTCCCCTCGCTGTCCGGAGGGACTGAAGAGAAGGTGGACGTGTTAGCCAACTGTTTCCTCGCAGCTGCCAAAACCACTGAATCTGGCGATGGTTGCGATTCCGGCACCCAGTAATTCTTCTCCAGCCTATCCCACTTGGCCGGAGCCGTGCAAGGGGTCTTCAAGAGGGCCAGGCCCTCCTCCCACACGTCATCCAGAAGGGGCACCGCCATTGTATTGTTTATTTATACGCACCTGGCCGTTAGGCAACTGGGCGCTAATGATGTCTTAGGTTACAGTTACATCTGAGGTTACGGATACATTAAGGGTTATATTTACATTTATATTAACAGCTTACAATAACATAAGAGTGACAGTAGTGTGCAGCTTGGAAGGTTAGCATTGGTATGTACATGTGCAACACAGGTAAGGTTACAGTTACATATATAGGATTTATATTAGCAGTTATATGCAACATATAGGAATAGCAGAAGTATATAGAGAAGAGAAATAACCTAGGTGTGTTAAGTGCAACACCTGTGTATTGGTGCATAGAGACCGGTCAAAGTGTTATGCGTCAGGGGTCGTTGGTGTGTAGCCAGCGTTTTACATTAGTTTTGAAGGAGTGGAAGGAAGGTGTGGCTCTTAAGGAGTCCAGGATAGAGTTCCATAGTTGGGCTGAAAGTACTAGGAAACTTGAGCCTCCAGTTCTTTTCAGATTGAAGTTGGGGATTCGAATACTGTTGGCTTGAGCCTTTCTGATGGGACGTTCAGATGTATGCTTAGTGAATGTCTCTGTGAGGTAAGCAGGTGCTTTGCTATTAAGACAGTTGTGTGTGAGGTTTAGTGTTAAGTTTGATTCTGTCATTGATGGCCAACCATTTGGCGGATCTCCTTTGGTCGGATATGTGTTGTCCTTTGGGAATGCCTAAGGCTGTTCCAAGGGCGTTTTGCAGGGTTTGGAGTTTATTAGTGTTGTGTTTGCAAGTGCGTAGGTAAAGTGCGTTGCAGTAGTCTAGTTTCGATAGGATTAAAGCCTGTGCAATAGTGGTACAGCTATCAGTGGTCAGAAATGGTTTACATGCATGGATTAGTTTGCAAGTGTAACTTGTAGCTGATGCTGTGGCATTTACTTGCTTGTTAAGGGCGGAGTCTAAATAGAAGCCTAAGGTTTTAACTTTCTTGGCTACATTGATTTTAATACCATCAATGCTGATGGATTTGTACATGTGGGAAAGTTTATTTAGTTTGCTGGTGGACCCAATGATTAAAAGCTTGTTTTTTTTCGTCATTCAGACATAGAACGTGGGTGGCCATCCACATTTGTATGATTTGATAGATTTTGTTTATGAGGTTAGTGTGTGTCGTAGCCTTCCTGGATTGGTATGAGGATCTGGGTGTCGTCTGCATAATTATTGTATGAGACACCCAGTTTGTCCAGAATATCAAAGAGTGGTTTTGTAAAAATATTATACAAAGTAGGTGAGACACAAGACCCTTGGGGAACGGCACAAGTGATGGTTACTGGGTCAGCAGATGAAGTAGGCGAAAAGACCTAGTTCTATTGTCCAGGAAGGAATTTATCCACGCAGTGGCCTTTGTGGAGAAGTTGGCAGCCAATCTGAGATGGTTGCATAGTACTTTATGGTCAACCAAATCAAAAGCGGCCGACAGGTCTATGAGTAAGAGAATGGAGGCGTCTCCTCTGTCTTTATGCTCATCTAGTTGGTTTTTGAGATCGAGGAGTGCTGTCTCGGTTCTGTGTCTTGGTCTGAATCCAGATTGTCTGGTGCCTAGTAAGTTATTAATCTCCATGTAGGATTGAATCTGTAAAGAGGCAGCTTTGTCTAAGATTTTGGGGAGAAACGGAACTGTCGTTATGGGTCTACAATTTGTTGGGACACAAGGGTCTAGGCTAGGTTTTTTCAAAAGGGGTAGTATCCAGGCATCTTTAAGGTTGGTAGGCACAGAGCAGAATTTAAAGTATGAGTTGATGAAGGAAGTGACGAACGGAGCTAGGTCTTGAGCAGCTTCTTTGATAATGGAGGCTGGGCAAGTATCGCCAAGGCAACGAGAAGGTTTAAAGGAATGGTTCGGTCAAAAATGTGTATTGTCCTTACGGGTCAGCCATGTGTTTTTAAGCCCAAGTCGCTCGATTTTAGAAAAATTTCCTAGGGACCTTACCAGAGTTTTCGTTCATTAAACGCACGCGAAAACAGACACCAGGGCGCTGCCATTTTGTGATAATCCTATCACTTGCCGCATCGCCTTGGCTGATCTGCTTTTGCGGCACTAAATCATATCCCCCGCCTCTGAGCCTGTCATCAGCAGACGCGTACTGCCCATTTCACAACGCCAAAGCACATCTTGTGTCAACAATCACTGCGCCTCAGCTAATGACGTGTCGCTATGGAAATGGCAAGACGCCTCTTTCCTCAATAAGTATAAAACAGACAGTTTCACAACACACAGCAGCAGATTTCTGATTCCATTCCTCTCTCTGTGCTACTTTGAGTATTCTGTGACTCGTTTCTGTGCTCTGGTCAGCTACCTTTGCCGCTTGTAGCCCGTGGGTACACCTGTAGCATTGCTATAAATTATTTTAGTTTGTTTACCACACAATGGCTACAATAATGCCCTACATGTACGAGTCAGAGTATACCGAGGAGGAACTACTGGAAAGGGAAACACGCGAAAACGATGGGGCTTCGGATGGCAGTTGGCAGGACGAATCAACGGATGAAGACACTGGACCTAGTCGCATGGACGGTGTTTCCACCTGGTGCACATGCAATCGGTGCGAGCTAATGCCAACCGAGGAGGAGAACTGCTGCTGCTGTGAAAACTCGGGATGCGTGGCCGACATTTCGGAAGGCGAGCCACGACCGCAATGCATCACCGAGCTGCCAGACTTCAGGGCAGCCTGCTTCACACGGTCCGTGTTGAGGATAATGATGGTGCTTATGCACAAACTTCGTTCAACTGTTCTTCCTCGTAATCCGAGTAAGCATAATCTTCCTGTGATGCCACTACTATTTCATGGTCGTCTCCTATATCCAAAATGACATCTACACATCATTGTAACGCATCAAAGTCGTTCAATAGTGTGCAGTGTCTAGATAGCATGTGTCCGAGCAGAATGCCATTAGTTACAAGAATTGTCATTGACAACAAACGTTTAATCAACTTACCTTGGTCATTTAAAAACAGTTTGTATCATTATTTTTCACAGGTGGTCCCGGCTGGTGGCCTATCGTTCCTTTACATGGTGGCTTCACGGGAGGCTTGGACACCGCGTTCGAAGAGTAATACCCGCCTGTGCCGTTCGTGCCACAAGAGAAACTTTCGCTAGTTGCAGCAGTCAGTACAGGGGATTTTCCCTCTGCTGTGCTGCAACCTGACCTGTACAATGTGCAAAGTTTTGTATTTTTGTGCCATCAAAAAAACCAAAATAAAACACCACATATATTTGAACAACGATTGTTTCGATTTTTTAAATGAATCAAGTGTGTCTCCATTCAGCAGTCTTCCTGTGCCTTATCTGCACGCCCCAGGCCCATCCATCCAACCCGTCTCTATCAAAGGCGGTTCACGCCAGTGGATGCGCGCTGCCATGGGGGGCTGTCAGGGGCGCGAACGGCCAAGGTGCCAAACAGCATGTACACTTCAAAAGGTATCCGACGCCAAGGGCCCATTGCTCACATGGCCTCCTCAGACCCCGTGTGTCCGGCCAGGACCCCCCCCCTCACGCTGGCCGGCCCCCGGCAAACCACATAATACCACGACATACAGAATCCATTTATTCATTCATTCATTCACAAACACACCCCTGTTTGTAATACTTTATGAACCACTTGATATGTCTCATGAGAACATCTTTGTGCTTTGCAAGTCAACTTCTGAACGTGACTTCTCATGTTTCCTTCTCGTGCAATACAGAACATCCAAGGGATGAGTCACATATTCAGTTTTTAGTCACATCATTTCTACATTTCTACAATTTATGCAAATACTAAGCCGCACATAATGAACTGGTAAAGTTCCTGCGACCAAAACAAACCTTGCATTGAACATTGTATGGTTCATTTACTTTTGTATCACATTTTTATTCATCAAGATTGTATAATAATGTCGATATTTAATTTTCAGAATTTTCAACAATTCCTGCCTGTTTGATTAGCGGTTGCCCTTCGAAGACTCATGCTAAATCTGAAGGCACTACAATGCATGTATTCCCGAAAACTGTTGATCGAATAAGAAAATGGGTCAGACATTGCGGATATCCACTGGTCTTAGAGGACAAGAGTGGTGATCGATACCGCATCTGCAGCCGGCACTTTTCCTCGAACATGTACACATCATCTTGGGTAACAAAGAAGAATAAAAAGCGAACAACACGAAAAATTTCTCACGAACGCTATTCCCACTCTATTCGTCCACATTCCGCCACTGGTGAGTCAAGTGTCCAGATTTAGCTTTAGGCCTTGCGGTAATGTGTAGGTAGCCGAATGGATTCATTGATATTTGAGGTGTTGTGTCCCTTGTAATGCTTTCGACATTGATGTGAGTGTATAGCATTTTGAACAACAACATTTATCAATATATTCTTTTTCGATTTCATAACCCACAAACAAAATCTATATATGGGCACAGGGAACTGTGCTATATTGTGCATTTTCAATAGCATTACTCTCAAGTATTCTGTCTCCTTACATAGCAATTTTTAATTTTGGCATTTCATTAACAATCAATAATTTACCTTTACAACTACTTGACTATCCCTTGAATCTGAAGCAAGAACATTCGACATCCGTGACGTGCTCGCAGTTATCAACCACTTCTAGCGCATATCAGGTAATCTTACTTGGCTATTCCGCTACAGACTTGTTTTATGCATGTCAAGTAATAATTTTATTGTATAGTGTAATTATTTTACCGAATGTTTGGTTAGTGCTTTCCAATTGATATACACCTTAGTTATCGTCCACTGGTGTTTGTTTTCAGTTATGATTAGTGTTATCCATGGTAATGCAAGTACTGTCTTTCAGGGAGATGCTGAAGCGTCCGCCACATTGACAACATCCCTAGATGTCAGCAGCACGAGGTATGATACTGACAGCTCCATCGAACTAGATCATCAGAGCTGGAATACTTGTCGTTTCATTGTTCTACACAATGTTTAATTCGTGGTTAGCCATAGATATGTACCTGTGAGGTCGACCCCAAGTGTGTGTTATGTTTTCAATATTGTAATCCTTACTAATGCAAGTACTATCTTTCAGGCAGATGAAGCGTCAACCCCTGCACTTGATGTGGAGCCTGATATTCAAGTAATTCCAGGGGAAGTGGAAGCGGGACCTTGCGTATACGAATCGGCGCAACAGCTTTCAGAAGTGCGCACTACATTTACAACATCCCTACATATTCTTCGGCAGCACGCGGTATGGATACTGACAGCTCCATCGAGCGTCATCATATAACGTGATTCCATTTGCTATACTTTCTTCCCTATTAACGCACGTACTGTGTTTCAGGGAGACGACAGAGCTTCCACTACAATAACAACATCCCATTTAGATGATGCAGATGTAAATAAATCGGAGAAATAAGTCGATGAAATCTGATCATATTTAGATATTCCTCGATTCTTTTAGACAATGCATCATTTGTGGTTATTTATATGTACCTGTGCCGTCAACCCCAAGTGTGTGTTATGTTTACAATATTGAAAACCATACCAATGCAAGTACTGTGTTTCGGGAGTTGCTGATGCCTCCTCTCCATTACAACCATTCATGGCAGTCCATGCGGAGCCAGAGGTATGGATACTGACAGTTCCATCGAACTAGATCATCAGAGCTCGAATACTTGTCGTTTCATTGTTCTACAGAATGTTTAATTCGTGTTTAGCTATTGAGATGTACCTGTGTGTTCGTCCTCACGTGTGTTTTATGTTTTCAATATTGTGATACATAGTAATGAAAGTACTATGTTTCAGGGAGTCGATGGAGCGTCATTCCGTGCTGTCTATGCGGATCCAGAAAATATAGTTGTTGCAGCACAAGAGGAAGGGAAGACATGCGGAAACGAATCGGAGCAACAGCATGCAGATGTTAGAAGTTCGAGTCAAGAAAGTTGCAAAGAAAAAGGTTAGTTACAAACAGTCCATAATTTTAGGAATTGTTTTGTGTTGGGGACTATATTTTGTTTTTTCCTGTCAATTGTGCTATACTTTATATTGTGTTTAAAATGAACATCCCTTTTCCAATCTGTCCTCTAGTTACCCGTGGGTGTACGAACTATACATACACAGACAGTGAAGCAAATGAGAGATGTTGCTTGCCAGACAATTTACACTATGGAGGAACTATTAATTCAGATGCGGCGTGTTGAGACTCGGGATGCTCCTGTCCAATGGCCAGAACATGAATTGAATGTGTCCGGAGAATCCAGTAAAGTTGTATTGAACCATTGCTACAGTTCGAATGCACCACGAAAAGATGATGATACTGAATGTATTGAAGATAGCCCTGAAGTAGTCGCAGATCAATTCATACAATCTACACCCGCCAAAAAAATGCCACCCAAAAAGCTGTTGACAAAGTTGTGTTCTCCCATCAATGCTAAAGTAACAGATCTTGAAATGACAGAGAATGAACCAGCAGCAGCACCCAACGACACATCAGAACTTGATACCAGTGATATTTCTTTCGAATTTGTTGATATGTCCTCAACGGCACAGTCCGAAACAACTTTCACGCAGGATAACAGTCTAATGAAAGAGGGCAAATACATAGTATTCGACGGTTGTTTGATGGATATTATAAGTATGCTGAAATGTGGGCATTCAGTTGGAGAGGAAATATGTGGGGAGACATTGATTCATGTGACTCGTCAAAAACAAGGCAGCAACGTCAAAATACATGGCGCCTGTAGATTAAATCATGCGTTCTCATGGTCTGCACAACCGATGCTGGGGAAGCTGCCAGCAGGCAATCTACTGTGTGCAGCTGCCTCACTTTTTAGTAGGTTCCAGTTTTAGAAAGCTAGAGTCTTTCTTTCAGTTTGTGGGACTCATTTCATTTCTAAAACCCAGTACTACAAATACCAACATGATTATCTGTTTCCGGCCATTAGTGATGCTTGGAAAATTGAACAATTGTCTCTAGCAAGTACATTCGAAGGCAAACGATTCAGGCTAGTCGGCGATGGACAGTGCGGCACCCCTGGATTTTCTGCCAAGCACTGCACCTACCGCTTTCAGGACATGGATAGTAAGAAAATTGTGAGTTTGGTGGTCGTGCAGGTGTCCCAATGTAAATCCTCAGTGGCTATGAATAAACTAGGATTTATAAAATCATTGCAATATCTACAATCAAAGGGAATGCACATCGACCTCATAGCCACGGACAGACACGTTTCAATTGCCAAGACAATGAGAGAGCAGTTCCCACATATTAAACATCAATTTAACGTATGGCATCTTGCTAAATCAATAAGAAAATCTCGGCTGCAGGGAGAAAATAAAAAGGTTTTGAAAGTATTTCACAGTGGTCCCAGTCTATCAGCAACCATCTTTGGTGGAGCTCCAAAACTTGAAGGGTCAATGGAAATCCTACTTGAAAAATGGCGGTCACTGATGCACCACTGTACCAACGTTCACCGCTGGACAGAAAACCAACATTTCCACCAATGTGAACATGGCCCTTTGTCCACAGAGGAGGCACGGAAGAAGTGGTTGATTGCATATTCACCTACACAAAGCCATTGAGAAGATTGTTTTCGATAAAACTATCAAGAGATTTGAGGGGACTGACTGAATTCTGTCACACAGGAGAATCGGAGGTGTTCCACAATATGTGCCTAAAATACAGGCCAAAGCGATTGCATTTCAGCTTACAGGGCATGAAACATAGGACTCTACTAGCGGTCTTGGCCCATAACGGGAAATGTAGGGATGCCTCGCTACACTACGACCTTTGGAAAAAGAACTAAGAAATGGTAGGTAAAACCAGTATATGAGGAAATGGAGTTCGACTTTGTTAAAGGCCTTATTGTTAGTGTACTGGAGAAGCACAGATATGGAATTTTGAGCGTTTCTGTGCAGAGCACTGATGCATTGCCACCAAACATTGCCACTGTGCCATGTCCACCCAAAGCAGAGCTCGTTGAGAAGTTCAAATCCCGGTTTAAATAAATCATTGTAACCCGATTGTCTTTTTGAAAATAATGTTATTGTACAGTGTGCATACAAAGTATGCTAACCCTAAACCCTCCATTCACCATCCTGGGTGGGGAACAACATGGGTGTCATCTTTGACTTCTCTCTCTATTCAACTCATATCGCTGACCTTGTGAATATGTGTATGTATATATTTTTGTTGCTGTAACTATGTCGCAATCTCATAAATGCTGCGCACTGTTAACCGAGGGGAGGCTTGCGTATTGCAAATAATAAAACAAATAAACATTAAATCTCATTTTCAACTCAACTCCTCGGGTACCTTATACTTTCCCTGACCTTCCCCCAAAAAGTCAATGTCTCCATAGTTATGGTTCTCTAGGGCTACAAAGCTCGCAACAACGAGGACAAAATTGGGGGCCTTAGAACAAGCCAAGCGAGGCGTTGCAGATGGGAGTGAAGCCAGTTCGCATTTGCACATTGAGGCCTAGTACAAACATGGAGTCGAAAATTCAAGTTCTCACAGATGGCTTTACACGGGATGTTGCAAAGTAGGAATGTATGCTCATGCAGAGTGAAGGTCAGCGGCTTTGATTTTTTGCTCACGGGCTGAAGAGGCCCGCGAATCGCACAAGGTTCTATTGTTTTTTGACCTTGAGACAGGCACCATAAGGACTTCATTTGAAGGAGAGGGCGCAATAACGTAAAAGACGATAAGGCTAACAATTCTGAAACTAGATCGAGTTTCATGTTAGTTCAGTATATGAAAAATCGTTGGCACAAACACAGTGGGATTTATGGACTGCATTACGCAGAGATACAATGGAAATGGCAAATATAAGTAACTCTTTTGACTCTTTTATACCGGAATGAATGAATGAAGAGCAAGTAAAACATTTGTAGGATCGTCTTTCTACCGGGCACATGGGCATGCATGTGCCCATTCGACACGCATGTAGACAGTCGTTTCTCAGTGGTTCAACGGTAAAAAAAAATCATTAGTTTGTGTGTTTCCCTCGATTTATTTTGTTAGTTTTCGCATTGCTTTTAGAGCCGAACATACTCCATTGCACTATCCTCGCAAGCAAATAGTTTCAGCTCGCCCGTAATAAATAAAATGAATAATAGTAATAAAGATCGGCTGGTGAGACTAATTTCAATTTGTATGTTTTCTAAACAGGTACATCCTACCGTATTGCCATGCCACCTATTCCAGACCCCGGCAGACGGATTTTTCAACCGCCAGCTGCAGCTTCTTGTAAACAACTGCACTACATTGACCATCTTATGGGACGATCGCCAAGGAGCCATATGCCCTTATGCGGTACTAGCGGCTAGAAGCAACACATCGACCTTTACGGTGGCCTAGTGCCTAGTTGATGGAACAGCCTTGCGGTTCACTGTGCGTCCAAAGTGCTTCTTTTAACGAAAACCAACACCCTGTGACTCACGATAAAACTCTTCCGGATTTGCGGATCGAGAGAAAAGAAAAAAAATTCCATTCCGATTTAATATGCCAATTGCTGAATATTCTCTAAACATTTAATGTCAAATAAATGTACTTTACCAAATGTACCGTATTGCTGTTTGATTTTAAAGTACAGTTTCATATTCCGAATTGTGGCGCGCTGTGTTGTGAGTTGATCTGTGTTGGTTTCCGGGTTCTGTGTGAAGTCGCGTAGAAGACGACTGGGCGCGTTTGCCTACACAGCACAGTAACGTCACGGAGAGAGCCGGGGAATATGAATGTTTTGATAATGTCAGGCTCGGGGCTGGGGATAGGATTTAGTGCCGCAAAAGCAGGTCAGCCAGGGCGACGCGGCAAGTGATAGGATTATCACAAAATGGCAGCGCCCTGGTGCCCGTTTTCGCGTGCGTTTAATGGACGAAAACTCGGGCAAGGTCCAGAGGAAATTTTTCTAAAATCAAGCGACTTAGGCTTAAAAACACATGGCCGACCCGTAGGGACAATAACATTTTTAACCGAACCATTCCTTTAAGTGAAGTGATGATATTCTTGGCTTCTGCAATGGAAATAGACCTGAAGTTGCATTGATTGTATGGTTGATAGCGAGTTCTTGTAAGATGGCTTCTTGAGTGGAGAGTACAATGTTATGGAGGGAGGTTCTTTTGGCTGATATTTTGTCTTGTAGCATAGTGATTTTGTTGCATAAGGCATTTTGAATATTTGTGCACCAGGCTTTATCTTTGGTGCATGAGTCTACAGGTGCGATAGGGGATTCTAACTCTCCGAGAATAGAGAAAATGTCCCTAGCGTTTGAGTTTGCTTTTTTAATTCTGTCATTAAAGGTTTCTTTTTTTGACTGTATAATTTGCTTCTTATATCTATTGGTAAGGGAGGGGAGGAGGTTTTTATTTTGGCGAGAAGGATTTTTCAGCCAACAGGCTTCTGCTTGTCTTTTTTCTTTGTACAAGGCTTTTCAGGCTAGGGGTAAACCACGTGTTGAGGTGGGCAAGAGGTTTAGATTTGCTCAGTTTCTGGGGTGCAATGGCGTCTATGGCTGAGTGGATAGTGTTATTATACAAATCAACCAGGTCATTAAGGTTGGTGATCAGGTTGAATGATTAGTGATCGGCTGAAATCAAAGGACAGAGGTTTGTGGCATTTTATTTTTACAGCGGGTGAGGGCTGGTGGTGCCGATAGTTTGGTTATCTTTGTTTGAGGTAAGTCCGAAATGGTAAGCGAGATCAGGTAATGATCAGTCCATATGCACGGTTCAGTGGCAATTATGAGGGAGGTGCAGTTGATAACTGCCACCCAGTCCAGGGTGCAGCCTTTGGAGTAGGGCCGGTGTTCCTGATGGTAAGGCCGGCTTCCATAATCTTATTAGCTAGGATAGCGGAATTAGTATCTTTAGGGTATTCAGGCCTTAGATGAAGTCACCGAGTAGGATAAGTGTCCCAGGTTTGGCATTAGTGTGCATAAGGGCAGTTATGTCTTCTTCAAAAGTTCCTAGTGGGCCCGGAGGTCTATAGATTAGGTGCACAGTAATCGTGCGTGAGGCGGAGATTCCAAGTTTTAGTGAGAGTAGTTCTGCTGAAGGCATAATCATATGATCTATTTCTTTGAAGGTGAGACCGACTCTACAGATTAATGCTATGCCGCCTCCTTTGGAAGTTTCTCTGTCTTTTATAAAGATGGTGAAGTTCGTGGGTATAGCTAGCATTTGGGCTGCGCCAGCTGCTTTATGCAGCCATGTTTCAGTAACTGCTAGGAAGTCCAGTTGGTTACAGGTAGTCAGCAATTTCAGAGGCGTGGGCTATCAGAGACGGAACGTTAATGAGGCCTCCCTTAAGACCATGCGTTTTTTTAATAGTATCGCTAGTATGGTCATTGTTGATTGGGGATATAGTTTCAAAGGACTTCGTGCAGGGCTTCTGACTAAGGAGAAGTTCAGATTTAGCGGTATTGCTTGGGGTCCGTATTGGCTTCATCTTGGAATGGCCATGTGAGTGGTAAATTGGTGGTAACTTAGGCAGTCTAGATCCTAGTCCATACTTTCTCAGTTTATTGGGGCAAATCTGGCTAGGGTAGATCTGGGTGCGGGAATCCAATGTCCTTTGGGTTGATGACAGGGCTTGCGTCTGGCTACTCAATTCCCTTGCTGTCGGGAGTCTATAGTAGAGGGCTTCCATCGTAGATAGGGCAGTGAGTGTGGTAAGGATGACTAGAGAGCAAGTGGATGGATTGTACATAGGAAATGTCATATCAGTAGTAGTGGAGGTATTCGTCTAGCATCAGCAAGCGTAAAGCGTAGGTCTAGGCTGGTTCAGAAATGGGATCAGTGAGCATAGGGCCAGGCTAGTTCACAATGGCAACAGTAAGCTAGGGCCAGGCTAGTTCACAATGGCAACAGTAAGCACAGGGCAAGGCTCGTTCAAAATGGCAACAGTAAGCACAGGGCCAGGCTCGTTCAAAATGGCAACAGTAAGCACAGGGCCAGGCTCGTTCAAAATGGCAACAGTAAGCACAGGGCCAGGCTCGTTCAAAATGGCAACAGTAAGCACAGGGCCAGGCTCGTTCAAAATGGCAACAGTAAGCACAGGGCCAGGCTCGTTCAAAATGGCAACAGTAAGCACAGGGCCAGGCTCGTTCAAAATGGCAACAGTAAGCACAGGGCCAGGCTCGTTCAAAATGGCAACAGTAAGCACAGGGCCAGGCTCGTTCAAAATGGCAACAGTAAGCACAGGGCCAGGCTCGTTCAAAATGGCAACAGTAAGCACAGGGCCAGGCTCGTTCAAAATGGCAACAGTAAGCACAGGGCCAGGCTCGTTCAAAATGGCAACAGTAAGCACAGGGCCAGGCTCGTTCAAAATGGCAACAGTAAGCACAGGGCCAGGCTCGTTCAAAATGGCAACAGTAAGCACAGGGCCAGGCTCGTTCAAAATGGCAACAGTAAGCACAGGGCCAGGCTCGTTCAAAATGGCAACAGTAAGCACAGGGCCAGGCTCGTTCAAAATGGCAACAGTAAGCACAGGGCCAGGCTCGTTCAAAATGGCAACAGTAAGCACAGGGCCAGGCTCGTTCAAAATGGCAACAGTAAGCACAGGGCCAGGCTCGTTCAAAATGGCAACAGTAAGCACAGGGCCAGGCTCGTTCAAAATGGCAACAGTAAGCACAGGGCCAGGCTCGTTCAAAATGGCAACAGTAAGCACAGGGCCAGGCTCGTTCAAAATGGCAACAGTAAGCACAGGGCCAGGCTCGTTCAAAATGGCAACAGTAAGCACAGGGCCAGGCTCGTTCAAAATGGCAACAGTAAGCACAGGGCCGGGCTCGTTCAAAATGGCAACAGTAAGCACAGGGCCGGGCTCGTTCAAAATGGCAACAGTAAGCACAGGGCCGGGCTCGTTCAAAATGGCAACAGTAAGCACAGGGCCGGGCTCGTTCAAAATGGCAACAGTAAGCACAGGGCCGGGCTCGTTCAAAATGGCAACAGTAAGCACAGGGCCGGGCTCGTTCAAAATGGCAACAGTAAGCACAGGGCCGGGCTCGTTCAAAATGGCAACAGTAAGCACAGGGCCGGGCTCGTTCAAAATGGCAACAGTAAGCACAGGGCCGGGCTCGTTCAAAATGGCAACAGTAAGCACAGGGCCGGGCTCGTTCAAAATGGCAACAGTAAGCACAGGGCCGGGCTCGTTCAAAATGGCAACAGTAAGCACAGGGCCGGGCTCGTTCAAAATGGCAACAGTAAGCACAGGGCCGGGCTCGTTCAAAATGGCAACAGTAAGCACAGGGCCGGGCTCGTTCAAAATGGCAACAGTAAGCACAGGGCCGGGCTCGTTCAAAATGGCAACAGTAAGCACAGGGCCAGGCTCGTTCAAAATGGCAACAGTAAGCACAGGGCCAGGCTCGTTCAAAATGGCAACAGTAAGCACAGGGCCAGGCTCGTTCAAAATGGCAACAGTAAGCACAGGGCCAGGCTCGTTCAAAATGGCAACAGTAAGCACAGGGCCAGGCTCGTTCAAAATGGCAACAGTAAGCACAGGGCCAGGCTCGTTCAAAATGGCAACAGTAAGCACAGGGCCAGGGAAGCATAGGGCCAGGCTAGTTCAAAATGGCAACAGTAAGCACAGGGCCAGGCTAGTTCAAAATGGCAACAGTAAGCATAGGGCCAGGGAAGCATAGGGCCAGGCTAGTTCAAAATGGCAGCAGTATTGTCTTGCTCTTGGCCTCGTGCCTCCGATACAGGAAACATTCCTTTTTGGTTCCTTCGGGAACAAGCTGGAACAGCGCGGAGGCTCTGGCGATCATGGAATGGAACGACCCGACCTCATCCGGTGGGGACGCCCTAGGCCACGGAGATCCGCTGCAACGATTTGTCAGCGTCATTCGTCGCCGTGGCTGTACCCGTCCCTGCACCTGTGTTCGGATCTACTGGGGGAGATGTCTATGCGAGTGTGTCAGTTGAAATGGTGGCGTTGGATGACACTTCCTCCCAACAGCTGATCAGGGGACTTTGGGGACCATAGGAGCCAGGCTCTGTGGCATTGTAGCATAGTGATTTTGCATCTCCGCACCAATGTGGAGGGTCGAAAGGATGTCCACAGACACATGCCTTGGCTGAGCTGGCATGATCGGAATAGGACCCGCGCCGGCGTCGCCATCCTCTTCCACATCCTTGTGGACCGCGTGTAAGGACTACAGGTCCTCGTCGCACCCTCCCCCTAACCCTCCCACTTCCCTTTTCCACTCCGATGGGTAGGAGCCAGGCTCAGAGACGGCATCCCCTTCTCCGGAGTGCTAACAGACTTTGCCAAAGTCACTGTCGGTTTTGCGCCTCCGGGGCAGGTTACACCTGCGCTGTGGTTGCTACCTTCACGGAGTCAGCCCTCTTTGCCTTTGTAAGTGCAGCCGGCACGAGCTCTATCGTCGACGAAGACTTCTCCTTCGCCGGTAGGGCCTTCTTGGACCGTTCAGCCGCCTTCTCCTCCGTCCCTGGCTTCTCCCACAGCTTAGCCAGGTTCGCGGATTTCCTCTTTGAGTGAGGAGGAGTTGGATTGCCGGCTAGCAATGGAGGAGGATGGTGATGTTGATCGCGCTGTGTCCATCAAGGGACCCGCTTGCGTGGTGACCACGGTGGACCCGGACTTGCGGTTCTTGGCCTGGTCATGGGCCCCCACGGATGAGGCACCCTCAAAAGGACTTAGAAAAACGTTCCTCGCACCGGCCGGTCCTGGGTGAGGCATGACCCTGTTCAGAGCACGGACAGAGGCCTTGGCGTTCAGCCACACCGCCAGTCTACTTTGCCTATCTTTCGTCGTCTTCTTGGAGAAGCAAAGGCATATCTCGCAATCTCTTTCGTTGTGCTCTGGATGCAGACAGTATAGGCATGGTAGGTGCTTGTCCTCCACAAACACATTCCATAGCCGCAGAGCTTCAAGAGATCTTCCTTCCTTCTTCTCCGTCATGAAAATAGAACAATTTTCCACCAAAAAACACAAAAAAAGTAGCTTGCAGAGCAAACTCAAGGACTCCCAACACTGAAGCATGCCGTACAAATCGGAAGATGGCTGCCAGAGGAGAGGCTTAGGGAGAGGACTGTCATTGGATAGGGCAGTATGACCCAGAGGACAGTGATTGGTTTAGAGGAGAAACACAGTTTAAAGTTCAACTTTTTTCTTTTAACAAGGATTTCCAGACGGACGACGGGGAATATTCATGAACATGTGAATCCATGCCAGACCCCATGCTGGAGAATAATGCATTCATTAGAACAGTCGAACCTAAATGAATGGACACTAAAGCAATAGAAGTGTAAACACAAATAAGCAAGCAGTATCAAAAAGCAGAGCAACTTATAAAATAGACCATGTTGTTCAGTATTCGACCAGCATTGCATGTAGGGATAAGACCACACACTCAAGCTGCAGGTCCTGTAAACATTTGTTTGTAATAGATTCAATAGTGACCCTAGCCAGTTGTTCAGGGAAGTTTTTTGGCACAGTAACGATGAACTGAATCACTAACACACCCAGAATCGGGATGATATGATATGGCAATGTATAATGCGCATATACACAAGTATTTCAAGAAGTGACTAGGCAAGACCGACAACGATCCTACTAGGCCAGATGTCATTCAGATTGCGCAAGTGCATGGAGGGTGGAGGAGGAGGGAAATGCGGTGGGGGCAGGGGACAGTGGAGTACATGGCATAATAGAATAAATAAGTAATAAAGTACAGCCAGCGAGTGCAAGGGTAAGTGCTAGCATCAGGTGGTGTGTTGGTAGTGGGACTGTGGGGATACAGGAAAACAGTCCCGATGTGCGGGGGTTGCCAGGAAGGCAGTGCAGGTGTGCGACTAGCGGGGGAGGGGACCTGGGCCCGAGATCAGAAGGTGGCCAGGTGACCAGCGCAGATTCAGTATTAGCCAGGAAGTCAGCGGGGGAGAGGAGGAGAAAAAAAAAGCAAAGAGGTTTTGAGGTGCTTCCGGAACCGGAGATGATTCTCCTCAAGTTTCATGGAGGCAGGGAGGCTGTTCCCGAAGGAGGCTCCAGCCGAAGAAATATCTACCACCAACTTGTGGCTTGGAGAAGCGACTGACCCTGAAGGAGTTGGAGGCGGACGAGCGAAGAGCTCTATAAGGAATATTTAGGAAAAGAGTCGAAGATAATGAGGCTGCAGGCCCCAGAAGGCCTTGTGGACAATGCAGAGGGTTTTGAACTTACTCCTCGCAGCCACTGTGAGCCAATGCACAGATTTCAGTCCTGGAGAGATACGATCTCTGGGCTTGAGGCCAAGGACAAGTCTTGCAGTCCTGTTCTGCATAAGTTGCAGAGGGCGGAGAGTAGACGCGGGCAGATTTAGAAAGAGGCTGTTGCAATAGTCCAGCCTAGAGAGAACCAGAGCTCTGGAGACAGTGAGCTTCTGAGGGGGAAGGAGAGGAAAGGAAGAATACCTCTGAGGAGGTGCAGCTGGTAGTGTGACTACTTTGAGACATCAGAGATGTGAGGAGAGAAGGAGCGTGTGGAGTCGAAGATGGCCCCGAGGTTTTAAGCCTAATAGGTGGGAGCAGGAAGAGTGCCAGGAGAGGCCGGCCAGAGTGATAGGTAAGGAGCGAGCGGGTGTGCCAATGAGGAGAATCTCGGTCTTACTGGCATTCAGGCAGAGATCATTGGCGGCACACCACTCCTAGATGGCGTACAGACATAGATGAGAGAGGGAGGGAGAAGAGGTGGCTGAGGTTAGCCTGAAAATGAGCCGAGTGTCATCCGCATAGCAGTGGAAGTTTCAGCAGAGCGCAGCAATGCGGTGGGAAAGAAGTGCCAGGTATTGGTTGAACAGCCAAGGAGATAGGTTAGACCCTTGGGGGACACCACCGGTATAGTGAGAGAAGAAGGACCCATTTTGAACCCGGGAGGTTCGATCAGAGAGAAAAGAAGTCATCCATGCCAGGGCGGCATGGTTCACTGTGTCAAAGGGGTAGAGACACAAAGAGAGAGCGAGAGAGCAGGAGAGAGGGAGAGGGAGAGAGAGAGAGGTGGGGAGAGAGAGAGAGGGGGGGGTCTGGTTGATGGCTGGCAAATGGCTTCCCCTGCGGACACCTGCAGACACAACCAGGAGCCACCTCTAAGGTAGCTGCCCTTTGCCTAGGGGCCCTTAGCAGTGGGGGCTGCCGAGCAGTGGCTGCCCTGGAAGGGTCAATAAGACCAGCAATAGTGCCAATCATGGGGATGAGGCGGGCTGGGAGGTGGGAGAGGGAGGGAATCGGGAACAGGGAGAGGGGGAGAGCAACGGCGCACAGAGCACAAGAATAAACAAAAACACACAAGCAAAAAGTCACAGTTTCATGTTATTACAACCCGAAGGGTCCCCGTCATGCTACCGCCTCAGCCGCTGATGGTAGAACATTTCAGACATTACATGCATGCACAAATAAATCCAAGTTAAAGAAAGTTAGCAGAAGTGTTAGCAACACTACGAAGCCTTTCAGCACAATTACATTCCTGCTGTTGTGTTAGCACAATGTACATCTAGAAAGTGGATGGCAGAAGTGAATTGATGTCCTGCAGAATATGGACAGAGGGAAGCTAGTCACGGACATCGATAAAAGCCATGCAAAAATAAAATGTTGCAAGATCTAATGCTCCTACTGTGCTTTAAAGTGTTTTCTTTACACACTAACTGAACCGACAAACTGTTCATGAATGGAATAGAAAAGGTTACACAAATGTATCTTTATCATAACATGGTTTTATTCTTTATGTATGAACGTTCCCTTTGTCCATTTTTTTTTATTTGTGGTTATACGTGGTATGAGGGAGGGTTAAAAAAAACACTTTAAATGGGGTAAAGGCATATCTGAAGTATAGTAAATGACACCAGTATAAATAAGGACAGATTTTAAAACAACAAGATTAAATAAACCTATAAATATCGACAGATACAAGAGGGATGGCAGGGAAGCAGTACTGGTGCTTCACAAATGATGCATGGTGAAGTTGAGCCACACATATTGCAGGATAAAAGTTAGTTTTAAAAGCAGTTTTTGTATCACCCCCTGCAGAGTTCTAAATTGCCAGAAGCCGAGAACCATTTAGCCCCCACTTGAAGCTTAGAAGAGCCTTGTAATCTTGATGTTACCAGCCATCAGAAGCTACTTTTGACTCTCACAGTCAACTGGTGCCACACCAACCTATCTACCAGACATTGACTCGGTTTGGAAATTTGTTTAAAAGAGAATTCTGATACCCCATTTAAGTAATTTAAAAGGATAAGGAGCAAACTATAATTAACAAAAAGGTGATAGTGTGCATCTCATGTAAACATTTTATTTGCTCCACTTTATGTACTACCACGTACCAGCTCCTAGTTCCGGAGAGGTAGATCCTGCTTACATGAAACAACCGAGATGCTGCTTTTAGCTCTTCGTCATTGAATCCTCATTTCAAACTCTGCTCTATTTAGGATGCTGCAACCACTATTCCCGTTAGACAAGATTGTATGCAGTACCCTTTGGATGCACTACAACAACCTTGACCTCCAGGCAACAGGGAACCAACCTTTGGTAAAAGTCTCAACTACACAGGTTGGTAGTGTTGCTGAGCTGCCAGGCTTATCTATACAGGGGTCAATGTGAGCAGTAATGTTGTTAACAGAGTTTCACATTACAGTTATTCAAATAAATCTTACTTACACTCCAGGTTTCTTGATAAACCAATTATTAATGTATTTCACAGTGAGTTGTATAAGCCTTTCTTCAGAAGGGAGCAATGTATACAACACTTACAACACACTCTTAGTTATTCTAAATCTGATGATACCCATTGGGGATGGCGCACAGACACTTCCTACACCCCCAGGTGAATTAAATAGGTAGGACACTGCGGACATTGATTTTTCATGGTACATTAAGAACAATACTGAGGTTGGTGTAAAAGATAGACTAGAGGAATAAAACAAAGTTTAACAAATTATTCACAAACCGGCAAGCACTTTTAAAACTTTCCAATATAGAGTAAATTACCTCTTTTCTGGGGGAAAGGCCAAAGTACAACGTCGGAGGTAAAGAGGAGTCTCTCAGGGAGCTAGGACAGCCAATGTTAATTGCACAATGTCTAGAGGAGCTGAAGATCCTCTTTGCAGGTAGGTAAAAAGTTTTGCACAATGTTTTCAGAAAGGTTCGTAGAAAATAGAACACTTGAAGGGCCACAAGCTGGGAGGCTTGTAAGGGGTGAATCTTTAGCAATTCTGCAAGGTAACCAAGACAGGTCTCAACTGAGGGCAAGTAAGGCTACACAACAAGAGGCAAGTTCTCTTAGACTTTACAGTACCTCTGGTTAGAAGAAATGGTTCCAGCTGGCTTCTGTTCCTGTGCAGCTCTGCAGATCCTGTTGTTCCTGAGCGTCAGTCGTGGGGACAACAGGGAGGACGTCTGGGGACTCCTGCTCTGCAATGGGAAGGTCAGCGGTAGCAATGGACAAACTTCAAATCAGCGGTCCTTCTGTGTTTCAGCTCCTCGCGTCTGACAGCAAATAGCAACACCGCGGTTCTCGGATACCACTTCAGACTTTCCTTGCTTCTGGGATCCAGCACTGTGTTGAGGTGGCCCAGGCTTGGTCAGTCCTGCATCACGAAGCCCGGAGGATCTTCCTAGCACTCGGTTAAGACTTAAAAGCAACGCACACAATCTGGTGTCCTGTCACTTCGGTTGAGGCACTTCGGTTCCAGCAGAAGCACTGGAACTACAGCCAGCTCCAAGAGGATATCCAGACAGGGTTACTTTGAAGTCGAGTGGTCCCACCAACTCAAAGGGAAAAGTCGTCCTTGCAGGGCTTCTCTAGTCGAGGCGAATTCGGAGCTTCAGCACAGCAGCAGGGCTTCACTTGGCAAACCAACAGTCCAGGAGTTGCAGCAGGCATCTCTTCCAAGTTCTTCTTCGGATTCCTTCGTCCAGTGGTCGACTCTGCCTTCCAAGCCAAAAAGCCTCGCCTTTTATGCAGGTTTCTCCCATTCATTCCAGCCTAGCTGTCAACCACACAGTAGGGTGGATGTCCTTGCCGGACAGCCAGCCGGCCAATCACCTTTGGGTGCATTGATGCATCCAAGGGGATTAACACAGGAGTTTCGGGCACCTCACTCAATTCCTGCCCCTGCCAGACATACTGGAGCAAGAGGCGTGCTTCACGCGTGAATCCCGCCAAAGACAAAACGAACAAAAGGGACTAAACCTGTTTTCTTGTGCAGAGTAAATCTCAGGAAGGACTTTGCCAACAAGAAATGGGGAAAAAAGAAGACCGGGCCATTTTGACGAAATGGGCACCCATGGGTGCCTTACTGTGGCTGCGAACGCAGCCCGCAGTAAAAACACAATGCTAGTAAAAAGTAAACCACTGCCACCAGCCATTAATTGAAGAAAGGGTAATCTAAAAAGGTTACATGAGAAACTAGAGAAAGGGGGTACTAAATAACCCCTCCAGCACCCTATTGTAAGTGTGTGCTGGGACTAGAAAGTTGCAAAATGTAAGTAAAGTCAATTTCCCTTCACTGCTCTTGGAAACAGTAGTTTCACCAAGAGAAGGAATTTAACCCTTGGGAAATCAAGAGACTTCCCTGTGCCACTACGCACAAGGTGCTGTGTGTCACAATGTAATGAGGATGCCTATGGAGTCAGACTCCAAAGTTAAAAGGATAACAGAGTCTAAAGCACAATAAAAATACATGAGAGAGTTGAGAAAAAGGGCTCACTCTCTCCAGGTTAGAAATTAAAAGTCCTAAAGTCCAGCAAAAGAGCTGGGGGTCTCTAAGGGAGAAGGGAATTAGCAAATTACTGAGCATTCTCCCTAAGAATTCCTAACACACCTAACAAAGGGAAGGCAAGATTCTCTCAAGGTATGCAACGGTTAACTCTCAGGTGGGCATAGTATGCAGATATAGAAAAGGTGCAATTAGTCCACACACGTTATGTTAAAAGTTCTTATAACGTGCACTGTTGCCACCTGCGTGGTCTCTTGGTGCATTTGTTAAGCAAGGAGGGAGGCAGGTAAGTTAGGACGGAGCGGGAAGAAAAAGAGCGCTGTGATGTGCTGTTAGCAGCTCCAGTTCGGTGACACCGTTAACTACGCGTAGGCGTGTTTTTTCAGTTGGAAGCCACCATGTGGAATCAGGCTAGAGGTGGGGAGAGGGAAAGAGCAACATGTGAAATTGGGGGGGGGGTGCTGGGGAACAAGTTCAGAGCTCAAAGGTTTTCGCATAACCGGTGTTATAGTAAAAAACGGGATCGGGAATGAAAGTGCATCACACAAAGAACCCGGTATTTTACAATTAACCGGGGTTAACTGTAATACACTGCTATTATCAGGGTTCTACTAATCGCAGTTATGGGGAATGTTTGGGGTGGGGGGGGCATGGATGGTCCCGAAAATTATGGCTACTTGGTTACTTCAAGGAACTGAATGTTGCAATATGGAAAAGTAGACACAGCTGAAGGCTGTGGCTACTGATCATGGCCAAAGCCCATTGTTAGTGGGCTGCAATGAAACCTATTGGGGCAACATGTTAAGGGACCACAGCAAAAGACTGTGGCCTAAGGCCATAGCTAGTGGGCCCATTTAGGAAACCTATTGAAGCAGTATGTAAAGTGGCCACGGCCAAAGGACATGGGCACTGGCCATGGCTAATCGGACTGGAAAAAAAAGCTATTGGGGCAACAAGTAAAGGGGTCATGGCTAGTAAGGTAGCGTTTATGAAGATACAGTGGCCATGGGTGAAGGTCGTGCTCACCGGCCAGGGTTGAAGGCCCTGGCTAGGGGGCCTAAAAGACATGTAGAGTGGCCACAGCCTAGTGGGTCCAAAGAAAACATATTGGGGGAACATGTACAGGGGACACGGCCGAAGGCCAAGGCTAGTGGCCTGTAAAAAAATAAAACAAAAAAAAAATGGTATTACAAAACATTGAACTTCAGTTAAAAACACCTTAGTTAAGGTGCAGTTAAATTGTGCATATTTAATGCAACGAAACCCTTGAAAATCAGCTAATTTAACTAGCGCCTAGATGCCTAGGGGTTTTGCGTGTCGAAATAAATTACATACAGGTTTTATACCTCAATATGCATCATCTATGACTTCATGCTACGTGGCAAATCATAAAACCTATCAAAGGAAGGGATTGGTTAGGGGAACATATATACATATAGACTATCTAAGAAGGAATACATCATTGTTTGTTTGTTTGTTTGTTTGTTTATTATTTATAGCGCGCACCAAACCCGAGGGTAACCGGGCGCGTTGTTCAAGGATACTTTAAACTTTACAGGTTACGCATGCTTACAGATGGTAGTTATACATAGTAGAAATTACATAATGCAGGACAATAGGGAGAATATACATTGTGCATAATATAGACATATAGCATAATATATACAGGAAATATGCAGTAGGAAGATAGAGAGTATTTAATTATGTACATAGTACGACTGTAGGACAGTAGTTATATTGGTGTAGGGCGGGACTATCGGTCATTTTCTTTGATCCAGTTGATGCAGTTAGATCTGAAGAGGGCGTAGGATTGGGTAGATCTCAGGCCGGGCGGGAGGGAGTTCCAAAGCTGGGCAGCTTTGACCGGGAAGCTGTTTCCTCCGGCCGTACTTAGTTTAAATGGGGGGATCACTAACTGGTTGGAGTATGCTTCTCTGGTGGGTCTGGTGGAGATTTTTCTGTTGAATCTAGCGGCTAGGTATTTGGGTGCTAGATGGTTGATACTTTTGAAAGTTAGAGAAGCTGTCTTGAGTTTGATTTTGTCCACTGTGGAGAGCCAGTTGGATTGTCTTCTAGCTTCTGAAATATGCTCCCTTCTTGGAATTCCTAAGGGAGCTCTAAGAGCATTGTTCTGAAGTGTTTGAATTTTTTGCAACATATGTTTATTGGCCCCTAAGTATAGTGCGTTGCAATAGTCCAATTTCGACAGCACTAATGCTCGAGCAAGGGTTAGGCAGTTGGCAGTGGATAGGTCCTTCTATAGGGCACGCCTTAAACTACATCAAAATACGTATAATACAGATTATATCGGACAAAATAGTAGTGGAGTGGTATATGCAACATTGTATAGCAGGTTGCCCCTTAGACCCACTGATTGGTTTGCATACTCTCCCAACCTTGGACTTTCAGCTCTCTCGCATGTACGTGAAACGAAACCTAGGTGTTTCTGGCATCTGCTTATTGAGGGTTTCTTTTTATTTGCAGGATTTGGGGGTTGCTCTGCTCTTGGTGCGTTTACTAGAGACAAGTGTGCATCAGGAACCACCAAGACATCTGAATGCAGTGTAGTTAGTGAGCAGGTGCCTCTCCATGATGGCAGGAGATGCATTTATGCTTGCTGACTGCAAACCCAGCTGTTCCTTTGTTGAAGTCAGGGTCGTAAAAGGTATTGTTGCACTTGCTGTTGGTCCCTACAGGAACGCCATTTCCATGAAAGCAAAACTTATTCTGCTGCCGTTTGTACCTTCACTGGAGTCTCTTTTGCTTTGATAAAGTTAGCTTTGACACGTATGTGCCCTATAAGGCAAGACCGTTCTCGTTTAACTTCCATATTAATTCTTCATCGAACACGCCCAACCACAGCTTACTACTGCCGCCTCCCATCTGTTGGCCACAAACAACACTCCTTCCCTCTTTAGCAATGCGCATATCCTGCACTGGTTGGGTGCTTTTCTTTCATTGCACATTCATCATCTCTGTCCATCATTTCGACCTCTACTTCTTGCATCCAACACAGTGCCAAATGAACTAAACAAAGTGCCATTTCCTGGGGTACCAACATCTTGGGCGCCCCAGAGGCATGAGGGATGAGAGCGCAAACATACAGCTCCCATTTAACCTCTCCTTCCCCACTGAGCACATGCGACTATACATACCATAGATTGCTGAATTCTGGATGGTGCACATCGGTCATTGTATCAAACACTACCCCTTTGTATTGGTCGTACTCCTTTTCTTCTTCAACCCCCAGTCTAATGCGTTTTTTCTGATCCAGTTATCAATTTATTTTCAAGTCAACCATGTCATTTTGACCAAAATCGTGTTGAAAAATATTTTCTGAACACCATATGCCCCAACCATGTAACCCGACCCAAAGAATAAATATATATATATACATACACACACACATATACATACATACAATATAGACATACATTATTACACATCGCGTGTGATGGGATACCTGTAGGGGCCGAGAAGGAGACACCCACGCAGTAGCCAATTTTTTTCCAGCATTTTTTGTAACATTAAAACAAACATATCACAGAATGAAGACGGTCCTAAAAGGCAAACATATCCTGAAGAGAAAACGTGCCTGCAAAGTGTCTGGTTATCATACCTAAACAGTGATCTGTTTAGTCTGGAAGTTTACCCTTTAATATTGAAGTTTGTGTGAGTCCAGCAAAGGGGGAGCTGTATGAGGTGCCTTCTGGGCATCATAAAGGTGAACCCAAGACACAATTCCTTTACCTTGCAGGCGAACGGAGTGGCAAACAATGGTAAAGGGACCGTTAAATGTTGGTTGACTGAAAAAGTCATAGAAAACGTCTGATGTAAATGGTGTCTTTGGGCAGAAGTTGCAGGGGTTGCAAGCTTACATCGTTGGGCCATTTCCACTGCGCCTCTTCTTGGTGCAATCGGTTGAGAGAGCACCTTTATGCATCTAATTAACTGATACAAATACTGCGTAAACTCCTCCCCCAAAATGCTTGCAGCCCTGTGAGCATCAGAGCCACTACGTGTAGGTGAAAGTGGAGTGTGCATTCTCCTTCAAGTCATGATCTCATGAGGCAAGCAGTGGCCATCGTTGCAGGGTTGCGTTCTCAAACTGAATAGGGGCAAAAGGTAAACAGTGGACCCTATGATTGTTGAGGGTTACGCACAACTGAGATAACTTCCCCTTGAGGAGTGCATTAATTCGCTCAAAAACTCTGTTGCCGAGGGTGGTAAATGGAACACATTGTGTGCCTAATGCCCAACAGTACTAGCTCTTTGAATAGCTTGTTGAAGTAGCGAGTGCCATCGGCTGATTTAAGTACTTTGCACACTCCCCAGGGGCAGGTTCGGGGACACTTCTCAACTATAAATGTGGCTGCTGATTTAGCATCTAGATGTGCACAGGGCCCTGCCTGAAACCACTGGGAGAACAACAATAAGATACCTATAGGTGTTACACCTCTCCCAGGGTGGGGTAATGTACGACAGTGTCCTCAATTTTGCCCCTTGTTGTAGAGGTGGCAAGTAGTACAATTAGCTACAGTCAATTCTTGGAGGTCCAAAACAAACCAATCCTCCAGTACGTCTGCAGCAATATGCTGCTTAGACATGTGTCCTGGTGATGCAGCTGCACAAAAGAGACCAATGCCAACTCTCAAATAAGATTGGTAGGCGATTGCTACAAGCCCTCTTTTGCCACAACTCTTTCTCTTCCTGGGGTGCCTGTCCCTGTAAGGCAATAATTTGAGTGATCGGTACTGCATAATATGGAACCTCCAATTCCACTTGCAAACTTGCTACTTCTGGGTAGGCCGTATTGTCTGGCACTAGGAGATAGGCTGCTATTTTAGGCTGCTATTTTGGCCACTTCATCGTCTGCTTCGTTACAAAGGGAAATTGTGTCCGTGTTGTTTGTATAGAAGGCACACTTGACCACTCCGACAAGCATAGACCACAAAAGAGCATTGATCAACCTATCTAGAAGGGCCACATGTTGCACTCTTCTTCAATCAGGATAATCCTAAATGCACGGTAGGGGTGACATAGGCGGAATCAGTATATGGTCACTCGCACCCCTGGGATGGCTCCACCGCTTCAATTAGATAGATTAGTTCTGCAGCTTGGGCAGAATAGTGCATGGGCAAGCTTTTCTGGAACAATATCTCATACTCTCAGTCTACTAGGCAGACCATCGCTGCCCCGGTGTGCCTCTTACCAGTCTCCGGGTCAATGGTCACTGAAACATCAATGAAAAAACAGTCCACCCAACCCTTCCTCCCTCCCTCCATCCCTCCCACCCTCCCACCCTCATCACAGGTATGGTCCCTCACCTTGGTAAGGCATCCTGGGGGCCTCATAGGTAACAGTCATGCATATCGTCCCGCTCGGTAATTGGTTCAGTGAGCAACGTGGCTCAGTTAACAGTCTTACATCTCACAATGTGGATGGATAGACTCACAGTACCCTAGTGGGAGCAGAGTATGGTGGCACCTCCTCCTGCGCTCAGTGAACGCTTTGAGGTATTGGGAATCAGAGTGCAGTGGAATGGAGAAAAGGACATTTGTTAAGTCAATGACAGTGAAATGAGCTGCTGTGGTAAGTATTGTTGCTGGGTTTGGTACAACAGGGAATTACACAAACTATGCCCCTTCAGTGCCAAGGGCGAGGTATCTCGTCCTTGGAATTGCATACGCAGTGCCAAGGACGAGATGGCTGGTCCTTTTTGGCACCTTAATTTGAGCGATCCCTGCAAAGCAGGGATCGCTCAAAACTGTAATCCAACCCCCAGGCTATGTGAGGGGGAGGTCCCCCCTCACTGCCAGGGGGCTGGATTACCTTCAGTTTCACGTCAGCGTGCGTAAAGCACGTCGGCGTGAAACTGAAAGTAAAATCACTGTAGCAGCCATTTTCGGCTGCTGCAGTGAAGAAAGAAGGTGAGTGCCCTTCTTTGTCCGCATCGATCTCCAGGCTGTATTTCAAGCCGGAGATCGAGGCGGGTATCGTTGGAAAGGGGAGATTATCCCCTTTCCAACGATACCCATTGTGTGGCATTGCTGTTCACGGAGCGGGCGCAGGGCGCGCGATCCGTGGGCAGCAACGTCACTGGATCAATAGAGATCCGTTTGTAACGCGGGGGGGGGAAGAGGGGGCTGCTTACTATGTAAGCAGCCCCCTTCCCCATGGCCCCAAAGCATGGGGCCACAGTGCTGGAGACCCCTGGGGGCAGATGATCACTGCCCCCGGGGTGAACATTTTATTTTGGAAAAATGAAAAAAATAGAAGGGGGAGATGGGAGGGGATTTGGGGCCCTGGGGCCCACTAGACCACCACGGATATAGGAAAACGTGGTGCCCTTAGAAAGGGGAGAGTCTCCCCTTTCCAACGACACCATGTATATGACGCATTGCTGGTCATGGATCAGTGCAAAGCATTCGATCCGTGACCAGCAACCCACTGGATCACCAGGGATACGTTTGTGACGGGGGGTCTGGGGGGACTGCTTACAGTAAGCAGCCCTCCCCCCCCAGCCCCCAAAGCATGGGGGCACATATTGTAACGCTCACCTGATTCCCACGGAGGCGCAGGTCTGGCTTCGAGTGCTGATGCTTCTTCAATGGTGAAGCGCAGGACTCTGAAGATGGACAAGAAGGGCCCTCTACTCTGGCTTCTCCGGCTTGCAAGAATATTCCCCTGTGCGTGAAAAGGGAGTATTACCTTCTGACTGAGTTTTGCTCAAGCCTCCACGATACCCTTCCACGATTCCCCGTGAAGTCTCACCTTAGGGTCAGGAAGGATGAGCTCTCCATCCTGCTTCTGATGCAGGGGCGCGTTGAAACCCAGTTACTTCACTGGATTGAGGATTGATGGGAGTTCAGGTAAGCTTGACTATTCAGGTAAGGCTCTGTAAAAGTTCAGTTGCAAGTTCAAAAGTCCAAGCTTAATAATAATGTTCATTGTCCTTTTGCAGCAAGCGCTAATGCTTATGTCTTTTTTCCCATTAGGGGCCAGGGTTCGGAATGCCGGAGATATGGCGCCGACCCGAAGTGAAACGTGCAGTTCCAGTTCCAGTAAATGGCAGGTTAGTTCTGGATGAGCGCTCGGGAACTGTCTTTGCATATGCTCATTCAATGTCTTTGTCTTTTTTCCCCATAGGGGCCGGGGTCCGGAAAATGCCTGGAAGCGGCAAGACCCGAAATGAAATGGGAATGACCCAACAGGTAAGTCTTATTCCCTTCCTTCTCTCACCTCTTATTCTTGTCTTTTTTTCTAGGCTCTGGGAAGTGGCTGTGTATCCGGATGATCGCTGCTGAAGATGGAGGAACCAAGGAAAGGTGAGTGAAATGCAGCGCTGCAGCGATCGTAACGAAATGCTTTTAAAAATAATGTCTTCCCTTTCAGGATCGTCGGGGATGTCTCCCTGGTGCAGATTTAGCTGGCAAGGTCTCTTGTCTCCTTTTGCAGGTGACCCAGGATGCTGACAGGCGTGGCTGAAGTCCAGATGCAGGAGCGGACATGGTGAGCGTCCAGCTGCGAGGAGCAGAACAACGCGAAGCGGGAGTTGCTGATCGGGTGTGGTTTAAATAGCTTTGGAAGAAGTTCCAAAAGTGTATCCTTCCTCCGATCAGGTATGTATCCTTCCCCGACCACACCCGGGTGGAAAGTAATCCCACAGGTAAAGTAGTTCCATTCAGGCCTCAAGAGCGCCTGGATGTGGCAGCATGGTCTGCATCAGGTAAGTGCACATTAAAACACTTGAACACATGTCTAGCTTTATGAGCCTGGCACCTAAGGCGCCAGGACAGGGGTCCAACATGAGCCTGGCGCCTAAGGCGCCAGGACTCGGTCCAAAGGGCCCCAGCTTGGGCCCGCTGGCGCTCCCCTGGGGGAAATGATGCCTGCCTCTGGGGTTGCTGGGTCGGACCTGACTCTTTGGAGGTAGGCATCATGACACATGTGCAAAACGCTGTGGGCAGATGGCTGATCATCTGCCCCCAGGGAAGGGGGCAAAAAAAAAAAAAAAAAAAGGAGAAATAGAACGGGCATGAGGTGTGGGGGGGGCCTGGGATTTTTTTGCCCCCTGAAATTGCGGTGGCCCTCTCCCTCCCACACCAAGTGGAAAGAGGGGCCACCCCTTGGAGCCCTCCCTGGGGGCAGATTTATGCCCCCAGGCAGGAGTACATGAGGGGACCCCCCCAATCCAATTGGTGGACGTGGCGGTCCACCAAGAAATAGCGTGCAGGCCCACCCAAAGGATGGGGCCTGCAGGTTAGGGCCCCCTGGGGGCAGATGGCTGATCATCTGCCCCCAGGGAAGGGGGCAAATAAAAAAAAAAAATAATAAATAAAAAGGGAATTTTGGGTGGGATTGGGGGTGGAGGGCACAAGCCACCAGGGATATATTTGACAGAAAAGGGGGTGACCCTCTCCCCCTTACCCCAATGGGAAATGGGGGCGCCCCTTGTAGCCCTCCCTGGGGGCAGATATCTGCTCCTAGGAAGGGGCATCTGACCCCAGGGAGGGCTGCATGAGATGCCCCCCCCCTTGCATTTGGTGTGGGGGGTAGAGGGTCACCCCCATTACATTCGAAAAGTACCTTCCGGTTTAGGGTCTTAGATAGAGCTGCTTACATAAAAATTCAGGACTATCTGGAAGCCAACCACTTACTTGGCTCACGACAATCGGGCTTCCGCCCTCTCCATGGCACTGAAACAGCGCTGCTAGACCTCAAGACTCAAATTGAAGAATTAAAAGGACAATGGAAAAATAGCTTTGCTACTCCTACTGGACTTGTTGGCAGCGACTTGGTGGACCATGCAGTGTTATGCAACCACCTCCAATCGGCCGCCAACTTCATCAATGATGCTACAACTTGGGTCCAATCCTTCTTAGCCAACCGGACCATGAGAGTCTTCTCTACTTCAGCCTATGCCGACCCTATCAAAACAACCGGCGGGGTCCCACAAGGTTCCTGCGTATCCCCTACTATGTATAATATCTTCCCCAAGCCTTTGTTTGACAAGTTGGATAGACTGGGTGTCACCTACACCAATTATGCAGATGACACACAGATCCTCATACCCCTTTCGGGCAACTTCGAGGCGGACTCGGCCTTGGTGAACAAAATATACACCCTCATTCAGGCATGGATGGCATCCCATGGCCTCTGCCCGAATGACGAAAAAACCGAGTTACTAATCTTAGGCTCTGAAGTCAATATCCAAAAACTCATCCCAAACTACACATCCTTCAACATTGATAACAACCCTATCAAGGTGATGTCTGTAGTTAAAACTTTAGGATTCTATTTGGACTCCTCTCTTACTCTCAAAAAGCAAGTCAATTCCCTTGCCTCAACCACAACGTACACCTGCAAACTTATCAGAGCCTCCAGACCTTACCTCTGGAGAGCTAGCTGCACCACACTAGCCAATGCTCTTATTATGTCAAGATTAGATTAATGTAATGCCCTGTACTCAGGAGCCAACAAATATATTACAGACAAAATTCAAAGACTGCAGAATAACGCCCTGAGGGAAGCACTGAACATTCCCTACAGAGAGCATATTCCCAAATTCAGGAAAGAGGTTAACTGGCTGAAAATAACAGACAGAATTCTCCTCAAAACAGCATCCCTCACCTCCAAATGCTTGAATAACTTAGCACCTCCATACCTAATGGATAAAATTACTAGGAGAACAGCTACCCGCCCTACGAGATCCATTTATGGTGGAGGTTCCTAGGTTCAAACGCTCGACAGCAGGAGGAACCGGCTTCCCTGTTAAAGCTGCACAATGTTGGAACAATCTGGCCCCAGGGTGCCCAAACCTTACTGCCCCACCCACCGGGGGGCCTGTCCCACATTTTGGTGTCCCTCTCCCCCCACTCCAAAAGGGGGGGGGGGGGGAGGGTGTACCTCACGCAGCCGTTTGTAGGCGGCCCAGGGAGGCCTGCATGAGGTGCCCCTGCCATCCATTTGGGGAAGGGGGGGGGGTGGAAGAGAGCCATCAAAAATTGTGGGACAGGCCCCCCAGTGGGTGGGGCAGTAAGGTTTGGGGAAGTAAGGGTTGGGCACCCCGGGGCCAGATTGGCACACCAATGTGCCTCTCTGCACCAAGGGGAATTGGGTTACCAAAGGAAAAAGTGAAAATGGTGGAACGCTTTTTAGGGGGTGGCTGTGGGGCACCCCAAAGGGTCTGGGAATTTTCTAATATATATCTGCTCCTAGGAACGGACGCCTGAGCACAGGGAGGAGTGCAGAACTGCCCCCCCCCCCCTTATCTGCCCCCGGGGAGGGCTACATTTTGCTGGTGTGACCGTAACATGTTTTTTGTTTTGATTACAGCTTTTTCTACCCGAGCAGCTGTAACGTTATGCGAGTACTGTTTTTTTTATTATTCTATGGTTAGGGCCCACTGTCAGTGGGCTGGGTGAGACTGGGGCTGGATTGTTGGTGGTGTGGGTGGGAATGGCCCGTCTGGGCAGATCACCTCCAACTGTCCTGGAGTTGCGGCTGGGCTGCATTACAGCTTTTCCCTTCGGGGAGTTACTGCACACTGCGAGACTCCTTGGTGGGGAGAAGCTGTAACGCAGGGCAGCCAGGGCTCCAGCAAAGTGGGCGGCAATATCCCTCGCCTTTGGCACCCTTCTCCCATGTGGGTCTTTGCCGGGGGTTCTGGGTAATATATTCTGGGCGATTTGCGCAAATCATACCTCTGCGGATTCCCACGGGTGTTCTCTTTTCAGAAATGCATGGGGTTCCCTGTTTTCCTTGGTGGCTTGGACACCCGAGGCCCATATCTGTATGATGTGCCCGTCTGCAGAGAGTGTGAAATTCAGGTGTGAAAACAGACTTGGGGTTACTTGTGTTTTAGGCTTTCCCCTTGGCGCCCAGGTAGGTGCATCCACATATGTGAGGTACCGTTTTCATCGGGACACCTGTGGGAACGCAGGAAAGTGTAACATTTGTTGTATTTGTGTGGTTTTCATAACGTTTTGACCCATTTGCTAGTGCCCTTTGTCACACAACCCTTTCATTTCGCAAATGTGACCTACATTTAGTCGCTGCTTTAGGCACCATACACTTTTGTAACCTGCACAAGTCACCTACCCTTGAAAAGGTCTGCCTGTGCCCTTTCAAAAAAATGTATGCTTGCAGTTCCTCACCACATTGTTTTTCCAGATTTACACATGCTAAGTGTATCTGTTCTGGCCGTGAGCATAAAACTCCTGTATACCATGGCTCAGTGTTTGGCTTGTGGTATTGCTTGTTTTGTAAAACACTACAAAAAATGTGTGCTTTCCTAACTGCAAGAGTCGGGGGAATGTAGCGGAGCACTGCTTTTCTCAAAATTCATAGAAGCCATTGCCGTACCAAGCCAACCATGTCCAACACAACTTTTTTTTCTGTCATTTTCCCACTTTTCCCCCAATATATGGCATTTTCCCCTACCTAGTTGTTGCCTGACCTACGCAAATCACCCCTTCCTAAGCTTGGGATTTTGTCTACTTTACAGAAATATATGCCTTTCTGTCCTCCAATTCGGCTTTCCTACCCTTTTCTTGCATTCCGTCCATGCATGTCCAATTGGCCAAAATCGCCAAAATCGCCTACCTCTCAAAAAACAGTGGATAACCACATCAAAGTATTTTTTTTCCGTTTCCACTCAACCTGTTCTTGAAAGCCAGGAAATTGGGGAATTCAGCACAGCAAACCATTTGTTCCTAGCTCTTACAAGGAAAAAACCACAGGCTTCTTTGTACATCATTTTATTGGCATTTTTTGAAAAATGCCCAACATTTTCACCCTTTTTGCTTATTTTCTCTCACCCCACTACAGCAACCTAGGATTCCTGGGTGGCGTTACGGCCGCCTACATGTGGGAAAAAAAAGAGCCAAATTTGGCCGAGATATCTCATGTAACAAAAAAGTTACAAGGCATTGAATGGCCACATACCGAAATCACCAAAAAAGGCCTCGGCACTGGGGGGGAAATACCCATGGCACTTAAAGGGTTAAGGGGCGCAGATTCAGAATCATCCGCCAACTAGATTTTCTTGATAGGGTATATGGCTGTGTTACATGCAGATTCTAAGTCCACCATAATGTCCTAGTGCAATAAGGCTCCGATTGTGTCAAATATTCCCTCATCTGCCTCTTTGGACAATGGGTACCGCTTTACTCTGGGTAGTTGTGTACCTGGTTTAAGGGTAATGTGCACTACCGCCACACTACTTAACAGCCCTACGTTATGGGGTTACTAGTCCAAAGTGTGGTACCTGTGCCAAGTCAACCTAGGTAAATGACGGCATACCCCCTGCAACTATGATGGGACATTGAATATTGAATCATTTCACATGGGATACAACTTCCAAACTTACTTTCCTGTCATGGTCAGTGTCCTTAAAGGCATGGTCTAGTAAAAATGTTTGTTGTCCCTACGGGTCGGCCATGTTTTTTTAAGCCTAAGTGGCTCGATTTTAGAAAACTTTCCTATGGACCTTACCAGAGCATTCGTCCATTAAACGCATGCGAAAACAAGCACCAGGGAGCTGCCATTTTCTGATAATCCTATCGTTTCCCCCCATCGCCCTGGCTGACCTGCTTTTGCGGCACTAAATCAAATCCCCCGCCCCTGAGCCTGTCATCAGCAGACTCGTACCGTCCATTTCCCAACACCAAAGCGCGTCTTGTGTCAACATTCTCTGCGCTTCAGCTAATGACGTGTCGCCATGGAAATGGCAGGACGCCTCTTTCCGCAATAAGTATAAACAGAACGTTTCACAACACACAGCAGCAGATTTTCGATTCCATTCCTCTCTCTGTGTTACTTTGAGTATTCTGTGACTCGTTTCAGTGCTCTGGTCAGCTACCTTCGCCGCTTGTAGCCCGTGTGAACAGATACCAGTACCACCGCTATAAATTATTTTAGTTTGTTTAACACACAATGGCTACAATAATGCCCTAACACACAATGGCTACAATAATGCCCTACATGTACGAGCCCGAGTATACCGAGGAGGAACTACTGGAAAAGGAAGCACGCGAAAACGATGGGGATTCAGACGGCAGTTGGCAGGACGAATCAACAGATGAAGAGCCTGGGCCTAGTCGAATGGACAGCGTCTCCACCTGGTGCACATGCAATCGGTGCAAGCTAATGCCAACTGAGGACGAGAACTGCTGCTGCCGAGAAAACTCGGGATGCCTGGCCTACATTTCGGAAGGCGAGCCACGACCGCAATGCATCACCGAGCTGCCAGACTTCAGGGCAGCCAGCCTCACACGGGCCGTGTTGAGAATAATGATGGTGCTTATGCACAAACTTCGCGCAACTGTTCGTCCTCGTATTCCGAGTAACGAGTAAGTATACTCTGCTTGTCATGCCACTCCTATTTCATGTTCTTCTACTATATCCAAAATTACATCTACATATCATTGTAATGCATGTAAGTCGTTCAATAGTGTGCATTGTCTAGATAGCATTTGTCCGTGAAGAATGCCATTAGTTACAAGAATTGTCATTGACAACAAATGTTTATTAAACTTATCTTGGTCATTTAAAAACAGTTTGTTTCATTCCTTTTCACAGGTGGTACAGGCTGGTGGCCTATCGTTCCTTTACATGGTGGCTCCATGGAAGGCTTGGGCACCGCGTTCGAAGAGTGATACCTGCCTGTGCCGTTCGTGCCTTTAGAGAAACGTTCCCGAGTGACAGCGGTCAGTACAGGGGATTTTCTCTCGCTGTATGCAACCTGACCTGTATAATCTTTAAAGTCTTGTATTTTTGTGTCATGTAAATAAGATACAAAATAAACCACCACATATATTTTAACAACGGTTGTTTCGATTTTTAAAATGAATCAAGTGTGTCTCCATTCAAGGATGGACGTCAGACATCAGTGCTCCGAATGGGTGAAGGTCTGGTCGCTGTGAAGCAGGGTGGTCACTATCTATCTAAGCTAACATAACATATTCTCGATAATGCGTGCACTAAATAACACTTGTTCAAGGTCTTTCAGTGGGTTATGTCTCTATAAAAGTCACACATATATCTATACTAACAATTACCATTGGATTATACAGGCCTTAGGGTCTTGACCACTATAATACACCGGTTGAAGTGTGGGTCTGTGCTCACAAGAATCTCCGGTATGTGGCATTTGTTATTGATAAGCAACGATATACGATCATTGATATAAAGACGATATACTATATATTGATATAAAGGCGGTTTGCGCCAGTGGATGAGCGCTGGCATGGGGGCCGTCAGGGGCGCGAAAGGCCAAGGTGCCAAACTACATGTACACTTCAAAAGGTATCCCAAGCCAAGGGGCCATCGGTCACATGGCCTCCTCAGACCCTGTGTCTCCAGCCAGGCCTCCCCTTGAAGCAGGCCGTCCCCCCTAAGACCACGACATACATACGTCATTCATTCATGAACACACCCCTGTTTCTAATACTTTATAAACCACTTGATGTCTCATGAGAACATCTTTTGTTTTGCAAGTCAACTCCTGAACGTGTTACCTGGCAACCACCGAGATCTACGCTAATCTGCTCGTCGTCGTGCTATCCGTGAACTTCTGTGACCGCTTAGAGCAAACCCATCAGTGTGCTACCTGTGGCCACCCACCTATTCTCCTGCAACATACTGCTCTGCTTGCTAAATCCAACTGTTTGTTGGTCAAGGTAAGGCCATGTATCCTAGTCATATTTCGCAGATTTTTAAATTTCTATCTATTTGCGAGTTGAGTACACAATAGTGCTAGGTTCATTGGTCTCATTGCTGTTGACTTGAGTTTCCATTGCTATGCTATCAATAGATCTATTTATTTTCATCTGTGTCTATTGTCATCGAATTGCATCCTTCGGGGGTCCAGTCTATAATGTTAGCATGTTTCCTTCTCGTACAATACAGAACATCCAAGGGATGAGTCACATGTTCACTTTTTATTCACATCATTTATACATTTCTGCAACTCATGCAAATACTAAGCCGCACATAATTAACTGGTATAGTTCCTGCGACCAAAACAAATCTTGCATTGATCATTGTATGATTCATTTACTTCTGTTATCAAATCTTTATTCTTGAAGATTGTATAATAATGTCGATATTTACTTTTCAGATTTATCAACAATGCCTGCCCGTTCGATTAGCGGTTGCCCTTCGAAGACCCATGCGAAATCTGAAGGTACTAAAATGCATGTATTCCCGAAAACTGTTGATCGAAAAAGAGAATGGGTCAGACATTGCGGATATCCACTGGATGAGCTGGAAAGTAGAGTCCAACAAGTCTTACAGGACAAGAGGGGTGATCGATACCGCAACTGCAGCTGGCACTTTTCCTTGGACATGTACACAACATCTTGGGTAACAAAGAAGAATAAACGGCGAACGACATGGAAATTGTTCGAAAACGCTATTCCCACTCTATTCGTCCACATTCCGCCACCGGTGAGTCAAGTGTCCGGATTTAGCTTTAGGCCTTGCGTTAGTGTGTAGGTATCCAACGGATTGATATTGTAGGTGTTCTATCCCTTGTAATAATTTCAATATTGATATGAGTGTAGTTTTTTGAATAATGAAATTTATCAATATATTCTTTTTCGATTTCATACCACACAAACGCAATGTATATATATGGGAACAGGGAACAGTGCTGTATTGAGCATTTTTCAAGTATTCTGTCGCCTTACATGGCTATTTTTAATATTGGCATTTCATTATCAATCATTCATTTACCTTTACAACTTCTTGACTATCCCTTGAATCTGAAGCAAGAACATTCTACATCCTTGACGTGGTCGCAGTTATCAACCACTTCTAGCGCGTATCAGGTAATCTTACTAGGCTAATCCGCTACAGACTTGTTTTATGCATGTCAAGTAACAGTTTTATTTTATCGTGTAATTATTTTACCGAATGTTTGGTTAGTGCTTTCCAATTGATATACACCTTAGTTATCGTCCACTGGTGTTTGTTTTCAGTTATAATTAGTGTTATCCATACTAATGCAAGTACTGTCTTTCAGGGAGATGCTGAAGCGTCCGCCACATCTACAACATTTCTAGATGTTCTTCACCAGGAGGAGGTATGGATACTGACAGCTCCATCGAGCGTCATCATCAGAGCTGGAATTCTTGTCGTTTGATTGTTCTACACAATGTTTCATTCATGGTTAGCCGTTGATATGTACCTGTGCTGTCGACCCCAGGTGCGTGTTATGTTTTCACTATTGTAATCCTCACTAATGCAAGTACTATGTTTCAGGCAGTTGATGTTAAGAAAGGAAGAAGGCATACTATGGCAAAAGGGAAAGTGCACACAGTTGCACTGTGAACAACTCTGAATCTAACAACGTGTATAGAATACCCAAGTCTTGTGTATATATGTAAAACCCAGGAACGTCAATAAGGTAAAACAGTATTACCAATATAGGAAAAGGGATGTGGGGTAAACACTTAGGACCTCCTTATGACTGAAAGGAAAGTCGGCAAACTCTTTACCCACTATGCTCTTACAGATACTGACAGCGCTAAACCCACGTAGCGGGCAAGCAAGGACAGATTCTGTGACTGACACTCTGTAGAATACTGAATAAGGAAATTATAAACAGTACTCACGAGGACCGGAAAGACCACTTGAATGTCAGTAATTTCACGAACCCTGTAGATCAAACAGGGACCCAGAAGGCTGTAAAAGCAAAGGGTTAAAGATAACAAAATACATAAACCCTAGTAAAAGGCAAGTCTGAATTGTGATAATAAATCGTGAGGAAAACTAAAAGGGCGAACACTCTGGAACTTGTAACAACAAACCCACACCTAATAATCAATGGAAAATGAATGCAGGAGTGCAATGGAAAACATGGAGTGGAATCTCAATAAAGTAGGATCAGGAGCAGGGAAAATGATATCACAAAAGGAAACCTTTCCCACCCAATCCAAGGAGAAAAGGCAGTAACTAATTCTACGAAAGTAAATATTAATACATCATGCTTTTCAGTAACCAGGACAGCATAAAGGGACAGAAAACACCGGCAAACTGGGCTGCATCAAATAGTAAAGTACAGAGAAAGGCTGTCTGCAGACAGAGGAAGACAGAAAGGGAAATTCAGAAAGCATAAATCAAATAAGCGCATAAATCCGAAATCCAGGACAGAGGAACAAGATACAGGAACTAGTAACTGGGCACAAAGCTAGGAACAGGAACTAGGTACAAGGCATGGAACTAGGAACATGGAACTGGAACTAGATACTTGGCACAATATCTATGAACAAGGAACTGGAACTAGGTACAAGGCACAGAAACTAGGAACAAGGAACTGGAAATAGATACTTGGCTCAATATCTATGAACAGGGAACTGGAACTAGGTACAAGGCACAGAAACTAAGTACAGGAAACAGGGACTAGTCACAACAGGAACACTGCTACAATGACCAGCGCCGGACTGAAGCAAACTGAGGCTTTTAAAGCTGCTTAACAAGCACACCCCTCAGGCGTGCCGCCTGCTGCACCTGCAGCCACAGGTGTTGCCTATCCTCCTCCCAGCGTTGTGCTGCAAGGGAGGAGATGATGCAGTGAGCCAGGCATTCTGGGAAGCAGGAGGTGAAACAGTGAGCCAAGGCATTCTGGGAAACATAGTCATTTGATTTAAATAGCATGCTGGCTGCCAAAAACCAGGAATGGATCCGGAAGGGAAGTAACTGGGAAAATAAGGTTTTAACGCTCCCAATTCATCAGAACACTGTAGCATAGGGTTCGAAGGAAATGTCCAGTAAGGAATAAACCCCAGAACATGCCCCCAAGTGGCGGGGACGGGAACGAAGGGAGCGAGAACGGGAGCGAAGAGAGCGAGCCGTGACACTATACCCCCTTCCACGGCCGACTCCAGGCGGCCGTTACTCACACAAAACATCTTCCTTCCATGACTGGAGCGCTTTGTCTTCGGAGGTGGCACTGACGAAAACAATGATCCACGGGCAGAAGCAGAAGGACTGGAATGAATAGAATCAGGCTGCAGTCTATAAGAGTCATAGGCAGGTTTTCGGTGAGGAAAGGACTCATGGGTTGAAGAAAGGCATGAAGGACTTGCAGGACCCAAAGCAGAGTTGGAAAGTCCAGGAAGCTCAGTCTCTGGGAGCGAACACTCATACATCATTGAGGAAGGAGGCAGGCTGGTGCATGCTTTGGACAATGATAGATGCTCTGGTAGCCCCCCTGCTGAGAGCGAACACACAGGAGGTGAGAAAACAGCGGATTTCAGACAATGTTCATGTTCAGACAAAGAAGGTGGTCACTGGTTCAAGGCCTGTGGTTGAGGGTGACCAAGGTTTGATTGCATTTGTTCCACACCTTGGGGGCCTGGAAGTCCAATGGGTTGTACAAGGCTGGCATTCCTGATGTCAGTCATATGGCCACCTTGTTGCACGTAGGATACAACCGCAGGGACGTTTGGCATACCGATAGGAGTGATAGACGCAGTACTTGGTACATCAGGCACACTCGAAGCTGGAGCAATAACAGACACGTCTTGAACTGCAGCAGTCATATCCTCCCTTTGGCTACTAGCACCCGAATGGTGCAGCAGTTGGGGAACCGTGCCCGTCCCTTCCTTCAGGCTCATGTGAGATCCGGCAACAAAAGGGCTGTCAAGCGGTTTATCCAAACCGGCCCCCAAATGTGAACCGTCCGGCCCGTTATCCTGGTTGGCTGCTTGTTCGATGTCTAGGCCATGGCTGATGGTATCCGTCACCCTCTTGTAACACTCCAGGCAAGTCCAACGGCCTTGCATGTAAGGCTCCCCCAAGTCATGAACCAGCTTGATGTTTTTGGCAGAAGTCTCAGACTCAGATGTAGCATATGCGGGAGGTGCTAATTCTACAGACAAGCAGTTGGGGGAATTAGCTTGTGTAAAAGGCAGGCCTTCTGGTGATCCTCCTGAAGCATAGGATGGGCAGATTGGATGTTCATCCCTAATAAATGGCTGGGATTTAGGAGGTAGCTCTGAAGTAGATGAATTTGCAACATGATCAAACAGAGCAGACAGGTTCACCTCCGATATTGGCAGCGAGGCTGAGCAGGATACAGGTCTTTCATGAACTGAAGCCAAACTAGCAGTAGGCTCTGGGACCAGAGACAGGCACTCAGGATGTGCTACCGGAGGCTTCATGGCTGAAGGATAAACTGCTGGATGAGTCACTGTATCTGAAAACAGGCATGCCAGAGGCAATTCAGAGGCTGAGGGCATGCAAGCTGGAGCCGTCTCGTTAGCTGAAGACAAACTTGTCAAGGTCTTTGGCTCGGACCACGTACATGGTGAAGGCTCTTGAGTGACTGGCAGACATAGCAATTGTTCATTGATTGAAGACCGGTTTGACAATGATGACTGCAGAGCCGTGGACTGGGTAGTCGAAGAGTCAATAGTTGTAGAAGGACAGACTGAAGTCCCAGAAGTCGACAGACATATTTGTGGCTCAGGAATGGAAAGCACCTTTAGGGCGGTTGACTCCATGACACCATTAACCAAAGACTGAGCTGGACCCATGCCGTACCTTTCCTTAGTGGATGACACAGGGTCATTTCCAAAGTCTCTGTTAATCAGGATTTCGTCAAGTGTCCATTCCTTTCTCTTAACTTCTGAAGGTGGCAGATTATCAATCAACAGTTCAGGAATCGCTTGCCTGGTCCTTGTTTTAGTATACTGTGGAATGAGTCCATCAAAACAAGAATTATGTACGGTCTTTGATTGTTCATTGTGACAAAATTTGGCAGAAGGAGGAGTGAACACAGAGGTAGCATCGTTTTCCACATCAGCTTGAATGTTTACTTCAGTCTCAGCAGCTGGATCAAGGGCTGAACCTAAGCCTACAGTAATGACTGATTCTGTGTACGCAACCATTGTGGATTGTGTTTGGAATACAGAAGCATGTATGTGTTCAAACTCTGAATTATGACTGACTGCTACAGAGGAATTCTTAGGCAAAGGAGTGACTTGTAAATCTTCTACTAACAGCAATTCCTGACAAACGGTAGAACAATTGTCAGAATCTGTGCTCTGAATAAGTGCTGTGCAAGAAAGAGGACTCACTCCCAATAGGTTTTTCATATTGACAAGTATCATGACCTACTAAAACCTCCTCACTCAGAGATTGAACAGTATTCACTTCATCAACGGATAAAGTTTGAGGTGTAGTCAGAAAGAATCGTAAAGTTTTATTCTCCTCTAGTAAACTGATGTATTCTCGTCTTAATTCCTCAAATTCAACTCTTAACATGCCCAGGCTTAACTGTACATCCCTATCAGTAGTCACAAGGGAAGGTATGGTGGCATCGGGGCTGGAACCTGCCCTAGTCATCTGGACGTGTACTGATTGTACATCGTCATTTACTGCTTGCAGGTCTTGTGATCTATACTCTTGCTTACCGACTTGGTCTGTGTTACCCTTAAGTAAACTACTGACATCAGACCTCTTGACATTAGGGACTACAGTAAGTACTTGTGCAGAGGAGTAAGCAGTTGGCTGAGGGCTGAAAACAGAAGTTATGTAATGAAGCCCTTAATTCTTTATGTTTGAATCATGAAACTGTTCAATCTGAGGTAACGCACAACCGGAATCATGGGGTTCAACAACAGATGTACTCATATTTAGTAAATCTAACAGTGTTTTATTTTCCGCTGCTAAGGCTTGTGCGGACATATCTGGATCAAAATTAAAAACAGAATTAGGATCAGGCAATGTATGATGGGCCAGGCGATGGGTATAATATTTTGCACGTAAATACCCATTCGTGTCAAGGAGTTCATTTAAGTCTGGATCAGTGTTTTGATTATCACAGGCAAACGTAGTCAAAACTTTCTGTACACATTTTTTAGTAGCCTTGCTACCCTTCTTTCTTGATCTGGCCGTATACAAACGGGAAGAAGGGCTGGTCATTCTGTTAAGAAAGGAAGAAGGCATACTATGGCAAAAGGGAAAGTGCACACAGTTGCACTGTGAACAACTCTGAATCTAACAACGTGTATATAATACCCAAGTCTTGTGTATATATGTAAAACCCAGGAACGTCAATAAGGTAAAGCAGTATTACCAATATAGGAAAAGGGATGTGGGGTAAACACTTAGGACCTCCTTATGACTGAAAGGAAAGTCGGCAAACTCTTTACCCACTATGCTCTTACAGATACTGACAGCGCTAAACCCACGTAGCGGGCAAGCAAGGACAGATTCTGTGACTGACACTCTGTAGAATACTGAATAAGGAAATTATAAACAGTACTCAGGAGGACCGGAAAGACCACTTGAATGTCAATAATTTCACGAACCCTGTAGATCAAACAGGGACCCAGAAGGCTGTAAAAGCAAAGGGTTAAAGATAACAAAATACATAAACCCTAGTAAAAGGCAAGTCTGAATTGTGATAATAAATCGTGAGGAAAACTAAAAGGGGAACACTCTGGAACTTGTAACAACAAACCCACACCTAATAATCAATGGAAAATGAATGCAGAAGTGCAATGGAAAACATGGAGTGGAATCTCAATAAAGTAGGATCAGGAGCAGGGAAAATGATATCACAAAAGGAAACCTTTCCCACCCAATCCAAGGAGAAAAGGCAGTAACTAATTCTACGAAAGTAAATATTAATACATCATGCTTTTCAGTAACCAGGACAGCATAAAGGGACAGAAAACACCGGCAAACTGGGCTGCATCAAATAGTAAAGTACAGAGAAAGGCTGTCTGCAGACAGAGGAAGACAGAAAGGGAAATTCAGAAAGCATAAATCAAATAAGCGCATAAATCCGAAATCCAGGACAGAGGAACAAGATACAGGAACTAGTAACTGGGCACAAAGCTAGGAACAGGAACTAGGTACAAGGCATGGAACTAGGAACATGGAACTGGAACTAGATACTTGGCACAATATCTATGAACAAGGAACTGGAACTAGGTACAAGGCACAGAAACTAAGTACAGGAAACAGGGACTAGTCACAACAGGAACACTGCTACCACGACCAGCGCCGGACTGAAGCAAACTGAGGCTTTTAAAGCTGCTTAACAAGCACACCCCTCAGGCGTGCCGCCTGCTGCACCTGCAGCCACAGGTGTTGCCTATCTTCCTCCCAGCGTTGTGCTGCAAGGGAGGAGATGATGCAGTGAGCCAGGCATTCTGGGAAGCAGGAGGTGAAACAGTGAGCCAAGGCATTCTGGGAAACATAGTCATTTGATTTAAATAGCATGCTGGCTGCCAAAAACCAGGAATGGATCCGGAAGGGAAGTAACTGGGAAAATAAGGTTTTAACGCTCCCAATTCATCAGAACACTGTAGCATAGGGTTCGAAGGAAATGTCCAGTAAGGAATAAACCCCAGAACATGCCCCCAAGTGGCGGGGACGGGAACGAAGGGAGCGAGAACGGGAGCGAAGAGAGCGAGCCGTGACAGTTGATGGAGCGTCAACCCCTGCACTTGATGCAGAGCCTGACATTCAAGTAATTCCAGGGGAAGTGGAAGTGGGACCATGCGTATACGAATCGGCGCAACAGCTTTCGGAAGTGCGCACTACATTTGCAACATCCATAGATATTCTTCAGCAGCACGAGGTATGGATAATGACAGCTCCATCATGCGTGATCATATAACGTGATTCCATTTGCTATACTTTCTTCCCTATTAACGCAAGTGCTGTGTTTCAGGGAGACGACGAAGCTTCCACTACAATCACAAAATCCAATTTAGATGATGCAGATGTAAATAAATCGGAGAAATAAGTCGATGAAATGTGATCATATTTAGATTTTCCTTCATTCTTTTGGACAATGCATCATTTGTGGTTATCTCTTTATATGTACCTGTGCCGTCGACCCCAAGTGTGTGTTATGTTTCCAATATTGAAAACCATACTAATCCAAGTACTGTGTTTCAGGGAGACGACGGAGCTTCCACCACAATCACAACTCATTTAGATGATGCAGATGTAAAGGAATCAGAGAAATAAGTCGATGAAATGTGATCATATTTAGATTTTCCTTGATTCTTTTGGACAATGCATCATTTGTGGTTATTTATATGTACCTGTGCCGTCGACCCCAAGTGTGTGTTGTGTTTCCAATATTGAAAAGCATACTAATGCAAGTACTGTGTTTCAGGGAGATGCGGATGCCTCCTCTCCAATACAACCATTCATGGCAGTCCAAGCAGAGCCAGAGGTATGGATACTGACAGTTCCATCGAAATAGATCATCACTGGTCGAAATACTTGTCGTTTGATTGTTGCACACAATGTTTAAATCGTGTTTGGCTATTGAGATGTACCTGTGTGTTCGTCCTCACGTGCGTTTTATGCTAACAATATTTTGATACATAGTAATGAAAGTACTATGTTTCAGGGAGACGATGGAGCCTCATTCCGTGCTGTCTATGCGGATACAGAAAATATAGTCGTTGCAGCGCAAGAGGAAGAGAGGACATGCGGAAACGAATCGGAGCTACAGCGTGCAAATGTTGAAGGTCGAGTCAAAAAAGTTGCAAAGAAAAAAAAAACAGTTCCTAACTTGTTTGTGCTGGGGACTATTTTATGTTTTTTTTCAGTCAATTCTACTACACTCCATCTTGTGTTTAAACTGAACATCCCTTTTCCAATCTCTCCTCCAGTTACCCGTGGGTGTCAGAACTATACATACACAGACAGTGAAGCGAATGAGAGATGTGGCTTGCCAGACAGTGTACACTATGGAGGAACTATTAATTGAGGCAAGGCGTGTTCAGGCTCGAGATGCTCATGTCCAATGGCCAGAACATGAATTAACTGTGTTTGGAGACTACAGCAAAGTTGCAATCAACCATAGCTACAGTGCGACCGCACCACCACAAGAAGATGTTATTGAATGTATTGAAGATAGCTCTGAAGTAGTTGCAGATCAATTCACACAATCTACACCCGCCAAAAATTTGCCACCAAAAAACCTGTCGACATTGTTGTGTTCTCCCATCAATGTTGAAGTAATAGATGTCGAAATGACAGAGAATGAACCAGCCGCAGCATCCATAGACGCATCAGAACTTGATATCAGCGATATTACTTTCCAATGTGTTGAAATCTCCACAACGTCACAGGCCAAAACAACGTTGACGCAGGATGACAGTCTAATGAAAGAGAGCAAATACATTGTATTCGACAGTTGTTTGATGGAAATTATAAGTATGCTGAAATGTGTGCTTCCATTAGAGGGAAAGTATGTGGGAAGCCATTGATTAATGTGACTCGTCAAATAAAAGTCAGTAACGTCAAAATAAATGCCGCCTGTAGATTAAATTATAGGTTGTCATGTTCTGCACAACCGATGCTGGGGAACCTGCCAGCAGGCAATCTACTGTGTGCAGCTGCATCTTTTTTTAGTGGCTCCAGTTTTAGAAAGTTAGAGGCTTTCTTTCAGTTTGTGGGACTCCATTTCATTTCTAAAGCGCTGTACTACATATACCAACGTGATTATCTGTTTCCGGCCATTAGTGATGCTTGGAAAATTGAACAATTGTCTCTAGCAAGTACATTCGAAGGCAAACGATTCAGGCTAGCCGGCGATGGACAGTGCGACAGCCATGGATTTTCTGCCAAGTACTGCACCTACCACTTTCAGGACATGGATAGTAAGAAAACTGTGAGTTTGGTGGTCGTGCCGGTAACACAATGTACATCGTCAGTGGCCATGGAGAAACTAGGATTTATAAAATCAGTGGAATATCTACAATCAAGGGGAATGCACATCGACCTCATAGCCACGGATAGACACTTTTCAATTGCCAAGACAATGAGAGAGCAGTTCCCACATATTAAACATCAAGTTGACGTATGGCATCTTCCTAAATCAATCAATAGGAAAATCTCGGATGCAGGGAAAAAAAAGGGTTTGAAAGTATTTTGCAGTGGTCACATTCTATCACCAACCATCTTTGGTGGAGCTCAAAAACTTGTGAAGGGTCAGTGGAAATACTACTTGAAAAATGGCGGTCACTGATGCACCACTGTACCAACGTTCACCGCTGGACAGCAAATCAACATTTCCACCAATGTGAACATGGCCCTTTGTCCCCAGAGGAGGCACGGAAGAAGAAGTGGTTGATTCCATCTTCACCGACACACAAAGCCATTGAGAAGTTGTTTTTGACAAAACTCTATCAAGAGATTTGAGAGGACTGACAGAATTCTGTCACACAGGAGATTTGGAGGTGTTCCACAATGTGTGCCTAAAGTACAGGCCAAAGCGCTTGCATTTTAGCTTTCGGGGCACGAAACATCGCACTCTAATAGCGGTCTTGGCCCATAACAGCAATGTCGGACGTGAACAATCTAGGACTAGGGGTAAATAAGGATGCCTCGCTACACTAAGGTGTTTTCAAAACGTAAGTAAGCAATGGGTGATCAAACCAGTCTATGATGAAATGCAGTTCGACTTTGTGAAAGACCTTATTGTTGCTGTGTTAGAGAAGCACAGATATGGAATTTTGGACGTTTCTGTGCAGAGCAGTGATCCATTGCCACTGAACATTGCGACTGTGCCATGCCCACCCGAAATACAGCTGATTGTGAAGTACAAATCCCGGTTTAAATAATTGCAATAAGATTGTCTTTTTGTATATAAATGTTATTGTACAGTGTACCTGTAAACCTAACCCCTACCTTCACCATCATGGGTGGCGAACAAGCTGGGTGTCATCTTTGAATTCTCTCTATTCACCACATATATGTGTATGTATATATTTTTCTCATGTCTCATCTCATGTAAATGCTGCGCACTGTTAACGGAGGGGAGGCTTGCGTATTGCAAATAATAAAACAAACGAACAATAAATCTCACTTTTACCTCAACTCCTGTGGTACTTTATACTTTCCCTGACCTTCCGCCAAAAATTAAATGTCTCAATTTGGGCTGCAAAGCTCGCAGACAATGGGGACAAAATTGGGGCATTTAGAACGCGCTAGCCAAGCGGGCCGTGGCATTTGGGAGAGAAGCCAGTTCGCATTTGCACATTGAGGCGCACTACATAGACGGATTCTAAACTTCAAGTTCTCACAGATGCCTATACTACGTGATGTTGCAAATAAAGAATGCGAAGGACAGCGGCTTTGATTTTCAGCTCGCGCCTAGATGAGGCCCACAAGTCGCACTGGAAGTATAAGGGTCTATTGTTTTTTGACCTTGAGACAGGGACCATGCCGAAAGAACTACATTTGAAGGGGGTACGCAATAACGTAAGAGACGATAAAGCAGAAAATTCAGAAACTAGACCGAGTTTCATTTTAGTTCAGTATACGAAAAATCAAGAGCACGGTCCGTTTTACAGACTGCATTATGAAGAGACACAATGGAAATTTCAAATATAAAGTAAATCTTTACACGCTTTTATACCGAAATGAAGATTTAATGAATGGATGTATGAATAAATGAATGAATCAAGAGCTAGGAAAATCAAGGAAAACGTGTTCGTAGTGGGCACATGGGCATGCAGGTCCACTGGTCTCACCAATCTCGGTCCTTGGCCCAGCCACTTTCCCCTGCACTGCCTACCTGCACTACAGGACTGTCTCTGTATCCTTCAGCCCCTTCTCCCGGCATTTACCTTGCACTTGCCACCAGCTAGCCCTATTATTTAATTTGTATTCAACTAACCATGTACAGCACTTTTCTCCCCCTCCCCCCTTCCCCATGAGCGATCAGAAAGACACCTGGCCTAGTAGGATCGTTGTCTGTCTGCCCTTGTTCCCCACCTGCCTCGTTGCGCCTAGAAACACTTGAGTATAGGCGCGTTACAAATGCCATATCATATCATTCCTCACGCATGTAGACCAACTGTCGTTTATCATTGTGTGTTGGCCTCGATTTATTTCGTTACTTATCGCATTGATTTTAGAGCCGAACATACTCCATTGAACTATCCTTGCAAGCAAATATTTTAACATTAATGAAGATCGGCTGGCGAGACTAATTATAATTTTTTTGTTTTCATAACAGGTATTTGCTCCACTTCTGCTACGGCCATCGGTTTGAGACACCAGCAGATGGCTTTTACAGTAGACACCTGCAGCTTCGTGTGAACAACTCGAGCACACTGACAATTTTATGGGACGATCGCCAAGGGCCCACATGCCCTTACGCTGTACTAGTCGCTAGAAGCAACATATCAACCTTTACGATGGACTAGTCACAGTGCCTAGTTGATGGAACAGCCTTGCGGTTCACCCTGCTTCCAAAGTGCGTCTTTTAACGAAAAGCAACACCCTGTGTACCATGGCGGTTACAGATAAAAGAAAATAAATGGCTTTCGGAGTTCATATGGCAATTGCTGAATATTCTCTAAACATTTAATGTAAAATAAATGTACTTTACCAAATGTACCGTGTTGCTGTTTGATTTTAAAGTACAGTTTCATATTCCGAATTGTGGCGCGCCGTGTTGTGAGATGGTCTGTGTTGGTTTCCGGGTTCTGTGTGGAGTCGCGTAGAAGACGACTGGGCGCGTTTGCCTACGCAGCACAGTAACGTCACGGAGAGAGGCGGGGAATATGAATGTTTTGATAATGTCAGGCTCAGGGGCGGGGGAATTGATTTAGTGCCACAAAAGCAGGTCAGCCAGGGCGATGGGGGAAATGATAGGATTATCAGAAAATGGCGGGGCCCTGGTGCTTGTTTTCGCATGTGTTTAATGGACGAAAACTCGGGTAAAGTCCATAGGAAAGTTTTCTAAAATCGAGCCACTTGGGCTTAAAAAAAACATGGCCGACCCGTAGGGATAATAAAAGTTTTTACTAGACCATGCCTTTATACAGATGGCTATCCGACACTGTAAAGACTGGAGGGGGGGTGTCTGTACTCCTGCTCTCTATATGGTAGAGGAGAGACACAGAGGACCCCAGCCAAGATTCTCTATTGTTGGTAGCAATGGACACGCAATCTAGGCCTAGCTTCTCAGAAGGTGATGCAGGCTGGTTCTTAAGTACAGTGTAGTCCCCAAGCACCCACAAAGGAATGTCCACACACTGTATTAGTTAAAACAGTCTTCATATAATTAAGGTTCAAGGTTATATACACAATCACAATAACTCACTTTGTGCTCAGTAAATATACAAAGGCAAATATATACAGTTCTAAGTGGTACAACAATTATTATCAGATTTCATTAAAGTGCATCAACTGTACTGTTTAAATAAATCACTTAATAAAGGGTAACCAACAATAGACATTGGAGGAAAGCAATTTGTTGGAAAAATTGGCAGAATACTGGCCCCTACCACTAGACAGTTCGGTGTGGAGATCCCCCTCCCCCCACACCTGGGCAACCTGTAAAATAAATATCTCACAAGCCCAGTCCATAGATTGTTCTACAAGTCTTCATGTTGAATCCCAAGTGTTGAATTTTCTATTGTGCTTATTATAAAAATAGTATATAAAAACGTAGTTTTCTAAAACTACATGGAATGCAGAGTACTTATGTATAGCGATAGATTATAAGATCTCTAAGCATGGGACTACATAATATATACAAGTATCGAAGCTTATAAATTGAATATTTCCTTTTAGACATAAGGAAATGAAACATACAAAACTTTATTGTACTAGTTTTAGTATGTATGTATTTCAAATTGTGGACCATACACAAAAAATAAAGAAACGGCAGCAGAATAAAATGTACTTTGAAAATGTGTGTATATTGTATGTGAAGGAAAATCATCCTAAACGTTGGATATAATTAATGTAATCTGTGCTTTTATTAGTCAAGCCATATATGGTATGTCTGATGTCATATGGTGCAATCTCTGATGCTCAGTGAGGTCATCCTTGTCATATGCTGCGCCAACAGGGGACAGGCGAGTAGTTCAGGTTCCTTTGCCTTTCAAGGGTTTTGTTGCGTTACATTTTCCCGTTAATGTCCCTCTAAGGTTGTTTCACAGATATATATAAACAAACACTCATCTTCTAAAAATCTTACTTTTTTTCCTTGAGCTCTGGCAAATCCAGGTACCAGTGTTCATCGCAAATTATTTTCTTCTCTTCCTCTTCCAGTTGTTTTCTAGTCTCTGCATCTAAACCTCTCTGCATAAACTAAAATCAAATTTTAAAAAGTGTTAATTGTACATTTCAATAAGCTTGATGAAGTATATATTTGTTACTGTAACATTTGCTTCAGTGCAATAGTAAATAAATTCATCTGTGTCCAGGGCTGCATATCTTGGTGCTTTACTTACTCATTTGACGTCCCAGTAGTGACTAATAGTTCACTTACAGGCATCACAAGAAGTAAAAAGATACAATATGTACCCTAAACAGATAAAGAGGCTGGTCTTGATATTTCTTCTGGAATATTCAGTTAAGGTTCCTTCCTGCTTCTTAATGGTTCAGAAACATAACCTACATCTAGCTGGACACAAAGCACATTTTTCCACACATCCATGTTCACAAATATTCAACAGTTTACTTTTTAAAGACCTAGAAGCTGATATCTACTTGGAAAAAAGTAATATCTAGAGTTTTCAAATGTGCCACATATCTCCAAAATGGTGGTAAAAAGGTAAGCAACTTTTGTATTTTATCAATCTGCCAGTGGTTTTATTTAGTCTGAATGGCAAATCAATGACAATTACAGATATCCGATGCCCACAACAGAGTGGTTCGAAGACACAGGCATTTAATCAAACAAATTGTTCAGTAAGGGAGCTTTTATTTTTTATCTTGAGAGCATAATGAGGACAGCAGCAATGCAACTCTGTATGTACACTCCCTAGTATCAGTTTAAATTAAACATACATGTAACAACCTGTCCATTCTTTTTCCTCCTGCACATTTATAAATGCCACAAGAAACGTCCAACTTAATGTACTACTGTAGAGCTGAAATACACTCTAAAGATAATGGGTTCATCAGTCACTTTTACTCACTACAAATAGCCAAATACTCCCACAAAATAAAAATTGGGAGTAAAAACACTCCCAACACATAGGAGCGAAATACAACGCTGTTTAATACTCCCTTTGGGAATGCCACTCACTTTTCTTTACTCCCATAAAATCATTTCACTGCCAAGTTTAATAATGGGTAGTAAAATACTCCCACTTGAAAATCTTATCCGTAGCAGTGGCTGGAAATGTGCACAACTATATATGCACTACATTTTCTCTCTCTCTCTCTCATGTATTACTACTGTAATAGTAAAATCATTTGAAAGTGTCTTGGTCAGATTTCACCTTTACACTACAAAATAAAAACCAGATTCCAATTTCACAATACAAAAAAAATCATAAATGATTACATAATAAATTTAATAAAATGACATGCATAATATAAGAACATGGGAAATTCATATTAAAACCTGAACTTTTACATGAACCCCTACCGCAAAAATGATTCAGCAAAAACCTTTTTTCATAAAACTTTCAATCAAGCACAATAAAACCCCAGTATCAGTACTAAAATGGAGGCCCTGTAATCTACCTAGCGATTTCCTATGTTATTCTTAGGGCCAATGGATGCTTGTAATTGCCCCGTATTACTTCCACTTAAGCATGGATCCCCTTCAATCTTATCTAAGACATTTTTTAACAACCATCCATTACGTGAAAGGCTGCAGCAGTCGCGACCAATGACTTTGCGCCATACAAAGCATTCCAGAATTGGTCTGTCATATATGAGGGAGTGTCATGATAGCTCTTTTCATATTGATTCATAAACATCCTACACTGGGTCAACAGATCTGTAGATGTTTCAACCGTATCATGGCCGAACCGACAGAGACGAAGGTACCTTGGTAGGCCCTGCCGTCCCCCAGTATTTTCATACACCGGCAATAGTCTAAAGCATAAATACATAATAAAGCAGATCAGAGATGGCATACGTAATTTTAGAAGATGGTCACAAGGGCTATTTATAGTCATGCCTGGAGTCGAATTCTGGGCAGATTTACTTTTACTTGCTAAATAGTTGATGCACAGTATACGATTATGGTCCTTAGATCTTAAAACTCTGATGCTTATACTCCCGCCCCCCAATGAACGCGGCAGACTAGCCATTCCAATGTTGTCAGAGTGCTTTCATACCAAGTCCTGCATCTCCATAATTCTTTAACTACACTTCATACATAGACTATGTAGGGAATTTAGGCCCAATAGGCTTTCTTTTTCCAAACCCATAAAGCCAATTCTAACCCATAGTTTACACACAGCTAACCTCCACTGCACGGCCAAAGACACTAAACCCAGCTCCAACTGGATAGTTTCCACCGGGATGGATATGGGTATACCCAACAATGATCTTAATATTTTCCCTTCTAATTTCTTAAGCCATTTGGCTGTCCTCAGAAGTGCTTCCAACACATATAATATGCCCGGCACCACTGACACTCTATAGGCCATGATCTTAGCTTCCATGGACCTTCCCCCTTGCCTATCAATGATGTTTTTCAGTGATGGCGATTTGGTCCAGGCTGAGAAGACAACCATTTTGGCATGGACTACTTGGGATTAGATGTGCTATGCATGCCCAGGTATTTGTAGATCTCCACCTGCTCCAAACCTGGACCACCCAGTCTCCAAGTAAACTTTCTTCCATGTTTTGTCCCCCGTCCTATAGCCATTACCTTAGTTGTGTAGATGTTTACTCGTAGGCCATTTAGCTTAGCATATTTCCATAACGTGTCAAGAGAAATTAGAGACCGAAAGTGGTCTAATCGAACAAAACCATATCAACAGCATATGTTATACAACGGAGTGGCATATGACCATATCTAGGAGGGAAGTTACTTGTGTTACGCATGGCAGAAGAAAGTCAGACACTTATAAATTATAGAGTGTTGGGGCAAGCACACAACCCTGTTTCAAGCCTGAATTAGTTTGAAATGTTTTCATAAGGGTTCCACCCTGTGCCATCCTAACTCTAACCACAGTATTGCTGAGCATCTCAATAAAATACAGGAGGGATGCATCTAAACCCCAATCAAACAATTTAGACCATAGACTCCTATCGACAGTGTTGAATGCATAAATAGAACCCAAATAACAAATGTGTAGTTTAGCATCAGGTTTGCAAAGGATGTCGGCTAGAAGTGTATTTATACTCAATATCAGATGCGAAGTAAAGCAAGCCTTTCTAAAATCTGTCTGTGTGAGATCTAGGATGCAATGCATAACAGACCAGGGAGTAAGAAGCTCCAGCAAAAGTCGTGAGAAAAGTTTAGCACTGCTGCCCAACATGGCCAAGAGTCTAAAATTCCCATGATCACATGGTGAACCTTTCTTGCATATCGGGATAAGAATAGACTCCAGCCACGTGGACGGGCAGGCACCAAACTCATACACATGTAAACCTAGTTTCCTCAATATTCTGGCCCAATTTATGGGATCATACTTAAGGACTTCATTAGTAGGACCATCCGGTCCGATGGCTCTAGACAAGTTAGATTTCATTATCATTAGCTCAATGTTGGCCTCAGATATAGGATGCCAGACTATCGAATCGATCATGGTTCGGCCATAAACAGAGTGGCGTTTACAACACTGACCCAAAACATTTTGCAATATAGGCAGCCCATGTGGCTTTTAACATAGCAGTCAATTCCTGTTTTGTTTGCAAATTTCTAAGTGTACGCAGCAGGAACCAAAAACGGCAATTAGTCGAGGCTGTATTAGATTTCTGGTTACAGAGCCAACACTTATAGTTCGCTCTTGCGGTAGCTTTGGGCCTTTTTTTTATATAATCAGCAGACAGGAGTGCTTTATTTCTAGTTATTTTCCGAACTGGCCGTGTACATCGTTTTGTTTTTTTTCGCTTTACTGTAGCGGGGTCAAAGAGTTCCATCTCCTGCTGTCCTCCTAGTCATTATGGTCAGCATTTGGGGAAATGTGCCCACTCTATTCAACACATTTTTCAGTTTCCAATCATGTTGCTGCAGAAGATCAGGAGTAGCTGCTAAATTATTACTTAATAATGGTGTTAAATTTACTCATTGTATTTCCAACCATCTAAGACCTAATCTATTCCCATGGCAGTTTAAAGATGGATTATTAGATATAAGACACTTTGTCAAAGACTTAGGCTCAGGTAATTGAAGCTTTAAAATAAGAGAGGCATGCTCACTTATATCTATAGGACTAATCAACAATTGGGGAGAGAAATTCAATATACGGCTGTTGACAAAAATATAAAATCAACGCAACTACTATAAGTGCCATTGGACCAAGTTGGGGCTGGGGCCTTGTTACCCTGGTTTACCAAATGTAGATCACATTCCAGTAATACTAGCCTCCACTCCTGAACTTTTAAGAGACTATCCCATCGCTCCCCCAGTTTATATGCAGGAGCCAACGTATTTGAACAATCAATATTAATATAAACGTCACCTGTTAATATAACCCCGGGTGGCGTCTACACCAGCACATAAGTGCCTCAGAGACAGTCCACATGAGTAACCTGTAGGGATGTAACGGTATTACAGTATACTGTTAAAGTTACCGTGAACCAATTAATTGAACAATAATAACCATCACATTGTTTATACCAGTATACCATTCATACCATTAAGTGTACATTTCAATCTGATTTGGAAAGACTGCAGTAAGCAAGTGCTGCGCAGTCTTGGTCTTGCACTGTTGGATGTGCCGTCTGCCAAGTAGTTTCAGTTTGAGAAAAACAAAGATGTTCCCAGTCTCACTGCGCCAAGAAATTATAATTAATTGTTTGTGCAAAGAAAAGCCTTTATTGTTTGTGCGAAGAGAAGCCTGACACGTGTTTCAAGCTGTGTACAGCTTTTCATCAGAGGCTTAGGTTGCAGCAATAAGAACTCCACATTTAGAGTAGGACAATGCCAAATACAGTTCTCAAAATGCCTCGCAGTTGCGGAAAGCTCAATGACCGCTGCGAGGCATTTTGAGAACTGTATTTGGCATTGTCCTACTCTAAATGTGGAGTTCTTATTGCTGCAACCTAAGCCTCTGATGAAAAGCTGTACACAGCTTGAAACACGTGTCAGGCTTCTCTTCGCACAAACAATAAAAGGCTTTTCTTTGCACAAACAATTAATTATAATTTCTTGGCGCAGTGAGACTGGGAACATCTTTGTTTTTCTTCAACTATTCCTGTGGATGTGTATTGGCAGTACACCCACACCGCCCAGATACCCGCAGCCTTGATGTTTATTTTCTTAATCACTGTATAAGCGCTGTGAACTTGTGACTTTTTCTGCCATAACTTTGTTGTTGTAGTTTCAGTTTGAGCAGTTTTTAATTCCATTCCATAAACCACTCGTGCACGACACAAAATCAATATGTTAGCAATAGGAAGAATAAATACAGTGCTAAGAAGGAAAAGGGTTCGCTTTTTTTTTTTTTTTTTAAGCGCTCACACAGCCCGCAGGCATCGAGGCGCTGTTAAAGACATGGTTTTTGTTTATTTAGTTGCATAATTGTTTTTGTCTTAGTTGCGTATTTATAACGCGCTTAAACACCCAGAGGTTTCTAAGCGCGGACCCAGGGATAGAACCTGTGTTGCTTCGTGTTGTCTTGCTTCCAAGGCGCGCACGTTGCTGCTGAGCTATGCTCCCGGGACTTTGGGTTGGCGGCTTTGGGTTTTCTATATTTATAATGGATGTTTTCTAAACATATGACAATGGGGGATTTCCCTGGTTCTATCATTGAATTTACATATAATAAGTCACACTGCAAAATGTACTCATCTCTGTGGGTATTCCCTGCTGCCATACCAAAGGGTAACATGTCCACGATTACTGAACACCTTTTGGCCCAGAATAAAACTAAAGGCTGTAACGTAAAGAGGGTGCGTGTGCATGTGTATGCGCACAAGCGTATACTACCTTCAGACTCCATTGATCTGTGGCATGCAGGTTATCAAGATGGCACATGTTCATCTTCACCAGTAGCCAGTGGGGGAGCTAAAACCCTAAATGACCACTTAAGAAAAGCTATTCAGTTTGCTTTGCCAGTCGCAGCAAGACCCCCCCCCCCACCCTCCTCTCCACACGTGTGTTTGGTGGAAGCAAGGGGTGGCATTTCAGTGGAAAGTATGTTGAAAAGCCCAATTCTGGCCCTGGGTGCCTGGTTTTGTTTGTGAGGATAAATCTGACAATTTATGACCTTTTAGAAAACATTTATTAAGATTAGTTAACTCCACCTGCTATACCGCGATAACCATGATATACCGTCATTTGGCAAGAAGGTTATTGTACCGTCATAAAACTAATACTGTGACACCCCTAGTAACTTGGTATATTCACCACCAGGTGGGTCACACAAAGTGATCAACAGCACTGGACTGCTTCCAAAAGGAGAGTTAGACATGGTGGCCCACAAGAAAAGATTTTTTTTTGGTTTAAATCACGCCACACCAAATATGGCAAGGTTACAGTTTACAGGTTCATCCACAAGAAAAGAGCACAATCACATTTTTCTTGGGACACGTTCTCAGATGTGCTGAAGCCATTGAGTGACTGAAACATGTTGCACAAAACACTATCACCACTTGGATAGTGGAAAAGCTCCATCTGATGTAAAGCGAAAATGAAGAGTTTCTGAAATACAACAACAAATAGCAGCATGACTTGCAGACCAGTGGACAAGACCAACTTTCTCCAGGGCAAAAGATGCCAGAGCCAACTGAAGTCAGACTTGCTGACACGAGGACAAGAGCAACATCCTCCAGGGCACATGAGATACCACTCGATCAGGGCATGGGCAACGCTGGGTACCCCAGCTAGTGATAATAATGAACATGTGTCCTGTTATTCTAAGCGCAACACCAAGGACCAGGCTATTATGCTAGCCCTTACGGGGGTTTTAACTATTACAAAAACAAAACATAGAAGAGGGGTGAAATCGAATGACTTTTCTTTTTTTTTTTTTTAAAGTGTCTAATTTTCTAAATACTTCATATGATGACTGGTGGAAGACATGTAGTTTTATTTCCATTTTTTGTCTGAAATAATACTCACATAGTGTTTGTTGCGTGATATTTCTGCCATTTCAGAGCCAACCTGCAGTCCCCGTGAATGAGAGATTTAGCAGTATAGTAGGAGAGACTAGGTAGCTGCCATCAGGATTTTTATCAGAAGGAAATCTGGAGCGGTAAACCACAAATACCCCAAAGCAGATTACTGCCCAAATGAAATGTCGTAGCAACTAATCATGCCTCACAAATTCTTAATAATCCCACCAGACCTGCAGGGCGAGTTCCTTAGTTTACATTCTCGATCAAAGAGAAATGCAGTTGCCACATGGTGATGGGAAACTCAATATTTACTGGTGCTTTCTGTAAAGTGGTGCATGTTGTCATAAGTACAATTCATATTTGGTGCAATGCTGCCACCCAAAGGCGAGCCATGAACAGTAAACATATTTGACATGTCAAATACAGGTTTCAAACATTTCCGTATTAGCCAGCAAGCACGAGTACCAATCAAATGGTACTCTACCTTCATTAAATCTCCTTGCCAGTGCAAGTGGGCTAGTAGATTTTGCAAGCCCTGTGCAACCCATTTAATTCCACACCTGCAACATCTTTTAAAAATGAATAATTCTTCAACAAGCACAACTCGCACATACAATCCATATTTCTTGCTTAGCTGCATGGCCGGGGCGTCCATTGCTTTCAGATCTTGCTCATATGTGATTTACCCACTGCTACAGCTTTGCAGAGAGAATTAGCAAACCTTCTGGGCAGGCAAATGTTACCCGTGATGTTACAAAAGCTTGTTAATCTAGTCAGCAATCTATTAAATCATTTTTGCAGAGAAACCTGGTTAATAAGACTCCGGGATAAGCTAATACCAGGGTTCGAAATTCCTGAGCCATTTAGCTCCTGCTTTTAGCCTAGCAGATCCTGGTTAGCTCCTGGAGAACAGATACCAGGAGTTCTTTTCACTCCTAGAGTCAACTGGTGGTGCCGTACAAACATACATATGCCACATTAAAGGAATAGTATGCTCAAAAATGTTATTGTCTCGAGCGTTCGGGCATGTGGTTTAAAGCAATCCGTGATCGATCGTAAAAACATTTCCTATGCACCTTACCTTAGTTTTCCTCACTTTTACACATGCGAAATCAGGCAGCGGGCGTGGCCATCTTGTGCTAATCTTATCTGTTGCTGCATCGCCCAAAGTTGAACTGCCCTCGCAGCACTAAATCACATCCCCCGCCCCTGAAGCTGACCTCACTATTCCTAGTGATATTCTCCACCTATTTTCATGACGTTAGTGTGCAGCGTAGCCAAATGCGCCCAGTCATCACCTACGTCTTAACTTAGTTGATGCAGAAGCCGGAATGTCAACAGACATCCTCTAACAGCACAGCGCATCCCAAATTGGATTAGAAAACACTATTTTTTTAAAGGAAACACCAATACTCTACAATTTATAATGTGCTTTTATTTCACAAAAACGCTCCTAGAACATCCGCCAATTTACATATTCAACAACATTTTTAATTTTGTTGTTTTCGAAAATCAAATATCATGAGGCACACAGTGTTCCTTTTGGTAGAAGAAGCGCATTGGACGCACCTTGAAATGCAAGGCTTCGGCATCAGCTTCTTGCTAGACCACCGTAAACGATGTCAGGTTGCTCCTTGTCACTGATACCGTGTAAAGGCATATCGGTCCGGGGTGATCGTCCCACAGCAGCGTAATTGTAAGCCGTGTATCTGCCACTGCCTGCTGAAGAACCCGTCACTGGGTATCTGGAAACTATGACATTCGCAGAAAGCATGGAGCTGTGTAGAAATCATAACAAATATAACTCAGTAGCCGTTCTTTATTCTAATTTATCCCTTAATTCTGCACCGGGTGAAACCTAATAATAAACAGAAACAATAGGAACACAGAGAAAACATTATGCAAAGTTGGAGTCTGCGGTGTGCTCAAGAGGTTAGTGCTGTGGAGTAGGTTTAGCTCGCAATGGGATGCGGACGCTGACCGAAGAATTCCAACAACATATAGACGCATTGTAACGGAATATTAGCAACGAACTTGGCGTTGGTGGAAACTGGGGGACCCCAGACGTGGACTCCATGCATTTCGCTGCTGGACTGCCCATGTGCCCGGGACAAAGAAATACATACCGGTTGCGTTTGCGTGTCATCACAATATTCCCCAACCAACAACCCATTACAATGTAAGCCAGCAATACCGGTCAGAAAATGCAACCTTGACTTGTTAGTCACTCATCTACAGTGAAACGTACATTATATTTGGTATTTCTATTCTCTTGGCGTAAAGCAGCGAGTCCACTCAGATCAGCCGGTTTTCATAAAATGAAATTACATGTTCCTTTGTCCAGTTTTGAAATGGTGAACCTTATCATTTTTTGCAGCTATTACACAGCTCCCGTCATTCAATCCATAGCAAATCTTCCCTTTCTTCCAACGACGAAAAACAATTGACCCTTCTTAGGAGCGCGTATGCTTAGTTTCCTTTTGGTGAAGGAAAGCCACAAATCAAAAACATACTGTACAGGATGCGTTGGTGTGAACAGCCCGCAAGCAACAGCAAACAAAGTGACCTTCACTCCTATGGGAGCGATTAGCCCGGCCGACCATTGTGGCATTTGAAACATGTTCGAAAAAGAAACAGTTTGCTGGCATTCACCAATGCAGCTCTATTGTGAATACTTTTTTACTCTTCTATTGATAGTGATTCAGTTATTTTATGACAACAGTTCCCGTTAGTGTCTTCCCCATTGTCACATCTGCGTGCGCCCTGTTTTCGCAGAGGAATGTGCTCTGCGGATGACGTGAGACACTGACAAGTCACAAATCCAAGTGCCTTTCCATCTCCACTGAACTTCCCGTACACTAACAAATGTTGGAGAGGCGGTATATCCTGCCCCCCTGCACCATTCTCGTACCAGGCAAATGACGTATACGCTAAGGTGGGAGACATCTCCACCCCTCCTGTACCCATTTGCATCACCCATGTTTCATGCTAACGTGTATACTTTGAACTTCATTTTCGGTCCTTCCAAATGCCTTTTTCGCGGCCCTCTGCCCCTCTGGCGAACTGTTCTCTCCCACTCCCAGAGCCGCCCACACCCAGCTCCCACCACCTCTGTCCTCTTGTCAGCTCAGCGCATCTCCTGTTCTCACGGAAATGCAGCCATCCATTTTTGAAAGTAGACAGTATCGAGCCCTGCCAAAATGTGCTCATTCAAGAAAGTGAGACCAAAGCCTGATGCAACCTTAGTGCCCCATCCATCTCTGCTGACTGACTCATGCCATCTCCAACCCCTCCCTGCCAGGCCGTGGTCCCCTGAACCCATGACCCCTATTCTATTTGAACGCATCTGATCACCAGACCCAAACCGCGCACTACCTCAAATTCGCCTACCATATACCTAATCTAGAGTGGTCATATATTTTGGTAACACTAACACCTATCCCCACTGTGTTTTAAATCATAAGACTCCAAAGGTCGGAAATCAAAGATCTGCCCTTTTGATAAGGCATCCGAAAGCAACGACACCCCAACGGATGCACCCTTAAAAATAAGTCAGAATGCACCTATTTCACACCAACAGCCCCCTTTCAAGCAGTGTTTTGCTTACAGTCATTAGTTCTTGCATGCCAAGTTCATTATTTAGCTTATGTCTCATTCCTTTTTGGGACGTGTATTTATTCTTTCTATTCGAACACGTGCATGCTAAGGCAACTGCAGACCCCGCAGTTGCTTTCATGCCGATATCCATCTGACCCTCCCGTGCCTTGATCAGTGAAGAACCCACAAGAGCTGAACGAAAGCGGGAAAACACGGATTTACACTGCATGTCATCCTCCAACAGGCACTTCTTGCAAAATAAATTGACTAAGAAGATACATTTGAAAAGACAATTTGGACGCGTATTACTTTTAATAGCTTTGAAATTCAAGTCACATAGATTCCCATTGGTCTTGTACAACATACAAACATTGTGGAACATACACACAGCTGCTAATCATTTACACCGGGAAGTCAACTGTTCAACGAGTTCCGCTTTTGGTGGACAAGGCACATTTGCAATGTATGTTTCCTAGGAACAAAATCATGATCGTTTCCATGAGTATGCATAGCCAACACAGTCAAAGTGAGATCTTTCACAAAATCAAATTCCATTTCCTGGTATATTGGCTTGACCACCCATTTTTTGCTTTGCAAAGGCCATTGTGTAACGAAGTATAAGTTTACAGCAGTTCTCAATTGTTCTCTTCCTATGTTCTCGATTTGCACTAATACCACCATTAGTAATATTCGATATTGCACACAGTCTATGCCGAAATGCAACCTCTTGGGCCTGTACTTTAGGCACATATTGTGGGACACCTCCAGATCTCTGTGGGACAGAATTCTGTGAGTCCCTTCAGGTCTCTTGAAAGAGTTTTATCAAGCATGATCTTCTCAAGAGCATTGTGTGGAAGTGAAGATGGAACCAACCATTTCTTCTTGCGTTCCTGTTTTTCCAATAAAGGTCCATGTGCACATTGGTGAAAATGTTGGTTTTCGGTGAAAATGTTGGTTTTCTGTCCACGAGTTAACGTTGGAACAGTAGTGCATCAATGAGCGCCATTTTTCAAGTACAATTTCCACAGACCCATCACAAGTTTTGGAGCTCCACCAAAGATGGCTGCTGGAAGACTGACCACTGTAAAATATTTCCAGAACCCTTTTTTTTACCTCCAGCTGTGATTGATTTGGCAACGTGCCATACATCAAATTGAAGGTGAAAGTGCTCTTGCATGGCCTTGGCTATCAAAACATGTCCGTAAGTGGCTACGAGGTTTTTTTCCATTCCCCTCTATTGAAGACGTTCGAGGGATTTTATGAAACCATGTTTCTCCATGGCCATTGAGGATTTACATTCAGACATCTGAACTCACCATTTTTTGTTTCAATATCCTGAAAGTGGTATGTGCAGTACTTTGCTGAAAATCCAGGGCTGTCACACTGTCCATCACCAGCAAGCATGACCTGTTTGTCAGGGAATGTCCTTTCAATTGACATTTGTTCAATTTTCCAGGCTTGACTAATAGAGAGAATAAAAATTCTATTTAATATTTGTAGTACTGTGTTTTAGCAAGGAACGGAAGTCCCACAAATTGACATAAACTGGACAACTTACTAAAAGTAGAGCCACTGAAAAGTAGAGGTGCTGAACACAGATTTCCAGCTGGCACTTTGCCCAGCATCGGTTGAGCAGACCATGAAAATGTATCATGGAGATGGGCACAGGTAGCTTGGATTTTCAGCTTAGCGCCTTGGAATACACGAGTCACAATCACCAATGGATCCCTGCATATTTTCCCCCTCACTGGATGCACACATTTCAGCATCAGTATAATCTCTACCAGGCAGCTGTCGAATACAATGTATTTCTGCTCCTTTATTAGCCAATCGCCCTGCACGATTGTGGTTTGTGACTCAACTGTGGTGGACAATTCACCTAAACTAGGCAAACTGTAGTCGAGATCTTTGGCAAGCTCCTCGGTTAATTGTGTTGAAGCTTCAGTCTCCGTTAGTTCAGCTTGTTATTTGCACACAAATTGGAGAAACCAACACCGAAAGTTTATTGGGTGGACTTTTTTTTTTTTTTTTAACGGGTGTAGATTGTGTCAAGTGGTCCTAGAGGAATTCCAATGCATCTTCATTATATTCAGTTTCATCCTCATCTTCTCGAGTTCTCACATTGTAGCAATAGTTCAACAACACTATGTTGGCTTTGCCGGTCACATTCAATTAATTTTCTGGCCATTGAACATAAGCATCTAGAGCCTGCTTATTGACTGGCCCTCGCTGCGCCTCCAATGGTAGTTGCTCCTCGGTGAAACCCGTTTGGCAAGCAGCATCTTTGGTTTCATTTGTGGCCGGTGTCTTTATACTGCTTTTCCTTCTGGGCCTCTACGAGATGGGTTGTAAAAACATGTTCAATGTAAATCACACATACAGTAGATGTTCAGTGCTATCACTTCAAGAAAACAAAACGTTTTATTTAGCCTTATTTTCTTGATTTTCTGATAAACCGCGGTCTTCTCTTTAAAGACCGCACCAGCAAGCTGGTCCACCACCTCTAATCCATGTGCTTCCTCCAATTCCTGACCTTGTACACATTCCTTAAATAGAATATTGATTTTTTAAAACAAGAAAATCAAACATTCTTGAAATTAAAATCTTTCATCGCACACATCGCTTACATACATTCCCTCGTTAAAAATGTACGTCATTTAGTCAAAATATACATTTAGAATTTCACCTGATTGATGGCAAGTGTACGCAAACAAGATATTTCTGCTGGGAAGCTCTGATGTCTAAATGGCAATAGGCATCCAGCAGGTCCAAGGACACAAGCTAGTGCCTCCTCGACACCATGGGAACTATCCTTCGAAGGGTTTCCTCCTTGAACCTCTCCCCTTTGTCAGACCCTTCAGGCCCAGGATCAACCTGAACTTCCCTGATGGTTTTGGGACCATCAAGACAATTGAGTAGAACCCCTGACCCTGCAGAACCCTCACCATAGCCCTCTTTTGTGGAAGATCCGGAACGGCACACAACTTGGCTTCCCTCTTCTGTTCGCCGCTTGGCATTAAAGTCATGATCACAGAGGACTGCACAGGAGGACCAGTAAAGTCTATCTGGTACCGCCAATACACCCTTTGGTTTACCCAAGCATCGACAGAGCACTGACCCCAAATACTGAAAGAGTCGGAGTCTTCCACCCTCCGGCCTTCTGCGATTGCGAGGACGTTTGCCTTTTAACAGAAGACGTTGTCTTCCTGGGCCTAGACCAAAATCCAGCTCTCCTGTGAAAAGGCTCACCTTTACTGCCCCCAACACAGTTTCTGCTGTATAGGATAGATAAATGATAGCCCTGAGAGCCAAATAGGCCCCAATAGAGGATCTGCAGACGAGGTTAGCCAGGATATCAACCATCTGGACATTTTCAGGCAGAAAAACTCCTTTCGCTTGAGTGGATATAATTTAGCCATAAACTGGGGCATGGAGACGTGCTTGGGGTCATTCTATTCTGTAAGAATCTTGTAATTAATGTCCAAAATAGGGAGCATCATCTTTGGTGAATGTTTGTGTTGCCTAATGATAGGGTAAGCAGAACCTCTTAAAATTATGGGATAGGAAAAACCCATGTTATCCCACACTGAGCCAGCACAGCTTCCACTTCCTCTCTGTGCAACTACTTCCGATTGACCCCCTTGGCTTCTCCGTCTTCTGAAGCTTATGCACCAGATGATGAGCAAGAGTCCTTGGAGGAAGGGGGGGGGACTGCTTCTTCCATCTTCTTGCTCTTTAATGGCTTGTTTCAGAATACCCTTGATCTCTTTTTTGAGATCAAAAGTACTTCAGCGCCAACTTGTTTTAGGCACTCCTTTCCTCTTATGGCTCCCCGTGTCCGGAATAGAGGAAGAGCCCTCACATGCCTCCTCTTCTTCCACCCCCTCCCCCTCTGCTGGCCGCAGCAACTATGCCACCACCAGGTCACTGCATCCTCCTTTATGCGCGCACACTTGTGTAAAACACAACATGGTGTTTCACCAACTGGGTGTCCCTGGTGAATGCTGGCTACAAATCGCTGGCCCACATTTCTTCATCTCTGCCCGGGCCCAGTGCCCACCAAGCTCAATCAGGTCCCGAACAGTTGGGATCCCTAACCCCCTTAACTCCCCACCTCCCTCCCTCCCCAAGGGGCCCAAGAGCCTACCATTTAATGCGTCACACCTGAAGGGGCATTTGCAACCACTCCTGAACCACGGAAGCCAAAGGAAGTACGACCCTCCCACCTTGGTGGTGCACGGGTCCCCGACGCATAAAAACTGGCCACCACGAGACAGCCAATGGGGGTGTGGATAGATAAGGGGAGTTAGGATAACCGGAAAGCAGATTAGGGATGCATAAGTGGATGGTATGGGGAGTTCAGGGAAAAACCTACAAGCAAATGCTAAACAGCCTAGAGACTCTTATTTGAGTCAGATGCCCAACGCTAAAGTACTGTCCCGCTTCCTGCCCCCTGCTTTCCTCCTAACTTCTCGATTCATGTAAATGCACATGGATGGGTATAATGTAGAAACAAAAATAGATGAGAACACACCTCCTACAGTAAGTCATGCATAATAACACACACTAGCCAGGACGTACTGACACCAGAAATCCGACTCCTTTCAGGGCCCATCTGGACCCCAGCTGTCAACCAAGAAGACTGACCATGTCTACCATCCCAGGACCCCATAGGGGCACTTGGGGCACTTTCTCATACTCACTAGCCTTAAAGACCCACGGGTCGAAACATGTCGGCTGACCTCAACTGGGACCATGAGCCCATGTACAAACACTTACCCTATGAACTTGCACTAAACAAAAAAAATAGACCACTGCAAACAATAGAGCTCAGCAAGGAAGGTTCCACGACTAGGGCCCCAATACAGAAATCATAATAAACACACAGTTCACGCGAGACTTATGAAAAATTAATTGTCCTGGACTACGTTTCCTGCCAGCCCCCTGTTGTCTTGTCAAATGTGGAGTGTTGTCTCAGAGAGCTTCCCGTATGTGGATCCCACCACACTGTCCTGTTCACCCATACTATCCAATGGTGTCCTGTTGCTTCACAGGACAAACATGCCCGTACACAGACTGTTCCTAGTCTTCCCCACACCCAAATGTGAGTCGAGAGGAAAAGTTGGCTGTGGACATTAGTAGGTAATAGCCCTGTTCCATCACAGGTCTTTAATTTTGAAAATGCAGTTCACACATCGAACATCCCAAAACACATTATGTACCCACAATGCATTCATTTCACTCAACGTTGTACTTATCTATGACCCGCAAGCGCCACGCGGCAACCCCGAGCCAGTAGTAGTCTGAGAAAATCAATGCGCTCCAGCAGGCAGAAAGTACTTCACCGCCACGGCTGGGCAAGCGAGCGCTTTGCTGGTTTCACCACCACAGTCCGGGTAAGCAGACGCTGAGCTGGTATTACAGAAACGGCCTGGGTAGCGAGAGGCTCCCCAGAATGTCTTTGCCACGGCCGCGTCGCTCAATTTGCTGCTGCTTCTCCTCCTGCCGCCATCCGCCAAAGCCTGCCCGTGCTCATGAAGGTCACAACAATCGGCACCGAGCACGGGTAGGTGCGCACCTTTTCAAGCCCCGGCAGCACACCCTGTATGTACGCTGTCGCCGAGACACATGGGAAACATAGTTTCCAGGTTTCCCAATGCCCCAGAGCCCACAAATCCTCACACCTTTTGCCCACCTCTGACCCGCTGGAGGGGGTTCGGTGAGGGATGCTCTATTGCTCCCCAGAGCCCGCTCCCAAAAGATATTCTGGACCCTTGCAGAGGACAGGAAAAATGTTAGCGAAGATTGTGGGTAAAGGGGGAGGCCACCTCTGGTAAGAAAGGAAGTAGAAAAAAAAAAGTGCAATGCATGTTGGGGAGGCGAGACCTCACGGCCCAAGTACTGTGACGAGGAAAGGGGACGTGTAGGTAACGAAGTTTACTGTAAGCAATCCCAGCATTACTCTCACGTCCATCTTCCTCCTCCCAGTACTTACTTGTGAGGTGTGCCAAATTGAGGTAATGAGGAAGCACTCGGACACCCCAAATGAACTGTACACCATGCACCACTGAATTTTTCCAAATCATAAACCACCATACAGCAAATTTGTTCAGTGTAGTACTGCACTTAGTGCCCCAGTACCAAAGGCACTTGCTTCTTGATGGTGCCGATTGAGTCTATAGTGCCCGATTAAGATATTGTTGTCCACCTAAGTAGATCCTTTAGAGATGCGCGAATGGAGACTGTTAGTTTCCACCCATGAAGCTGCCATTGCCCTTGTAGATCGTCCACTGAAACCAAGAAGGGTGGGAAATGGGGGACCAACACCAGGGACATGACCTGCAAGGTAAGGAGATGGTATCTCTCAGCCATCTTCTGACTGTCGGTACTGTATTTTTTCAGCCTGGAGATGCCCCCTGAAAGGTGACAAATAAGCTATGAGAAGAGCGGAAATCCCACATAGACCAGCATTTCCCTGCAGACATCCAGTGTACTCCCATTGCCTTGCTTCTGGAGAGGAGGGATTATGAAAAAGCAGGACACAGGTCTTTACATATGTGGACATTTGAGAACACTGGGCGAAGAAATGAGGGAAGACAGAACACATCTGAACTAACTACCAGATAGGCACTTCAACAGACAAGTGCAAATCTCCCCTAACCATGTTGATGAACTAATGGCCACCAGGAGAACAGTCTTGTGCATGTCAAAAACGATAAGGAAACCTCTTTCAGAGATTCAAAGGGGCTGCCTGCAGAGCTGCAAGGATGAAGAGAAGATCCCATGGGTATGCATTGGTATAGAAACGGAGAAACGTTTCAACAATCTATTCACCAACTCCTGGTCTTCCGAGTCTTTGCCTCCTATATTCCTTTATGTATTATGTATGGCAGCAAGCTGAGTTTTTAAGGTAGATACTGACAATTCCTCCAGCAAGGATTTAATCTGCATGAAGCATGCCCATGGACCTGAAATTAAGGAGAAGTTCCTTTCTCTGCACATCTCAAAATGTCCTCAGTGTCTCTTATAAGCCTTCCGAATGGCAGGCCTCATGTCAAACTGAATGGAACATAATACTTCCATTGCTGTGGATAACTATTTGAGTCCAGCCCCTCCCCCAAACCAACCTCTTTGTGCCATCTGCCCCCAAAGGGGAGCATAAGGGGTCTGTGCGCCTTGGGAAGGAAAACATTGACACTACTGCTAGGTGCAGGCAGAGAAGGAACCATGCCCTGCATTGCCAAAACATAGCCATCATGATGAATTCTGCTACTAAGTCCCCGAGCTTCAGGAGAACCTTTGGGGTGTGTTTATGAACAGGAAGCAAGGCGTAAAGCAGTCCATTCGGCCAGATTATGGACACTACATCCACCTTCCAGGCACCAGTGGCTGGGGACCTGAAGCAGAAATGGGGGTGGTCAGGCCCCAGGTTGGATACCCAACTGCAGTGCGCCAACCCTTTGAGAGAATGAGAGTCCCTCCCAGGGCTCATGGTAATGTCACACGTCTGTGATCATGTGGACTTAATAAAAAGGGACAAGCGGTTTCCCTGCATGTCAATCGAGACCAATCGACTCCTGTCTGTCGCGATTCCTGCAGCTTGATGCTAGCGCTCTGTAGCAGGCAGATGAGCCTTCCCTGCATGGCCCTCTGAAATAACGTGGTACCGTACACCAACACCCGGACCAGCAGGTAAGTTTACTGTAGGTTTATTGGTATCATATTTGCCAGGAAAGACACCGGCACGTCCCTCAGCGCCAGCTTACACTCTTAAAGCCTAGTTCAGATCACACCACCACAGCACGCTACACTGACATCACAGCATTCCAGGGATAGTGATGTCACCAGCAAGACATACATTACAACACCCTCCAATAGGACAGTGCCCCCAATGCCCCCCTGCTCTAGCAGAACCCTTGAAGGGCAACTCTGCAGTGTGCCAGTGCCCCTCCTGGGCCACTCCAGCTGCGTGATCTGCGATGGGTGCCCCCAAGCCGTGGTCCGGGTGATCACGGACTAGGAGGGTGACCCTTGCAATTGTGTGTGTTGGGTGCCCCCACAACCCCACAGGTTGGCACATGTGCCCCTTAGCCAGCCCGATATGTGCACCAGTGATGTGTGCTGAATGCCCCTAGCACCTGTGTGCTTGGACCCTCCGCCATGGTGCAGACAACACCAACAATCCTCTGTACTGAGCTTTCCACTCTACCTGCTGTCCCACGGCAGGGACGCAGAAAGCATGTTTCCTTGAGATAAGTCGATTCGATGGACCTGGTATGCTCGGGAGCCGGGGTGGGGGGAGAGTGTCAGATACTTACCATGGAAAGAAATGTGTGGGGGTGAATGGGTTCCTATACATTGGTACGGTTACCTCACAAGGAAGGACATAATGAAGTGCTGAGTACCAACTCACTACGTCCTTTTTGTTACGTATACGCCACAGCTTTTGTTCATAAACTCACCCACCGCCCTCCCCCAGTTATTGGCTGAGCTACACTCCTAGGTTCAAGGGCTGGCTCGGTTAAGCAGGGGGGTGTACCACTCCTTTCATACTATCCCCAAGAGCTACAGGAAGAAATACCTCCCTGCATAATAATCTTAAATAAGGCATGACAAGTCTCCCACATAATAGAAGTTGCGTGAATGAGGGTGGGTAGAAAGGGTGTTATTAGACTACACCAACGTACAGCTCAAGCTGCCGATCACATATCATTCAATACCTGGTTTCAGAATAACATTAGTTTAAATAACAAGTGGTGTTTCTGTCACATTTAAAAAGTGTAGCAACCCCGTTGAAAAGTCTTAGGAATAACCCATTTGATGTGCAGTAGCGCAGCAAAGACGTCCCCTACCAGAAATGCAATATCAAAATGACAACTCAATGTTAATAACATCACATTTCTATGTGGGAGCGCCATCATGGATTCCTGGAGAATGTTTTACCAACTATTACTGAATCATATACCTGTTACTATGAATCCTCGGCTGTAATACCGAGACCCAGCATGATTTTGCACGGAAGATGAGTTCTCCAGGTGCCGCCCGGTGTCCCGTCACAACTAGAACTCTCTACCCATCTCACCTTCATGCGAAGCAGGTTCTTGGAGAGCTTCCCAGTCACGTCCTCCGCCATGGTCAAAAGATTAAGTAGCGACGAAAACAGAAGGCTGTACAAGATCGGAGAAACTACCGTTGTCTATAGCCAAACACAACACGTTCGAACGCCGTACTGTTCATCCGAGAAACGGACCCTAGCAACACACCCTTCATCACGTGGGTTGCACGTTCAGGCGTGTCTGTAAAGTCACGTGCCTCGGGTTACCAATTTCATCAACGCGTGTCATTTTTGCAAGGCGTAGCGAGTGGGAAGGTTGGCGCTATTTCGTGGTCGCGAGGGGCGGTCGGAGTTTAAGACACTATCGTGACCAGAGCTGATTAACACCACTTTTTTTGCCTTCATGAACTTGGTTGCCGAGGGCGAAACGCCAGAATGCACCCACTCCTGGCCCCCCACTGGCACACAACACTCCCAATCTACACCTCTGTGTACTGTGACAAACTCCCCCCCCCCCACAAATATTTGCTATATAAATTAAACTGGTTTAATTACATTGTAATGCAAGTACTTTACAGAATTCTTCTAATGTGAAAACACAGCTGTTGCTGCAGAAGCAAATGGTTTTCCTGTCATCTTCTCTTAGGGAAGGTCATAGCTCTCAACTATTTGTCTGGCAAAGGCGGGTGAAATCATCCGATTTTGTTTTTGGCGGGTGAGACGCCCATTGGAATGAATGGGCGTGCAGGAGGCTTGGCGGGTGAGTCAGCCCATTGCAAGGCGGGTGACACCCGCCAAAAGTGGGTCAGTTGAGAGCTATGGAAGGTCTTACCTGAATGCAGTCCTGTACTGAAAACTGTCCCGTACTGGCACACTGCGATGTGACCAGCCTGCGGGGTCTGAGCGCCCACTGGCCCTGTGTTGCAGGTGTTCTGTTAGTACCACCTCACTTGAATTTTGCAAGGGGCAACACTAGACTAACCATATGAATTATTTTCTGATGGAAGGTTATCATTCCAAGATGGCCTGTCTGGTACACTCCTGATTTGCCTCAACTGAGATAATTAGCTTTTTTGGTGAAGTTTAACCAATTAAGCACAATTTTTTATGAGCTTTATAAACACAGCAATTGAAAAATTAAAAAAAATATACATATCTGTGAATTACGATTGAAGTTGGATTTTATTAACTGAACAACGATCACAAAAGAAATTGATTAACCCTTAGTGGGAATCAAGGGTGTGCGGCCCACACCGAAGGCACTTTTGCCTCGGTCTCTTTTTCTCCATGTTCATTTTCTGTGCCCAACACGGTGGCACATGATAGTGGGCTGCACCCCATTAACATATTTATTTACAAAATAACATTCCATTGGAAACGAAATACACTATCAAGAAAGTAAGCTGTGCACTCTCGCCCCTCTCTCTTATCAATATTTTCACTTCCGTGTAACTATTTGAGAGGAAGCACGCGATTATGTCCTATGAAGAAATTGAAAAACTAACGGACACGAGAGCTACAACTCTAGGTTTCTCAACAGAAGAGGCAAACGCAATCCTAGGCCTAATTAAGGAAACCAGCAGCACACTAAAGGATGCAGATCCTAACAGAAGGATAAAACAACTTGAATACACCATTCGAAAAACAATTAACCGAAAATTGCACGCAGTGACATTAGGCCGTTATTACAAGGCACAAAGGATCCCTAGAGGTTTACGAATTGGACTTAAACCGACTTTGTGCAAAGAAAGCAAGGAATTTGTACACAAATGGGAGCAGATTCTTAATAAATGCTCTTTGGACTTAATTCTACTCACGATCAAAGAGCTCTCTATGAACATACAGAATCTAGAACAAGAGATACAGATTTTATCTGTTGAAATCACAGATCTTACAAGCAAAGATTCATTGGATGAGATATTAGCAGATATCAACACAAGATTAGAGGGATATAAAACTGATTTGGAAGCAAGAAAAATAAGGAAGTTTAGGCGTGACACGTTTGACTATTTGAGAGACGAAGTTTATACGTGGGCGGACAGATTTCAAAATCAACCTCAGAGGCCACACAATCCCAACCGGAACTCAGAAAACAGCAGTTCAGACACAGATTCTAACAGAGACGAACAGACTGCACAACCTCAACAACAAAGAGCGGAAGGAGACAGTGGTCACAACAGAGCTACCCCGAGTACCAGCGCATCAACATCACGACAAACGTCTTTTTTAGACAACCGAGAAGGAAGAAACGAACGAGGAGGGGCAAGAGGAAGGGGCACCGGAGTCCAAACAAGATTCCAAGCACGAGCAACCTAGTGGTCAACATCTCAAACAGAATACTAACTAAACAGGAAGAAGAGGTGTTACAGAAAGGTTTGAAATTTGTACCGACTTATAATACCAATTTATTCAACACTAAGGTAGAGCTTCACAAATTGACTAGAAAGCTCAAACTCAAAGTTTTATTTGCGGAATTGGAAAATACTAATTCTTCACCAGAACCATCAGAATTAGTAGAATTCAAACCAAAAAGTACCTTCTCTCCTCCAATTAATGTACCAGCAATCGACATTTTTGAAAAAATGGTTATAACAGATCTTAAAAAGATCAAATATGGAATGACAAAGAACAGAAACCTCAGCAGAGGGGAAATGTCAATTGTTCAGAACCTATACTCTGATGAAAAAATAACTATTAGACCAGCAGATAAAGGGGGTGCATTGGTATTATTAAACACCTCAGATTACGAAAATGAATGCAAAAGACAACTGGACAATCATAATGTTTATGCCAAAATAGATCACGACCCGACTATGGGAATATTAAAAGATCTAGATGAACTTCTTACAAAAGCAGAAGAAAGAGAGATGATAACACATAAGACAAAGGCCTTTCTATTGAACTTAAAACCAAACATTCCTCATTTTTACTTGCTGCCTAAAATCCATAAAAGTCTTAATAATCCACCTGGAAGACCGATAGTAGCAGCCACAGGAGGGATTTTACAACCACTAGGAACATACATAGACTATTTTTTGAACCCTTTAATACAGAAGACATCCACGTATGTGAAAGACAGTACACACTTTCTGAACATCATAGAGGGAGTCCAACTTACAGAGAACGACATACTTTTCACCATAGATGTGGTTAACCTCTACACAAGCATTCCACATGACTTGGGACAGGAAGCGGTAGAGTGGCTCCTGTTACAGGAGGACGATATAGGAGCAGTGAAAGAATTCATCTTATCACTACTCTCTTTTATCGCAATGAATTCATATTTTGAATATAAGAATGAATTTTACATCCAAACTTCCGGAACAGCCATGGGAGCAACAATGGCACCAGCTTACGCTAATGCGTTTATGTACCAATTCGAGACGACCCATATCTTGCAAAAACCTGAATGGCAGAACAAATTGAAAACATGGGTGCGTTATATAGATGATATATTCGGTATCTGGCAAGGCACAAGAGAAGAACTTAATGAGTTTATAAGTTATATCAACAATATAGACCCGCGTATTCAGTTCACCTCAGAAATTGGCAATCCAGGAATCCATTATCTGGATATCCTGGTGAACGTAAACAACCAACAAATCACTACCTCTTTGTTTACAAAACCTACAGATAGGAACAATCTATTACACCGTATGAGTTTCCATCCACAAAACACTCTGAAGAATTTACCTTATGGACAAATGTTGCGATTAAAAAGAATTATCAGTGATAACAGAGAGTACGAACAAGAACTTGAAAAACTAAGCAAAAAACTTAAAGATAGGGGATACCCGAATGAAGATCTACAGACAGCAAAAGAAAAGGTACAAAAAATAACAAGAACCAGCACTCTAGCACCAAAGGACAAAAAGCAATCCCCATCACTTGTATATGTGTCTAAATATTCATCCCAAAGTATGCAGATCAAAAGATGTATAAATAAACATTGGACAACACTTAAAAATGACGAAAGAACTAAGAATCTCTTCTTAGAGACCCCAACGTTTGCTTATCAAAGATCCAGCAACCTTAGGGATTATCTAGTTAACACAAGAGATACCAGAACCAAAAGGATCAAACCAAAAAAGACGGGAACATTTCCATGTTTAAATTGCAGTAATTGCAATAACATTATTAAAGGAGGACTGGTTCCACATCCATACACGGGAGAAAAGATCATGATAAAAAGCTATGGCACCTGCAATACCGAAAACTGCATTTACTGCATACGTTGCCCATGTGGACTTTACTATGTAGGTGAAACAGGGCGTAAACTGAGAATTCGGATGAATGAACATAAATCATGTATACGCAATAAGAACATCAATTCAGCCGTAGCAAGACACTTTAATGCAAAGCAACATAACATCTCTCAAGTCAAGTTCCAAATTTTGGAAACCCTGGAAATGACAAGCATATATGCTGATTTGAAAAAAAGAAGGCAACAAAGAGAAGCCTATTGGATAGATCGTCTCGATTCCTTGGCACCACGAGGGCTCAACGAGGAATTTGATCTCAACTGCTTTTTGTAATGATGTCACTATTTGTTCACCGTGCAATATCAATAATGAACATGCTAAATTGTCTCATGCTCATGCAATAAGTATAAATCACTACCCGATTTGAAAACACTGTTGCTTTCTGCTATAACCATTTGTTGTAAACATTTATTATTTATTAGTTTGTATTTTCCTTTGTTGATGTGTACTAGACAGTATATCTTTACGCTATATGACCTTACATTAATGGCCAATTAGCCAATTAGCCATGAGGTACACGACGTTACTATCAGAACATACATGTGCTAGAGGTTCAACTTAAAATACACAGATATCATGAAGCTTTAATATCTTTACATGTGCAATTAATATCTTAACATTCACATCCCTTACATTTGCCATTTATATTTCACACTCTATGCCACTCATGTCCCAGTATTGCCTCTACCAATATGGCCGACTTGGTTATACACAAACGGCCATTTTGTTTACATAACGTTGCCCAGGGCAACGACACGAACCGCGAGCCTCAGACGCTGTTCGGAGTTGATCGAGCAAGACGTAGCTCCGAACGCTCCAGGTAAGCCATACCTTTGCACAAAGCGACGCGAAGTAAGATCGCGTATAGATCAATAGCAGCTAATTACTCGGAGGAGATAACACATTTGTTCTCCCCACACTAGGCAGTGCTTCATAGAGAAACACCACACGCGGACAGCACGCGTGGGTTGCATACTGACACACAGGTTAGTGAAATGTTTAACTAGCCACAGGTATTCTCACACAATATAGTACGACTATCAACACTCTGGCACAATAAGCACACGCTGCCTAACTTTACCTTTAAGCACCATAGTCACCAAAAAGGCTTAATCGGCAATTCTAGTACGCAGTTGATTAGTCCCATTAATTGTTTGAATTATAGAGCAATATCATTATCTGTGCAAATATTGTATTTTTACTGTCTACAATCATGTATGCTTACTTGTTTGTTTTTTCTCCTTTCTCCAATCTCACTTTTTTGTTAAATATTTGTTTGTCCTTGTGGGCGCCCTGTTTGTTTATTATGATTGTTTTGTTTATTATGATTGTTTTGGTTATTAATTCTTGAATATCTGGTTGTTACACATGATGTACGGAACAATTATTAATTTAAACATTGTAAACCTTCTAAATCCACCTATAATGCATTATTATGTGTGTAGTACTAACCTGGCTCTGACGAAGGATACACATCCGAAATGCATTAGCCAGATGGGTTTTCTGTTTTGCCTCAACTGAGATAATTAGCTTTTTTGGTGAAGTTTAACCAATTAAGCACAATTTTTTATGAGCTTTATAAACACAGCAATTGAAAAATTAAAAAATATACATATCTGTGAATTACGATTGAAGTTGGATTTTATTAACTGAACAACGATCACAAAAGAAATTGATTAACCCTTAGTGGGAATCAAGGGTGTGCGGCCCACACCGAAGGCACTTTTGCCTCGGTCTCTTTTTCTCCATGTTCATTTTCTGTGCCCAACACGGTGGCACATGATAGTGGGCTGCACCCCATTAACATATTTATTTACAAAATAACATTCCATTGGAAACGAAATACACTATCAAGAAAGTAAGCTGTGCACTCTCGCCCCTCTCTCTTATCAATATTTTCACTTCCGTGTAACTATTTGAGAGGAAGCACGCGATTATGTCCTATGAAGAAATTGAAAAACTAACGGACACGAGAGCTACAACTCTAGGTTTCTCAACAGAAGAGCCAAACGCAATCCTAGGCCTAATTAAGGAAACCAGCAGCACACTAAAGGATGCAGATCCTAACAGAAGGATAAAACAACTTGAATACACCATTCGAAAAACAATTAACCGAAAATTGCACGCAGTGACATTAGGCCGTTATTACAAGGCACAAAGGATCCCTAGAGGTTTACGAATTGGACTTAAACCGACTTTGTGCAAAGAAAGCAAGGAATTTGTACACAAATGGGAGCAGATTCTTAATAAATGCTCTTTGGACTTAATTCTACTCACGATCAAAGAGCTCTCTATGAACATACAGAATCTAGAACAAGAGATACAGATTTTATCTGTTGAAATCACAGATCTTACAAGCAAAGATTCATTGGATGAGATATTAGCAGATATCAACACAAGATTAGAGGGATATAAAACTGATTTGGAAGCAAGAAATATAAGGAAGTTTAGGCGTGACACGTTTGACTATTTGAGAGACGAAGTTTATACGTGGGCGGACAGATTTCCAAATCAACCTCAGAGGCCACACAATCCCAACCGGAACTCAGAAAACAGCAGTTCAGACACAGATTCTAACAGAGACGAACAGACTGCACAACCTCAACAACAAAGAGCGGAAGGAGACAGTGGTCACAACAGAGCTACCCCGAGTACCAGCGCATCAACATCACGACAAACGTCTTTTTTAGACAACCGAGAAGGAAGAAACGAACGAGGAGGGGCAAGAGGAAGGGGCACCGGAGTCCAAACAAGATTCCAAGCACGAGCAACCTAGTGGTCAACATCTCAAACAGAATACTAACTAAACAGGAAGAAGAGGTGTTACAGAAAGGTTTGAAATTTGTACCGACTCATAATACCAATTTATTCAACACTAAGGTAGAGCTTCACAAATTGACTAGAAAGCTCAAACTCAAAGTTTTCTTTGCGGAATTGGAAAATACTAATTCTTCACCAGAACCATCAGAATTAGTAGAATTCAAACCAAAAAGTACCTTCTCTCCTCCAATTAATGTACCAGCAATCGACATTTTTGAAAAAATGGTTATAACAGATCTTAAAAAGATCAAATATGGAATGACAAAGAACAGAAACCTCAGCAGAGGGGAAATGTCAATTGTTCAGAACCTATACTCTGATGAAAAAATAACTATTAGACCAGCAGATAAAGGGGGTGCATTGGTATTATTAAACACCTCAGATTACGAAAATGAATGCAAAAGACAACTGGACAATCATAATGTTTATGCCAAAATAGATCACGACCCGACTATGGGAATATTAAAAGATCTAGATGAACTTCTTACAAAAGCAGAAGAAAGAGAGATGATAACACATAAGACAAAGGCCTTTCTATTGAACTTAAAACCAAACATTCCTCATTTTTACTTGCTGCCTAAAATCCATAAAAGTCTTAATAATCCACCTGGAAGACCGATAGTAGCAGCCACAGGAGGGATTTTACAACCACTAGGAACATACATAGACTATTTTTTGAACCCTTTAATACAGAAGACATCCACGTATGTGAAAGACAGTACACACTTTCTGAACATCATAGAGGGAGTCCTACTTACAGAGAACGACATACTTTTCACCATAGATGTGGTTAACCTCTACACAAGCATTCCACATGACTTGGGACAGGAAGCGGTAGAGTGGCTCCTGTTACAGGAGAACGATATAGGAGCAGTGAAAGAATTCATCTTATCACTACTCTCTTTTATCGCAATGAATTCATATTTTGAATATAAGAATGAATTTTACATCCAAACTTCCGGAACAGCCATGGGAGCAACAATGGCACCAGCTTACGCTAATGCGTTTATGTACCAATTCGAGACGACCCATATCTTGCAAAAACCTGAATGGCAGAACAAATTGAAAACATGGGTGCGTTATATAGATGATATATTCGGTATCTGGCAAGGCACAAGAGAAGAACTTAATGAGTTTATAAGTTATATCAACAATATAGACCCGCGTATTCAGTTCACCTCAGAAATTGGCAATCCAGGAATCCATTATCTGGATATCCTGGTGAACGTAAACAACCAACAAATCACTACCTCTTTGTTTACAAAACCTACAGATAGGAACAATCTATTACACCGTATGAGTTTCCATCCACAAAACACTCTGAAGAATTTACCTTATGGACAAATGTTGCGATTAAAAAGAATTATCAGTGATAACAGAGAGTACGAACAAGAACTTGAAAAACTAAGCAAAAAACTTAAAGATAGGGGATACCCGAATGAAGATCTACAGACAGCAAAAGAAAAGGTACAAAAAATAACAAGAACCAGCACTCTAGCACCAAAGGACAAAAAGCAATCCCCATCACTTGTATATGTGTCTAAATATTCATCCCAAAGTATGCAGATCAAAAGATGTATAAATAAACATTGGACAATACTTAAAAATGACGAAAGAACTAAGAATCTCTTCTTAGAGACCCCAACGTTTGCTTATCAAAGATCCAGCAACCTTAGGGATTATCTAGTTAACACAAGAGATACCAGAACCAAAAGGATCAAACCAAAAAAGACGGGAACATTTCCATGTTTAAATTGCAGTAATTGCAATAACATTATTAAAGGAGGACTGGTTCCACATCCATACACGGGAGAAAAGATCATGATAAAAAGCTATGGCACCTGCAATACCGAAAACTGCATTTACTGCATACGTTGCCCATGTGGACTTTACTATGTAGGTGAAACAGGGCGTAAACTGAGAATTCGGATGAATGAACATAAATCATGTATACGCAATAAGAACATCAATTCAGCCGTAGCAAGACACTTTAATGCAAAGCAACATAACATCTCTCAAGTCAAGTTCCAAATTTTGGAAACCCTGGAAATGACAAGCATATATGCTGATTTGAAAAAAAGAAGGCAACAAAGAGAAGCCTATTGGATAGATCGTCTCGATTCCTTGGCACCACGAGGGCTCAACGAGGAATTTGATCTCAACTGCTTTTTGTAATGATGTCACTATTTGTTCACCGTGCAATATCAATAATGAACATGCTAAATTGTCTCATGCTCATGCAATAAGTATAAATCACTACCCGATTTGAAAACACTGTTGCTTTCTGCTATAACCATTTGTTGTAAACATTTATTATTTATTAGTTTGTATTTTCCTTTGTTGATGTGTACTAGACAGTATATCTTTACGCTATATGACCTTACATTAATGGCCAATTAGCCAATTAGCCATGAGGTACACGACGTTACTATCAGAACATACATGTGCTAGAGGTTCAACTTAAAATACACAGATATCATGAAGCTTTAATATCTTTACATGTGCAATTAATATCTTAACATTCACATCCCTTACATTTGCCATTTATATTTCACACTCTATGCCACTCATGTCCCAGTATTGCCTCTACCAATATGGCCGACTTGGTTATACACAAACGGCCATTTTGTTTACATAACGTTGCCCAGGGCAACGACACGAACCGCGAGCCTCAGACGCTGTTCGGAGTTGATCGAGCAAGACGTAGCTCAGAACGCTCCAGGTAAGCCATACCTTTGCACAAAGCGACGCGAAGTAAGATCGCGTATAGATCAATAGCAGCTAATTACTCGGAGGAGATAACACATTTGTTCTCCCCACACTAGGCAGTGCTTCATAGAGAAACACCACACGCGGACAGCACGCGTGGGTTGCATACTGACACACAGGTTAGTGAAATGTTTAACTAGCCACAGGTATTCTCACACAATATAGTACGACTATCAACACTCTGGCACAATAAGCACACGCTGCCTAACTTTACCTTTAAGCACCATAGTCACCAAAAAGGCTTAATCGGCAATTCTAGTACGCAGTTGATTAGTCCCATTAATTGTTTGAATTATAGAGCAATATCATTATCTGTGCAAATATTGTATTTTTACTGTCTACAATCATGTATGCTTACTTGTTTGTTTTTTCTCCTTTCTCCAATCTCACTTTTTTGTTAAATATTTGTTTGTCCTTGTGGGCGCCCTGTTTGTTTATTATGATTGTTTTGTTTATTATGATTGTTTTGGTTATTAATTCTTGAATATCTGGTTGTTACACATGATGTACGGAACAATTATTAATTTAAACATTGTAAACCTTCTAAATCCACCTATAATGCATTATTATGTGTGTAGTACTAACCTGGCTCTGACGAAGGATACACATCCGAAATGCATTAGCCAGATGGGTTTTCTGTTTTGCCTCAACTGAGATAATTAGCTTTTTTGGTGAAGTTTAACCAATTAAGCACAATTTTTTATGAGCTTTATAAACACAGCAATTGAAAAATTAAAAAATATACATATCTGTGAATTACGATTGAAGTTGGATTTTATTAACTGAACAACGATCACAAAAGAAATTGATTAACCCTTAGTGGGAATCAAGGGTGTGCGGCCCACACCGAAGGCACTTTTGCCTCGGTCTCTTTTTCTCCATGTTCATTTTCTGTGCCCAACACGGTGGCACATGGTAGTGGGCTGCACCCCATTAACATATTTATTTACAAAATAACATTCCATTGGAAACGAAATACACTATCAAGAAAGTAAGCTGTGCACTCTCGCCCCTCTCTCTTATCAATATTTTCACTTCCGTGTAACTATTTGAGAGGAAGCACGCGATTATGTCCTATGAAGAAATTGAAAAACTAACGGACACGAGAGCTACAACTCTAGGTTTCTCAACAGAAGAGGCAAACGCAATCCTAGGCCTAATTAAGGAAACCAGCAGCACACTAAAGGATGCAGATCCTAACAGAAGGATAAAACAACTTGAATACACCATTCGAAAAACAATTAACCGAAAATTGCACGCAGTGACATTAGGCCGTTATTACAAGGCACAAAGGATCCCTAGAGGTTTACGAATTGGACTTAAACCGACTTTGTGCAAAGAAAGCAAGGAATTTGTATACAAATGGGAGCAGATTCTTAATAAATGCTCTTTGGACTTAATTCTACTCACGATCAAAGAGCTCTCTATGAACATACAGAATCTAGAACAAGAGATACAGATTTTATCTGTTGAAATCACAGATCTTACAAGCAAAGATTCATTGGATGAGATATTAGCAGATATCAACACAAGATTAGAGGGATATAAAACTGATTTGGAAGCAAGAAAAATAAGGAAGTTTAGGCGTGACACGTTTGACTATTTGAGAGACGAAGTTTATACGTGGGCGGACAGATTTCAAAATCAACCTCAGAGGCCACACAATCCCAACCGGAACTCAGAAAACAGCAGTTCAGACACAGATTCTAACAGAGACGAACAGACTGCACAACCTCAACAACAAAGAGCGGAAGGAGACAGTGGTCACAACAGAGCTACCCCGAGTACCAGCGCATCAACATCACGACAAACGTCTTTTTTAGACAACCGAGAAGGAAGAAACGAACGAGGAGGGGCAAGAGGAAGGGGCACCGGAGTCCAAACAAGATTCCAAGCACGAGCAACCTAGTGGTCAACATCTCAAACAGAATACTAACTAAACAGGAAGAAGAGGTGTTACAGAAAGGTTTGAAATTTGTACCGACTTATAATACCAATTTATTCAACACTAAGGTAGAGCTTCACAAATTGACTAGAAAGCTCAAACTCAAAGTTTTCTTTGCGGAATTGGAAAATACTAATTCTTCACCAGAACCATCAGAATTAGTAGAATTCAAACCAAAAAGTACCTTCTCTCCTCCAATTAATGTACCAGCAATCGACATTTTTGAAAAAATGGTTATAACAGATCTTAAAAAGATCAAATATGGAATGACAAAGAACAGAAACCTCAGCAGAGGGGAAATGTCAATTGTTCAGAACCTATACTCTGATGGAAAAATAACTATTAGACCAGCAGATAAAGGGGGTGCATTGGTATTATTAAACACCTCAGATTACGAAAATGAATGCAAAAGACAACTGGACAATCATAATGTTTATGCCAAAATAGATCACGACCCGACTATGGGAATATTAAAAGATCTAGATGAACTTCTTACAAAAGCAGAAGAAAGAGAGATGATAACACATAAGACAAAGGCCTTTCTATTGAACTTAAAACCAAACATTCCTCATTTTTACTTGCTGCCTAAAATCCATAAAAGTCTTAATAATCCACCTGGAAGACCGATAGTAGCAGCCACAGGAGGGATTTTACAACCACTAGGAACATACATAGACTATTTTTTGAACCCTTTAATACAGAAGACATCCACGTATGTGAAAGACAGTACACACTTTCTGAACATCATAGAGGGAGTCCAACTTACAGAGAACGACATACTTTTCACCATAGATGTGGTTAACCTCTACACAAGCATTCCACATGACTTGGGACAGGAAGCGGTAGAGTGGCTCCTGTTACAGGAGAACGATATAGGAGCAGTGAAAGAATTCATCTTATCACTACTCTCTTTTATCGCAATGAATTCATATTTTGAATATAAGAATGAATTTTACATCCAAACTTCCGGAACAGCCATGGGAGCAACAATGGCACCAGCTTACGCTAATGCGTTTATGTACCAATTCGAGACGACCCATATCTTGCAAAAACCTGAATGGCAGAACAAATTGAAAACATGGGTGCGTTATATAGATGATATATTCGGTATCTGGCAAGGCACAAGAGAAGAACTTAATGAGTTTATAAGTTATATCAACAATATAGACCCGCGTATTCAGTTCACCTCAGAAATTAGCAATCCAGGAATCCATTATCTGGATATCCTGGTGAACGTAAACAACCAACAAATCACTACCTCTTTGTTTACAAAACCTACAGATAGGAACAATCTATTACACCGTATGAGTTTCCATCCACAAAACACTCTGAAGAATTTACCTTATGGACAAATGTTGCGATTAAAAAGAATTATCAGTGATAACAGAGAGTACGAACAAGAACTTGAAAAACTAAGCAAAAAACTTAAAGATAGGGGATACCCGAATGAAGATCTACAGACAGCAAAAGAAAAGGTACAAAAAATAACAAGAACCAGCACTCTAGCACCAAAGGACAAAAAGCAATCCCCATCACTTGTATATGTGTCTAAATATTCATCCCAAAGTATGCAGATCAAAAGATGTATAAATAAACATTGGACAACACTTAAAAATGACGAAAGAACTAAGAATCTCTTCTTAGAGACCCCAACGTTTGCTTATCAAAGATCCAGCAACCTTAGGGATTATCTAGTTAACACAAGAGATACCAGAACCAAAAGGATCAAACCAAAAAAGACGGGAACATTTCCATGTTTAAATTGCAGTAATTGCAATAACATTATTAAAGGAGGACTGGTTCCACATCCATACACGGGAGAAAAGATCATGATAAAAAGCTCTGGCACCTGCAATACCGAAAACTGCATTTACTGCATACGTTGCCCATGTGGACTTTACTATGTAGGTGAAACAGGGCGTAAACTGAGAATTCGGATGAATGAACATAAATCATGTATACGCAATAAGAACATCAATTCAGCCGTAGCAAGACACTTTAATGCAAAGCAACATAACATCTCTCAAGTCAAGTTCCAAATTTTGGAAACCCTGGAAATGACAAGCATATATGCTGATTTGAAAAAAAGAAGGCAACAAAGAGAAGCCTATTGGATAGATCGTCTCGATTCCTTGGCACCACGAGGGCTCAACGAGGAATTTGATCTCAACTGCTTTTTGTAATGATGTCACTATTTGTTCACCGTGCAATATCAATAATGAACATGCTAAATTGTCTCATGCTCATGCAATAAGTATAAATCACTACCCGATTTGAAAACACTGTTGCTTTCTGCTATAACCATTTGTTGTAAACATTTATTATTTATTAGTTTGTATTTTCCTTTGTTGATGTGTACTAGACAGTATATCTTTACGCTATATGACCTTACATTAATGGCCAATTAGCCAATTAGCCATGAGGTACACGACGTTACTATCAGAACATACATGTGCTAGAGGTTCAACTTAAAATACACAGATATCATGAAGCTTTAATATCTTTACATGTGCAATTAATATCTTAACATTCACATCCCTTACATTTGCCATTTATATTTCACACTCTATGCCACTCATGTCCCAGTATTGCCTCTACCAATATGGCCGACTTGGTTATACACAAACGGCCATTTTGTTTACATAACGTTGCCCAGGGCAACGACACGAACCGCGAGCCTCAGACGCTGTTCGGAGTTGATCGAGCAAGACGTAGCTCAGAACGCTCCAGGTAAGCCATACCTTTGCACAAAGCGACGCGAAGTAAGATCGCGTATAGATCAATAGCAGCTAATTACTCGGAGGAGATAACACATTTGTTCTCCCCACACTAGGCAGTGCTTCATAGAGAAACACCACACGCGGACAGCACGCGTGGGTTGCATACTGACACACAGGTTAGTGAAATGTTTAACTAGCCACAGGTATTCTCACACAATATAGTACGACTATCAACACTCTGGCACAATAAGCACACGCTGCCTAACTTTACCTTTAAGCACCATAGTCACCAAAAAGGCTTAATCGGCAATTCTAGTACGCAGTTTATTAGTCCCATTAATTGTTTGAATTATAGAGCAATATCATTATCTGTGCAAATATTGTATTTTTACTGTCTACAATCATGTATGCTTACTTGTTTGTTTTTTCTCCTTTCTCCAATCTCACTTTTTTGTTAAATATTTGTTTGTCCTTGTGGGCGCCCTGTTTGTTTATTATGATTGTTTTGTTTATTATGATTGTTTTGGTTATTAATTCTTGAATATCTGGTTGTTACACATGATGTACGGAACAATTATTAATTTAAACATTGTAAACCTTCTAAATCCACCTATAATGCATTATTATGTGTGTAGTACTAACCTGGCTCTGACGAAGGATACACATCCGAAATGCATTAGCCAGATGGGTTTTCTGTTTTGCCTCAACTGAGATAATTAGCTTTTTTGGTGAAGTTTAACCAATTAAGCACAATTTTTTATGAGCTTTATAAACACAGCAATTGAAAAATTAAAAAATATACATATCTGTGAATTACGATTGAAGTTGGATTTTATTAACTGAACAACGATCACAAAAGAAATTGATTAACCCTTAGTGGGAATCAAGGGTGTGCGGCCCACACCGAAGGCACTTTTGCCTCGGTCTCTTTTTCTCCATGTTCATTTTCTGTGCCCAACAAGGTGGCACATGATAGTGGGCTGCACCCCATTAACATATTTATTTACAAAATAACATTCCATTGGAAACGAAATACACTATCAAGAAAGTAAGCTGTGCACTCTCGCCCCTCTCTCTTATCAATATTTTCACTTCCGTGTAACTATTTGAGAGGAAGCACGCGATTATGTCCTATGAAGAAATTGAAAAACTAACGGACACGAGAGCTACAACTCTAGGTTTCTCAACAGAAGAGGCAAACGCAATCCTAGGCCTAATTAAGGAAACCAGCAGCACACTAAAGGATGCAGATCCTAACAGAAGGATAAAACAACTTGAATACACCATTCGAAAAACAATTAACCGAAAATTGCACGCAGTGACATTAGGCCGTTATTACAAGGCACAAAGGATCCCTAGAGGTTTACGAATTGGACTTAAACCGACTTTGTGCAAAGAAAGCAAGGAATTTGTACACAAATGGGAGCAGATTCTTAATAAATGCTCTTTGGACTTAATTCTACTCACGATCAAAGAGCTCTCTATGAACATACAGAATCTAGAACAAGAGATACAGATTTTATCTGTTGAAATCACAGATCTTACAAGCAAAGATTCATTGGATGAGATATTAGCAGATATCAACACAAGATTAGAGGGATATAAAACTGATTTGGAAGCAAGAAAAATAAGGAAGTTTAGGCGTGACACGTTTGACTATTTGAGAGACGAAGTTTATACGTGGGCGGACAGATTTCCAAATCAACCTCAGAGGCCACACAATCCCAACCGGAACTCAGAAAACAGCAGTTCAGACACAGATTCTAACAGAGACGAACAGACTGCACAACCTCAACAACAAAGAGCGGAAGGAGACAGTGGTCACAACAGAGCTACCCCGAGTACCAGCGCATCAACATCACGACAAACGTCTTTTTTAGACAACCGAGAAGGAAGAAACGAACGAGGAGGGGCAAGAGGAAGGGGCACCGGAGACCAAACAAGATTCCAAGCACGAGCAACCTAGTGGTCAACATCTCAAACAGAATACTAACTAAACAGGAAGAAGAGGTGTTACAGAAAGGTTTGAAATTTGTACCGACTCATAATACCAATTTATTCAACACTAAGGTAGAGCTTCACAAATTGACTAGAAAGCTCAAACTCAAAGTTTTCTTTGCGGAATTGGAAAATACTAATTCTTCACCAGAACCATCAGAATTAGTAGAATTCAAACCAAAAAGTACCTTCTCTCCTCCAATTAATGTACCAGCAATCGACATTTTTGAAAAAATGGTTATAACAGATCTTAAAAAGATCAAATATGGAATGACAAAGAACAGAAACCTCAGCAGAGGGGAAATGTCAATTGTTCAGAACCTATACTCTGATGAAAAAATAACTATTAGACCAGCAGATAAAGGGGGTGCATTGGTATTATTAAACACCTCAGATTACGAAAATGAATGCAAAAGACAACTGGACAATCATAATGTTTATGCCAAAATAGATCACGACCCGACTATGGGAATATTAAAAGATCTAGATGAACTTCTTACAAAAGCAGAAGAAAGAGAGATGATAACACATAAGACAAAGGCCTTTCTATTGAACTTAAAACCAAACATTCCTCATTTTTACTTGCTGCCTAAAATCCATAAAAGTCTTAATAATCCACCTGGAAGACCGATAGTAGCAGCCACAGGAGGGATTTTACAACCACTAGGAACATACATAGACTATTTTTTGAACCCTTTAATACAGAAGACATCCACGTATGTGAAAGACAGTACACACTTTCTGAACATCATAGAGGGAGTCCAACTTACAGAGAACGACATACTTTTCACCATAGATGTGGTTAACCTCTACACAAGCATTCCACATGACTTGGGACAGGAAGCGGTAGAGTGGCTCCTGTTACAGGAGAACGATATAGGAGCAGTGAAAGAATTCATCTTATCACTACTCTCTTTTATCGCAATGAATTCATATTTTGAATATAAGAATGAATTTTACATCCAAACTTCCGGAACAGCCATGGGAGCAACAATGGCACCAGCTTACGCTAATGCGTTTATGTACCAATTCGAGACGACCCATATCTTGCAAAAACCTGAATGGCAGAACAAATTGAAAACATGGGTGCGTTATATAGATGATATATTCGGTATCTGGCAAGGCACAAGAGAAGAACTTAATGAGTTTATAAGTTATATCAACAATATAGACCCGCGTATTCAGTTCACCTCAGAAATTGGCAATCCAGGAATCCATTATCTGGATATCCTGGTGAACGTAAACAACCAACAAATCACTACCTCTTTGTTTACAAAACCTACAGATAGGAACAATCTATTACACCGTATGAGTTTCCATCCACAAAACACTCTGAAGAATTTACCTTATGGACAAATGTTGCGATTAAAAAGAATTATCAGTGATAACAGAGAGTACGAACAAGAACTTGAAAAACTAAGCAAAAAACTTAAAGATAGGGGATACCCGAATGAAGATCTACAGACAGCAAAAGAAAAGGTACAAAAAATAACAAGAACCAGCACTCTAGCACCAAAGGACAAAAAGCAATCCCCATCACTTGTATATGTGTCTAAATATTCATCCCAAAGTATGCAGATCAAAAGATGTATAAATAAACATTGGACAATACTTAAAAATGACGAAAGAACTAAGAATCTCTTCTTAGAGACCCCAACGTTTGCTTATCAAAGATCCAGCAACCTTAGGGATTATCTAGTTAACACAAGAGATACCAGAACCAAAAGGATCAAACCAAAAAAGACGGGAACATTTCCATGTTTAAATTGCAGTAATTGCAATAACATTATTAAAGGAGGACTGGTTCCACATCCATACACGGGAGAAAAGATCATGATAAAAAGCTATGGCACCTGCAATACCGAAAACTGCATTTACTGCATACGTTGCCCATGTGGACTTTACTATGTAGGTGAAACAGGGCGTAAACTGAGAATTCGGATGAATGAACATAAATCATGTATACGCAATAAGAACATCAATTCAGCCGTAGCAAGACACTTTAATGCAAAGCAACATAACATCTCTCAAGTCAAGTTCCAAATTTTGGAAACCCTGGAAATGACAAGCATATATGCTGATTTGAAAAAAAGAAGGCAACAAAGAGAAGCCTATTGGATAGATCGTCTCGATTCCTTGGCACCACGAGGGCTCAACGAGGAATTTGATCTCAACTGCTTTTTGTAATGATGTCACTATTTGTTCACCGTGCAATATCAATAATGAACATGCTAAATTGTCTCATGCTCATGCAATAAGTATAAATCACTACCCGATTTGAAAACACTGTTGCTTTCTGCTATAACCATTTGTTGTAAACATTTATTATTTATTAGTTTGTATTTTCCTTTGTTGATGTGTACTAGACAGTATATCTTTACGCTATATGACCTTACATTAATGGCCAATTAGCCAATTAGCCATGAGGTACACGACGTTACTATCAGAACATACATGTGCTAGAGGTTCAACTTAAAATACACAGATATCATGAAGCTTTAATATCTTTACATGTGCAATTAATATCTTAACATTCACATCCCTTACATTTGCCATTTATATTTCACACTCTATGCCACTCATGTCCCAGTATTGCCTCTACCAATATGGCCGACTTGGTTATACACAAACGGCCATTTTGTTTACATAACGTTGCCCAGGGCAACGACACGAACCGCGAGCCTCAGACGCTGTTCGGAGTTGATCGAGCAAGACGTAGCTCAGAACGCTCCAGGTAAGCCATACCTTTGCACAAAGCGACGCGAAGTAAGATCGCGTATAGATCAATAGCAGCTAATTACTCGGAGGAGATAACACATTTGTTCTCCCCACACTAGGCAGTGCTTCATAGAGAAACACCACACGCGGACAGCACGCGTGGGTTGCATACTGACACACAGGTTAGTGAAATGTTTAACTAGCCACAGGTATTCTCACACAATATAGTACGACTATCAACACTCTGGCACAATAAGCACACGCTGCCTAACTTTACCTTTAAGCACCATAGTCACCAAAAAGGCTTAATCGGCAATTCTAGTACGCAGTTGATTAGTCCCATTAATTGTTTGAATTATAGAGCAATATCATTATCTGTGCAAATATTGTATTTTTACTGTCTACAATCATGTATGCTTACTTGTTTGTTTTTTCTCCTTTCTCCAATCTCACTTTTTTGTTAAATATTTGTTTGTCCTTGTGGGCGCCCTGTTTGTTTATTATGATTGTTTTGTTTATTATGATTGTTTTGGTTATTAATTCTTGAATATCTGGTTGTTACACATGATGTACGGAACAATTATTAATTTAAACATTGTAAACCTTCTAAATCCACCTATAATGCATTATTATGTGTGTAGTACTAACCTGGCTCTGACGAAGGATACACATCCGAAATGCATTAGCCAGATGGGTTTTCTGTTTTGCCTCAACTGAGATAATTAGCTTTTTTGGTGAAGTTTAACCAATTAAGCACAATTTTTTATGAGCTTTATAAACACAGCAATTGAAAAATTAAAAAATATACATATCTGTGAATTACGATTGAAGTTGGATTTTATTAACTGAATAACGATCACAAAAGAAATTGATTAACCCTTAGTGGGAATCAAGGGTGTGCGGCCCACACCGAAGGCACTTTTGCCTCGGTCTCTTTTTCTCCATGTTCATTTTCTGTGCCCAACACGGTGGCACATGATAGTGGGCTGCACCCCATTAACATATTTATTTACAAAATAACATTCCATTGGAAACGAAATACACTATCAAGAAAGTAAGCTGTGCACTCTCGCCCCTCTCTCTTATCAATATTTTCACTTCCGTGTAACTATTTGAGAGGAAGCACGCGATTATGTCCTATGAAGAAATTGAAAAACTAACGGACACGAGAGCTACAACTCTAGGTTTCTCAACAGAAGAGGCAAACGCAATCCTAGGCCTAATTAAGGAAACCAGCAGCACACTAAAGGATGCAGATCCTAACAGAAGGATAAAACAACTTGAATACACCATTCGAAAAACAATTAACCGAAAATTGCACGCAGTGACATTAGGCCGTTATTACAAGGCACAAAGGATCCCTAGAGGTTTACGAATTGGACTTAAACCGACTTTGTGCAAAGAAAGCAAGGAATTTGTACACAAATGGGAGCAGATTCTTAATAAATGCTCTTTGGACTTAATTCTACTCACGATCAAAGAGCTCTCTATGAACATACAGAATCTAGAACAAGAGATACAGATTTTATCTGTTGAAATCACAGATCTTACAAGCAAAGATTCATTGGATGAGATATTAGCAGATATCAACACAAGATTAGAGGGATATAAAACTGATTTGGAAGCAAGAAAAATAAGGAAGTTTAGGCGTGACACGTTTGACTATTTGAGAGACGAAGTTTATACGTGGGCGGACAGATTTCCAAATCAACCTCAGAGGCCACACAATCCCAACCGGAACTCAGAAAACAGCAGTTCAGACACAGATTCTAACAGAGACGAACAGACTGCACAACCTCAACAACAAAGAGCGGAAGGAGACAGTGGTCACAACAGAGCTACCCCGAGTACCAGCGCATCAACATCACGACAAACGTCTTTTTTAGACAACCGAGAAGGAAGAAACGAACGAGGAGGGGCAAGAGGAAGGGGCACCGGAGTCCAAACAAGATTCCAAGCACGAGCAACCTAGTGGTCAACATCTCAAACAGAATACTAACTAAACAGGAAGAAGAGGTGTTACAGAAAGGTTTGAAATTTGTACCGACTCATAATACCAATTTATTCAACACTAAGGTAGAGCTTCACAAATTGACTAGAAAGCTCAAACTCAAAGTTTTCTTTGCGGAATTGGAAAATACTAATTCTTCACCAGAACCATCAGAATTAGTAGAATTCAAACCAAAAAGTACCTTCTCTCCTCCAATTAATGTACCAGCAATCGACATTTTTGAAAAAATGGTTATAACAGATCTTAAAAAGATCAAATATGGAATGACAAAGAACAGAAACCTCAGCAGAGGGGAAATGTCAATTGTTCAGAACCTATACTCTGATGAAAAAATAACTATTAGACCAGCAGATAAAGGGGGTGCATTGGTATTATTAAACACCTCAGATTACGAAAATGAATGCAAAAGACAACTGGACAATCATAATGTTTATGCCAAAATAGATCACGACCCGACTATGGGAATATTAAAAGATCTAGATGAACTTCTTACAAAAGCAGAAGAAAGAGAGATGATAACACATAAGACAAAGGCCTTTCTATTGAACTTAAAACCAAACATTCCTCATTTTTACTTGCTGCCTAAAATCCATAAAAGTCTTAATAATCCACCTGGAAGACCGATAGTAGCAGCCACAGGAGGGATTTTACAACCACTAGGAACATACATAGACTATTTTTTGAACCCTTTAATACAGAAGACATCCACGTATGTGAAAGACAGTACACACTTTCTGAACATCATAGAGGGAGTCCAACTTACAGAGAACGACATACTTTTCACCATAGATGTGGTTAACCTCTACACAAGCATTCCACATGACTTGGGACAGGAAGCGGTAGAGTGGCTCCTGTTACAGGAGAACGATATAGGAGCAGTGAAAGAATTCATCTTATCACTACTCTCTTTTATCGCAATGAATTCATATTTTGAATATAAGAATGAATTTTACATCCAAACTTCCGGAACAGCCATGGGAGCAACAATGGCACCAGCTTACGCTAATGCGTTTATGTACCAATTCGAGACGACCCATATCTTGCAAAAACCTGAATGGCAGAACAAATTGAAAACATGGGTGCGTTATATAGATGATATATTCGGTATCTGGCAAGGCACAAGAGAAGAACTTAATGAGTTTATAAGTTATATCAACAATATAGACCCGCGTATTCAGTTCACCTCAGAAATTGGCAATCCAGGAATCCATTATCTGGATATCCTGGTGAACGTAAACAACCAACAAATCACTACCTCTTTGTTTACAAAACCTACAGATAGGAACAATCTATTACACCGTATGAGTTTCCATCCACAAAACACTCTGAAGAATTTACCTTATGGACAAATGTTGCGATTAAAAAGAATTATCAGTGATAACAGAGAGTACGAACAAGAACTTGAAAAACTAAGCAAAAAACTTAAAGATAGGGGATACCCGAATGAAGATCTACAGACAGCAAAAGAAAAGGTACAAAAAATAACAAGAACCAGCACTCTAGCACCAAAGGACAAAAAGCAATCCCCATCACTTGTATATGTGTCTAAATATTCATCCCAAAGTATGCAGATCAAAAGATGTATAAATAAACATTGGACAATACTTAAAAATGACGAAAGAACTAAGAATCTCTTCTTAGAGACCCCAACGTTTGCTTATCAAAGATCCAGCAACCTTAGGGATTATCTAGTTAACACAAGAGATACCAGAACCAAAAGGATCAAACCAAAAAAGACGGGAACATTTCCATGTTTAAATTGCAGTAATTGCAATAACATTATTAAAGGAGGACTGGTTCCACATCCATACACGGGAGAAAAGATCATGATAAAAAGCTATGGCACCTGCAATACCGAAAACTGCATTTACTGCATACGTTGCCCATGTGGACTTTACTATGTAGGTGAAACAGGGCGTAAACTGAGAATTCGGATGAATGAACATAAATCATGTATACGCAATAAGAACATCAATTCAGCCGTAGCAAGACACTTTAATGCAAAGCAACATAACATCTCTCAAGTCAAGTTCCAAATTTTGGAAACCCTGGAAATGACAAGCATATATGCTGATTTGAAAAAAAGAAGGCAACAAAGAGAAGCCTATTGGATAGATCGTCTCGATTCCTTGGCACCACGAGGGCTCAACGAGGAATTTGATCTCAACTGCTTTTTGTAATGATGTCACTATTTGTTCACCGTGCAATATCAATAATGAACATGCTAAATTGTCTCATGCTCATGCAATAAGTATAAATCACTACCCGATTTGAAAACACTGTTGCTTTCTGCTATAACCATTTGTTGTAAACATTTATTATTTATTAGTTTGTATTTTCCTTTGTTGATGTGTACTAGACAGTATATCTTTACGCTATATGACCTTACATTAATGGCCAATTAGCCAATTAGCCATGAGGTACACGACGTTACTATCAGAACATACATGTGCTAGAGGTTCAACTTAAAATACACAGATATCATGAAGCTTTAATATCTTTACATGTGCAATTAATATCTTAACATTCACATCCCTTACATTTGCCATTTATATTTCACACTCTATGCCACTCATGTCCCAGTATTGCCTCTACCAATATGGCCGACTTGGTTATACACAAACGGCCATTTTGTTTACATAACGTTGCCCAGGGCAACGACACGAACCGCGAGCCTCAGACGCTGTTCGGAGTTGATCGAGCAAGACATAGCTCAGAACGCTCCAGGTAAGCCATACCTTTGCACAAAGCGACGCGAAGTAAGATCGCGTATAGATCAATAGCAGCTAATTACTCGGAGGAGATAACACATTTGTTCTCCCCACACTAGGCAGTGCTTCATAGAGAAACACCACACGCGGACAGCACGCGTGGGTTGCATACTGACACACAGGTTAGTGAAATGTTTAACTAGCCACAGGTATTCTCACACAATATAGTACGACTATCAACACTCTGGCACAATAAGCACACGCTGCCTAACTTTACCTTTAAGCACCATAGTCACCAAAAAGGCTTAATCGGCAATTCTAGTACGCAGTTGATTAGTCCCATTAATTGTTTGAATTATAGAGCAATATCATTATCTGTGCAAATATTGTATTTTTACTGTCTACAATCATGTATGCTTACTTGTTTGTTTTTTCTCCTTTCTCCAATCTCACTTTTTTGTTAAATATTTGTTTGTCCTTGTGGGCGCCCTGTTTGTTTATTATGATTGTTTTGTTTATTATGATTGTTTTGGTTATTAATTCTTGAATATCTGGTTGTTACACATGATGTACGGAACAATTATTAATTTAAACATTGTAAACCTTCTAAATCCACCTATAATGCATTATTATGTGTGTAGTACTAACCTGGCTCTGACGAAGGATACACATCCGAAATGCATTAGCCAGATGGGTTTTCTGTTTTGCCTCAACTGAGATAATTAGCTTTTTTGGTGAAGTTTAACCAATTAAGCACAATTTTTTATGAGCTTTATAAACACAGCAATTGAAAAATTAAAAAATATACATATCTGTGAATTACGATTGAAGTTGGATTTTATTAACTGAACAACGATCACAAAAGAAATTGATTAACCCTTAGTGGGAATCAAGGGTGTGCGGCCCACACCGAAGGCACTTTTGCCTCGGTCTCTTTTTCTCCATGTTCATTTTCTGTGCCCAACACGGTGGCACATGATAGTGGGCTGCACCCCATTAACATATTTATTTACAAAATAACATTCCATTGGAAACGAAATACACTATCAAGAAAGTAAGCTGTGCACTCTCGCCCCTCTCTCTTATCAACACTCCTGATTGTACCCTTTCAAAATACCTCTATGAGAGTGGGAAAGGGGAAAAATAGCACCAGCGAGGGTTCCTGTATGCTTTGCATGAAATCACAGAGCATTTCAGGACTGTGATCAGAGATCTATATTGGATAAACAAGTCTGTGATAAAAGGATTGTATGTGTGAATCTCTAAATTCATAATGGCTCATATCACTGTTCACAACACTTACCCTAACATTAAAATGTTTGTAACCGTGAACCCTACATACATGAACCCTACATACTCATTTGGAAACTTTAAGTTTTTGGATGTGAGTTTAAAATGGCTGCAACATCAGCTACTGAAATGGGGCAAGGGCTCTTTTGCTTCTTTTTTATAAAGAATTTTAGATGATGAACTGATGGGTCTCAGTGTGAGCATGCCCAACCCCCAGTACAAAAACATATTTTGGGACTTCTATCTATAGACATGACAGGATACTGTAGAAGACACACCCAATAATGCTCAGAAAGGATTGCACCTCTTAGCCATTTATAAGCTGATGAAGCGTTTTAAACAAAACCGGCTTCTAATGCACGGTAAAGGGTCCACAATTCCTCAGCCGCTATCTCCTCACTATTACGCAGGCATCAGGTTATTTCGGCAAAAAAGAGCAGGACCATTCTTTAACAGCTGGCATTAGCATCTCTTATTAATGCTGGCCTGCAACTAGTGAAAATCATGGTGTGGCAGTGTAAAAAGGGTGTTTGGCCTAGTGGATGTACAATTTGAGGCACAATCTTTGTGTTATGCGTTTAAGGGTGGACACAGTATGACATGCTCATCAGAGCCACAAACACAAAACGTTCCAGTATGCTATTGAATGGATATTGGATACATCAGACAAAAAAAGTCATATGTGCTGTTACACACGGGAGCGCCACATAGACACCATTAACCAACAGGGTGACTTGTGCAGCGTACAAAACATTGCTGCACACATATCACTGCATTGATTTGCCATGTACTACTGTCTGCATGGTGACACACAATGAACTCTACTTTCCTAATCAAGATGCCAAACGACATTGAGTTGCCATCTGGTGTGTGCACTAGGCAGTGGCTGGCTTGTTTAGACAATTAAATGACCTTTGATGCTGAGCGGATGCATTAAGTCCATGTCCCAAAGCAGCCACTAGAATACTTAAGCAAGACATTTTTTTTTTTGGTTTTATTGGTTAAACCTTTAACATTCCTATAACATTCCCTCCTTAGGAGGCCCCCCACATTAGGTTCAAGTTCAATCCCTAAATGATCCCCCCTATGCCAGAATCTCCAGTTGTTTGGGTGACGTCCACCTCAGGCTCCCCCTCCTCCTGCTCCAGTTTTAAGGATTCAACAAATTTCAATGCGACCAAAGTACGGCCCACTTTCTCAGCTGTGATGAGCCTTTCCCAATACTCTTCTTCGTTCTCCTCCGAGATCAGGCTCGTATAATTTCCCATGTACATCAGGCGATTCAATACCAGGCTCGGAAAAGTTAGCATCACATGCCTTATAGTTTCCAGTTGGTCCTTCTTTCTGCAAAATCTCCAATATGCTAGTGATTTGTCAATTTGCCTTCTTCGCCACCTTATTTCTCTCGAGTGCCAGATGTTAAATCTACAGCGCATAAACAGATCTCGGTAGTGCTGTGAGGGAAATTTCATCAAATATGGAGGTAACATGTTCAGAGCTTTGAGTTCCCAGATGACATTATGACATAGGTCTCGTGATAATTTCTTTTCCTGTGTTTCCTCCCAGTCTTTTTCCCGATTTGTTCTTTTAGCCTTATCTGGGTTATTTTTCAGGGTGTCTTCAGAGATCGCCAGGTATTTTAAAGTATCTTCACATCTCATTTTCCAGTCTTGGAGAATTGAATCATTACTGAAAGCCCCTGGCTTTGCTAGGATTCTAAATGGCACGGGTGGATTGTCCAAAATACACTTTCTATAAAGAGATAGTGATTTCCACGTCGTGATTGAAGTGATGGATTGCAGTCTTAGTTCCGATCTTATAAGTTCCAAGGGTAGCGAATTTGGAAGGCGCAAGATCTTTCGCCAGAAATAGGCTTTGCATAGGTTCCAGACCTCCCATTTTAGGGCTATAAGGGCCTCGGCTCCATATGTAATGACGGCTACTAACTTTTGCTTATAGAAGGTTGTAATCGGCAACAGAGAAAATTTCCCATATCTACGATGTAGAAGTAGCCCTTGGTTAACCAGACTTTTTAGTTTTTCTCTGATCAGGGTATAATGGGCCTGCTCATTGCAGTTCCTATTAATTCTTATCCCGAGGTAGATCGTAGTGTCGACTACTGCCAGCTTTTCTTTTTCCAATGACCAAGTCTGAATTTTCCCTGCTAGTTTCTTTCCGCGGGTTGATTTCATAGTCAAAATCATAGATTTTTTTGCATTTACTTTCATGTCATTGGCTTTAAGATAGTCATTGAAAGTCTCAATCCTGCGTTGAAGACCTATCGGCGTCTGGTCTATAAACACTGCGTCATCCGCATATAGCATCCATGGTATCTCTATGCCATTTACCTTCGGTGGGAAGGCCCGGATCTGATCTTGTGAAGACTTCATATCAGCCATATACAGTATAAAGAGAAAAGGGGCGAGGGCACAACCCTCCTTGATACCTCGGGATGTCTTGATCCGCCTTGATAGTCCTCCATTTGCAGTAATTTGAACCTGGATCGAGGTATCAGTATACAGTGCCTGGATTGCCTCCAATAGGTCCACAGGGCATCCCCAATTCCTCAGTTTTGCCCACAGCCGTTCTCTATTTACTCCATCGAACGCCTGTTTGAGATCTATAAAGGCCAAGTAGACCGTTGTTTTTCCTTTTAGGGCCTTTGCTTTTAATATATTGATCAGGAACAGGTTAAGGCAGGTGCCCACTCCACTCACAAAAGCAGTTTGTCTCTCGTCCAAAATTCCGGCTTTAGCTGCCCAGTTCTTTAAATCCCTTAAGAGGATGGAGGCGAAGAGCTTGCCAATGGAGTCTAGTAGCGCAATCGGCCTGTAATTTTTGGATTACCGCGGTCACCTTTTTTAAAAATAGGCACGATGTAGGCCTCCGTCCACGTAGTTGGAATTTGTTTGGTTCTCTCTACTTGTTTTGTGCGTAAATTAGGTCTGACCAGCCTTCCATGTTTTCTTTCAACATTTTGTTGGAGACGCCGTCCGGACCGACAGCCCTGGAAGAGCTTAATTTTTTGATCAGTATTTCAATATCTTCTCTATCGAAGTTCAATGTCCAGGTAGCTTTTCCTGTTCTTTTCTCAACTACTTTTTCCTCATTCTTCTCTTTGAACAGGGCAGTATAGTGGTCGAACCAGTTTTTCTTGGTTGATACCTATGGCCGATTGATTTGAATCTCTGTTGTTAATTAGATCACAGGTACTTTTCGTATTATTTGTTGCTAAGGCTGCCATCATTTGTTCCACGTCTCTTTGAGTTCTTTGGTATCTGGTTGATCGCAGCCAATTCTTGTAGGTTTGTCGGCATTTTCTTTCCAGTTCACATTTGTCTAGGCTATGAGACTTTTTTATACGCCTGAGGTCAGCTCTGTATCGTTTTCGTCTGGCGACTACAAGTTCATTAAAGGCGTGTTTCCTTCTGACCTGCTTCAGTTTAGATGAATCGTACTTAATCTCATAAGCTTTAAACAGCCATTTATAATCGACCACCTCCTCGCCCTTTTCTACGGCTTCCTTGAAATTTTCCGCCAGTGTTGGTATAATCTAATCTTTAAGTCGCAGCCTGTTTCTTCCCCACGATATCTCTGTTTCCATCACTTTTCCTCCCTTTGAGAAAATTCTTGATTCCCATGCAAGCTCAGTTTCCAGAAGAGAGTGGTCACTATTAGCTTGCTTGATGACTCGAAAGGATTTTATCCAGGCAAGCGTATCTCTTCCCACAAAACAATAGTCCAAGCATGCTCTCAATTTTCCACTATGCCAAGTATCGCCCCCCCTGAGGTCGCCATTTGTTTGGCTGTTTAACATCATCATATACCGTATGCCCATTTCCTTCATCCATTGGCTTTCTTTTCCTGTAAGATTGTCAATCTCTTTAATTTCGCCCCCTTTGTCTAGGAGCTTGATGTTTAAATCACCATTCAGCAATATGAGCTGATCTTCTTCCTCCGTCATGGACTTGTCAATGGCATTCGTGATAGATTTTAAGTGTGACCCTGGGTTTGGCATATTTTCCCTCAAGTATGTATTAATCAATAGCAAGTTGGTCATCTCCTCCTGATTTTCTGTTGTAGAGGCTATTTTCAATATTTGAACGTAAGGATTTGGAGCTTCATGCTTGAGTATTTGTAAGTGGCTATCGATTTTTTTTAATAACAATTGGCCTGCAAACGGTCGGCCTTTCAGTCCCTTTTTTGCCAGATTGAAGTAAACTTCATAACCTTCACATATTGGAGGTTCACACAGCCATGATTCTTGGATGCAAGTGAGATCATATTTGGCCAAGAAAGAGCTTTCCTTCGAGAACAGATGATGAAATCCTCTGGTATTCCATGAGGCACAGCGAACTGATCAATTTCCAACTTCCTTATTCTACTGTTTTTTTTTTGAGTTGCGATCATTTGCCATAGGAGGCCAATCATTTGTTTTATTTTCAGGTTTGTTTTTATTTGTTTTACCCTTCCTTGGGTTTTGTGAATTATCTACCGTAAACCTCAAAGATTTTAGTTTTTCAACATTTTCTTTGTTGCTGTATGAATGGTTTTCGGGGTTTTTATTTCCTGCTTTTTCGTTTTCTTTTGGAGTCTTCCTCTTCTTTTCCTCTTTTTCTTGACCATTTTTTTTCTCTCTTTTTTCCCAAAGATTCTTCTTCCGTGCAGGATGAGACCTCATTATTAGCACGTCTTCTGTCCTTTGGTGATATATTAGTACTAACAGGCTTGATATCATCCTCTAATTCCGTCAACAGAAATCCCTTTTTTCTTAGGATGTCAGTAGCCTCCAGAAATTTCTGCTTGATGTCATTTGAATTAAGATGCAATATAACTTGGTCCATTCTCTGTTCTCTTGGGAATTCCACAACTTTAATGTCCTCAGTCGATATCATGCGTAGAGCTGATGTTTGGTTACAAAGCGAAATTACATAGCTCCTATTGAGCAAAGCCCTTCTTGGTCCTTTGGATGTCGTCTCTAATTTCAAATAGCATTCTTTTGATGGGGCTTTCCTCGAAGGAGGGGCGGACGCTTTTATTCCTTTGTTGATCTTCTTTGTTTCTTTAATTCTATTTTTACCATCCTGTTTTAGACGAAAACTTTCAAGTTGAAATCGTACCCTCCTTTCTTTGGTAGCTAGCTCCTGTCTTTTTTTGTTCTAAGGTTTTGAAGTTAGCAGGATTGTCATCAGACTCATTAACTTCCTCCCTTTCCGATGAGTCGGACCGGCTTCTTGTCTACTTTGGGATTTTAGGCAGGACATCTCGTTGGGATTTCTTGCGATCAGAGGGATTAGGGCTCCTCTCCACCATCTCCCAGTTGTCCATAGTTTTCCATTCTGATGGGCTGATGCTTTCCCCCTCTCCGTCCTCCCTATTTTCTTCCATAATGTCAATCAGGTCACCTAGATCTTCTCGTTGGTCTGACTCATCTCCATCATCCTCCAAGGAGGGAGGAGGTTTTTTTCCCCCTCCCGCCTCCTTTGCATTCATGTACTCCGAAATGTTCGTGTCTCCCATTGCCAGTTCTCTCCTCGGCTTCTTTGCCTGTTGGAGGTTTTCTCTTCTTGGGGGTGTTCTTAGATTCCTTAAGAATGCCCTGGAACCATTTATCTTCCGTTTTAAGCCTTCATTTTTTGTTTTTTTACCATTTTCGTTTGGTTTTTTCTTCTGCTCATTTCCCTTTTCTGAGGACAGGTCCTTGGATGTCCCACCACTAAAGATAGCGAAATTAGATTTTTCTGATTGAAGTTTTGAGTCACGACTTCCCACCCCCTTACAACCGGGAGAGATCAAAATAACCTCTTCGGTCATTAGCTCAGCTTGCATGGGTTGGTTTGGTTTATTTTGACTCAATTTCATGGGGCCTTTCCCTCGACACAGATTTTCAACCATGCTTACCTCATCTTTTTTCTGTTTGCATACATTTCGCATCCACTTGCAATCTTCCAGAACCGCCTCCATCAATAAGGACTTATCATTAGCATCTCTCCTTGCGAGATCAGTGAGGCGATTTTGCCATGTATAGGATTTTTCGGCTTCTTTGTCCATTCGTACATTCAAATTCCGCAGGGACAATTCCGTTTGTATATTTGCCTCTTTAATTTGTATGTTAGTAGTAGTCATCTCTTTCACAGAGTCATTTATCATCTCATACAATTTTAGGTATGGTGCCAGAGTGATATTCAATGAGGTCATGATCACTTGCTGGAGGTGTTTCATAACCTTTTCTCTATCAGTTTGCTAAGCGTCTTTAATTAGGTGTATAATTTGATCTTTCGTAAAAATTTCAGAACACTGCTTTTGGTCATCCGACAAGGGCGTCTGAGTCATTTTCGTTATCATTTGGGGTTCTACAGATTGTCCTTGTGGTTTTAAGCTTGACGGTCTATCTTCGAGGCATGGATTTCTCCTCTCAATTAAAGATCTTTGTGGCAAGGTCATTGACCTGAAATCTCTCTGGGTTTTTGTTGCAAAGACCTCGGCCCCCACAGCCTCCAACTCCAGGGAGCTCCCTTTAGTTTGCTCCTTTTCCAGTTCAGCCATTTTCTCGCTTATTAGCGAGAAACTCCTCCTTTTTTCTCTCTCTATTTGTCAAGAGAGTGAGGTCTTGCATAATTTTGTTAGCTAAACTTGAATTACTCAAGTTAGCTGATGGCAACATTGTCCTTCTTTCAGTGCCTGTAGTTTTTGGCTGAGTTTCACTTCCAAAATCCCACAGGGTTTTCTTTTCTAGTCTGGCCTTTGGAGGGAGCGTCCCCTTAGTGTAAGGCATCGCCGGCATATCTTTGTGTAGGGTCCGAGAAGGAGATTCACGGTCAGTTAGGTCATTTGAGAGCTGGGCATTTGCCCCCAACTGGGTATTTTTTGGGGGGCTCTTTTCCTTGAGCCACTGACATCTGTTATCTTCCCTGTATGGCTGGAAGATATCGCTTATCGTTGTGGTTTCCTCCATGGCTCTTAGATGTTGTCTTTTATTTTCTATTTCCTTGTTGGGATCCGGCAAGGCTTTCTCCCATAATTCTGTGTCATTTGTGTCCCACTGGTCCTCCTTTTCCCACACAGTCTCAATCAGTAGATATCTGTTTGTGGTTTCCTTTAAGGTCAGGGTAGGGGAGTTCAATGCCACATCCAGACTAGAATTTTCATCCAACATGCTTTCGCACATGTCCGCTATAGGTGTAGTTCCATAGTTGACTAAGTCATTAGTCGGCATGTTTAAGGAATCATTTCCCCTTCTTGGGGAAATTAAAGATGGGATCGGACAACACGAGTCTCTCCCAGCATCAAGGTTGCTAGGTGGATCTAGTATTTCCGTCATCTTTTCAAGGCTCAGATTGACCAGGAGAACTGGGACTTTCTCGAGTAACAACCCTACCGTCTGGTTTTGTTCGACTATACTTTTTTCTTTATCTCTTGGGGGCGTAGTATTGATCGTTTTGCTGGGATCTCCTTCATCAGCAATTAGATCTAACTTCTTGACCTTTTCGGCATCCTCCTCATGCAAGCTTGGTGTTTAGGGAGGTGTAGGGAGGTAACTCACGGGCTCTTCGAGAGTGGAAACTGTACAGGCCATAGGTTGAACAGGTGATTTTGGAGCTAACCGCACAGGGTCTTCAATAACCAAACTCGACATTTTTTCGCTAGCCGTATCGGTCGCGTGAGCCCCCACAGACTAGCTTTTACGTTTCTTAGTACAGAAGGGTAAGCGAGATTGTTTCAGCATCGGCATGTTTTGTGCGCGCTCCAGGCTTCCATTAACTACCGGGAGTGATGCAAATCTTTGCCTGACCTGCAGGCGAGTTTGCACGGCTGCTCCCGATGAATCCATATGTACAACCATAGGTTTCATCCTGTAGTGCAGCTCCTCAGTACAAGCTTTATTTCCTTAGTCCTCAGCTCAGCCTATTGTGGCTGCTGGTTTATGCAGAAGATACTTACACAGCGAGCAGCCCAGCAGCCAAACAGCACAACAGCAGGATACTCCGTGGATTCGATGCCCTTTGCGCGCTCGGGCTTAGCGCCGCAAGGGTGCCTGGGAAGTCTCTTTATAGCACTTCCTGGAGGCGGCGCCCGTGACCAGGGGTGGGAAAGGGGCGGAGCCAACTCAGCGCTACGGCGCTCTTTTCCCTTCTCACTCCGTCAATGTCAGTTCAATGTGCAGCATCTCGCTCTCCTCTCCTCGCTCTCCTTCCCACTGCAAACAGCTGATAGTGGGAATGCAGGTGCAGCCACAGCACAACAGCAGGATACTCCGTGGATTCGATGCCCTTTGCACGCTCGGGCTTAGCAAGAAATTGACAGTTAACCTTCCCAGGGATGCGCCATATGCAACTAAAAAGTAATATATAAAAAAAAACATTTTGCAACATGAAACTGAAGAAAATAGCGTACCGCTTTTTCTGTGTGGTCTTTTAATTCTCTTTCAAGAATCCATAGGTTTGGTCAGCTAACTGATACTTGTGCTGGCCTGGTGAATAAAAATTACCCATATTCAGTCCTTAACAATGAAATGTTAAGCACATACTGTGTAAAAACAATGGTTGTTCAATGAGCCATCACTTATAAATTGCCCCACTTGAAAGGCTGTCAACACAAATAATGAGGCGCACAGGTTGTGTGACTCCAGAGCATCTCACGCTGTGTTTGGAATATGCACTCCTTTGCATATTCCGAACGCATCGTACTCTTCCACAAGTCGGCAGAGAGCAGCCAGACGAACATCTCAGGAGCAGCCACCGGCACAGGAGGCTGCTTAATCTTTTGTCCAGCAAGATCAGAGTCAGCTTTCTGGGTGGGTCCCTTACTGCGCCCACCGCCCGCTGCGCCCAGGCCAAGAAACGAGGCTGCCTACGTTACCAAGCAAATTTGGTGCACAGTAAGGCTCAAAGCTATCTCATACTTAGTGGTTATTTTACTGGAGCTGGGCGAATTGACCTGCCAGGTGGAGGGGATTTTTCAGCATATTTTGGTGATTTGTTATCTACAAGAGGGTGTTTTTTGTGCAGTGGGGCTCAGGACAGGCATTCCTCCATTCCCAGGCAAATTTCCATTATACCAGTTTACGTTAATACGCATAGTTATTTTTTTATTTTGTTGGGAGGTTTTTTTGCCCATCCTTGCTGGAGAGGGGTATTTTGGGGATTTGTTATGTGCAACAGAGACGGAGATGTATTTTGCTCAGTGGGGGATGCTTGACTATTTATCCTGAGCAGAAGGATACATTTGGATAGGAATTTCCAGCATAACAATTTACGGATAAGTGTATAGTTATTTTCAAGATAAAAAACAGGATGGCCACAAACATAAAAGAACCACCAAGGCGGACACTCAAAACACCCCATCGTGCAGTATTTCTAGGACTGTACTGCTATCCGCCATGTAAAATGTGCAGATTTATAATGTAGGTATGTCATTAATAAAGGAGCTTTTACTGTGATTGCCCCAATTAATATTACAGGACTTTCTATGTATTGGTTTTGTAACCAGCCTTTGTGGCACAATCAGGTAATGCGTATGATTGGTAGCTTAAAGATTGGGGTTTGAACCCACCCTGCGATATCAGAGATCTGGTTAATGTGATGCAAGAAAATAGTAAAGTATTCCAATGCTTGTTTGATTTATATGTTTTGCCCACTGTCAATATTCAATCATTTTGTGATGGAACTCTCAGTGGTCACCTTCCCTTTCCCTAAAGCCTGGACAGGGGTTTTAATTTTTTTTAAACTCTAGGGACAGGGGCAGGGGGGTCCCAATTCTGTGACAATCCCAGCAAAATCGGGACGTCTAGTTGTGATGTCGGAAATGCATTGGACGGACAGGGCCTCCATGTCCTTGTCCTGTACTCCCTTATCATGTGTGTTCTGTGTTGATTTCTGCACAGGAGTCCAATTGGGATTCCTGGCAGTGCAGCTCTCCCTCTTTTTGGTTTTGGTAAACAGGTTTGACAGGTGCTCTGAGTATCCTCCATTTTGGGATACCCAGTCCCTGCCATTGGAATCAGTTGATTCCTAATAGGAGACAAGATGGCCCCTGTGGCCTCTTGCTTTCTATTGCGTGTTACCTTGTTTTCCCAAAGTCCTGGGAAGCCCTGACCTGTCCCTTCCCCTGTCTGGCTGTTGAGTGGAAGTTCCATATATGGTATTGTAGTGAAGTCCAGGCCAGACTGGCTGGAGCCTTTCCAATGACTGTATGTTGTGGGTACACCCTTGGGGTGGGACCTGGGTGAATGGAGTGTGTGACCAATATACATTTCATGTTATGGTGTCTGGTTTCTAGTGTGTGACACAATTAAAGGATAGTTCCGGGACTTTTTTTTTATTGTTCCTATGGTTCGGCCACGTGTTTTTAAGCATAAATCGGTAGATCGTAGAAAACTTTCCTATGGACCTTACCCGACTTTTCGTCCATTAACGCACTCGAAAACATCCGCCATTTTATGATAATCCTCTCACTTGCCGCATCGCCCTGGCTCACCTGCTTTTGCGGCACTAAATCAAATCCCCCGCCCCTGAAACAGACTTGATCAAAACATTCATATTCCCCGCCTCTATCCGTGACGTGACTGAGCTGCGTAGGCAAACGCGCCCAGGCGTCTTCTACGCGACTCCACACAGAACCAGGAAATCAACACAGATGAGCTCACACAACACAGCGCGCCACAATTGGGAATATGAAACTGTACTTATAAATTCAACCGCAAGATTGTAAATTTGGTAAAGTACATTTATTTGACATCAAATGTTTTGAGAATATTCAGCGATTAGCATTTTTATTTGCTCACGTTCCAAAAAGTTTGTTTCGAGGCACACGATGTTCCTTTGCTGTACACAGGGTCTTAGATCATCTCACAATACAGCGCCACAATTCGGAATATGAAACAGTGGTTTAAAAGCAAACGGCAAGATTGTACATTTGGCAAAGTACATTTATTTGACATCAAATGTTTTGAGAATATTCAGCGATTTGCATTTTTATTTGCTCACGTTCCGAAAAGTTCGTTTCGAGGCACACAATGTTCCTTTGCTGTACACAGGGTCTTAGATCAATGAATTTTTATTTGCTCTCGATCCAAAATATTTCGTCTTGAGGCAAGCGATGTTCGTGTGCAGTAGACAGGGTGTTGGTTTACGATAAAATAAGCTCTTCGGTCGCACTGATAATCGCATGGCTGTTCCAACAACGAGGCACTAGGCCACCACAACGGTCTGTATGTTGCATCTAGCCGTTAGTACCGCGTAAGGGCATACTTGTACTTGGCGATCGTCCCACAAAATGGTCAGGGTGCTAACGTTGTTCACGCGGAGAAGCAACTGGCGGTTAAAAAACCCATCCGCCGGTGTCTGGTACTCGTGACACAGACAATAATGGACGATGTATCTATTTGAAAAACATAAAAAAAGGAAATTAGTCTCACCATCAGATCTTTATTAAAATTATTCATTTTATATATTAGGTCTGGAAATTATTTCATAGCTAGGACAGTGCAACTGGGTTTTATACGTCAAGGGGGGGCTGTAGGATACTGAGACAGTCCCCCAGTGCAGGGGTTGACAGGGAGTGCAGGTGGAGAGTGAAAGGGCCCAGGACCGAGGTCGCAGACAGTGGACAAGTTGTAGCAGGGGAGAGGGAGAGAGAAAGCAGAAGCAAAGAGGAAGGTTTGGAGGTGCTTCCGTAAAAGGAGACGGTTCTCCCCAAGATAGTGCGCGGTACAAAACAATATGCCACATAGAATGAACAAGTACAACTTAACCCGTCTTTAAAGCTACTGTATAGTAATTAAATTGCGGTATAAACTCATCTAAAGAGTTACTTACATTATATTTGCATTTTCCATTGTGTCTGTGCGTAGGGCAGCCCCGAAATACCACTCCTTCTATGCCGACGTTTTATTTCTTCTAATGAACGAACATGAAATGGCTTTCGTTTCTGAAATTATATTCATTATCGTTTCTTACGTGGTCCCGGCCTGTCAAGGACAAATAACAATAGAACCTTATACTGAGTCGTGGGCCATTCTGGCACCCGAGAAAAAATCAAAGCAGCTGACCTTCACTTTGAACGAACACACATTCCTAGTTAGCTACATTCAGTGTAAGGCCGTCTTACAGGACTTGAAATTTACACTCCATCTTTGCATTTTGTCTGCGTGCTTTGCTGCCCCACAGAACCATAAATACGGAGACATTCTATATTTTTGGAAAAATCATTTATATTACTGTTTGGTTTAATTTAATGCGCAAATGAACAAGGTTGGATAGATAAACATATTCAATGGGCCTGCGACATGAGGAGACTCGAGAGAACAGACAATCAAATTACAATCATTTAAACCGTGATGTGTATTTCTCAATGAGCTCTTCTTTAGGTGGACATGGAACAGAGGCAATGTTGGGTGGCAATGCAGTTGTCACCTGCACAGGTTCGTTCACAACTCCATTTATGTGCCTATCTAGGACGTCAACAATAAGTCTCTCAATAAACTCATATTGCATATCCTCAAACACTGGTTTGATCACCCATTGTTTACTTCTTTTAGTGAAGGCCTTATTGTAGCGAAGCGTCCCTAAAGTTCCGGTCGTCCTACTTTGTTGACGGCCGACATTATGGTTATGTGCCAAGACCGCTAAAAGAGTCCGATTTATCATGCCCTCCATGCCAAAATGCAATAGTTTTGGCCTGTACTTTAGGCACATATTGTGGAACACCTCCAAATCTCCTGTGTGGCAGAATTCCGTGAGTCCCCTCAAAGCTTTTGTTATAGTTTTATCAAATACAATCTTTTCAATGGCTTTGTGAGTGGGTGATGAAGGAATCAACCACCTCTTCTTCCGTGCCTCCTCTGTGGACAAATGGCCATGTTCACAATTGTGGAAATGTTGGTTCGTGTTCCAGCTGTGCACGTTTGTACAGTGTAGCATTACTGACCGCCATTTTTCAATAGTGGCCAGTAGAATTTCAAACGACCCTCCACATGTTTTTGAGCTCCACCAAAGATGGTTGCTGATTGACTTGGACCACTGTGAAATACCTTGCATATTTTTTTTTTTACCTGCAGCCGACAATTTTTTATTGATTGTTTTTGCAAGATGCCAAACGTCAAATTGGTGATTTATATTTTTGTACTCTTCTCTCATTGTCTTGGCAATTGAAACGTGTCTGTCCGTGGCTATCAGGTCGATCACCATTCCCCGCGATTGTAGTTCTTGCAATGATGCTACAAAGCCAACTTTCTCCATGGCCACTGAGGATGTACTTTGTGACACCTGCACGACCACCAAACTCACAATTTTCTTACTTTCCATGTCCTGAAAGTGGTAGGTGCAGTACTTGGCTGAAAATCCTGGGCTGTCGCACTGTCCATCACCGGCTAGCCTGAACCGTTTGCCCGCGAATGTACTATCAATAGACATTTTTTCCATTCTCCAAGCTTCGCTAATGGCAGGAAATAGATAATCGGTTTGGTATTTGTAGAACTGAGTTTTCCCAATGAAACGGATTCCCACAAACTGAAAGAAAGACTCTAATTTTTTAAAACTTGAACCACTAAAAAGTGCAGCCGCTGCACAAAGTAGATTGCCTGCTGGAAGTTGTCCCAGCATGGGTTGTGCAGACCATGAGAAAGGATGATATTTTGTACAGGTGGCATGTATTTTAAGGTTAGTGCCTCGAATTGCACGAGTCACATTAATCAATGGCTCCCCACATACTTCCCCACCTACCGAATGCCCACATTTCAACCGAATAATAATATCAATCAAACAACTATCGAATACAATGAATTTGGCCTCTTTCCTTATACTGTCACTCTGCATCCCAGCTGGTTCGGCCTGTAACGTTGAGGACATGTCACTCACATGAAAGGTAGAATCTCTGATATCGTCTTCCGCTATGTTCAGTGATATTGAAGGTGTTTCATTGTAGTCCACTTCATTCTCTTCCATTGCAACATCTGTTCCTTCTCCGGCAATGGGTGAATAGGACAATTTCTTCAACTTTCTCGCGGTATTAGTTTTTGCGGGTGTGGATTCTGTGAATTTATCTCCAACTGCATCCGAACTACCAGGAGGACATTCACTATCAATGGCTGGTGGTGGTATAGCTCCGTTGTCAATCACTTCATATTCTTCCCATTGGCACGATGCATCTCCAGTCTCAAGTCCCTGCCAAAAGGTTTGACAAGCAACATCTCTCGTTCGCTTCACTGTCTGTGTAGATCTAGTTCGTACACCCACTCGCAACTAGAGGACAGATTGGAAAAGGGATGTTCAGTTTAAACACAACTTACAGTATTGAACTATTAACAGTGAAAAACAACATAATATAGTGACCAGGACACTAACCTTCTTTTGCTTTCTTTTCTTTGAAACTTTCTTGCCTCGAACTTCAACATCAGGACGCTGTTGCTCCGACTCGTGTGTGCATGTCTCCACTTCCTCTTGCGCTGCAACGACTACATTTTCATGATAAGCACATCCATCACGCACTGACGCTCCATCGACTCCCTGAAACATAGAACTTTCATTAGTATGTATAATAATATCGAAAACACAAAATGTACTTGGGGACCAATACCCACGTACATCTCAATAGCAAAACACGAATGAACGCTTTGTGTAGAACATTCAAACGACAATTATTCACGCATTGTTGATCTAGTTAGATGGAACTGTCAAGATCCATACCTCGGGCTCCTCATAGACTTCCATTGATGATATTATTGAAGATGATGCTTCAGTGACTCCCTGAAACACAGTAATTGCATTAGTATGGTTTTCTATTTTGATAAAAAGAACAGAAACTTTGTGCAGGCGTGAACGGCTCATCTAAATAGACCTGCACAAATGATCAGTTGTCTAAAATAAATAATGGATATGTAAATATGATTCGATTTGCTTGATCGTTGGAAGTGTCACCACCCAGAGATCTGCATCAACTACTAGGGGTGATGTTCTTGTAGAAGAAGCTCCGTCATCTCCCTGAAACATAGTACTTGCGTTAATAAAGAAGGAAGTATAGTGGATGTAATCACGTCATATGATTTCGCTTGATCGAACTGTCAGTATCCATACCTCGAAATGCATAAGAACATCAAGGGACGATGTAACTGCGGTGCACACTTCTGCAAGCTGTTGCGCCGACCCGTAACTGCATGCTCCCCCTTCTTCTTGGACTAATGCTCCATCTACTCCCTGAAACATAGGACTTTCATTAGTAATGAACACAAAATTGAAAAAAGAAGACACATAGGAGGGCGACGGAACTGTCCTGAAACGTACCTCGAGTATCTGAGTGACATCAACGGTAGTCGTCAATACGTTGGACTCCTCAGCATCTCCCTGAAAGACAGTACTTGCATTATTTTGGATAACACTAATTATAACTGAAAACAAAGACTAGAGGACGAGTACAAGGGTGTACCATTAGGTAACATAATTACACGATAAATTAAAACTATTGATTTACATGCCTAAAACAAGTCAGTGGCAGAATAGCCAAGTATGATTACCCGATAGGCGCTTGAAGTGGCTGATGACTGCAATAACGACACGGATGGAGAATCTTCCGCCTTCATATTGAGTGGATACATAAATGGGGAAATTATTGTTAGCTAATGCTACACACTACCTACCGCAAGGCCAAGAGATAAATACGTAAACTTGACTCACCAGTGGAGGGATGTGGACGAATAGAGTGGGAATAGCGGTTGAGAGCAATTTTCGCCTAGCTCGCGGTGTGTTCTTCTTTATTAGCAATGATGTGGAGTACATGTCAGAGGTAAAGTGCCTGCTGCAGATGCGGTATCGATCACCCCTCTTGTCCGCAAAGACCTCTAGGACTCTACTTTCAAGCTCAGACGGTGGATATCCGCAATATCGGACCCATTCTCTTATCTGATCTATTGTCTTAGGGAAAACATGCATTATAGTACCTTCAGATTTATTATGGGTCTTCGAAGGGCAACCGCCAATGGAACAGGCAGGCATTGTGGAAAGTTCTGAAAAGTAAAGATCAACAATTCTCTATGAATACCAATGTAAACTCAGAACATGTGACTAGTTCCTTGCATGTACTGTCTTGAACGAAAAGAAATTGGACGCAAAATGATTATGGTACATGGCCTTACCTTGACGAACAAATAGTTAGATGCAGGGATCAGAGTAGTTTCTTGTCGTAAAACAGGGAGCAGTTCACAGGTTGCAAACTGACGAGTTTCCTCGAAGTGGTCACGGAAGTTCACAGAGACGAAGAGCAGATAACCAGCACCTTCACGGGTTGACTAGCAAAGCGCAAAGAAGTGCTCAATAGAAATATGAAGTGGGTTATAAAGAATTCGAAACAGGTATGTGTTTGTGAATGAATGACGTGTATATGTCGTGGCATTATGTGGATTGCAGGGGGCCGTCCAGCGTGAGGGGGGATGCTTGGCAGGAGACACGGGGTCTGGAGGTAGACATGGGAACAACAACCCATGCTCTATAGACCACTTTGAAGTGTACATGGTCTTTGGCACCTCTTGGCCTTTAACGCTCCCTGACTGCTCCAGTTGCCAGCACAAGTACCCCGGTGCGAACTGCCTTTGATAGGGCGGGGGGTGGATTGGGGCGGTGGTCGTGCAGACAAGACACAGGAAGACTCGTGAATGGAGACACACTTATGTGGATTGCAGGGGGCCGTCCAGCGTGAGGGGGGATGCTTGGCAGGAGACACGGGGTCTGGAGGTAGACATGGGAACAACAACCCATGCTCTATAGACCACTTTGAAGTGTACATGGTCTTTGGCACCTCTTGGCCTTTATCGCTCCCTGACTGCTCCAGTTGCCAGCACAAGTACCCCGGTGCGAACTGCCTTTGATAGGGCGGGGGGTGGATTGGGGCGGTGGTCGTGCAGACAAGACTCGTTTGCCGCAGGGCCTCACCAAGGAGAGGCCATCTAACTGCATGTAAGAGGCTGGCTGCAGGATCTAGTACATGGAAGGCAGGGGGGTGAGTTTATAAATACCTCACCCTCCCAGGAGAATATATGGGTGCAGTTCACCCTGGAGACCCTGGATGCCTAGGCAGTTAGTCAGCAGCAGGCTGGCCTGTGGTGGCAAGGCGGCACGGGCCAGAGGTGGTCATCTCTGTACCCGGTGCCCAAAAGGATGATTTATTATGATCAACCATATTTACCTATAACCATGTTTTGTATCAATAAAATACAACGGCCTTCCTTTTATTGCCAACGCTTGAACAAATCAAAACAACCATTGTTAAAATATATATTGGGTTTTATTTTGGATCTTAATTTCAATTGAACATAAATAATAAACATTACACATTGTAAATTTGCGGTTGCAGCACATCCAGGGAAAATCCGCGGTATTGTCCACTGTCGCTGGGGAAATGTTGTCTAATGGCAAGTACCGCACAGGCAGGTATTACTCTCCGAACGCGGTGTCCGAGCCTCCCGTGAAGCCACCAAGTGAAGCAACGATAGGCCACCAGCCTGTACCACCTGTGAAAATGAAAGATGCAAACTGTATTAAAATGACAAAACTTTCTTATCACTGTCGATTCAGGTAAAAAATGTCATTCTGCTTTGAAAAAAATTCTATCTAGAAAATGCACAATATGGAACCAATTTACATGCATTCGAATGATATGTAGATGTAATTTTATATGTGGGAGACGACCATGACATAGTAGTGGCATCACTGACATCACAACCAGAGTATACTTACTCGTTACTCGGATTACGCGGACGAACAGTGCCGCGAAGTTCGTGCATAAGCACCATCATCATCCTCAACACGGTCCGTGAGAGGCAGGCTTCCCTGAACTCTGGCAGCTCGGTGATGCATTGCGGACTTGGCTCGCCTTCCGAAATGTAGGCCAAGCACCCGGAATTTTCACGGCAGCAGCAGTTCTCCTCCTCAGTTGGCATTAGCTCGCACCGATTGCATGTGCACCAGGTGGAGACGCCGTCCATGCGACATGGTCCAGGCTCTTCATCTGTTGACTGGTCCTCCCAACTGCCGTCCGAATCCCCATCGTTTTCGCGTGCTTGCCTTTCCAGTAGTTCTTCCTCGGTGTACTCGGGCTCGTACATATACGGCATTATTGTAGCCATTATGTGGTAAAGAAAGTAAAATAATTTATAGCGGTGGTACTGGTATCTGTTCACATGGGCTACAATCAACGAAGGTAGGTGACCAGAGCACAGAAACGAGTCACAGAATACTCAAAGTAACACAGAGAGAGGAATGGATTCGAAAATCTGCTGCTGTGTGTTGTGAAACGGTCTGTTTATACTTATTGAGGAAAGAGGCGTCCTGCCATTTCCATGGCGACACTTCATTAGCTGAGGCGCAGCGATTGTTGACACGAAACGGGAAATGGGCGGTACGCGTCTGCTGATGTCAGGCTCAGGGGCGGGGGATTTGATTTAGTGCCGCAAAAGCAGGTGAGCCAGGGCGATGCGGCAAGTGAGAGGATTATCATAAAATGGCGGATGTTTTCGAGTGCGTTAATGGACGAAAAGTCGGGTAAGGTCCATAGGAAAGTTTTCTACGATCTACCGATTTATGCTTAAAAACACATGGCCGAACCATAGGAACAATAAAAAAAAAGTCCCGGAACTATCCTTTAATGAGTCAGCCCTGCCCGAAACTGGTATGAATGTAGTGTGGAGTGCTGAATGGCTGGGTACCTGTTCCAGTCCACATCCCTGCTGAATCCCCTTCTGAATTATTGGCTTCCTGAGCCTGGCTCAGCAGTGTGAATGAGAGACAGAACAGTATATCCTGGGACCACTCACTTACTGGAATTATTCAGAAGCTGAAGTCAAACTTTGATGCTTACCTTGAAGCCCAGCTGGAAGAAGAAGGCTTTGCTGCTGCTTTCCTTCGACGCAATCCGAAAGCTGTTGTGTCTCCAAGAACTGATCCAAGAGAGGACCTATCTAGGAGACCTCTTCCCGAGCTACGAGGGAATAGTGTGCACCAGCTAAACCTTCTCCAAGGCTCCCTGGAAGTCAGTCATTGAAAGACTGCCGACCAGAGACAGGGACCTCCGAGGAATCTGAAGTGAAGCACCCGGACATTGAAGTCCATCGTCGTCGATGACCGAGGTTCGGAGGACCGCTGTAACCTCATTGACTGGAGCCGTAAACGCTCCATTGCCAAAGGCATTTGAATCAAGGACTCCCTTGCTCATCACCGTCGACCGCTTTGTACGGCCGGAGAAAGTCTAGGTCGCAGACGAACCGAGGAGAATCCGCTGGTGGGTTTCCCACCATCTAAAGTCCTCAAAGACGCCAAGGAAGATCAGGAAACCAGCCGTGGTCGAGTCCCAGTTGCCGACGCCAACCGCCGACGACCCGATGCCCTTGCTGGGCCTATGTTCTTCATTGATCTGCTTTGCGGCAACAAACTATCGTTGTCAAGGTCCAGCGCACACCTCATCTTCTGGCACTGCGAAGGCTGAAGCTGCCGTCTCAACAACATTGTTGCCTTAAAGGGAGTTCACTCAAGAAGGATCCGTCGATGACCCGTCGCTGAACTCTGCTAAACCATGTACATTGGGGTAGTAGAACATTTTTAGAAGGGAACAAGACTCTGCTAAACAATATATGGACTGGGCTTGTCAATATACTTTATTTACAGGTTGCCCAGGTGGGGGGATCCTCACACAGAGCTGTGTCTTGGGTAGGGGAAAGTATTATGTCATTGTTTAACCCAACTTGTTTTCCTCCTATGTCTGGTGTTGGTTCGCATTGCTATAACACTTGTATGTCATTGCAACTTTCTACAGTTGGTGCATTTTAAAGGAGTCAAGAGTGAATTGGATTACCACATAGATATTGTACATATTTATCATTTTAGTATTGGTTGAGCACAACGTGTGTTATTGTGTGTGTATATATTCTCAACCTTATTTATATAAATGTGTCATCACTAACATAGTGTGTGGACATTCCTTTGTGAGGGCTTAGGTACTACACTGTACTTAAGAACCAGCCTGGATCACCTCCTGAGAGCTTAAGCCTGGATTGCTTGTCCATTGCTACCAACAATAGAGAAACTTGGCTGGGGTGCTCTGTGCTTCTACTCTACCATATAGAGGGCAAGAGTACAGATAACCCCCCCCCAGTCTTTACGCTGGGAATCCAACTCGGGTGAAAATGCTTACCCTGTTTTATCAACCCGAAAACTGGGTCTCTCTGTTGCCCACTGCGGAATTCACCTATAATAACACGTTACATTGCGCCATTGGCATGAGCCCTTTCTATTGTACCTACGGGCAACACCCTCATACCATCTTACCTGAGTCTACAATGTCTTCCAACATACCATCACTGGAGGACTCTTTGGCTCTTATCACAGGCGCCCCCAAATCCGCCAAAAGGAGTCTTCAAGACAGCAAAAGAACTTACAAGAAACAGGCAGACAGACTGCATTCAGAAGGCCCTGAATGGAGTGTTGGTTCCCGGGTCTGGCTCTCCACTAAATACCTTCCATGATGGGTACATCCTTCCAAGTTATCACCTTGTTTCTTAGGACCTTTCAAGATCCAGTCCAAGATCAACCCTGTGGCCTTCCACATCAGCCTACCCAGAATCCTTTGACGCATTCATCCAGTGTTCCATTCTTCCCTCTTGCACCCTGTAGTTACTGATGCGGCAGACCGCCCCATTCCTTGCATCCCCTCCAGACCCAAGCAGACATCTGAGGAGTATGAGGTTTCTCAGATTTGTGAATCCCCGATTTTGCAGGGGGAGATTAGAGTATCTGGTCAATTGGAAGGGTTACCCAACTTTGGAGAATTCCTGGTAATGTTGGTCCTGTGTACATGCTCCTGGTCTGGTCCGAAACATCCACTGGTCCGAAACATCCACAGAGCCCACCCTGGCAAACCGGGAATCCCCAGGGGCAGAAGGGGGCATATTGTCATGCTCCTGGGCAACTGCCACTTGTGAAATCAATGGAGGATTTGCCTCCATTGATTGTTCCATCACCACTTTCTACGCTTCCCTGAGAGCGGTCTAGACATTTTCAGCATTGCAGCTGCCGGGAGGTTCTTATTCCCATTCCTCCCGGCGGTCGGCGCATTGCAACCCAGGTATCTTTTCCTGTTTGGGTTCTACATGCTATGTTTTCCACTTTCAGCTTTCTGCTGTTCCCGATTGCCTTTCTTTCGCCTTTTTCTGCTTTTCTTTTCTCACCACTTGCGGCTATCTCTCTCTCCCTTTTCCGCTGCTGCTTCTTTAACCCTCGTGCGGGTCTGCGCCATGCTCTCTCGCTTGGTCCGTGGCCACTCCCTCTCTCGCTGTTTTTTCCTTTGGTTTCATCTCCCTCTTGCCTGCTGCACTTCGGTGCTGAACCTTGCGTCCAGTTCTCTCCCATTCTGGACTGCCTTACATTCTCTTCTGGCTCACACAACTGTTTTCCTTGTGTGTTTTTCTGGCTGCTGCCGTGCAATTTCTCATCTCTTCTCCCTCTAAGGAACTCAGTGCCCTCTCCTAATCGTATGGCCTGACCTCCCTGGCATCTTTCCCCCGTTATTCACGTTATTCAGCCCTGGGATCCAATCTGCCTCAGGAATCGTCAGTGACGGATATTGCCTCTCCTTGGATCATCTTGGAGCACTTCCAGCTGCTCAAACCTTCAACAGTCAGGGCTTCTTTGTGTTGGAGGAGGCTTTCCCCCCTATTTCTGATATCCTAGAAGCGAGGTCACAGGCCTGCAAGTTCCATATCAGGTCACTGTGGCTTCCTTTCGAGGTAGACCATACCTCCATAAAAAAAGGACTACAGGATCTGAGGAGGGAAGAAATTGCCAAAACCAAGTTCCAGCAGTTCAGGTGAGGAGGAGGAGGGAACCTTTGAAACTGACTCTGAACAGTCCAAGTTTGACACCCTCCTCTAGATGAAACACATTTGGTACTCCTGCAGAGACTTCCGTAGTGTCCCTTGGGGAGTCTGACCAGTATGTACAAGTACTGGCTACTATCCCGCAGAATAACTACAGAGAAGTGTCCTCCTGAATGGCCAGCTTTCTACTGGTTTGAGAGACACTAGGGCAAGTATGACAGTGGTGGACAGGACCCTGCTCGTGCCAGAGGACTATATAGAGGCTCCTCTGAGAACTACCAGGTTAGCTGGTGGACCTCCCAAATTATGTCTTGTAGCCCTAGTCACCATCACAATTGCGGACAAGACACCAAAGCTTCCCGTCCTGGTGCAGGACAACGTGCCTCCCCACATCTTGTTGGGAAATGATTGAGTAGATTTGGGGTTGATCTCTGATGGGCAACCCCTGACTGCTGCTGCAGTCACTAGGTCTCAGGTCACAATAGGCCTGACTGTTAGTTAGTTACCCAAGCCAAAGAGGAAACCCAAGGCGAGAAGGAAGAGCAAGAGGACTTCCTCTGTGAAGGGGGCTCCTTCTCTTCCTGCTGTTTCAGCAGCACACACTGGGATTCAGGCTCTGGGTGGGCTGGGTGCAGTAGTAACCTGAGACTCAACTCCTGAGGGAGAAGATCCAGATGACCCTCCTGCGGGAGAGGTACTCAACCCGGAAGATCACCCTGACCTTCAATGCCTGCTGGGTGAAGGGGGCCCTCTATGGGAGACCTCTGCAAGGGTCAGAGAGAGTGCCACTCTCTCAAGGGTCTAATAAAACAGGGCCAGGCCTAGGCACAAGATGAAGCGCCTAGGTCGTTCAAGATTTATTGGGAGGGTGAGTCCATTAAGCCTGAACCTGGGGCCCTCAAGAGATTGGTGGTACCCCGGGTTTACAGGCCCTTCCTACTGCAGTTGTCGCAAGAGGTGCCTTTAGCTGGTCATCTTGTTAGTAAGAAGACTAAGCAAAAGCTGTCTGCAGATTTCTACCAGCCACGGATGGGAGTAGAAGTGGAATCCCACTGCCAGACCTGTCCCACTTGTCAGCTGTCTGGCAAGACTGGAGGCAGTGTCATTGCCCCATTGCAGTCTTTGCCAGTGGTGGGCACACCATTCGAGACGATAGGCATCGACATTGTTGCTCCACTGGACCTGCACACACCAGGTGGACACTGGTTCATTTTTGTCCTGGTTTATCATGCCACCAGGTACCCTGATGCTCTAACCCTTCAGACAATTACTGCCAGGGTGGTTGCCAGGGCTCTCCTCTGCATTTTTACCAGAGTTCATTTCCCTAAAGAGGTAGTCTCTGACAGAGGATCAAACTTCATGTCTAGTTACATGCAAGCGATGTTGAAGGAATGTCGTGTGACATATAAGGTCTCCACGCCTATCATCGCAGACCAATGGTCTGGCGAGAGGTTCAATAAAACTCTTATGGGCATGCTGGGTGCTTTGTAAGAGCCCCTGAGGAGGAAATGGGATCTCGTCCTACCATGCCTGCCTTTTGCCTATAGAGAAGAAGAGGGTGTTGGTTTCGGCCCCTTTGAGCTTTTCTTTGGACATCTTGTGAGGGGGCCCCTTGCCTTAATCAGAGAAGGTTTGGAAGCCACCCCTCCAGTTCATACCAAGCAAGTGGGGGACTATGTGTTAGGCCTCAGAAGGAGAACAGCACAGATGATGGGCTAGGCATCAGCGAATTCCAGGGCAAGCCAAGAATGAAACATGCTGGCATGACCTTAAGGCCTCACAAGTGGATTGGACTCCAAGACAGGAGATCATTGTGATGTAGCCTACCAAGCCTCGCGCTTTGGCAGATAAGTGGACTGGACCCTTCTGGATAATCTCCAAGATGGGTGAAGTCAACTATCTGGTTGACATGGGAGTCCCTGGCATAGCCCCCCAGGTATTCCACGTTAACAGGCTCAAGCCTTTCCACAGGCGAGAGGAAGTTTCATGTCTTCTGCTAGCTTTAGAGCAAGAGGAGAATGAGAGTGAGGCCCTTCCCGATTTGTTGCATAGCAACCCTCAGGATGGCTCAGTGGAGAGAGCACACCCGGCAGTATGCCCCTCTGTTCGCACTGACACCAGGCCTCACCCCGTGGTGCAGGCACAAAATTGTCACCGGTGACAGTGTACCTGACAAAAGCAGATGCTATCGTATGTCAGACATGATTAAGAACCACCAGGGGGGGGTGTGGCTTCGCCAAAGAGAGAGGAATGGTGCGGTAGGAGCTCCCATTTCTTCTCCACCACTGACGGTAACTGTGCCGGAGTAGTGTCATGTGAAAGCTCCATAACATCCATCTGGAGCAAGGAAGGGACGGGGCACTGAATGCCAGTAGCCCTTGGACCCGAGCGCCCTACCGTCCATACTTATGTGGTCCTTGGTACTCGACCGCGTTGGGAAGGAAAATGGCGGCGGCTCTGTCCCGGAGCTTCGGAAGTACCAGTTCTGCTAGGGAATGCATCTCAGTGCACTCCCCATAACTAAAGGAATACAGCGAAGCTAGCCGTCGGAGAGGGGTTGCCAACGCTGGTGCTCAGCATCCTTGGAGGAGCAGCAGACCCGCCTGTCTGCTCAGCCCAACCGGGTGGCCACTCGACTTGTCGGTAGCAACCTTGAGGCACCACAGGCGGAATCCTATCCGGGGACGCAGGGAGTGCAGAGCTAAGTCTGCTGCGCTCTGTGTCTGTCCCAAGCCACGACCAGAGTCGTTTCATCAGCCCTGGGGGCTCCCGGCTTCACCTACACATCGCAGCACCGTTGTGGGGCAGGCAGCCGCAAGTAAGCACAAGGGCTGGAGCCCACTACACTCAGGGTAGGTGTGGGGCCCCGGGGAGTGGGTGATTCGGCCGAGTTCCCTATGCCGTGCCCCCTCCCTCCGCTCCAGTGGAATAGCAGCTCTGACCTGGCGGGGGCTGGCACCCGTATCCATACTTTCACACCCCCGTCGGGGGGCTTGGCTGTCGGTGGGTGGATCGCCTCTTCTGGATCATACTAAGTGCCTCCCCCTGCCTCTGCTGGGAGGCGCGTCACCTCTACTCTACTCCAGTCTCCCGGGGGTGTGGGGCCCTCGGGTGTGGCACCCTGTCGGAGTTGACCACCCTAGCGATACACGACCCCAGCTGCTGACGGGCCCTCTAACGCCACACATCCAAAGCCACCTCCAAGCCTCCAGACCCCGCTTATTGATATCTTGACTCTTTCTGGACAGTGGTGCTGGGAGCCAAACAAACATTTGTACTTCTCATACCTGGAGCCCCCCCCCTCCCAAATCTGCATAATTAGGGCGGCTAGTAGATGCCCTGACTGGCAAGTCCCGGATTATAAGCACTGCCACAGCGTCTCACACTAGTAACTGCAGCTTCGTCTGGGAGTGAAGCCGGGTCCCCAGTCTTTGAATGCCAGTCCCCCCTGGTTGTAATTGGGGCCTGAGATTAAGTGCTCAGGGAGGTGGGCTTACCAATGACATAAGTGAAAGCCTGAGCTACTAGTGCTACCCCGCTCTGGGGTCCTCGCCCACCCTCCACTCTCCGTAACAGCGCCCTACCAGAAGGGTACCCCCCTAAGGAGGCCTGCCCATTCAGGGTTAAAGGGAGAAAGATGGCTAAAGATGGGAGAAGCATCAAACAACTGGACATCACTACCTTAATGTCTCAGTCCACTATTGAGAAATCGAAATAAGGGGACCCAATGGAATCACAGTCGACGGAACTCCCGGAGATGGTGGCGGAATCCTCTTCATCCCAACCGGTCCCAAAATCCGACTTGCAGGAGTTCCTAGAAACCATGACGCAGGAATTTCATAAAGGAAATGAAGAGATCTTGGGCAAAATCTCCAAACTGGATCAGCGGATTGCATCGGTGGAAGGCAGAACAGCGGAGATGGAGTATGCTCTGTGCGAACAATCATTTGAAGCAGAAGGAATGAAGGACAGATTGGCAGCTCTTGAAGCCAAATGTGACTCCCTGGAGGCCAAATAGGAGTACACAGAGAATCGTTGAAGGCGTAATAATATTTGCTTGAGAGGCATTCCTTCCTCGATCTCGGATGCAGAACTGGAATGCTACACTAAGGACCTTTTCCGTTTCATCATCACGTTGCCTGATGACTCTCCACTGGAAATAGAGCGTACCGAAAAAGATCCCGGCAAGCCTTCTCTGGGCCCCCGGATGTCTAGCAAAGGTCCATTTCTTCAAAGTCAAAGAAGAAATTATGAGGGAAGCCAGAAGCTCTAGACCCATACAATTTAGGGGAGCAACCATCCAACTGTACCAGGACCTTGCTAACACCACTCTCCTGAAACAAAAGGCCCTGAAACCTCTAGCGGAATGGCTGAGAGACAAAAATGTCACATACCACTAGGGCCTTCTGACTGCCCTGATTTTCACATGAGAGGGCAAACAAACTCAAATCTCCTCACCAAAAGCAGCTGACAGGTTTCTGGGGGTTGGAGTGGAGAACAAGGGTTCAGAAATGGAGTCTGCCATCAAGGGTCACGCAGTCACACAGAGAACCCCACTAGAGGCACCTGGTCAAGAGTAAGCAGGAGATGCCGCCTCCGGGCCCCACCCCCCAAAGACAAACAATAAGGACCCAGACTGAAGGGAGCAACTAGTCAGGAATAATCATTCTTTTTTCTTCAAAGCCCCTCCAACGATCAGGAAATCTTTGTCAGAATCTTAGAAGTGGAACTCTTGGCCCATTGGTCCTACAACCTAGGGGTCTCCTCTGTCCTCCGGCATCCTATAAGCCTGGGGGGCCTTGCACTTGGCCCAACAATGGGGCCGAACCTGAGGTCGAGGTTTTGATCAAGACATTAGCAGAGGGAAGCACCTCTCCAATGTTGGCTAGAATTTATGCTGTTTATTCTACGTTTTGGCCATGTTGGCCTTTGGTTGTCGGTGGTGGGGAGGAGCCACATACCCTGTTGGTATAGGGCTTTTCCCGAAAATGTTGGAGGGGAGGGGATGGGTAAGAGAGGAGCAGGGGGAAGAGGAGGTTAAAAGTTGAATTATTGGGGAGTACATTACTTCAGGTAATCAACACAGTTCAAGACATCAAGATCCTCATGGGCAACATCCGACTATCCACACACAGGCAGTTCACTCACGCCTCAGGCACTTTCAAGTGTGCTCTCACTAGCAGAACACATGGGCTCCAATAGTAAAAGTGAAATTAGGATGCTAACGTGAAATGTGCAGGGGCTCAACCTTCCGTGCAAGAGGAAATCAGTGGAGAGTAGATTGAATCAACTTGCAGTCGACAAAGTATGCCTGCAAGAGACCCACCTGCTTCAAATGGATGAACACAGAATTAGGTCCCAGAGATTCACGAAAAGATATTTCGCTTCCGCTGGGGCAAAAAGGGGAGGGGTTGCGATAATGCTTAGTGAAAATGTGCCCCTTACCAAAGTTACAGTGAAAAGGGACCCTAAGGTTAGATTCTTATTATTCAAGGGCCTCTTCATCGAACAACCACTTACCAATGCCTCCATCTATGCCTCAAATACTGATCAGGAGAAATTCTTACAAATCCTAACATGGTATTCACGGAAGGTCACCTCTTGATTGGGGGGGACTTCAACACAGTACCGGATCCCCAAATTGACAAAACCCTTCCCCCTACTAGGGAGGACTTCTCCCGGGCTCTGGGGCTGTTGAGCTTTTTCAGGGAAACTGAAACAATTGACGTTTGGAAGGCAGCTAACAGGGGAGAGAGGCTGATTTTACGTTCTACTCTTATGCTCATAAGGGCTTCTCTAGGATAGACCTCCTCCTCATGCCAAGCTGTCTATTCCCCTGTCTGGGAAATGTCCAAATACACACGATGCTCCTGTCGGATCACGCCCCGGTCACAGCTGACATTCGGATCCAGGGTTCCCCACTGGTGCCCCAAAAATTCTGGAAATTGCATGATTCTACTCGCCTAGATGGCGTCATAAAAAGAGAATTTACTTTAAAGAGAACACGAATAGGGACACTTGAATAGCAATGATTTGGGACGCAATGAAGGCGGTGGCTCGGGGAGCCTTAATCAGTGCATTGGCAGAACAAAGAAGGTATTCCCGCTTACATGGTGCTAAATTGGAAACAGTAGTTGCAGACCTGGAGAAGGAAAATAAGAAGAGGCAAACGAGGAAGGGGGAAAGGGAACTTAAAAAGCCAAAATTGCCCTGGATATGTTCAGGGCCTACAGATCAGCTAAGGCTCTTGCTTATACAAAACAATTCTACTATATCAAGGGGAATAAGGCAAACTGTGTCATAGCACAGAAATTGAAAAGGATTCACACTAGAAATAATATCCTAAAATTAAAAGGGGATGACTGCAAGACACGGTACTCCGAACAGGAAAAATGGGACCTTATGGGGGATCATCATAGAAACATTATGGCAGGGCCCCTTTTAGATCGGGAGGCCCAAAGGAAATATTTAAGCCCCAATGATCCCTCTTTCTCATGGGACCTCCTGGCCTCCCTAGAGCAGCTAATCTCGATGGAAGAATCGATGGAAGCAATCAAATCTCTAAAGAATTCGGGCCCGGATGGCCTAACAGCCAAATTATACAAGGCATACTCACATATTCTTTCCCCGCACATCACTGCCTTATTTGACTCCTTTCTTATAACAAAAACGGTCACTCAATCTATGTTGGAATCCCTCACTATACTCACCCCCAAGCTGGGTAAAGACCCGGAACTCTGTTCCACCCATAGACGTATCACACTAGCCACAGTCCTCACAAAACTAATAGATCCTGACCAAACAGGTTTTATTCCAGGCAGAAGCACCCACGACAACACCAGGCTCACAATTGACCTGATAGAGTCAGCAACGAGAATGGGGGTGAAAATGGTAGTCATATCTGTAGACACCCATGAGGCATTTGATCTGTTGGACTGGGGCTATATTGAAGCAACTCTCGTGCACTTTGAGTTCGGCCTGAATTTCATACCCTGGGCAATGTCTAATTACCAAACCACGTCCACCTCACCTAGAGTAAATGGGATAAGGACAGAGAAGATTCTCATAACCAGAGGCACCCGGCAGGGATGCCCTCTATCCCATCTCATCTTCTCCCTTTCAATGGAACCATTTGCAGGCAAGCTGCAACACAACACTAACATAAGGGGACTCATGGTGGGAGGCAGGGAATTCAAGACGGCTCTATATGTGGACGGTGTCCTCCTCACAATGACCCAGCTAGATGAATCAGCTAAAGCCATCTTGTGGGAAATTGAGGCCTTTGGGGGTGTCTGGGTTTCAAGTGAATTACGCTAAATCCTCTGCCCTGGCAATAAACATCCAGCACAAATAAAAAGAAACACTTGCCCCACTTATCCCCATTCCCTCGGCGACTTCCAGTTTGGGATACCTAGGGCTCCAAATTCCCAATAAAATATAATGCACTTATCAACTCAACTTTCCACCCTTATTCAGGGATTTGCAAAAAAGACCTAGAATGGTGGGAAAAGCAGGAAATCTCATGGTTAGGGAGAATATCCGCAGTTAAAATGAATATTGTCCCTAGAATCATTTACCACAGCTCCGTCCTTTCTGTTAGTATCTCAGAATCAGACGTGCGGAAACTACAGAAGAGTGTAATTAAATGTATCTGGTGGGGGAAGAAACCGTGTATTGCCAGACAGATTATGATTTGCTCTAGGACTCCGGGTGGTCTGGGCGTCTCGGACATAGCCAGATACTGCAGGGCAGCCCAGCTTTCTCATGCATTTGCCTGGGAATCTTTGACAGACCATCCCCACTGGAAACTGATCGAAGAAGCATGGTGCTCCGTCCCACTCTCATCTCTCCCCCACATTCCTCCCGCCAGGAACCCAACGGAACCTAAACACCTCACAGCCACAAGAAACACTGTTACAAATTGGAAACAAGCAGCTCGCAAATGGGGTTGCACGGGCACGATAGGTCCTCTCACCCTGATTTGGGGTAATCCAGATTTCTACCCTGGAATCCCCCCCGGCAGCTTTACCCTGTGGCAGACAGGCGGCCTGAAGAGGTTGGGGGACTTCCTGCAAGGGCGCTCCACCTTAACATTCACAGAAGTTCAATATCCCGGAGACTGAGCATTTACAATATGTACAAATTAGACACTGGACATCTCAGGGTGAAATCAGAGTAAGGGGCGGGAGGGACTTTACCGCACTGGAAAGGACTCTAACATCCTCTGCTCACAGGGGCAACATCTCCACCGTCTACCGATTGTTGGACACGTCTGACCCCACTAGGAAGGAGAAATACATGATTAGCTGGGCATGATTAGCTGGGAGAAGGACCTGGGGCGCTCCCTGGAAATTGAGGACTGGGGAAAAATGTGGGGAAGATTGCACAGCAGCACTAAATGCATTACGAGCAGGGAACGGGGATACAAGTTGTGCTATAGGTATGATGTGACCCCTGAACTGCTACATAAAAGTGACCCCTCTATTGTGTCAGTTTGCTGGAGGAGATGTTCCGATACTGGAACGCTGTTTCACCTGCTCTGGACCTGCCCAAAAGCAAGGTGCTTCTGGAAAGCAGTCTTGGAGCCCACAAGGCTGATCACGGGATTAGGAATCCCCTGGGACACTTGGGTGGTATTATTAGGGGACACCAAGGAGGGAGCATTTCCTTTAATGGGCCAGATAGCCAAACTAATCACGCACTTATTGACGTCTGCTAAAATCTCTATCGCCCGTCTTTGGAAACATCCAGAGGATCCATCCCTGGTGATCTGGTGGTCCAAATGTTGGGACATTGTGGTGTCGGAGAAGATCACTGCTCTGCAAATGGGGGACATTACAAGCTTTCCGAACATTTGGGCCTCCTTCATGGAATAATGGAATACGCTGAGAAGTACCCCACACTGACCTGTCGGCCCGCCATGATTCGCTGGCTCACATAGTCCACCAAACAGCGAATTGTCTATGGAACCTTTTGAAATCCCCTCCATGAACAGTAGGGGGGTTCCGAACAAGGCTAAGGCCCCTCCCACCTAATGGACAATGGCTCCTTCCAGGTCACGGCCCACTTTGTATAATTGCCTGTGTGTGATGTTCATGTTGTGGTAACTGATGGATTTGCACCATTCTGTTGTTCTTGTTGTTGATCTAAAGGATATTGTTTAATAACAATAAAAATTGTTTTGTTTAGAAGAACCACATTCAGATTGAGGACGCCAAGATGTTGGGTATGGCTGTAATTGAACCCTCAACCAGTCCCTGGTCCAGTCCAGTGGTCCTTTTACCTAAGGCAAGTTCCCAGGTAGGTACCAAGGTTTGGAGGTTCTGTTTGGACTACAGAGGAGTCAATGCCAAGACTGAAGCGCCCCCATTGCCCAGAGCTGAAGAACTCATGGACACCACAGGTGATGCCATGTTGTAAGCACCTTTGATCTTACCTCAGGCTATTGGCAAATAGCTCTGATGGACCAGGCCAAGGAGAAAACTGCGTTCTCAACACCCGAGGTGGTTTACCAGTTTAGAGTCATGCTTATTGGGTTAAAGAATGCACCTGCCACCTTCCAAAGGTTGGCCAATCATACGCTTAGTGGACTGGAGGCCTTTTGTGTGGTCTATCTAGATGACATTGCTGTTTCCAGTTCCACTTGGGAAGAGCATTTGACTCATTTGGATTGGGTGTTGGAGGCCTTGCGAAGGGCTAACCGCACTATCAAGGCCACCAAGTGCCAGATAGCTCAGGGGAAAGTCTCTTACCTTGGCCAATAGGTAGGAGGGGGTCATATCCAACCTCTCCCCAGTAAGGTACAGGATGTACATGACTGGGAGACTCCCACTACTCAAACCCACGTGAGAGCTTTTTTGTGCCTCACTGGGAATTACCAGAACTTCATAGCGTACTATGGAACCATAGCTGCCCCTCTGACAGCTCTGACATCGCCCAAGCAACCCAGGAAAGTTAATTGGACGGAAGACTGTCAGAGGGCCTTTGTTGGCTTGAAGGAAAGTCTGTGTAGGGCACCTGTGTTGTGTGCTCCTGATTAAAGCAAACCCTTTATTGTTCAAACTGATGCCTGTGACACCTGAATTGGAGCTGTCTTGTCCCAGTTAGATGACAAAGGGAGGGAATAGCTTATCATCTTCATCAGTTGGAAACTCAAAGGTAGAGAACTTAGATGGGCTACTGGTAAAAAGGAATGTTTCAGTATAGTTTGGAGCATTAGGCACTTTAAGCCTTACCTTACGGGGTCTACCTTCAAGGTCCAAACAGACCATAAGCCCTTAAAATGGCTTATGCAGGTGAAAACCCTAAACTGCTCATGTGGTCCATTTGCCTGCAAGGGCTCGAGTTCACTATTGAACATAGACCAGGGAAGAGTCATGATAATGCAGATGGTCTTTCCAGAAGGTTTGTTGACTGTCTGGATGAGGGTGTCAATCTTGTGGGAGATTATACCACCCTACCCTCAGTCTGCGGGCGGGGGACGACTGTGATGCTGGAAATGCATTGGAGGGACAGGGCCTCCATATCCTTATCCTGTACTCCCTTATGATGTGTGTTCTGTGTGGTTTTCTACACAGGAGTCCAGTTGAGACTTCTGGCAGTGCAGCTCTCCCTCTTTTTGGTTGTAGTGAACAGAGACCCTTGGGATACCCTTATATCCTAAAGGTAGAACTCTTGACTGGATCCTGCCATGCAATTTTCCCCTCCAAGAATCCCCCCTCTCCGCCTTCACTGGTCATATCACTCACTTATCCCTTTCACCTTCACCACCCTCACCACTAACACCCCTAGCATCAGCAAACCCCTTCAAATGTCAGCTAGACACACCCGAAAGCTCACTGTCGAGCTTTTAGCCCCCTCCATCCTAGCTTTACTCATCCCGCCCCCTAACAATTCCACACCAGAAGCCATTCTCGCATCTTACAACTCAGCATTGCTCAAAACATTAGACCAACATGCTCCCCTCAAAACTACCTCCCGCAAAAAACTCAATACCCAAAATTAGTTCATGACGATCTTGCGTCCCTCCGAAAAACGAAACAAGCACTTGAACACCTCTGGAGAGAAAAACCCTCTGAAACAAACAAAGTAACCTTCCAATGCTCTGCAAATTCCTAGAAAGCAGCTATTATTCACACCAAAGCTGACATCTTTAATACTAGGATCTCTAATGCTAGCTCCAATGCCAAATAACTCTTTAGAATCCTTAGAGAGATTGAATCACCAGCACCCCCCCTGACAACCTCCCTAAAGACAAAGCTTGGTGCACACTCATACAAACAACTTGCCACCAAAACACAGACACTTAGGGACAAAGCTATCCACAAAAAACACTCCTTCTACCGCTACCCCCCTTCTCCCTGGTCAGCACCCCTAACACTGCAACCCCAACCCCTCTATTCCACTTCTCCACCATCTCCCTCTCAGAAGTATGTACTACCATCCAGCACTTGAAATCCTCTAATTTTGTTGGTGATACCTGCCCAGCCCATATTGTCAAAATCTGTGCTGAACACATGTCCCCTATTATAGCCACCTTCATCAATGCAACATTTAAGACCAATTTGATTCCTTCCGCTATCAAAGAAGCTTGGGTCACCCACTCCTAAAAAAAGCCACTTTAGACCCCTCTATCCCCACTTACTATCGCCCCATCACCACAGTAGCCTACCTCCTCAAAATCCTTGACCGCACAGCATACTCTCAACTGCAAATACACTTAGAAAACCATAACCTACTAGGCACCCACCAATCTGGCTTTAGATCTAGACACAGTACCGAAACTGCCCTCCTCGACTTCAAGATCCAGCTTGACCTCATCAGGGACAACGGCAAGCTTGCCATTCTTTTGCTGTTAGACCTCTATGCAGCCTTCAACCTAGTTGATCACGAGATCCTTTGTAAACACCTCACCACGACCTTCACCTCACACCAGAAGTCACCCTTTGGATCCAATCCTTTCTTTGTGGCCGAACTACCAGAGTCTTTGCAGCCATCAAGTCAGCAGATCCCATACCTGTGTCCTTCAGTGTGCTACAGGGCTCTTGCCTCTCCCCCACCTTCTAGAACATTTATACCAAACTACTCTTTGACAAACTCAACATCCTCAACATACCTTACACCAATTTTGCTGATGACACTCAGGTCCTCCTCAGACTCTCTAGCAATCACGACACTGACTCTACACTCATCAACCATGTTTTCAGCATTATTCAAGCCTGGATGGCCACTCACCATCAATGCTTGAATGATGGAAACTCATCATCGTTGGATCCCCACATCGCCTCAAGCTCCTCAGCCCTGCCTTCGCCTCCTTCTGCATCTATGGTAACACCATCCCCGTCTCCGAACATGTAAAAATGCTAGGCATTTACTTGGAGGCAGAACAGAGCATGCAAAAACACATCAATGCTATCGCCTCCTCTACATCCTACTCTACCAAACTCATCAACATTTGCAGGAAATTCCTCACGTCCGACAACTGTCTCACCTTAGCAAGAGCCATCATAGGGAGTAAACTAGTCTATTGCAATGTCATTCTAGCTGGGACTTCAACCAAAAATCTTCACAAACTCCAACTGTTGCAAAACAATGCCCTCAGAGCAGTCTGGTACTTGAAACGCTCCGACCACATATCCAACATCAGACGGGAGGCTCATTGTCTCCCCATCAAAGCCTGCATTGAATTCAACCCCAGATGAAAAATATCTTCCTTGAGCTGTGCAAATTCACAATCAAACCATTAATAAAGTAGTATAGCGCCAAAGTAGTACCAGTGATATTGTACAGACTGGAGGCCCAACCAAAGCTTTGGGACATAGACTGGCTAAAAGTGGAAGGTCAGATTTGAAAGAGGTCCCTGGGACTGCCTAGTTGTCTTCCTATGCAGGTCCTTAGATTCAAAGTCGGCCTGAAATCATTGCAGCAACAAGTAGCCTGGAGATTGATATCTTTGTACAGGCTAATGATAATCTCGCAAAAAAATTCCCTCTATGAAGACTTCAAGTGTCATCTCCAAATGGACAGCTCTAAGATTCTCCAGCAGTTGGATGCGAAAGCTAAAAACAACCTGGCAGGAGCAGATTCATCTGTAGAAACCCTGAAAGAGAATCCCACAAAAGTAAAGAAAGAACTGGAAATAATGGATTGGATCAAAACAGGGTCGGTAATGAGGCTTGCAAAACCAAAGAACAGTTTCCTAGTAGTGGAAAAAAAACTGGGAGAACTGCCTAAATATCTGCTAAAACATCCAAGCAGCGAATCAAGATCTGTTTTTCTAAGGGAGCGCCTAAATTTAATTCATACAGGTGAGATTTTATACATCAGAAGACAAAGCCTGAATTTAATACCGTTTTGTAAAATCTGTGCAAATCAAAATAAGCAAAATCGGCACCATTTGCTCTTAGAATGTGAAGGAACTTGGGAAACCAGAAGTCTGTACTTTGGGAAATTTGTCCATAGTCTGGAATGTCTGCATTCAGAGAACATTTGGAATCGCTTGATCTCGGGGCAAAACACTGCCTTGACGATAGCAGTGGGTGAGGTTCTTTTAAAACATGGCCTGAGTCAGACAGGGGTTTGGCAGACTGGGACAAATGTTTCTTAAAGAAAAGTGGTGAAATGTAATGATAGAATTCAAAAACTGAGGAGGAGGTGAAGGTTTTTTTCTTTTTTCTCCTTTATTGTTTCATTGGGGAAATTTAAGCTTTCCTTTCTTGTTATTTGTTTGCTTCTTCCTTTCCTCTCTAAAGGCATGTCTTCTGTTGGTAGAATTGTATAAAAGAATTGCGAACTCAATGTTGATCTTAAATTGGCAGTAAGTTGGTTTTTATTATTTTGTAAAGATCTAATTTGATCAAAACAAAAAAAAAAAAAAAAAATTCAAACTCCTAGCCATCACTCATCGCTGCTTACATAACACTGCCCCCTGTTACCTCACAAACCATATCACTAAGAAACACAATCCGCGCAATCTCCCTCTTCTACTACTTCTGCCCTGCGCAATCCAAGATTCACCAGACAAAGAGCTGGGGGTTCCTGTTTCACGACCATCGCTCCCACACTCTGGAATGCCCTGCCTGAGCACATACAAGATAAACCTGCCTACGCTATCTTCCTCAAGAAATCTAAAACCTTTCTATTTAACAAATATCTGTAATGTACTGCATAACCTGCTATAAAACTGTCTTTTAACCATTTACAACATAAGCACTATTGCCATTTTACTTGTAAATGTAGGCTCTGCTAACCTGTACCTTTAGCGCTGTGATACCTCCGGGTCTGGGCAGCCACCAAAAAATACAATAAATACATAAATAAATAAATCAAATGTGGCACTCATGGGTGGGGTACAACCCTGTACCCCTAGTGTATGTTTTTGAGCACCTGTGTGTTGCCCACAGAACAGGGTATGAGTTGGTGGCAGCTCCATGCTGAATTTTGACAGGTGCTCTGAGTATCCTCCATTTTGAGATACCCAGGCCCTGCGCCATTGGAATCAGTGGATTCCTGATAGAAGGTAAGATGGCTCCTTTGGCCTCTTGGTTTCTATTGCCTGTTACCTTGTTTTCCCAAAGTCCTGCGAAGCCCTGACTCTGTCCCTTCCCATGACTGGCTGTTGGGTGGAAGAACCATATATGGTATTTTGGGGAAGTCCATGCCAGACTGGCTGGAGCCTTCCCAGTGACGGTATGTTGTGGGTGCATCCTTGGGGTGGGACCTATGTGAATAGAGTGTGTGACCAATATACATTCTATGTTATGGGTGTCAGGCTTCTGTGTGTGTGACATAATGAATGAAACAGCCCTGTCTGAAACTGACATGAATGAAGTGTGGTGTGCTGAAAGACTGGATGCTTGCCCTAATCCACATTCCTTGTTATGGGTGCCTGGGTGGAAGTGAATAGCCTGAATGCATGTGAGCCTGATTGGCTGCCTGCCCGCATGAAAGCCCTTCTGTCTGATTGGCTGACTGAGCTTGGCTCAATGGAGTGAATGAGGGACAGATGCGTATATCTGGGGACCTCTCACTTACCAATTTTTTCAGAAGCTGAAGTTGAAACTTGGAGCTGCTTATCCTTGAAGCCCAGCTGGAAGAGGAAGAATTGCTGCTGCTTTCCTTCGACGAAATCTAAAAGCTGTCAATTCTGTCGAGGACTGATCTGAGAGAGGACCTGGCTAGGAGACCTCTCCCCGAGCTACGAGGAACATCGTGCAAAAGCTGATCTTCATCGAGGTACCCTGGAAACCAGAACCGAAAGACTGTGGAGACAAGGGGTTCACAGAGAATCTTGAAGTAAAGCACCAGGATATTGAGGCCATTGTTACGTTTGGTCTGATGACATTCAGGTGAGTGTGTCTCAGAATGGAATGCTTGGGTTGAATGTTTACTCTGGTGTTGAAGGGAGCATTCCATCTTTGTCAGTTGGGGCTAGCGTTTCTGTGCTTGTCAGACCGGTGGATGTCTTTCTCCCTGTTTAATTATAACCAGATCTTGTGACCACCATCTCTGTGATTAACTACCAGTCACATGAAAGAACTCTTAATAATCAAAGATCTTGCAGCCTTCATATAATCTTAAGTACAGGATTCAACATTGGCGACGAGGATGGGATTGACAGAGAATTTGGATAGCAACGCACCTCAAAGGCTGGGTTTTACCACAAACCTGTACCCGAGGAATATGGGTGGTGCCAAAGAGTTTCAGGATGGGAGCAATGATCAGCAACAGAAAGGAAGTTGCAGCACCGTGAAAAACGGAACAGAAATGGTGTTGCAGAAAGCAACAGGCGTTCGGGTAAATGACCCAGAGCCGTGGAAAGACATCCACCGAGTCTGTGAGGTGCCCCCAGCTGATAAATCCACTTTGGAGGAGGTGTACCGAGCTCCTCACTGCCTGGTCACAGGTAGGATGGGGTGCTGTACTGGCGGAGGTAATATTCAGCACATTGAGATTTTTGGGGTGGAAGTGCTGGTGTTCCGTCTCCCAACGTATGGTGGGAGGAGCGCCAAAGGAGTGAGCGGACGCTGGGGGATTATCCAACAAATGTGGGTGACACATTCTGTGTCAAATGGAGGTTGTCCTGACCACCAATCAGGTCTGACAGGAGCTCTGCAGCTGTCGAGTGCAAAGGGACCAATGATGATGTCACCGTTCAGAGGGACAACGTCTTCCGCCATGGAAAGTGACGGTTGGTCTGGTGACGCTGCCCTGGTTGATTTGAATACTGGTGGAGTACAGCGGTCTGTTTCCATGGCAGATTGCACTTATCTTAAAGAAACAAGAGTGCAAACCCAGCGGTGACGTAAGAGGAAGCAGGCAACGGGGCCGGTCTTGAAGTCTCGTATTGGTGTTCCTGTACGGATGTTATGATTACTGTCAACAATGATGACTATGCCGGAGTTCATGTCTCGAGTCCAAAGGGTGGAGGTGTTTTGAGAGACAATTTGGATGAATCAGCCAATTGTTTTGGAGGTACTGTAACCATGTTGACAAATGAGTGGCAGGAAACAACTGAGCACATTGTAAGTACTGCGGTCAAGTCCGGCCAGCCGATGATTGGTCCAGTTAGGTCAGAAGAGCCAGCAAGGAGGTGACTGGAAAACCGTCCGACCAATTGGGACTGGTTTGACAGAATTTTTGAGAATTGTCAGGAACTTCCTTCTAGGAGGGTTGACAGAATTTTTGGGAATGTTCAGGAATCTCCTGCTAGGGGGATGAGCAGAAAAGGCTCTGATTTAACATGGTTTGATCATTATTTTAGTAATTTCAGAGAGCTGTCCAGGAGGATGCTGGTTAGTAATTAAATGTGTGTGGACAATGTTAGTGTTATATTGGCAAAGCCACACATTTTGGTTGGGGAGATATGTTATAGCAATATGGGAGATTTCAGTTAGAGAATGTCATTGCAAGTGTTATTTACTTAACCATGCTTTTACTTCCACAGGTTGACCAGTACTACTCTGTGGGCTTTATGTATGATATTGTGTGGTGGGTTTTATTAATTTCTTTAATTCATACTTAATGCACAATTCATACTATGGGTATGTGTGTAGTGGAGCTTGGTGCAGAACTTGCAGTGTGTAGGCTTTGTTCATTTGTAACATTAAACAAGGTTGGGGATTGTTTGCCCTCAATTGGTATATGGTAACAGGAGCTTCGATGGAAGTGGTCCTTTAGTAGCTGGCCTGGTTGGTGCACAGCAGTGTTTTTGGAACCAAGGATGGGGACCGTTTGTCCTTTATTGGGAAATGGTAAAAGGAACTTTGGTGGAAGTGGTCCTTCAGTAGCTGGCCTGGTTTGTGCACAGCAGTGTTTTGGAACAAGGTTGCTCCTGGTTTTATGATGCCTGTGTTTATGGCATTTGTTTTGGTCAGAGTTTGTGAGCACAATAGCATGAATCTGTTGCGTTGTTGTGTGATGTTAAATGAACCACTGTATTATTGTATTGTATGTATCACTATTTTGACTAACCTGAGACTTACTTCCACAGTTTCTCCGTGATCAACCCTGCAAGCTTAAACAATGGACTTTTGTATGCCGTTAATGTTCTTATATCTTATATAATGTTTATGCAGAATTAGTTGCTACGGTGCAGTGTGTAAGGATGTGTGTGGGTTCAAGATGTGTTGAGTGGATGACATAGTACTTGTTTGGATCCAAGTATTGCAAATGGTGGTTATACTTTCTGAGTTTATAACCTGGTGTTGCAACAGTGGCACCATTGTCTGGGATATTTTCTTAGGGTTATTGCGTTTGGTTTGCATAACATTTTGGTGTTGAATAAATTTGGTGTTACAACAGTGGCATCAATGTCTGGGATATTTTCTCAGGGTAGTTGCGTGTGATAAGCATAACATTTTGGTGTTGCATAAATTTGGTGATGCAACTGTAGCACCAATGTCTTGGGTATTTTCTCAGGGTGGGTGTTTGATTTACATAAAATTTGGTGTGTGCTGAGATTAAACATCAATGGTGAGTTGTGTGGTGCATTCCAGCGGATACGGTGTAGGACAGGGAGTGTGATGTTTGTTGTTCTTTGGGTTGAATTTAGTTGGGGGGCTGGTTCCCGGTGATGATGTATTGGTGGTATTGGCCTGCCACAGTGAGTGTTGGTTTTTGAGTGGTAATGGTCTTTTGCGTTCGGTTAGTGTTGGGAAATGTGAGTGAAGGTCGCATTTTGTTGTGTTGTTGGTAGTCTTGTGACCTTACTTACACTGGTCTAGTGTGGTCAGTGTTATTTGATTCAAATATTATAAGGAGGGAGATGTGTTACTTTTGGTCTGATGACATTCAGGTGAGTGTGTCTCAGAATGGAATGCTTGGGTGGAATGTTTACTCTGGTGTTAAAGGGAGCATTCCATCTTTGTCAGTTGGGGCTTGAGTTTCAGTGCTTGTCAGACTGGTGGATGTCTTTCTTCCTGTTTACTTATAACCAGATCTTGTGGCCACCATCTCTGTGATTAACTACCAGTCACATAGAAGAACTCTCAATAATCCAAGATCTTGCAGCCTTCATATAATCTTAAGTACACGATTCAACAGCCATCGAAGTCCTTTGTCGTTGACCGAGGTTCAGAGGATTTCCAGAAGCAGGCACAGCTTGACACAGTGCCGCTTGATGACCGGAGCCGCAAGAGTCCACCTTGCCTAAGAACATTGAACGACAGTCTCCCCTGCCATCACCGTCGACCGATTTGTCCTGCCGGAGAAAGTCGAGGTCATTGACGCCCAAGGAAAGTCCGCTGGTGGGTTTCCTACCACCTGAAGCCAACGAAGACGCGGAGGGTGTGAAGCACCGAAGTCGAGCCCGTGGTCGAGTCCCGATTGCCAAAACTATCTTGACGCCCGCTGCTGGGCCTACATCCATCACTGAGTCTTCTTTGCAGCACCAAACTCTTTGCATTGGGGTGCACCACACGCCTCATCTTCACAGGACTTCCACGATCGATAGTCGAAGAGCACTGTGAAGGTCGACACTGCAGTCTCAATGCAATGTTCACCTTTCTTCAAAGAATCTCTGCGCCCTGTGGCTCCTGCTTCAAAGTGAGTCCACTCTCGAGGGATCCACCGACGAACCATCAAGTAAACTCTTCTAACTCAGGCACATTGGGGTAGTTGAACATTTTAACAAGAAACACGACTCTTTAAACATTAATGGACTGGGCTTGTTAATACTCTTGATTTCAGGTTGGCCAGGTAGGGGGATCCTCTGTCAGAACTGCCTCTAGGTAGAGGGGGTCAGCCATTGTTTAACCCAACTTGTCTTCCTTCCTATGGTCTATGCTGATACAAATTGCTGTATGATTTGTATGCCATTATAACTGTCAGCAGTTGATACATTTTAAAGGAGTCAATAGCTAAGTGTGGTACCACATAGACATTGGATATATTTCTCATATTAGAATTGCCAGAGTACAAAAAGTGTGTTATTAATTAATTTATATATCTTGAACATTATTTTTATATAAAGAACTTTGTTAGCACATAACATACTGTTTGGACATTCCTTTGTGGGGGCTTGGGGGCTACACTGTACTTAAGAACCAGCCTGCATCACCTCCTGAGAGCATATGTTTTGGCTGCTCGTCCATTGCTACCACCATAGGGAACCTTGGCTCGGGTACTCTGTGCGTCTACTCTGCCATATAGAGGGCAGGAGTACAGATAACCCCCCTCCAGTCTTTACACTGGCGGTCACCCTAGCAGAGGGGCGATTTGGCCTGCCCAGAGGAAGGAGTTAGTTTGTGGATCCCTTACGAGACGCAGAAGGGGGGAGATCAGTGTTGTGCAGTGTGGCATCCATGAGCATTGCAGCGTCCTTCCGTTTAGCACCTTGTCATTGTTGCACAAGCGGGAAGGCAGGACCTTGAGACATCATTGTGGTCGAAAGCTGATGAATACAGGCATACTTGAGCATTTATCATGTGCAGAGGAACACATTTGGGTAGTGGAGAATGGTGGACTACTTGTGCTTCAGTATAAAGAAGCTATTTGTCCTGTGCAGAAGGTGTATTTAGCCATTTGCAGTGGCAAACCTAGATATTTTCCCTGTGCGGAGAGTGCAAACTTATGTATTTGTCCTGTACAGAGAGGCAGGGAATTATGGGATTTGTTGTCTTGCAGAGCAGGGGGAATTTGACAAGGGGACAGGTGTACTTTACAAAAAACAGCTTTGGGTATTCGCTCTATGCAGAGAGTGGGATGAGATTTCCCTGCCCAGAGGGGCTATTTAGAGATTTGTCTTGTGCAGCAGAACTGTGGGATGGATGATATTTTTTCCTTTGCTGAGAGAGGGACATGTTTCGGCATGGATTATTTCTGGTCCTGTACAGAATGGTGAATTTTCCCTGTACAGAGAGGCAAATTGCCTATGGTTTTATGCAGAGAGGCAATTTGCAATAAACCATGCTACATTTTGGGTTTTGGGTTCTGTGAAGAGCAGTCACTAGGGCTCCAGGAACAGTTGTATTTTGAAATGGTAACGTGTAGCATCAGTGTGGGGCTTTGTAAGTGTTTATAACAGGAGGGTCAGGATGGTCCTTGTAGAGGAGAATGCTAACTACCTCAAACAAAGCGGCATGTGGCTTTGTAGGGGTGGTTTTGGGTGGTGGCAGGGTGTAGGAGTTGGATTTGAGGAAGATGTATGATAGGTTATTTATAATGCGCTTAATACCCAGAGGTTTCTAAGCACGGACCCTGGGATCGAACCTGTTGTGCTCCGTGTCATCTTGCTTCCAAGGCAAGCACGTTGCCCCTGAGCTGTCATCCCCAGTAGCTGGGTAGAGCTTTGTAGTAGCGGGGTCTACATGACCCTTTGTTAGAGAAGTTATGGAAGGTGCAATGTAAGGGGGAGGCAGAATTTGATATTGTCATTGCTTTTCGATGGTGCTGTTTGTGCCCTCCCTGTCTTACACATGTAAAATGAATAAAACAGACACTCACTGGACAGGGAATAAGGCACAAAAGAGCAGGCTGCGAGAGTTCAAGGAAAGGTTTATCTAGATCTCTGAGAGAGCTCTGACCACATCAAGGTTACATCACATTTATATAGTACATTGACATCTTTAACATATGAGGCTACGTTGGACCTGGATTGGTCAGCCAGGGTGGTGTCTTAGGTGTGGTGGGCATCATCTCTTCCTCCGGGTTGGTTGCTTGGTTGGCTGGAGGATTGACGTCAGACATCTGTGCTCCGGATGGGTGAAGGTCAGGATGCTGTGAAACACGGTGGTCACTATCTAAGCTAAGAAAATACATTCTGAGTAATGCATGTACTAAATAATAGTTGATAAAAAAGACCCTCAGTAGTGTATCATGTCATTATACAAATCACTAAAGAGTTTATATCATCTACAACATTTGGCTTATACAGGTCACAAGTTTATGGGCCTTGACCACTATAATACTGTCATTGAACCATAGGGTTAGTCTCACAAGAATCTCAGGTATGTGGCACTTGTTAGTATTGGGCATGATATACTGCAGCAGGGGTCTAATGTTAGTTGGGGGTCTGTTGGGTGGGCTTCATAGCATGGTTGGCAGTCTGGCACATGAAAGGAATGCCTTGCAAGGACACAGGGTTAGAATGCCAATAAGTTTCAGCTGGCGAGGGTAAGAGAGAGCAAGGACACTTTTGTGGAGATGGACGAGCTATGTGCTTGGCTCATGTTGGTTCACATGCAGGACAGTGATCTCAGAGGAAAAGGAATGTGTTACATTTATTATTTGTTGCAAGCAGCTCTGGCTTCAGCGTGAGAATGGAGCTGCAGAGTTTTCCAGTTGGAGTGGGGACGAGGGTGGGGGCCATGTGCTCTGAGCTACTGCGGCGGGCAAAAGGGAGAGATGCATTTTGTACTATGGCAGTGAGGCCTGGTTACCAAGATGGAGTTGAAAGGGGGTACAAAAAATGGATGCCCTGTGTCCTGCTTGGTGGTCCCATCTATGCGAATGTAACCCAAAGTTAACATTGCATAAGGGCGAGAGGCGCACCCACTACTAGAGGCACTTGGTCCGAGTTTTGTACTGAGAAGTGATGATAGCGAAGGGCCCATTGGCCCCTCGCTCCCACACATTCCCCCCTTTCGTTACATCTAAAGTAACGAATACTTCTACTTTTTATTCTTTTCATTCTCCCTTCAGTAGTACTAAACCTCTGCCACAGCCTCGTCCACGCGGGGGTGCCTTTTATTTGCATCCATGCTCTGCATACACTTCTTAAGCTATTTCCTCTTCTGGCATATTCATCTGGTGTACACATTAAGTAAATTCCTCCATCCCCATCTAGTTCTAACCATACTTCTTGGTACCATTGCAACTCTCTTGGTTCTTTTATCGTTGTATGATGCAAATTATCCACTATATCCCCATATTGCCTGTAAATTGCTGTCATCCTGTACTGTGGTGTAGTGTATTCCCCTGTTTGCATTTGTGCATCTATCATAGTAGCTACCGTTGTTGGTCGGCCCATTGTTACCATCATCATAGCTGATGTTGGCATGCTTTTCTCACAACATTGTAGTCCCAGTTGGCACACACAAAAGAACAGGAGCACAAAGACGATGATGGGGATCAATATTTTCATTGCCACATTTACCCATGATGGTATCCAGCTGAACAAATTGTCGAACCATGTGCTTTCTTCTGCTCCTCCTTCTGCTCTCATTCTCTCCCCTAAATTGTGCACTGCTGTTATCACATGGGGAGTGTCCCGTTATCAGCATCTTCAGTTGGCACGAATGTGCAACACGCCCCCCGCCCATTTTTCTGCAAACACCGCCGTCCATCGCCGTGATGGGACATATCTGTTTTGCATTGTCATTAGGCGCAGAGCGCGGAGCTCTATTTTGATCACGTTGAACCCCTCTTCGGTGTCGTTGGCCAGTTGAATGAGCTCCCAGCGCACTATCTGCATGTCATGATCTCTGCTTCCAAAAGGTCAGGGTTTTCCCAACTCCCTTGGAAGCAGATCCATAACCCAGGTTCCGAGTGCCAACCAGTCCCAATTGGGACCTTTTGGACCCAGTCCTGGCGCCAGTGGCACCAGGCTCATAAATATGCCCAGTCCCAGCGCTGGAAGCGCCGGGCTCATAATGCTTGGGTGGACTTACCTGCAGCAGACCATGCTGCTTACTTGCCTGCCAGTTGAGCCTCTGATCCTCTTCTGTTTGGAACTACTTTTCCTGTTGGGTGGGGCAGGAGCCACTCCCTAGATTCAGAACACTGGAACTCTTCTGGAAAGCAGGAACTCTTTTCTTACCTAGGCGTGGCTGTGGAAGGAGACACCTAAGCACTACAGGAGCGAATTAAACCACACCCGATGGATGAATCTTGCTTTGCGTTATTCTGCATCCTCTGCAGCAGAACGCTCATCGTATCTTCTGCATCTGATCCTGGGCCTAAGGAAAAAGGCTTACCATCCTGAATCCAGTCTTCAGCAACACCTATAAAGACAAGAAAGAACAGGTTAGCATTACGGTCTTCAGTGACAGCTCTTCACTTACCTGGTCCATCGGCTGTCACCAACGCCTCGCGCTGCATTCCGGCATCTGAAAGACAAAGGCTTACCTACTCTTCGTGCGCTCCGGAGGTCTTCACACTGCATTCCGGCATCTGAAAGACAAAAGCTTACCAACTCTTTACACGCTCCGGAGGCCTTCGGCGCTGCATCCCGCATCTGAAAGACAAAACAAGGTGCGTTTTAAAGACATTGGGGAACTTTAATACTCACGTGCCATTACTCCTTTCCACATCTAACCCAGTGGGTATTCCGGCACCCTGTAGCAGCTCCGAACTTGTACCTGCAAAATAAAAAGACAGTTAGAGCGCATCGTGAAGCAGGCAACAAGCGCTTACTTACGTGCTTCCAGGCGCTTCTATTCATCACACGGGCTCCATCTTCAACTCACTTCAGCCCGTCATCCGCCATCGCCGGAACTCTGCAAAACAAGAAACATCATTACTAAAGACTTTAAAGACATTAGAATTACTCGAAACTTACCGTTCGTGCAGTAAACGACGGACAGCAGTCCTCTGAAGTCAAGAGGCCTGCTCCCCTTATCCAGTGAAGAAACTGGTTACAGCACCCTGCCCCGAGGCAGATGGAGAGCACGGCGTTCACTTACCTAAGGTGAGAGCGTTAACCTTTGGGGTTCTACAGGAGAAGAGAAAGGGAAGAAGAGAGAGACATTCAATAACCCAGTTCCTTAATCCCATATTTTCTATCTGCAGACATCTTACCCTTCGAGCCAGACATACAGTGCACAGAGGTCCAGCCCAAAGAGCCAGCCGTGTGTTACACATCACCTTTGCAGATACGGTATACGCCCAGTCAAGACCGGCGCCTCTACGGGAATCAGGTGAGCGTTACAGAACGCAAAGCCTACCACAAAACTCCCGTCCAGGCGCTATGGAAACCTCGGATACCGACCAGCTAGCCCAGTTACTTGGGGAACTAAGGGCAGAAGTGCATGCAGCCCGTCAGGAAACGAACGCTCTAAGAAGGGAACTGATTATTTCCAAGGAGCGAACAGATGATCTCGCTAGACAATTGCTACAGTCACAAGCCGGACAGACCCCGTTACCCGCAACTGGGGGAAATCTTCCTTCTACATCCTCTATGAATCCAGTGCAGATCAACGTACCTGGGAATGTACCTCTGGCTCCGCCCGAACGATTTTCTGGTGACCCAAAGAGGTTTGCAGTATTTATCAATCAGTGCCGGTTGCATTTCTTATGCCGGCCAGCAGCCTTTGCAACTGATCAAGCTAAAGTAGCTTTCGTGCTTTCGTACCTTAGTGGCAATGCGGCAGACTGGTCGATCCCTCTAGTAAATCAAGATGATCCGGTCCTCCATGATTTTCAAGCTTTTCAGCTCAGTATGGAAAAACTGTTCGCAAGACATTCACAGGGGCAGGCCTTGGACAATGAGCTTCTTTCGTTGCGACAAGGTGATCAAGACCTTTTGGCTTATATTGCGTCTTTCAACAGACTGATAGTGGAAACTCAATGGCCTGAGGACAAAAGGGTTACGCTGTTTTATAGAGGTCTACGTGGAGAGCTCAAAGATGTGTTAGCCCAAGTAGTGAATCCCCTGCAAGACTGTTCGGACTATATTGACTTAGTCGTTCAAATTGACCACAGACTGCAGAACAGGAAGGCCGATCGTTCCAAGTTTGATGCTCGAGTATTTTCCAAACCACCAACTCCTACCAATATATTCGAAAGTAAAAATGTCGAAAATATTTAGTCGAAAAACAAAAATGTCGAAAAACAAAAATGTCGACTTTTTTTCGACTTTTTTTGATTTTATGTGTTAATAATAAATATTTTATTAAACTTTTTTTAAAAAATAATTAAAGGTATTTCCATGGGGGGTGGGGGTGATGGGGAGGATGGGGGGGTTGGGGATAGGGGTTTGGGAGGGTTTTTTAAATAATTAATTAATTATTTAATATTATATTAAAGATTTTTTTAAAATAATTAAAGGTATATCTATGGGGGGTGGGGGGGATGGGGAGGAGGGGGGGGTTGGGGTAGGGGTTTGGGATGGGGGTGTTGGGGGGGGACCCCCCCCATAATAAATGTTACTATCTGGGTAAAAAAAAAAAAAAAAGTGTTTTGGGTTTTCGATTTTTTTTTAGACATTTTTTTTTCGAAATTATGACTTTTCCTATTATATGTATGTTTTTTCGACTTTTTTACATTCGACATTTTTTTTTCGACATTTTTGCTATTCGACATTATGTTTTCGACTTTTTGACTATAAACCGTGAATCCCCCACAAGATTGTTCGGACTATATAGACTTAGTCGTTCAAATAGATCACAGACTGCAGAACAGGAAGGCCGATCGTTCCAAGTTTGATGCTCGAGTATTTTCCAAACCGCCAACTCCTTCCAAAGGAGTAGACTCTGGGGAACCCATGCAAATAGGGGGTCTGAAAGGTCCTCTAACACAAAAGGAGCGGGAAAGGAGAAAACAGTTGCAATTATGCCTCTATTGCGGAAACTCAGGGCACTTTCTTCGAGACTGTCCGGTGAAACCTGCCAAGAAGGCAGTAGGAGCTGCAGTTACCAAAGTTACAAACTCTGAGCAGGGAAACGACCTCGCCCGACAAGAATAGAGGTCCTCTTGCCGAGCGTGAAAACCAGTTCCGTGACCTCGCATTTCGTGATACCTATGGTCCTCATTAGCCCTGATAATCCGGATCGATTACATGCAATTGAAGCTTACGTCGACAGCGGTGCCATCGGCAATTATGTGGATCATGAAATGGTTTTGAGGATGAATCTAACTCTTTGTCCCAAGGCTGTAAAGGACGTCATTACTACGGTGGATGGTACGGAGATAGCCTCCGGGCCAGTAACGCATACCACTCAAGAGGTGACGCTAGTAAGTCAAGATGGACACCATGAGAAGATCGTGTTCGATGTGATCAAGGCCCCTCAGTTTCAGATTATTCTAGGAATACCTTGGTTAGAGAAACACAATCCTCTGATCGATTGGCGAGCAAGAACGGTCCAGTTTCCAGAATGTGTCTCTACTTGTCACCCTCCACCTGGTGTTGCACTGGCAGCAATTTCTTCAGAGACTCCCCAGTTACCTCCCGAATACCTAGAATACCAAGATGTTTTCTGGAAGGATCAGGCTAACTCTCTACCTCCTCATAGGTCTTATGACTGCCAGATAGACCTGATACCTGGATCTACTCCTCCTTGTAGTAGAATTTATGCCCTCACCGAGCCTGAGAACCTTCACCTTCGACAATACCTGGATCAATACCTGGCAAATGGGTTTATTCGTCCTTCCAAGTCCCCTGCTTCTTCAGCTTTGTTCTTCGTTCCAAAAAAGGAAGGAGACCTTAGAACTTGTATAGATTATCGCTCCCTGAACCAGATCACCGTTAAGAATAGATATCCGTTACCTTTGATCCCTGAACTCCTGGACCAAGTCAGAAAAGCATGCATATATATAAAGCTGGATCTTAGAGGAGCTTACCACTTGGTACGAGTAAAAGAGGGCGATGAATGGAAGACGGCCTTCCGCACCAAGTATGGGCTATTTGAATATCAGGTCATGCCCTTCGGACTTTGCAATGCCCCGGCCGCCTTTCAATATTTTATGAACGATGTCCTCAGAGAGCTCATAGATGTGTGTGTTGTTGTTTACATTGACGACATCCTCGTTTATTCTTCATCGGAATCTGAACATCGGAAACACATGAAAATGGTCCTCGAAAGATTGCGTCAACACAAACTTTTCGCTAAGTTGGAAAAATGTGTTTTCAACGTGACTGAAGTTGAATTCTTGGGATTCATATTATCACCTGGCGGAGTGCGTATGGATTCAAAGAAGGTCGATGCAGTTCTCAAATGGCCATCACCATCCTCCGTAAAAGGTGTGCAAAGCATGTTAAGCTTCGCTAACTTTTACCGCAGGTTTATCCCCGAATTCTCTCGAATAGTCCAGCCCATCACTGCCTTGTTAAAGAAAAACAAACGTTTTGAATGGTCTACCGAGGTGGAACAAGCCTTCCAGGATTTGAAGACTAAATTTATCTCTGCACCAATCTTAAAACACCCTCGCCCCGAACTCCCCTACATCGTGGAAACTGATGCTTCAAGCCTTGCCATGGGGGCAGTTCTATCACATAAAGACCCGGTAACCAATCAGTTGCATCCCGTGGCATTTTGGTCCCGCAAATTCTCGCCTCCTGAAATCAATTACACGATTACTGACAAGGAACTTCTGGCTATCAAGTCTGCCTTTAAGGCTTGGCGGCATTATCTGCTGGGGGCCCGATACACCGTTACTGTGATTACGGATCAACGAAACCTGCAATATTTGAAAACCGCAAAAGCCCAATCCTCTAGACAACTCCGTTGGGCATTATTCTTTGCCGAGTTTGACTTCATAATTACCTATCGACCTGGTACAAAGAACGGTAAAGCTGATGCCCTTTCCCGGATGCGAGTGGAAGAACACTTGATCAACCCTAAACCTGTACCAATCATTCCCGAACAAAGAATTCTGGGTGTAATCGCCACAGAATCCATAGAGGAAGTTAAGGATAAAGCCAGGCAACTTGTAACTCCAGCAGACATACAGAATTGGCATCTGCAGGGAAAGGACTTTGCAGTAAAGGACAACTTATTGTATTTCCAAGAACGATTATACCTACCCAGCACAGATTTACAGAAAAAAGTAATCTCTTGTTATCACGATTCTTTAATGGAAGGACATCCCGGTATGGCCAAGACCTCAGAAAAGATCAAGCGCTACTTCTGGTGGCCGTCTTGGAAAAAAGATATCAGAGACTTTATAATGTCCTGTGGAGTATGCGCCCAAAACAAAAGTCAAAAGGAAAGACCAGCAGGCCTCTTACGCCCTATTGACATCCCACCTCGCCCTTGGCATACGCTTTCTATGGACTTCATCACCGATCTACCTCCATGCTCCGGATACAATACGATTCTAGTAATCGTGGACTTATTCTCCAAGATGGCGCATTTCATTCCGCTCAAAGGCTTGCCAACAGCAGCAACTCTGGCCCGAGAATTTCTCGAAAACATCGTCCGACTGCACGGTTTTCCTTCAGTTCTAACTTCGGATCGAGGTAGTCAATTTATTTCTCATTTTTGGCGAAGTTGCTGTCGGTCGGCTCAAATTGATGTGAGACTATCGACCAGTCACCACCCTCAGACCGACGGACAAACCGAGAGGACCAATCAGACTCTGGAACAGTATTTACGCTGCATGCTGCAACAAACTGAAAAAACTTGGAAAGACATCCTTTGGATAGCCGAATATGCCTACAATAACTCTGTCCATTCGGGAACTGGGAAAACCCCGTTTTTTCTTTTGTACGGCAGTCACCCTCGAACCTCGGAGTTGGATCCCCTCCAAGTTCTTGAAACACCAGCAGTAGACTACCTGCATTCTAAAATCACCCAAGCCTTTAAGGAAGCTGTTTCTCACCTTCAAAGGGCTAAAGAACAATACAAGAAAGGAGCAGATCAACATCGGAAGGAAGCCCCTCAATATCAAGTAGGGGATCAAGTCTGGTTATCCACCAAATATCTACCTCTAAAAGGGCCACGCACATTCAACCCAAGGTACCTTGGTCCCTATTCCATCACTACCATAGTAAACCCAGTAGCGGTCAAGTTGGACTTGCCCCCGCACATGAAGATACATCCGGTCTTCCACGTCTCTCTATTAAAACCCGTGCAACCTCAAACCCGACTAACTAAATCTCCAAAACCTATCCTAGTTGATGGAGAACTCGAGTTTGAAGTCAAAAGCATTCTGGACTCCAAGATCTCCAAATCTAAACTATTTTACCTAATTGACTGGAAAGGCTACGGCCCCCAAGAGAGATCCTGGGAACCTGCTGAATATGTCCACGCTCCTCGCCTAATCAAAAGATTTCACCGAACATTTCCTGACAAGCCAAAACCCCCGGAGAAGCCCGGTTTGGGAGGGGCCTTGAGGAGGGGTACTGTCATGATCTCTGCTTCCAAAAGGTCAGGGTTTTCCCAACTCCCTTGGAAGCAGATCCATAACCCAGGTTCCGAGTGCCAACCAGTCCCAATTGGGACCTTTTGGACCCAGTCCTGGCGCCAGTGGCACCAGGCTCATAAATATGCCCAGTCCCAGCGCTGGAAACGCCGGGCTCATAATGCTTGGGTGGACTTACCTGCAGCAGACCATGCTGCTTACTTGCCTGCCAGTTGAGCCTCTGATCCTCTTCTGTTTGGAACTACTTTTCCTGTTGGGTGGGGCAGGAGCCACTCCCTAGATTCAGAACACTGGAACTCTTCTGGAAAGCAGGAACTCTTTTCTTACCTAGGCGTGGCTGTGGAAGGAGACACCTAAGCACTACAGGAGGCTATTTAAACCACACCCGATGGATGAATCTTGCTTTGCGTTATTCTGCATCCTCTGCAGCAGAACGCTCATCGTGTCTTCTGCATCTGATCCTGGGCCTAAGGAAAAAGGCTTACCATCCTGAATCCAGTCTTCAGCAACACCTATAAAGACAAGAAAGAACAGGTTAGCATTACGGTCTTCAGTGACAGCTCTTCACTTACCTGGTCCATCGGCTGTCACCAACGCCTCGCGCTGCATTCCGGCATCTGAAAGACAAAGGCTTACCTACTCTTTGTGCGCTCCGGAGATCTTCACACTGCATTCCGGCATCTGAAAGACAAAAGCTTACCAACTCTTCACACGCTCCGGAGGCCTTCGGCGCTGCATCCCGCATCTGAAAGACAAAACAAGGTGCGTTTTAAAGACATTGGGGAACTTTAATACTCACATGCCATTACTCCTTTCCACATCTAACCCAGTGGGTATTCCGGCACCCTGTAGCCGCTCCGAACTTGTACCTGCAAAATAAAAAGACAGTTAGAGCGCATCGTGAAGCAGGCAACAAGCGCTTACTTACGTGCTTCCAGGCGCTTCTATTCATCACACGGGCTCCATCTTCAACTCACTTCAGCCCGTCATCCGCCATCGCCGGAACCCTGCAAAACAAGAAACATCATTACTAAAGACTTTAAAGACATTAGAATTACTCGAAACTTACCGTTCGTGCAGTAAACGACGGACAGCAGTCCTCTGAAGTCAAGAGGCCTGCTCCCCTTATCCAGTGAAGAAACTGGTTACAGCACCCTGCCCCGAGGCAGATGGAGAGCACGGCGTTCACTTACCTAAGGTGAGAGCGTTAACCTTTGGGGTTCTACAGGAGAAGAGAAAGGGAAGAAGAGAGAGACATTCAATAACCCAGTTCCTTAATCCCATATTTTCTATCTGCAGACATCTTACCCTTCGAGCCAGACATACAGTGCACAGAGGTCCAGCCCAAAGAGCCAGCCGTGTGTTACACATCACCTTTGCGGATACGGTATACGCCCAGTCAAGACCGGCGCCTCTACGGGAATCAGGTGAGCGTTACACTGCAACCATTTGGCGTTCGCTCGTGCTTGCAGCCCCGGGGCAAGAAGTGAGGTGAAAAATGTCTCTGCTGATGAAAAGAGCTTGTATTTCTGCGGGATCTCAGCAAGGAGTTTCGATGATTCGGATGAGATGTAATTGGAGGACCTTTTACTTCGTGTCAACCTTTTCTTTTGTTCATATTCTGACAATAGTTCATATGCTGGAGCTTCTGTTCTTATTAGTTAGGGCGGTGTCGATGGTTCAGCCGATTGCCCTGCTGCCGATATGCCAGCCAATTGCTCTGCTGACCCTTGGATATGGCTTTCTGGTATTACCATCAGGGCTGTGTGGAGGGTGGCCAGAGCACAAGTTCCTTTCCATGATGCGGGGAGGTGCAGGTAAGCTTGTTTGTCGCAAACCCAGTACATATCCATTAGTGCAGCTGTGCCTTTCTTCATGTCGGGTCTCATTACCGTTTTGTTACATCTCTTTGTCTCCCCCATGTTCACTTTTCCTTCCCCACGGAACCACAGTTCATGTGGCACTTTCTTTTTGTATGGTTTTTCTAATGCTGTGACCTACGTTAGCTTTGCGACATGTTGCGACCAGATGGGGTCACATACCTCTTTTATCCATTGGAAAGTGTCATTTGATTGGCCTTGAAGTGCTTCTGCTTTGCATTCAATTGTTTCTTTGTGCCATTTGTTTTCTGCATATCGCGTCCCCTTGATGACAAGAAATGGTTCCTTGAGGCAAATTACTCCTTGGCCTCTGCTTGTGCTTGTTTTCTCATTCTCCAGCTTTTTCAATGTGACGGTGTGTGCCTGGAACGTGCTCTTTATTCTGCATAAAACCAGATGAATTAAACATTGGGCCTCCGACAAGGTCACTTCCTGTGGTACTAACATTTTCGGTGTTCCTGATGCGTGCGGAATGAGTGAACAGATGTAGCAGCTTTCATTTGTTGCTTGCTTCGCCGTGGCACTCATGTCAGAATACAATTTATTTGATTGATCAGGGTGGTGATGATCTTCTATTTCGTCAAACCGCAGGTCGTGGTAGATGTCCTATCTTTTCCCTCCCGCCCCCCTTTTTCTCCTCCTCCTCCCTTCAAGGTTATTGTTTTTCACCCTTTTGTAATGTATTGGAAACATTCCGGCCCAGGTTGTATCATTACTATTCAATATGGCATGTGTATCGTCATCAGTAGCAGCAATGTTGTGTGAGGTAGGGTGTATGGTTGTCTGTGCATTAATGCTAGTGTTAATTAAATCATTTGTCCAATAATAATCTCCATCATATTCGTTATATCCATAAGCATTACTCATATTTACATTAAAACGTAACACTGGCACACTTGTTGATCCTTCAGTGATGTATTCTGAGGGTTGCATCACATCTGTTTTGTTGACATTAATCTCATGTGACTCTTTCCATATAGTCTTTACCCCAGTTCATTTCATTTGCAATCCTTCTCGTATCATGTTAGCCCCGCTTCCCCCCCTTTGCATGTCATTAACAAAAGATAAAAGGGTATAATACAAAGCTGCGAAAAACAACATTACTGACATCAACATTGCAGCGCATTTCAAAACACATTCAACGTTACTGAACCTTTTAGCCCCAATGGCGACCCTATCACTATCTAGCATTAATTTGTTCTCCCCAATTGTAGGTCGTTGGGCCATTTCTCACCTGGAGGGGCGATATAAATTCATTAAGTCACCACAATATATACATGTATTTACATTCTTGATCAACTTCATGTTTAATCATCATTTTCAGTCATGCTTGTTCTTTTACTCTATTGCACATGTACTTTTGCTATAGAGATAGTAATCGGAACGAAGGTGGGAGATAGAGAGAGAGAGATAGTTGAGGTGTATAGACAATATGTCGGCCAATTAAAGAGGAGAGGAGGAAAACACAGAAAAGAAGGAAGGAGGAGATATGCCGTGCAGAACAAAATACATATCATCACTTTTATCTCTGCATATTCTCTTTACTGACAATTTTGTTATTCGTTTTCAACCTAATTTTTGGTTCCAGTGGCGCTATCTTGCTCCTCTTGGGGGATTGTACTATCGTGTGCCCTCCTCACATCGGATAAGTGCACCCAATACTTCAATCCCTTTACCTTCACCGCGGTAGGTGTACTTTAAATGACCTCATAAGGGCCATGAAACCTGGGTGAATTCCACCCTCTCACAAAGCTGCGGACGTACACATGTGTTCCTGGCATCAGTGGCCCGCTTGAACTGTCTGTGGCCGGTGTTGTAGTATCAGTCGCCACATTTTCAGTAAAAGGCGGTGCTATTTGTCGCGCTATGCTGCGTACTGCGCGTGTTAACTGGTTTAGGTATTCCTTGAACTCTTCCCCCAGCACTGTGGCAGCCCTCTGCGCATCCGAGGCTCTTCTAATCGGGGATACTGGCGTTTGTATTCGCCTCCCAGTCACAATGTCGTGGGGGCTTAGATAGTGGTCTTTACATGGTTGCGTCCTGAGTTGGAACAGTGCTAGGGGCAAGCAATACACCCAGTTTTTCTTCAATGTGTTACAAAGCTTAGATAACTTACTCTTTAATAATCCATTGATTTTTTCTACCATCCCATTCGCCATTGGATGATAAATTGAGCATAGTTTGTGTTTTACCCCCAAGAGTGATGTCACTTCCTTAAAGAGGTCATTCACAAAGTACGTACCGTTGTCTGATCTAATGACATCGCATATTCCCCATCGTGAAAACACCTCCTGCACAAGGAACTTGGCCACACATTTTGCGTCTGGGTGGGGACATGGGCCCGCTTCCACCCACCTTGAAAAGGGGCACACCACCACGATCAAATATCTTGCTCCATTACACCGCTCTCCCATATCAGCATAGTCTATGTGGAGCTCTCTAAATGGTCCTTTTGGTCGGGGCAGGGTACCGCGCAGTGTTCTTAATGTCATTCCTGAATTATATGTTTGGCATGTTATACATTCTACAATGAATTTTGACAGGTGTTCTTGCAAATTCGGGACGAACCGGTGTTGCTGGATGTCTGCGGCAATGTGTTGTTTTGCTACATGGCCGGGGAAATGCAGCTGTTGGAATGCTATTTCTAGTAACTCTATGGTCATTACAACCTTTCCTGTTGTCTCTTGCCTCCAAATGAGATCTGTGGCTGATTGTTTACATCCCCGTTTGCTCCACAGTTCTTGCTCCTCTTGGGGCGCTCTTCTTTGTAACTCTATTATCTGCGTTATTGGGGTATTATTGTATGCTTCCTCTTGTGGATCTGTGGTGGTTGCTTTTGCAATACATTCGAGTGTTGGTGTCATATTGAAATACGAGGCCTCCTTCACTGCCACGTCGGCTGCCGGGTTTCCCAATGAGATTGCATCTGTGTTGTTGGTATGGGCTTGGCATTTCACCACTGCCACTACCGAGGGACCTGCTAATGCATCTATTAGCTCATTCAACAATGTTGCATGCTGTACTGGAGAACCGTCTGCCCTCCTGAATCCTCGTCTACGCCACAGTGACAACCCTGAGTGCACCGTGGTAGTTGCATAGGCTGAGTCTGAGTATATTGTCACCGCACAGCCTTTGGCTGTGTGCAGTACTTCAATCAGGGCAGTTAATTCTGCTGCCTGTGCTGAATAATGGGATGGGTGGCGCTTTTGCACAATGGTCTCATATTCATCTTCCTCCATGTGCACTACCGCCATTCCGACGTGTTTTCCCCTGTTTCGGGGTTTATTGATGCGGACCCATCTATGAAATATATTTCTCCCTCCTGTAGGGCATTTTCGCTTGCTTTCGGGATGTCATCACCTTCCCCCTCATATGTGGCACAATCGTGTTTCTGTATGTCCTCTGTCGTGCATGGCTCTGTAATTAATGTTGATGGGTTCACTGTTTTGCACCTTACAACGTGTACATTGGGGCTTGTAATTATTACTTCATATGCTGTTGCTCTTTGTATTGTTAGTGTTGATTTTGATCGCTCAAGGATGGCAAACAGGGAATGCTCCGCATATAGCGTTACTGAACATCCCATGACAATGGTGGTGCTCTTTTGAATCGCGAAGGCCGCAGCTGCGAGAGCCTGTTCGCACGTGAAATGCCCTTGCGTTACTGGATCTAGTGTTCCACTGTAGTAAGCCAATGGTTTGTGGCCTAGTGATGTTTTATGTGTCAGTACTGCTGTCATCAGTGTCCCATTGCAGTGTGAAAACAAGAAAAATTCCCACTCATAATCTGGGTTCGCGAGGACTGGGGGGTCAGCAATGAGGTCTTTTAATTTCAAATACTGTGTTATAATTTCCTGCGTCCATTTTATTGCTGCTCTATTTTTCTGTGCCTCTTTAAACGCTTGTAGTAAGGGGCGTGTGTATGCCGCGTAATCAAGGGTCCATGCTCGGCAATAGTTACAAATGCCAAGAAACTTTTGCATGTTCTTTCACAGTTTGTAGGATTATTATGTTGCGTATAGCAGCTGCTCTGTCTGGGAGTATTCGCTTCCCATCTTTTGATATTAGCTGTCCGAGGTATACAACCTCTGCGAGACAGTATTGCAATTTCCCTTTGTCTACCTTGTATCCTTTGGTGGCTAGCACATTCAGCAGTGCTATCGAATCTTCTCAGCACTTTTCTTCTGTATGGCTACAGACGAGTAAATCGTCTACATACTGAATGATGGTGCTCTCTACATCTATGTTTCCAATGTCTTCCCGTAACACCCTGTTAAAAATGCTGGGGCTTTCACAATACCCTTGCGGGAGTCTGCGATGTTCATACCTGTTGTTCCCTAACGTGAACGCTGTCAGGTACTGGGATCCTGGGTTGAGTGGTATGGAGAAGAAAGCATTCTTCAAGTCAATTACAGTGAAACATGTTGATTCTTTTGGCACACTGCACAATAGTGATTCCGGGTTAGGCACTAATGGGAACTCTTTTTGAATGACGTCATTGAGTGGGCGGAGATACTGGATCATCCTCCACGCCCCTCCCTTTGCTTTTTTGATCAGGAAAATAGCTGTATTACATGGGGAGTTTGATGGCACTATGATTCAGGAGTGCATTTATGGTTTCCTAATTCCCTCCTCCGCTTCTCTTGATATGGGATATTGTTTTACCCTCGGCAGTATTGTACCTGGCTTGAGTTTTATTTTTATTGGTGTCACCTCATGCAGTAGCCCTACATCGTGGGGCCCTGTGGTCCAAATTTCAGGTGCTACTTTTGCCAAGTCTTCCTCAAATATAGTAAGTGGGGCCTTAATGCTAGCCATCAGTGGGTTATGTACCTCTCTGTACTGGATCATAATATCCCATGGTATGCTTATTTCCATTATTATTTCTCCATCATTCTCACCATCAGTGAATAATTCCTCTTCTGTTATATCTCGTAGCATTATGTTTGGGTCTATGCATAACACAGTTCTCCACTCGCACCCATGCACGTCCAGTCCTATGACCACAATACGTTTGCTGGATACTTCCTCGATGTCTATGGACATTATCTTGCCTGGCACGACGTCTGTGTGTGCAATTGGGCGGAATATGAAATCTGATGGTGTTCTCAATTCTTTTCTCGTTATCTCTGGCACCGCTCGTGCTAATACCTTGATGCCATAAATGAACATGCTTATATCAATGGGTATTCCTCGCACCACAACTTCGTTCATTACTGTGCTGATCATCAACATGGCTCGTACTGGGCATACTCCTGGTGTTGAACACACTATTCCTCGTTCTGTAAACGAGATGGTCATATTCAATTTGCTTGAAAAATCTCTCCCCAGCAGATTGATTGGCACGTCTTCATGGTACAGAAGGGTGCGTGCACAGTTTTTCCCCCCACCGTTATATCAGGGTCTTTAGTGTAAGGAACTTTTAAAATAGCCCCAGAGAACCCCTGCGTCTCTAAATTCCTGCCTGAGAGCAGAAACCGCCCTTCCATAAGACATGATTTCTCCGCTCCTGGGTCTACCATAAAGATAAACTGCTTATTTCCTATCTCTGCCCCCACTAGTGGTTCCTCTTCTGCACATAGGATGGTGGATAGTACTGGACACGCAAGTGTTCCCTGTGGGCTGTCCTAATCTGAATGTCTTTCTTGCCCAGGCACTGAGAAGACATTGTCTCCAATCACGGTCATGCCACGGTATAGTGCGGGCGCACCGTTCGCAGATGTTGCATAGCAATTATTGTTTGCGCTTCCCACTGCATTTTGTCTTGCCATAGGTTGTGGTGGTGGTTGCTGTCCTTGCTGCACCTGAGGTTCGTTATAGCATTGGTCTTGCTGTCTCCAACTTCCCATCGGTAGTCCATAGGGGCTACCTGGGTGTGGGCACCCCCAACCTTGTTTGTTCTCCATGGGCTGTTGCCCCTGGAAATACCCTGAAGGCCACATTCTACAATCTCTGGAATAGTGTCCCCATCTCCCACAGTTCCAGCATGATCCTTGTGGTCCACCTCTCATTCCCTGACCGCCAAATCCTCTATTTCCCATATCTCCAAACCCCCCTCTCTGGCCACGGTACCCACCTCTTCCTCTTGCTGGTCTTTCTTGCCACTGTTGTCCACCGTATTGCTCTTCTCCGTTCCACTGCCCTTGTCCTCTTGTGGCTCAGAGTGCTGCTATTGTTGCTGGTCTGTTTTCTGCTCCTTCGTCCCCCTTGTTTTCTCGGTATGTGGTTGTGCTGGCGTTGACGGCGGCGACCTTCACTAATTTGTTCTGTACCAGCTTCGCTTCGTCAGCCAGCCTTTTTTGTGCTATCTCCTTTTCTCTCTCTTTGATCCTCCTGCAGTGGTGCATTATTATACTCTGTATTTCAGGCCATCCCTTGGCTTCTATCCCAGCTATTTTGTCCAAGGCCTTCTGCACCTCCTTCGGGAGCCCCTTTTTGATGATAAAATAAAACAAGGCGGTGGACTGGTTCCACGCCGTGCCAGTTTCGCTTCTCCATAAATCCTGCACCCGCAGTATGAATTGCATAGGATCCTCGTTCTCCTCCATTGTGCACTGCATCACTAAATATAAATCTGGAATATCTGGAAACGTGCGCCTCAATGCATCCCATACTTGTGCCCAAACATTATTGAACGCTGATCCATCGTGGCGGTCACAACTCATCGTGACTCCGGGGAATCCAGCCTTTTCCCACACTGCGTCTGCTTGGTCACCAATTGCTGACACTAATAAGCTCTTCACATCCCCTATCGCTAGCGGCACTCCTGCTGTGTTTTTCTCAAAGACGTGTATCCATTTCCCAGCCCCTCACGACAGTGGGGGGAGGACCTTTAGCAAGTTGTTTTTATCCATTTGAGCCCATGGAATGTAGTGTGGCCTACCTGCTCCTTTATGTAGCAATGGCATTTGTAACTTGTGTTTCTTCCCTACCTCACTTACCGCACCTTTATTTATTTTACTTACCATCATATTTCCCCCTCGCTGTCTTAGTCTACCCTGCCATAGTGGTGGCGATGGTGTATCTGGGTACCGGCGGTTTGGCAGTGGGGACCTGGTCTCGGCAGCTGCCTCTTCATATTTGTCTAAGTCACTCCACACCTCTTCTAGTTCTGATTCTTGCTCATTGTTCCCTTCACATCCTTCTCCTCTCTCAGTGTCTGGGGTGGGTGGGCGTATAATCCTCACGGGTTTGTCATTTAGATGGAACAGGAATTCCCCTGACCGCCACTCTTTCTCTTGCCCTTATGGTATGCTCGTTCCTTGTGATGATACTGACCGCGCTGGCTCTGAAATCGCTTGCGCCACTTCCCCTGCTGTGCTCAATGTTGGCGTTAGATCCGCTATGGATAATGGTGGTACCTCTCCTCCCACTGGCAGCATTTGGCCCCTATCGCACAATGCTCTTAGCTGCGTTATTTCCATCTGTGCATGCACTAGCTGGCGGGCTAATTCTCCAGTGAAGTGTGGCCAATTTACAGGGGGTGCGCTGGTTGGGCCATACAAACCTCCTTTATCATAGAGTGATGGTGCTGTAGCAACTGCTCCGGTTTTGGGTGCGGGAGTGGGACATGCTGGTATGTACAGGGGCTCACTATATCCTACTGCTGGTCTTGACATTAAAGGATATATTTTAGTTGTATCGCCTTCAGCTGTAGTGGTTGTGCACTCGCCCTTTGGCGTTCCGCTTATCTCTTCCTGCGTTTTCTGTGTTTCGTTCGTTCTTTCTTTATTTACCTCTGCTGTAGGCGTAGCTTCTTCAAACATTCGCCACAAGTCTAGTACTTCCCTTCTTTTTTGCAGTTGTTTCCCATTATACCTTGCTAACAAGTGTGTGGATACTAAATCTAATACTCTTTTGTCGAATGACCCACCTTCTGGCCAAATTGGCGTCACACTGTCCCCTTTTATCTCCGTCAACCATTGGTCGTGGTATTTTTATATTTTCTCACTGTATAACGGAAGGTGCTGACAAATATGTGCTAGTGGTGTTATTCCCCCCATGACGATGTGTTTCCCTTTGTCTGTACTTACCTTTCGACCTCCCTTTCCCCTTAATCACTTCTTCACTAGTTGGATAATACACCACGAGTCTTCTCAATTACTTGTAATTTGTATGCACATATATCTATCAAGATAAATATATCAACCACTTTTCAACGTTAACCTTATAGTTATTGCATGTTCAAATTCAACAGTTCATTGTTGCATATTTTGCCACTTTAACCACAAATTAATCACAGTACTTGGATATCCTTGATGAAAAATGGACAGAACACAAAAGCACATATAACACTTATCATGCACATACACTACCTATGCGCGTTTTCTCCTTGTTGCTCTTTTTTTCCACCCCCTTTCCCGTTTCGCCTACTCTTCTCATTCACTCCCCACCTCTTACCCTCTCTTGCTCTTTTCCAAGAATCCTTCGGTACCCAGAAAAAGAATGTTCTAAATAACTACTCCGAGTCTACTCAATATACGAGACTCCTACTATTTTCTCTGTATCTTCACTTATTTATTCTGCACTGGACAAGACAATGCTATGCGGCGCCGCCTTTCTACCCCGTTCGGGCTAGGATACCACTTCTCTTTTTTCTCTTACAAAAACCTAATGGCCATATAAAGGACAGATCAGAAAAGCCTCATCATCACTCACACATGCCCTACTCTTCCCTATTACCTGTTAACACCTGTCTCCCCTATTTCCCCCTTACCTTTCCTTCGTAACCTTCTCAACCGGCACTCACGTGTTCAGTCAGGTGACCCGAGGGTCGCTGCTCGCAGTCGGACCCCAGTCAGGCTCGCACCCCAACCAAGCCGTGGTCCGCCCCAGCTTTTCAGTCAGGTATTCATCAACCAGGAACCCTTGACCCTTCTTTGTAGTGCTCACAGGTTGGTCGGCCGCAGAGGCGATGGTTTTGCAGGGGGCGTCCCGGATCTCGCCGCTCGGCGCAGGCCTCGATGCACCTCTCCGATCACGTCGCAGGAGGTCACCAAATGTTTGTGCCCTCCCTGTCTTACCGTATAAAATGAATAAAACAGATACTCCCTGGACATGGAATAAGGCACAAAAGAGAAGGCTGCGAGAGTTCAAGGAAAAGTTTATCTAGATCCCTGAGAGCGCTCTGACCACATCAAGGTTACAACACATTTATATAGTATATTGAAATCTTTAACATGCGAGGCTACGTTGGACCTGGATTGGTCAGCCAGGGTGGTGTCTTAGGCGTGGGCATCATCTCTTCTTCCAAGTTGGTTGCTTGGTTGGCGGGAGGATTGATGTGAGACATCTGTTCTCCGAATGGGTGAAGGTCAGGTCGCTGTGAAATACGGTGGTCACTATCTAAGCTAAGAAAATACATTCTGAGTAATGCATGCACTAAATAATTGTTGATCAAATGACCCTCAGTAGTGTATCATGTCATTATACAAATCACTCAAGAGTTTATATCATCTACAACATTTGGGTTATACAGGTCACAGGTTTATGGGCCTTTACCACTATAATACTGTCATTGAACTATAAGGTTAGTCTCACAAGAATCTCAAGTATGTGGCACTTGTCAGTATTGGGCACGATATACTGCAGCAGGGGTCTAATGTTAGTTGGGTGTCTGTTGGGTGGGCTTCATAGCATGGTTGGCAGTCTGGCACATGAAAAGAATGCCTTGCAAGGACACAGGGTTAGAATGGCAATAAGTTTCAACTGGCGAGGGTAAGAGAGGCAAGGACACTTTTGTGGAGATGGACGAGCTATGTGCTTGGCTCATGTTGGTTCACATGTAGGACAGTGATCTCAGAGGAAAAGGGATGTGTTACATTTAATATTTGTTGCAAGCAGCTCCTGCTTCAGCGTGAGAATGGAGCTGCAGAGTTTTCGAGTTGGAGTGGGGACGAGGGTGGCGGCCATGTGCTCCGAGCTACTGCGGCGGGCAAAAGGGAAAGATGCATTTTGTACTATCGCAGTGGGGCCTGGTTACCAAGATGGAGTTGAAAGGGGGTACAAAAAATGGATGCCCTGTGTCCTGCTTGATGGTCCCATCTACGTGAATGTAACCCAAAGTTAACATCGTATAAGGGCGAGGGGCGTACCCACCACTAGAGGCACTTGGTCCGAGTTTTGTACTGAGAAGTGATGATAGCGAGGGGCCCATTGGCCCTTCGCTCCCACACAGTGCTTTGCAGAGAATATATCAGGATTGTACTTTGCGAGAGGTGGTTTGGATGGAGCTGATAGAGAAGACATCAGGTTTGGATCTTTGCAGAACAGTTTCACGTGGTACTTTGTAGAGATGGCACCTGCATGGGACCTTATCATAATGCTTTGGGGTGGGGCTTTGCAGAGTGGGGGCAGAATTGGACATTTGTATAAGTCTTCTGTGTGGGGCTTTGTAGAAGACACCAGGATCAGACCATTTCAGGGGCTTTTTCTGTGGGGCTTTCTAGAGGAGCCACAGGATAGTACTATGCCAAATAGGTTTTGTATGGGTTTTTATAAGTGGGACATGTTTGGACCTTGACAGAGGGGTTTTGGATTGCAGTTTGGAGAAGGCTAATGAGACCGTGCAAAGAAAATAGCTTGGGCTGGAATCAGGGAGCCCTTGTCAAGCGGGACTGGATTCAGGTTTGTAAAAAGGTAATATAAAGGACCTTCTAGAGGGTTCAGGACTGTCATGGGTGCTACTCCCGAGGGGCCAGGAATGGCCCAGCGCACTCGGAAGCAGACCCGTCTTCCACTACTCCGGACCCAGCAGACCCCTACAGGGGCCCTTTGGACCGTGTCCTGGCGCCAGGCTCATGAAGGGTTTCAGGCGCCGGGCTCATATTGATAAACAGAGTAATAATGCTTGGGTGGACTTACCTGAGGCAGACCATGCTGCATATTTACCCAGAACAATCCAGTCTGGTTGAAGTCCCCAGCCATCAGGGCTGGGAAGAACTATTCCCTCCATTCAGGAACTCTTTTCTTACCTGGGTGGAACCGGTGGAAGAACACACACTGGAAGCACTTCTCTGCTATTTAAACCACGCCCGATGGAAAACACATGCTTCGTGTTATTCTGCAGCAGCAGCAGGACGCTCACCGAGTCGGCTCCTGCATTCCAGGTCCAGAGTCATCTTCAGCTTCCGCGCAGCAACCTGTGGATGAAGAAAGACACAGAACAATACTTACCAGATCCCGTAATCCAGTCACCGGCAAAACCTGCAAAGAATAAACATAAGGTTAGAAAAGTGCAACTCGTTCGCAGCCGCGCCCGCTTACCTGATCCATCCGTGATTGCAACGGAGCTAACCGCGGCCTTCTCTTCGGCAGCTTCTCTGCACCTGAAAGGCAAAGGACATAATTAAAAAGGGGTTCGGGTGAAGGCAGTCGCATTCATCTTAACTTAGCAGTTTTTGCACGCGCAGAAGCGGCTGCATCAACCGCAGCATCCCGGCACCTGAAAACTAGAAAAAGGACATTATTAGAGGTGCCATTAAAAGCGGCCAACGATCATTATACTTACGTGCATCGGCACGTGCAGTGGCAACCGATATAAAGCCCGCAGCATCCCGGCACCTGAAAACTAGAAAAAGGACATTATTAGAGGTGCCAATAAAAGCGGCCAACGAACATTATACTTACGTGCATCGGCACGTGCAGCGGCAACAGAAAACTACGCCCACAGCATCCCGAGGCCTGAAACAAAGGAAAAGGGACATTATTGAGGTGCCCATCTTTTAAAGCCTAAAGACTACAGTGTACTTACAGGCATCCGCTCGTGCAGTAACGGCGGCATCGCTCTTCGGCATCCCAGCACCAGTGCCACAACTAAGGCCGCAAAAGACTTGAGACTCAACACTGAACTCATCCAGTGACGTAACTGGAATCCACGCACCCCTGCACCAGGCGCAGGATGGAGAGCTCAGCATTTATACGCCTAAGGTGAGAGCTCGCCGAGACAAGTAGAAAGCTAGGCTGTGGGAGAAACTGGCGATTGGTGGGAGAAGGAATCCCATCAAACGGTGATTAACCCTTTTTCTTCCACCTGCAGAAAACTTACCCTGCAAGTCAGACATTCGATAAGAGGAAGCCCAGTCCTGAGAGTCGTCCGAGCTCTACGCTTCTCAATTGAAGAAACGATAGCAGCCCAGCCGGGATCAGCGCCTCCGTGGGAATCAGGTGAGCGTTACAGAACGCGAAGCCCACCAATAACCTCCTACCCAGGCGCTATGGAAACTTCCGACACAGACCAACTGGCCCAGTTATTAGAGGAATTAAGAGCTGAAGTTCATGCTGCCCGCCAGGAAACAAATGCCCTTAGGAGGGAATTGATAATATCAAAAGAACGAACTGATGATCTCGCCAGACAGTTATTACAGACACAAGCGGGGCAAACCCCACTACCTAATTCAGGAGGGAGCTATATCCCAGCGGCTTCAGCCAATCCTGTTCAAATCAACCTACCCGGAAATGTGCCATTGGCACCGCCTGAACGCTTCTCTGGTGACCCTAAAAGGTTTGCGGTGTTTATAAATCAATGCCGATTGCACTTTCTTTGTAGACCTGCAGCCTTTCCGACTGACCAGACTAAGGTAGCCTTTGTGCTTTCGTATCTTAGCGGCAGTGCCGCTGATTGGTCGATCCCTCTGGTTACACAGGATGACCCGATCCTTCGTGATTTCCCGACCTTCCAGGCAAATATGGAAAGACTTTTTGCAAGGCATTCCCAGGGGCAGGCCCTGGACAACGAACTCCTTTCCCTACGACAGGGCAATCAAGATCTTTTGGCCTACATTGCATCATTCAGTAGGCTAATCGTGGAAACCAGATGGCCTGAGGACAAAAGAATCATGCTTTTTCACAGGGGTTTGCGTGGCGAACTCAAAGACGTCCTTGCCCAGGTAGTGAATCCTCCTCAGGATTGTTCAGAGTACATTGATTTGGTGGTCCAATTGGATCCCAGACTACAAAACAGAAAGGCGGATCGATCCAGGTTTGAAACACGAGTGTTCCCTAAGCCTCAAAGTCACACCAAAGGAGTTGAAGCCGTCGAACCTATGCAAATTGGGGTTGTAAAGGGTCCCCTAACCCAGAAAGAACGCGACAGGAGACGACAAATGCAACTATGTCTCTATTGTGGAAATTCAGGAAATTTTCTTCGAGATTGCCCGGTGAAACCACCTAAGAAGACAGTGGGAGCTTCTGATAAGAGTTCTGCAAAGCCTGAGCCGGGAAACGACCTCGCCCGACAAGTGTAGAGGTCCGCTTGCCGAGCGTAATAACCAGTTCTTTGACCTTGCACTTCATAATGCCAATGGTCCTCGTAAACCCAGAGCAACCGGATCATTTGCATGCAATTAAGGCATACATTGATAGCGGAGCAGTTGGAAATTATGTGGACCGCGAATTGGCTTCCAGGATGAACTTACCTCTTTGTCCAAAGGTGGTTAAAGACATCATTACCACGGTGGATGGGACGGAAATCGCCTCCGGACCAGTGACCCATACCACTACTGAAGTGACGATACTAGGCCAAGACGGGCATCAGGAGGTAATTGTGTTCGACGTGATCAAGGCTCCTCAATTCCAAGTAATTCTAGGGATTCCTTGGTTGGAGAAACACAATCCTCAGATTCATTGCCGAGCAAAGACAATAAAGTTCCCAGAGTGCACACCAACTTGTTATCCACGACCCAACATTGGCCTAGCGTCAGTAACGACTGACGGTCCACAATTACCTCTAGAGTATCGAGAGTTCCAAGATGTTTTTCAAAAGGAACAGGCTAACACCTTGCCACCCCAAAGATCATACGATTGTCAGATAGATTTGCTACCCGGTGCAACTCCCCCTTGCAGTAGGATTTACGCCCTTACCGAGCCTGAGAACCTTCATCTGCGACAGTATTTAGACCAGTACCTGGCCAATGGCTTTATCCGTCCGTTGAAGTCCCCTGCATCCTCGGCTCTGTTCTTCGTACCAAAAAAATAAGGTGACCTCAGAACCTGTATAGATTATCGTGCTCAGAACCAGATAACAGTAAAAAACCGGTACCCCTTACCTCTGATCCCGGAACTCCTTGACCAGGTAAAAAACGCCTGTATTTATACTAAGCTTGATCTCCGGGGAGCTTATCACTCGGTACGGGTCAAGAAAGGAGATGAATGGAAGACGGCCTTTCGCACTAAGTATGGGCTATTTGAATACCAAGTGATGCCCTTTGGACTATGCAATGCACCGGCCGCCTTCCAATATTTTATGAATGATGTCCTCAGAGAGCTCATTGATGTCTGCGTTGTCATCTACATAGATGACATTCTTGTGTACTCATCTTCAGAAGCTGACCATCGAAATCATGTTAGGGCGGTCCTTGAAAAACTTCGCCAACATAAACTTTTTGCCAAGCTCGAAAAATGTGTTTTTCATGTCACTGAGGTCGAATTTTTGGGATTTATTCTGACACCCAAAGAAGTCCACATGGACTTGAGAAAAGTAGACGCTATCCTCAAATGGCCGTCTCCTACTTCCGTGAAAGGCGTTCAAAGCATGCTAGGCTTTGCCAATTTTTACCGTAGATTTATTCCAGAGTTTCCACGAGTGGTACAACCCATCACCGCCCTCTTAAGAAAAAATAAACGCTTTGAATGGTCCGCAGAAGCAGAACAACCCTTCCAAGAGCTAAAGGCTAAATTCACCTCAGCGCCAATACTGAAACACCCACACCCGGACCTCCCTTACATCGTTGAAACCGACGCCTCCAGCTTAGCAATGGGAGCAGTCCTATCACAAAGAGATCCAGAGACTAACTAACTGCATCCTGTGGCATTCTGGTCTCGGAAGTTCTCGGCGCCTGAGATCAACTACACCATCACAGACAAAGAGCTTCTAGCGATTAAATCAGCCTTTAAGGCATGGCGGCATTATCTCCTCGGGGCCAGACACACCGTCACAGTGATCACCGATCATCGAAATCTGCAGTATCTGAAAACCGCCAAGGCTCAATCCTCCAGACAGCTTCGCTGGGCTCTATTCTTTGCTGAATTTGACTTTGTGATCACTTATCGCCCCGACAACAAGAACGGCAAAGCGGATGCTCTTTCCCGAATTGGAATGGGAGATAACGTTGCCAATCCAGAACCTGTACCAATAATTCCTGAACAAAGGATCGTGGGTCTGATTTCTTCACAATCCATTGAGGATATTGAAAAAAAAACTAAACAACTTGTAACCTCACCAGACTTACTGAACTGGTTACAAAAAGGAAAAGGTTTCACCGTAAGCAATGACTTGCCTTATTTCCAAGGACGATTGTTCCTACCACACGCCGATTTACAAAGATAGGTAATCTCCTGCTATCATGATTCATTAATTGAGGGTCACCCTGGCATTGCCAAAACCACAGAAAAGGTGAAGAGACACTTCTGGTGGCCTTCGTGGAGAAAAGACATAAAGGAATTTGTGATGTCCTGCGGTGTGTGCGCTCAAAACAAGGGTCAGAAGAAGAGGCCGGCTGGTCTTCTGCAACCATTAGACATCCCACCGTGTCCCTGACATACCCTTTCCATGGACTTCATCACAGACTTACCCTCCTTTTCCGGGTACAACACCATTCTTGTTATTGTGGACCTGTTTTCTAAAATGGCCCACTTCATTCCGCTAAAAGGCTTACCTTCAGCATCAGTCCTAGCCAAAGTATTTCTTGAAAACATCGTCCGGCTACACGGCTTCCCGTCAGTACTAATCTCAGATAGGGGAGCCAGTTTATTTCCCACTTTTGGCATAGCTGTTGTCGATTAGCTCAAATCGATGTAAGACTTTCGACCAGCCATCATCCCCAGACCGACGGGCAAACCGAGAGAACAAAACCAGACTCTCGAGCAATATTTACGATGCATGCTACAACAGTCGGAGAGTAACTGGAAGGACATCCTTTGGATAGCTGAATATGCTTACAACAATACAGTTCATTCGGGTACCGGGAAGAGTCCCTTCTACATCTTGTATGGGATTCATCCTCGAACCTCCAACCTTGATCCACCTTAAGATCTTGGAACACCCGCTGTGGATCAATTGCACACCGTTATTACCCAAGCTTTTAAGGAAGCGACTGCACATCTACAACAAGCTAAAGAGAGGTACAAAAAAGGAGCAGATCAACACCGAAGCAATGCCCCTCAATACCAGTTGGGGATCAAGTCTGGCTGTCCACCAAACATTTATCGCTTAAAGGGCCTTGCACCTTCAACCCCAAATACCTGGGACCATATCCAATTACGGCCATAATTAATCCAGTGGCCATTAAATTAGAATTGCCAACCCATATGAGAATACATCATGTATTTCACGTATCTCTTTTGAAACCCATGCAACCTGGAACCAGATTGACCAATCCTCCAGAGCCCATTCAAGTGAATGGGGAGCCCGAATTTGAAGTAAAAGACATTTTGGACTCTAAAATCATCAGATCGAAGCTATTCTACCTAATCGACTGGATAGGCTACGGACCTCAGTAAAGGTCATGGGAACCCTATGACTACGTCCATGCTCCTCGTCTAGTCCAGAAATTTCACTGAACCTTTCCAGATAAACCAAAACCCCCGGGGAGGACAAGTTTGGGAGGGGCCTTGAGGGGGGGTGCTGTCATGGGCGCTACTCCCGAGGGGCCAGGACTGGCCCAGCGCCCTCGGAAGCAGACCCGTCTTCCACTACTCCGGACCCAGCAGACCCCTACAGGGGCCCTTTGGACCGTGTCGGCGCCAGGCTCATGAAGGGTTTCAGGCGCCGGGCTCATATTGATAAACAGTGTAATAATGCTTGGGTGGACTTACCTGAGGCAGACCATGCTGCATATTTACCCAGAACAATCCAGTCTGGTTGAAGTCCCCAGCCATCAGGGCTGGGAGGAACTATTCCCTCCATTCAGGAACTCTTTTCTTACCTGGGTGGAACCGGTGGAAGAACACACACTGGAAGCACTTCTCTGCTATTTAAACCACACCCGATGGAAAACACGTGCTTCGCGTTATTCTGCAGCAGCAGCAGGACACTCACCGAGTCGGCTCCTGCATTCCAGGTCCAGAGTCATCTTCAGCTTCCGCGCAGCAACCTGTGGATGAAGAAAGACACAGAACAATACTTACCAGATCCTGGAATCCAGTCACCGGCAAAACCTGCAAAGAATAAACATAAGGTTAGAAAGGTGCAACTCGCTCGCAGCCGCGCCCGCTTACCTGATCCATCTGTGATTGCAACGGAGCTAACCGCGGCCTTCTCTTCGGCAGCTTCTCTGCACCTGAAAGGCAAAGGGCATAATTAAAAAGGGGTTCGGGTGAAGGCAGTCGCATTCATCTTAACTTAGCAGTTTTTGCACGCGCAGAAGCGGCCGCATCAACCGCAGCATCCCGGCACCTGAAAACTAGAAAAAGGACATTATTAGAGGTGCCAATAAAAGCGGCCAACGATCATTATACTTACGTGCATCGGCACGTGCAGTGGCAACGGATATAAAGCCTGCAGCATCCCGGCACCTGAAAACTAGAAAAAGGACATTATTAGAGGTGCCATTAAAAGCGGCCAACGAACATTATACTTACGTGCATCGGCACGTGCAGCGGCAACGGAAAACTACGCCCACAGCATCCCGAGGCCTGAAACAAAGGAAAAGGGACATTATTGAGGTGCCCATCTTTTAAAGCCTAAAGACTACAGTGCACTTACAGGCATCCGCTCGTGCAGTAACGGCGGCATCGCTCTTCGGCATCCCAGCACCAGTGCCACAACTAAGGCCGCAAAAGACTTGAGCCTCAACACTGAACTCATCCAGTGACGTAACTGGAATCCATGCACCCCTGCACCAGACGCAGGATGGAGAGCTCAGCATTTATACGCCTAAGGTGAGAGCTGGCCGAGACAAGTAGAAAGCTAGGCTGTGGGAGAAACTGGCGATTGGTGGGAGAAGGAATCACATCAAACAGTGATTAACCCTTTTTCTTCCACCGGCAGAAAACTTACCCTGCAAGTCAGACATTCGATAAGAGGAAGCCCAGTCCTGAGAGTCGTCCGAGCTCTACGCTTCTCAATTGAAGAAACGATAGCAGCCCGGCCGGGATCAGCGCCTCCGTGGGAATCAGGTGAGTGTTACAGGACTCTTGCTGAGGTGGCATGGTTGGGCCTCTTTTGTAATGGCGCCTTCATGTACCTTTTTAAGAGTGTGTTGGATAGTGATTTTCTTGATGGATGCATGGATGGTGTTATAGAGAAAGGAATGGATCTGGCAGGAAAAACATGTATATGGACTGGGTTTGTGCAGAGTGGGGTCTAGACGGGAGTTGTGCATAGATGTGTCTGGCTCAGGCTGTAAAGGGTTCCAGGTCAGGCCGCACAGAGGTATCTAAATGTGTTTGTGGATGCCGCTGGATAGGACTTTGGCTGGCGTTAAGGTGCAGCATTGCACAGAAACAGGTTGGGTGCCTTCACAGGAAATGGAAATATGATCATTTGTTGTTTTAATTGATTTTATATTATATTGATACAGTGCAGACCTAGCTTATAAGCACAGTAACAAAGTATTGTGTGACCACGAAACATAACGTGGTAGCACTTTGTTGTTATACAGATTGTCAACCTGTGTCTGGTGAATAGTCTTGAAGTCTAGATAATGTTTGAAATAGGAAGGGTTTTAGTTTGTTACAGAACAGGAGGAGAGACTGGGGAGGTGTCCATATATCTGTTCGGAGAGAATTCCATAGGAACATAGTATAGCAAGAGAATGGTGTTTCCTAGCTTTCTCCTTGCCTGCCCATCCAGTCTCAAGTGTGGCAATGATCCTATTGCGCATCCATCAAGATCTGCTGGAGGCGTTTAGCTTAGCCAGTAGGCAAGGTAGTGTGCCTTCTGAGATAACCTTGTAGGTGACGCAGGCATCTTTTAACAGGATCCTAGCTGATAAGGGTGTCCAGTCAGATCGCATATAGTGGAATGCATGTGGGGTCGAATTTGCATGCCATTGTTTTGATGCGACCCACTATGTGGTGTGTCTCCTAAAGGATGGGGCTAGCTATGTGGCTTGGAGCCCTGCTATTAGGGCATTTCCCCCATCTAAGTGATCAATTTATCACCAGAGCCTACACTATTGCTCGGAAGTGTTGGGCCGGAAGGAAGGGCTTTTTCTTGCAAAGAAGGGTGATTTGAAGCCAGCCCTTTTGGGCCTTTTTAGCTGTGCGTTGCTTAAAGGATTATTTCATTTCTGCAATGAATCTGCGAGATTTCTAAGTTTATGAGTTGCAGGGTACATCTGTCCAGTCCATGCCATCTAGCCACCTTTGAGGAAGTGCCTTGGATAACTAATTCTGTCTTGGGGGGGTTAAGTTTAAAAGTAGGAACTTCACATCCATTTTGAATGGCAGTGAGGCCTGCACAGAGGTGGACAATGTCCTGGGAACTGATAACGCTTTGGTATTTTTGAGTGTCGTCCGAGTATTGCTTTATTCAGATGTCAGTTAGTTAGGAGTGTTTTGAGGGGTTCAACATATGAACTGAATAAGACCGGAGAGGGGATGGAGTTGTGAGACACATCCCAGGTCACTTGGCACTGTGTTGACCTTAGAGAACCCATTTGGACAGCCTGGTGTCTCCTAGATAGATATGAGGACAGCCACAGTGTCTGCAAAGCCCCTTCTGTGAGTAAGGGGGTACAGTAATATTGTACTGTATTGTCGTAGTCATTTATATGTCACCTTTTCTTATTTGTATGGCCTCAACATGCTTTGTGGTAGGACCCACTCGGGGACCGAAGTCCAGGTATAGGACATTTCTGACAGGAGGCTTAAGATGCGTGTGTTTATTTGGCCAAGATTAGGATTTAGGAGGGCTGGCTGGCTAGGCTCCAGTAAGCAACCCAAGAGATCAGGCATGTCGGCAGGTGCTGAGGGAGGTCAAGACAGAGCGCTAGTGCTGGAGACTCAATATTTACCCAGCTTATCCAAATTTGTCATAAGTTGTCACTGTATTCTAATGGCAGAGGTGTTGATGCAAGTCTGGTGTTTCAGTGCAAAGCAGTTATGTGGCCAGTTATGTGGCCAGCTAGACGAATTTGTCATTGTCATAGCCGCATTCTAGAGTGTGTGGATGGAAAGCCGTGCCTGCGGCAGATGTCCACTGAAGTGGTACGTTTATACATACCGCAAGCTCAGACGTAGTGTCATCCAATCTTCTGTGAGGAAGAAAAAGCCAGCTACCCTCGTACACTTTTCGAGGCACTATGGACCGATACCCTTAAGTCTACCAAGTGTGTAGGACTATGCTTATGGGATTCTCTGAGCGCAATAGACTGGTTACCTTTATCGTTTTACAACATATTTTCCATGTTCTACAAATGCTAACCAAAGCTTTCTAATAAGCTTGATAACAAGCAAAGCTGTTTGTAGCCACTGTGCTTTCCAAACAGTTACTTAAGCAGTTATAAATGCAATGGAGGGATACCAACATATATCTTGAGCGCCACCGGCGGGCTTAACATTATAAGCAAAATCGTTCTAAGTGTACCACGTGTTAACCTGCCTGTGCTTTCTCCCTGTTGCAATACCAGGCTACCCGCCTGTCTCAGTACCTCCTGTGGATGCCCTTACAGGTATTGTAAGCAGGCTAATAACAAACCTGCCTGTGCTTTCTTCTTGTTGTATTGCCAGGCTACCCGCGTGTCTAGGTAACTCCCATTGGCTGTCCTTACAGGTAATGTGAGCAGGCTAATATCAAACTATCAGGTCCAGTACCAAGACACTGGAGCAGTGGCAAGCTATCCTTGGTCGAATGTGTAGCATGAGGTTGAGGAGTTCTAATAGGCGTAGGAGGTCTAATTTGTCTCAGGAGGATAGCTCAGGTGCAACATGCTCGCATTAGAAGCAAGACGACACGGAGCAACACAGGTTCGATCCCTGGGTCTGCGCTTAGAAACCTCTGGGTATTAAGTGCGTTATAATTAACCTATCAAATCATATCATATCATTCATCACCTTTATCAATAATTTGCAAGGTCTCATCAACCACCTCAATGGTGGCTGTCTCCGTGCCGAGTTGCGGGTCGAAGTTGAATTGATAATCCTGAAGAAGGCGGAGTTGGTGAATTTTGGCACATAGATTGGCAATCACCTTCTCAATGATCTTTCTGATAAAAAGGAGTCTATTGATAGTACAGTAGTTTGTCAGATTCTTCTGGTCGATGATGTGTTATTTCAAGCGGATGAGCCCTGTTTGTAGTCTGTCTTAAAAACTGTGTCTGCTAAGAGTGGTGTTGGCTATCCTGAGAAGTGCAGTCATGGTGGGACTGCTGTTGCAGGTTGCACAAAAATCACTCGAGAAATAGAGACAAGTTTAGGGTTTTATTTATGTTCTTAGAGGGGCCTAAGGCCATCTCTTCCTCTCTTGTCTATTTTTGAACCTCCTCACTAACCCAGGCATCCATATCCCCTGGTTGGTGCTAGCAAATTTTGACTCCTAATGTCTAGAAGCTTACCTTATATTGCAGATGGAATGCTAAAACAGTGGCTGTCTAATCTCCCCACTGGATTTTCTAATTGTCCCTACTCTATCCAGTGGTTAGAATATCTAATGTAAAATTAGGATAGTGCCTTATTCTATTGGATTCAGGATGGTTCACTCACACCCATGTTCACCTCTTCCCTTCTACTGTTACTACTATACCCTCTTCTTTACTCCTGCCACCATTTTTCTGTTACTCAAATATTTCACTCCTCCTAGTTTTTGCTACGCTTTGATGTTACCACTACTCCTCTCTCCACTACTACGCCCCATCTCAACACTTTCCTCTTCTCGCTTGCTACTCAAGCACCTGTCTTTCACCCTACTTGAAAGTCTTGCAAAGGGGGCTAAGCCCGCCCACTTTCTCTGTGTGGATCCGCCATGTACCAACAATGGCAGTGAAGGCAGTTGTGGCGAACCAGAAGCAGGGCTCTGACTAAGGTGTGCCATTTTTAAGATGTTTTATTTAAAAATAAATGAAATGCCTATGTAATCCTACTGCTATGACGGAAGTTCCTTTCCTTGCAAACTAAAAAATCAGGGTGCTTGTCAAAGTCCAAAGAAATAGTCCTTAGTGAAAATCATATTAGCTAACTAGTCCCTGCCACTTAGAAGAACAATAACAAAAAGGAAACGAGGCCAGAGCAATGACCTCCATCTTTGGGCTTCTGCCTGGCCCAATCACTTGGATCGTTCTCCAAGAGGGTTTAAAAGTTTGTCAGTTTCTCAACCTTTCTGAGATTCAGTACTCAAAATCTCAATTCCATATGCTTCTCTCTCTCTCTCGAGGAAGAAAAGGTTTTCTAAATCTAGATAGGTTTAAAAAGTTTGTCAATGTCTTGCAACATGCGTCACAACCTCTCTGTAGGTTCTGTTGAGCCAAGTATTAATTTGATATGGTTCCCTCGTTCCACGAAGTAAGGTTTTCTTCCTACGATACCCCCATTTCGTACTCGGGGCATGGCAATGTTCTGATATGATACTTAATGGTTGGAATCCTACAGGTTCTCACTTTCTCCAGTTCGGACTGTCTCTCACTTTCATAAGGACTCTCGAAAGTCCTACGACCTTCTGATAGGCTTGTTTTTATCTCTGTTCAGATTTGTCTGGTTTCCCGTAACCTTTGCAGCTTTTCTGGGCTTCCGTAACCTTTGATGCTCTTCCAGCCCCGAATGTCTTGGTTCGCTCTTCCCACAGCATTACCTCTTCAGGATTGTCTGCTTCCCTTCTGTTGTTTGGCTTTGCAGCTAATAGACTTCTCGGTGTTCCGTGCTCTCCACTGCACTCTGGTCTCAGCATCAGTTAACGGGCCCCAGGCCCATGACATCTCCCGTGTGGGCGTGCCATCAGGTGTGATGGTCACTGTTCCATCTCCATCTCCTCCTCTGACCTTGAAAAAGATACCAGTCTGCCGGCATATTGCGAGCGACTCGTTCGCTCTCCAAGCTACCGCTGCTTCAGTGGTCCAGCATGGCTCTGTCCAGGCCTCCAGATAAGGGTCATCCTAGGCCTTTTTACACATACAAATCATGTAAATACGACAGCTTTATTATTTTCCTGCGTATATTTAAACACAAATTTAGAGCAGAGGACACTGCAAAGGTCAGGTTACTTGACAGAAATCAGAACCTTTGATTTATTTTCTACATGGATGTAATTGCAAACTCTGGAGAAAAGCCTATGAAACAGAATTTATTTCTCTGAAGCCTTTCAAAAAAAGAAACTGCACAAGTGATAAAAGGAATGAATACTTTCCATTCAGCTTCTGCTGTGTTGTGGGTAGATGCTCATGGAGCAAACAGAATCACTGTGCATATTTATTTTCCTAGCATTTTAGGATTGCATAATTAACAATACGAAAACTAGGTTGCAATTGAGAATTAATCTTTTGTAACAAATTATGCTTTTTTTTCCATTGCAAGCAAACCAGTATTGCACAATTGTGTTTTTCAGAGTTCATTTGCTGTGCATAATCATGCGGAGGCAGATAATTTTACACTTACAATTTAATGTACACTCTAATTATAAAAACAGTGTGTAAAATGTTGAGTATGCACGTTCCTGTTTACATCAATTCAACCTTGCAGTCAATAGGGTGCATTACTATGAATGGTCAGTGACAGCAGAGTCTTTGCTCAAGGGTGAGTGATTGTCATTACACCAATCACAGGTGTTATAGCCTATCAAATCTTCAAGACTGCAATTAAAGCATCCAAAATCTGACTCTCCAGGAAGCGCAAGTGCTGTTGAAAAACAAAAAAATGGAAGTTACATTTGTCATTGAAATAGAAACTCAGCTAAACCTGTCCCTGTGATAATCCAGATAGGTATTGAACTGTATGTAGTACTTCATACATAGTTCGTCCAACATCTAGGCACTGTGACTATTATACCTCAGTCGATACTCAGTTTACCGACCTCTGAAGGATGTTAGCCAATTAAATGGCTCAGCCGGTTGAGCGATCTGCGCATGATCTGTATGTTGCAGGTTTGAATCCCGGCAAGGCCAACTAACTCTTTCATCCTTTCGAGCAGAGGCATTGCTGGGGGGGAGGTTAGGGGGCTATAGCCTCGTCTTTTGGTTGTAGCCCCAGATAGAAGCTCACAGGCTACAACCAAAAGGTTATGGCTAGCCTGAGTACCACAAGTTCCGACATTAGCTTAGCCCCTGATCTTTTCCAGACCTGGCAACACCCCTGCTTTCGAGGTCGATAAAGGAGCACCAACTTTGGGTTGGTGATAATTGTGATAGATATGTTCCATGTACAGCGCTTTGCCAAAAGTGCTATATAAATAACAAATTGACCATGATATTAGGTATAGAATTTAGTATGGAGTCCTTGCCTCTCTGCACTGTTGTATCATAACAATGGCATACCAATGGCATAGCATTAGGTAGTAATAGCTCCCGGAAATGAGGACCTTCGTTAAACATCAAAAGACAATTCTGCTATCAAAAACACACAATACAATTCATGTTTGATTTACTATGTAATTGGTTAGGTTTTTGTGTTTTTAACATTTAAGTATATATAGGAGAGATCAAATGGCCAGACCTTAGAGAAATAATGAAAGGCGTATTCTGTCACAATGCAGAAAGCTGCCGCATGGTAATGATTTCCATACAGTTACTTGACACTTCGGATGGATGTCACATACAATTTACTCTCTTGTAAAGAGGAAAAGTCCTTTTTACTCTCTTGAAATCATATTTACTCTCAAAGTTTAGAAATAGAGAGTGAAATACTCCCACCTCAAAATCTTATCTGGAGCACTGGCTCTATCCATCCAAGATGTCTTTTAGCCAGAGGCTCACCTCTGCGTAGGATTCTCCCCCTTCGATTCAAAGTTCCTCTTGGTTTGATGTACTTCATCCGAAACAAAAAAGGGTATGTCTTTCCTCTTTGACTTTGGAGTTCAGGCGAGATCCAGCATTACCTGAAGCAAAAGAGATTAAAGAAATGTCACTATTTGGTGAACCAAAACAAAAGTCAAGTCAACAGTGGAGTTAGTCAAATAGGTTTTTAAAAAATGACAAGCGGTAACATGCTTCTGATTCATAGAGATTGATTTTGAGGATGGTTCGGCAGTGAAAATAAGTGAAAATAAATCTTAATGCCTATCTATCTTTGGTGGTCCCCATATAGGTGGAGAGTACCGATGTTATCCGGGATCTCAACCTATCCTGGGAGTCCTTGTCCCCAAAGGGGGAGTCACTCCCAGTGAGGTCCCACTTGCCCAAACCCCTACAGAGGGTTTCACTGAGCAGGCTCCCCTCCCTAACCTCAAAGGGGGTCGAGGGACAAACTTGGATTCGTCACACAGTTCAGAGTCTCAGTTCATATTTTAGCTCCCCTCGCATTGGGGTTCACAGATAAGTATCTCTCGGGGGGGGGGGGTGGATTTGCAGAGGAGCTGGGAGCTATTTGGCTTTTGCTTGTAGCTTAGAAGAGCCTGGTTAGCTTGACACCAACAGCTACAGGAGCTAGTTTTACCTCCCCAAGCCAACTCATGCCTAGCAAAAATATCTATGAGACATACATTTTTGGGGTTTGTGACGATTGATAAATGAGAGTTAGTGCACATCTATATAACATTTAAACCATAATCAGTAATAAATAATTGCCAAAATGTTAAGTTTGCATCTTTTGTGGAAGTTCAATTTGCAGAAAACAATGTACTAGCTCTGCGTTTTCCAGTTGTAGCTCTTGCACACTGGTTAATGCCTGATTCCCAGGAACTGCTTTTAGCTCATGATTATCCAATCTTAGTTTTAATCCCTGGATTTGGGTCCCTTCCTGTTCCCTGTTGGTCAAGGGGACTTAAGAGGGCTTGTGCGGACTTGCTCTGGCAGCTATGAAAAGCCTTCAGTGTGGCTGAGTAGCTTGGTGACTCCTCTCTCCCTCCGTTGAGTAGTACTTGTGCTTCTGGTTTTGCAGCTAGGTTTGGCGATGAAGATTGCAGCTAGTTTGTGCTAGGTGATGCGGTCTTAGATTTCGGGTGCATGTGGGCTGGCTTATTGGGCATTGATCTGCATAATGGTGTTTGATCTTAGAGAGTGTGTGGGCTTTGGGGTGACAACAAGGTATTTTGAAGAGGTTAGCTGGTTTGGGTAACCATTGGGAGCACAAGTGTTTTACAGGGCGTTTCCTGGAAAGTGTAGGGATGAGCTTGAGTGTAAGGAGACACATGGTGATGACCTCCTAGGAAGAGGAACAAGGTAATCTGTGCCTTGGCAAAAAGAGGCTACATGCTTGTCTTTGTATTTCCTTTACTGAAAATGCCTAGTGAAGACTGTTTATAATGCCTATGCTGGGCATGGCTTAGAAGGCCGGAGCACTGGTGGCAGGAGGCTACGAGGCAGGAAGAAGGGTTATGTGTCATTTACCTTGCTCCTGGTGCTGCTGCTGCCAGTGGTGGTAAGTGGCTGTAGGTTCCCGGAACGGTGTTGATAATGCCTTTGGTGAGTGTGACTGAGTAGACTGGTAAACCTCATAACACCGCTATTTGCATGGTATCCAGGTGCTCTAGCAAATCTGAATGAAATGGAGGCTTAGTGGGCAGTGTAAGGAACTCATGGTGCCAACACTAAAGACAGACACAAGTGATCACAGTTCAAGGGTGTTTATTAAACTGTATAAGTAGGTTGAAAAAATGCCTAATCTAAACCTAAATCTAAGATGGGAGCAAGCTTTGACCATCAAACAATAATAAGGCAGGCCGAGTGGCGTCTTGTCAAAATATAAAGGCCTATACAAAAAACGAATTGCCAATCCTTTAGCTAAATACAAAAAGAAGTGTGGGATAATGTTCATAAGAAAGAAGGAAGTGTTCACAAATAATAAGTCAGGATGCTGTAGCCGGGGTCTCCCGTCCCACGTTTTCAGCATGGGACAAGGTAGCATTCTGGAGCACAGAACACTCTTGAGCTTTCCCAGCATGACCCAACAGTTCCACTCTTAGCAATCATTGCCATCGGTGGTTAAATCTCTTTTCTCCCAAAAAGTCTCTTTCTTCTGAGGACCTGATGGGTTTCAAAATAAACAAAAGTCCCTTTCAGTTTCTGCTTTGGGGTGATGCTTTTTCACCCCTGGCTCCACCTTCTTCCGGGTTTAGACCCGTCTTGAATTTAAGCTTCCCTTCGTCTGGTTACTACTGCTATCAACACACGGTCATCTGTATCATTCACAAATTTTAATGTCTTTTTAAACAGTTCACCGTGGACACCCATCTGCCGGGTTCACTCTTGTGAACACACTGTATATCGGGACTTTAGATTTTGCTCCCTGTTTATTGGCATCCCTCCATCGGGTTCACTCTTGTCAACCTTTCCTATCGCACATTTTCTCAATCAGTTCTCATGATGCAGGATTCACATCCCTTAGCTTCACAATCATCTGTCGGCCAAAGACTTTCGACTGTACAGAGGATTTTACTGGACCCCTGCATGACCACTTTGACCCCCTTCTCACCTTTCCAAAGGCGTTCTGGTAACGGTAGTTTCAGCAATCGGGTAATCGCCCAGAGTTTCCTGAGTGAGCACCTACGTGGTGCCTAACTCCTCAGTTGCTGGTTTTCCCCCTTCTAGTATCAACAGATCCTTGTATTCATTCACAATTCAATTAGCCATTTGCTACTTTTGTTCAACACAGTTCGGTTTATTATCGGCTCTCCCCTCAACTCACACCGGCTCTGATGAACCGTTTGGCTTTTCTTCTCTCTGGTGTCAAGGTTTTCCACACGTCCACACAAGAAAAGGGGAAAACATGGACAATTTTGTAATGAAATTGCCTAAAAGAGCAAAATGCTGCGATTTCGATCGTTACTCCACAGAAGAGGCTATAAAATCACAGATGATTTCGATGAAATTCTCCAACTTGCAAGGGTGGATTCTGCCCTATCTCTGCAAACAGAATCGCTAAGCAATATTAAAATCACGCTATCAGCGTCACCAGCAACCCTGTGCCCCATACCACAGCATACCAAATGAAGTGCTATAGGTGTGGATACAATTGTCCGCATGTCGGCCCATGCCCGGCAGTAGGTCATCATTGCGACAAATGTGGTGGAGAAAACCATTTTCAATCCGTTTGCAAGAACATTACATTCTTCCAGTCGGCGGAGTCCAGCAGAGACTTTAGGAGGCGGCAGAGTCACCACCTGAGGTGGGAAAGTCCTCAAACAAACATGTGGTGATCTCCCACAACTAGCAGGTACAGCTTGCACAGCAGAACCCGAGTGCCATCCCGCAGAGACAGGCAGCGTGAAGAAAGAAGGGAAGACCCTGAGCAACACAGGCATTGAAACGACTCAAAGAGACGGACAGCAAGACAGAAAATCAAATACCTGGAAGCGTCCCCACGACAAAGCCGTAAATGAAATTCCTCCTCATCGAGTGGAGACCGGAAAAGAGGATAGGGAACAGCACAGCCACCGAATACAGCCCAATCCTGCAGCTGCAAAAAAACGGACAGATCTGTGAGTTCCTCATAGACACCGGAGCCACGGTAAATGTCATTAATAAAGAAACATACATGTCCCTCGCCAAAAAGAAATAGTTGAGTAAAGCGGACGCTGACATATATCCATATGGCACGACTAAACTCTTCAACTGCACAGGAATGTTCACAAACATGTGTTAATACAAGGACAAGAGCCTAAAAGTCAAAATATATGTAGGGAGAGGAGAAGTACCAGGGGAAGTGTTCTGAGCATCCGGTCAGCCGTCCAAATGGGCCTAATACACGTCATGTACCAGATCATGTCTGCATACACATTCAGCCCATAAGAAATGATGAAGAAATTGTTCCCGGCACTGTTAAAAGGCCTCTAGAAGCTAAAAGGCAAACAAATAAAGCTACAAATAAACACCCAGGTTCAACCGACGGCCCAACACTACATGGGCATACCCCTCAACATACAAAGGCATGTGGAGGAAGAGATACAATCCTTACTGGAACAAGACATCATTGAGCCAGCGTCGGGATCCACCCCATGGTACCCATGCCAAAGAAAGAGAACAACACCATCATCCGCATCTGTGTAGATATGAGAGCCCCCAATGTGACGATAGAAAGAGAATAACACCTGGCGCCTCGAATGACTGACATGATGCATCTGCTGCACAGGGCGAAAGTATTCTCGAAACTTGATTTAAACATCAGCTAGATCTACATCCATCATTCAGATACATAACAACTTTCTCCACATACCTGGGCTGTTCAGGTACAAGCGCCTCTGCTTTGGGGTATCGTCGGCCGCAGAGATTTTTTAAAATGAAATTCATCAAGTCATCAAACATATTCCCCACTGCTTACATTATAGCAATGACATTTTAATATTTGGGGACAAACAAGAAGCACACGACGACATGCTCCGGAGAGTAGGAATGGCACTAGAAGAGGCCAATTTCACACTAAATGCTGACATGTGTGAGCTCAGTAAATCGACGCTAACATTCTTTAGGCACATATTCTCAAATACTGGTCTACAGCCAGACCCAGAAAAAGTGCAAGCATTAGTGGAAGACCCTACATCCACCTCTGTGTCTGCAGTCAGATATTTTCTGGGAATGGCGAGCTACTGCACCAGATACATTCAGGACTTCACCTCCGTCAGCACGCCCCTCCAACTACCCACCGTAAAGGGACAGGAATTTTCCTGGTCGAGTGACTGTGATGAGGCTTTTCAAGAAATAAATAAGCGCATTGCCTCCGCCTCATGCATGGCATATTACAACCCAGAACTTGATACTGAAGTGACAGTTGATGCCAGCCCTGTCGGTCTGGGGGTGATCTTAGCACAAACAAAGCCAGGAGCCTCGCCTGACTCAGCAAGACGCTTAATAGCATACACAAGTCAGAGCCTCTCTGCAACGGAATGTGCATACTCACAACTGGAAAAAGAGATTCTTGCAGTTGTATGGGCATGTGAACATTACCATCTGTTCCTGTATCGGCGTCCATTCACCATCATCACGGACCATCAAGCCCTTACCACAATTTATGACAAACCTACAGCCAAGATGCCACCACGCATTGCAAGATGGGGACTCTGACTGCAAGAATACTCTTTCAACATTATACACTGCCTGGGAAAAGACAACAACCCAGTGAACTTCCTATTTCGATATCCCCTAACAGTTCAGAATGAGAGACAATCCATCAACGCCAACCAACAGATAAACTATCTACTGAGCAATGCGCTGCCGAAATCAATCATGAGAGTGCAGCTGCTAGAGGGTTTGAAAAATGACCAACTACTCCAGAAAGTACAAGAATGGGTGAAGTCGGGTCAGGGGCACGCCAAGAACAAGCACAGTCAGCCTCTATCAGCAGCTGAAGAAAGACAGTTTCAAACTTTCCGACTCATAAAACACACGTTGTCCAACTCCCCAGAAGGTCTATTGCTAAAAGAAAATAAGATTGTCATGCCAGCCAGCCTGTAGGACCAAACACTTGCTGTGGCGCACACGGGACATCAGGGAATTGTGTCCACAAAAAGACAACTTAGGACCAAAGTGTGGTTCCCACAGATGGAACAGGTACTAAGAAAATACATAGCATGCAATGCATTCACCGCACGCACATTTCCTGAGCCTCTCAAGATGACACCAATGCTATTACAGGTATGGGACGAGGTTGCCATAGACATGTTTGGCCCATTAGCAAATGGCAAGTATGTACTTGTAATAATCGACGAAACGTCCAGGTTCCCGGAAGTTCATCTAAACCACTCTACTAGTGCCTAGGCAGTGATACCAGCACTAGACAAAATATTTGCTGACTATGGGATTCCCTCCATCGTGAAATCTGAAAATGGACCCCCATTGGCGCACAGGACTTTGCCATATCTGCAGAACACCTCCGGTTCCAACATTGCAAATTCACGCCCCTGTGGCCTCAAGCAAATGCAACAGTGGAGAGATTAATGGGAAATCTAAAATGCACCCTCCAGATATGCTCCATCACCAAAGGATCCTTTATGCAAGCAATATGCACCTTGCTGCAGGACTACATAAACACGCCACATAGCTCTACAGAAACGTGTCCCTCAGCACTGATGTTTGGGTGAGTTATAAGAACCACACTGCCGCACAACCCCAACAATTCCCTCTCCACTGAATGTGCTGACAAAGCCTGGACCAGAGATAAAAGACAGCAAGAGCAAGAAGAAGAAATATTTTGACCGAAGGCGAAATGCAAAGCCCAGCAACTTCCAAATAGGAGATCAGGTACTGGTTTGGCAAGCTGAAGAGTCTAAGAAGGACCCCGCCTCAAGCCAGAGCCCATGACCGTAACCCATGTGCAAGGGTCCATGATAACATCGGCCAGCCCCACTGGCACTGTCACCCGGAACTCTTCATTCTTTTGAACTTTTGAAGGTGAAGTCATAGCTCTCAACCTTTTTTGACACCAAGGTGGGTGAAAACTAGGGTGACCAGATTTAAAAAAAGAAAACCCAGACGGGCCATAAACATAAATGTAGGACTGCCGTAAAAACAAATAAAGCGGTAGTCCTACTTCTATGTCGCTGACCTTTTGCAGGAGTGGAGGGGTTGCTCCCAGGCACAATCCTCTCATTGGAGGAGAGCCCCGGGGAGTAGAAGGGGGAGGAAATGGGGGCGTGAAAAGCATTTCACTTGCTTTTCACGCCCCCATTATCGCTGGAAGAGTCGCGCTGGGACCCGATTTCAGGATTTTGAAATCGGGTCCCGGCAAAAATTAGTCTATGGCTCCAAGGTGGGTGAAACAGATGAGCTGGCGGGTGGGCGGGTGTCTGGATGCTTTTGGCGGGTGACAAAAGCGGGTGAGTTGAGAGCTATGTGAAGTGCATCAGGAGAACAGCAACTCAAGAGGCAGTGAGAACACAAGAACACATCTGATGTAGACTCTGAATACAGAGAAGGCGACATGGATGCGACTATAGTGACAGTGACTGCAATCCAGAGGACATTCCATATGTGTGAAGCCCTTCTCAAAGGGTAGTTCAAACCCATCCTGTTGGATTGAAGAAACTAGTTAATACCCCACACACTCTTTGTGAAGCAAGGGGGAGCTGTAACATCCTCTCTTTATTATTAATATTTGTGAAAGGACACAGCCTGTCCCATTTCTGTTGTTGTGCTGTGGGATGCAACCCACATGTTGTTGTAGGCGGAGCACCCGCCTGAGCGCCAGTTCGCACCCAATGATTAAAGAGGTAACAACCTGATGCAACGCCTCCACCTCCACGCTTTATTGATCAATGTCATATTGTTTGTCACGTGGGAATATTATTATTTCGTACGCTTATACTTAACAGGGTGAAACGCAGATTTGAGCATACAGTCTGTTGCCGATCTGCCACGTCTGTTGGGTAATTACCTCGAGATCGTTTCAGCTTTTGCCGTCCAACCCAGGTGAAAGGTCCGAAGACATTAACCGCTGGGTTGTCGGGCATAAAACAAATGAATGGTGCGCGGTGGTCCGAGTTTCTATGAAGAGCGGTCGTAAAGCTCTCAATGCCCGTTCCTGGCCCATGTATATTTTCGGGACTGGCCTTTGTGGTGTTGTGCGCTCGTCCCAAGGGTAGGTTTAGTGGATCGACTGCCAAGGGGGAATCGTTCACCAGAGAAAAGAAAACACGAGATTGTAAATGCCTGCTAATAAAAAGTATATGTGGGTAAGGTGGGAAACTGAATACTCATTGTCTACCCTAGTTCAGGGTTTACACCTGGCAGCTGTGGCGTTTTGGATTCCTCTAGATGAACTATCACGGCAAGGACACACTCCTTGTTCATGTCAGTGGGCATTTGTTTAGGATCTGGCCAGCCCAGTCCTAGATGAGCTGGGATTTACTGATCTATTTCCCTTGGCTGATTAACTATTCCTGTTTGTCTGTAAGTGTGTACATCTTGTGTGGCAGACTGCAGCTGTCATTAGGCCCGCATGGTTAAGTCTAGTTAGACCTCAGATACAGAACCTAATCAGGACAGAAAGTGGTGATGCTTGCATATGGTGCAAGACACTGTATAAACGTTGTTTGCGAGGTGCAACATTTTTCTTGTTTAACTAAACGTTAAAGGAATGGTTCGGTCAACATTTTTTATTGGCCCTGCGGGTCGGCCATGTGTTTTTAAGCATAAGTCGCTCGATTTTAGAAAAATTTCCTATGGACCTTACCCGAGTTTTCGTCCATTAAACACACGCGAAAACAGGCAGTAGGGCGCCGCCATTTTGTGATAATCCTATCACTTGCCGCATCGCCCTGGCTGACCTGCTTTTGCGGCACTAAATCATATCCCCCGCCCCTGAGCCTGTCATCAGCAGACGTGTACCGCCCATTTCACAACGCCAAAGCACGTCTCGTGTCAACATTTGCTGTGCTTCAGCTAATGACGTGTCGCCATGGAAATGGCAGGACGCCTCTTTCCTCAATAAGTATAAACAGACCGTTTCACAACGCACAGCAGCAGATTTTTGATTCCATTCCTCTCTCCGTGTTACTTTGAGTATTCTGTGACTCGTTTCTGTGCTCTGGTCAGCTACCTTTGCCGCTTGTAGCCCGTGGGAACACCTGTACCATCTCTATACATTATTTTAGTTTGTTTACCACACAATGGGCCTCATTCCGAGGTTCGCGTTAAATTACTGACTTTACCGGCATGGCGGGAATACCGTATCCGCGTTGGTAGCAGGGCGTAATTAGCACCATATTCCGACCTCGCAGGCACGAGCTTTCCGCCATGCCGGTAAACCCCCTAGCGCCATACCGGTAAAGGGCGCGTCAAACCCCTTACCGACAACAACCGAGACGTAACTAACACCATCGCCCTCCACCTAGTGCGTAAATAGCGGTGCCCGTAATTAACGATGACCGTAAATTACGGGCACCGTTAAAAACCGCAAACGGAAATTACGTCATCGAACAGGAACGGGAAGCATCATGGCGGCCATCTTTAAAATCACAATCCATTGCAATCCTCCCCATACAGGACTCGTGGGCATATTGTGATAGGCAAAATAGACTCCAGAGACCAGCATCATACCAAAAGCATTAAAAAAGGGTGCTGCGCGCATCAGGAAGGAGAAATTCTCCCAGGATGAGCTCCAGGTACTCGTTGATACTCTGCATGAACATGCTGAGATTGTTTTCAGCAGCGACATGCGCAGGCCCACCATCCTCGGGAAGAAGGAGATATGGGAGCTGGTCTCGCAGAGGGTGAGCGCTGTCGGAAACACCCCCCGCAGCACGACGCATTGCCGCAAACACTGAGATGACCTCCGTCTGAGGGTGCGGGCCATCCTCTCAGCAAACCGCAATCTGGCCCTAGAGACAGGAGGAGGCCCAGCCTCACCCATAAAAATGATGCCCTGGGAGGAAACGTGCAGAGATGATGGGCACAGAAGCCATCGAAGGCGTTGGCGATATGGATTGCGGTGATCCTTCATCAGCTGACGCAGGTGAGTGCCACGAGTGTAAACAGTACATGCATCCCTAATGCAAGTCATCGCCAAGGGCTGGTCAAGCAGTCACATCATGTTTGGGTAAACCCCCCCCTCCAATGATGCCGTAACAACTGGGACCCAGGATGATGTCAGGTGCAAGGCTGACACCCATATTGGGCATGCCACACAAAAAGCTGGTCAATGTCAGTCACCACAGTACTCCGCCAACATGAGTGACCCTGCCGACAGTATGCTTTTCCCATCCAAGCAAAGATCACAGTCCCACTCAGCACCCAAATGTCACCAAAACGCTGCTATCCCATCGTAATACCATTGTCTGGAAGTAATTCTGACCCCCAGATCATTGCTCATGCTGTCTCTCTCTTGCCCCCCACAGGCACCGGTCATGAAAGTGAGGACCAGGAAGGCCCCCGGACAAGTACCTCCCGGGGCACAGGCAGGCGACAGCACACACCTGCAAGCAGGAAGAAGGCACATGCCACACCACCTGCCCCAGCAACCCCCATGGAGAGTACGCCCTGGACATGCCTGCAGTTCTGCGGGACACATGCCCCACGTTGCACCATGAGGAATCGAGTGCGTCAGGGGAGAAATGCTGCCATGTGCATCCTCGATGTGCCAGGTAGCTCATCACCAAACACCATCGACAACGTGGAGGAGCCCAATGACTATTTACAGAGCCCAGACACTCCCTCGTACAGCCAGGTTGCCCATAGCGACCCTGGGTCGAGTGACGGCCCAAGGCTCACAGGCGAAGGGGATACACCTGTCTGTCATGAGCCCACTTCCCCTGCAGGAAGTCCTGAAAGTCCTGCAGGCACAACAACACGGAGCCTGCCAACCACATCGCCCACATCGGCTGCAGAAACAGTGCGCTGCCAGCACCTCACGGGCATGATAGAGGAGTTTCTCCGGGACAACCGGGAATCAGGGTCGGTGCTACATAATGACCTTCAGGCCCTGGGCGAGATCATCAGTACCAGCACAAACCTCATCTGTGAGATGCTTGGCAGGATTGCTGATGCCCTGGAGGCAGCACCCCCCAGACCACAGCCCCAGCAGGAGGAGCCACCCTCCCAGAGCTCCTCCACGCAGACCAGCCCGGTCAGTAGGTCACTGCGCACGATGCGCCGGAATGGAAGGGATGCCCCGGCTCTGGCAGTGCCCATTGACCGTGCAGCCACACACATGTGGCCAATGCTGCACTGATGGGAACATTGTGGGGTTGTTGTGGGGGGAGGGTGAGGGGGTTGAGGGTGTGTGTGGGAGTTGGGGAGGGGGAGGGGGTTGAGGGTGTGTGTGGGAGTTGGGGGGAGGGGGAAGGGGGTGAGGGTGTGTGTGGGAGTTGGGGGGGAGGGTGAGGGGGTTGAGGGTGTGTGTGGGAGTTGAGGGGAGGGGGACGGGGGTGAGGGTGTGTGTGGGAGTTGGGGGGGAGGGTGAGGGGGTTTAGGGTGAAGGATCTGTTGTACACGTTTGGACATCATCATACAATACACAGTTTGGTCTATCCTACAATACAGAGTGGACATTCATTATTGTGCATGTGCCTTTTAATGTCTCACAGTGCATGTAGTACATGTATCCCCACACCCAGTGCCCAATGCCCTGTCATCCTCACCCCCTCAGCTGACTTGTGATTCAGAAATATTGCTCGATCAATGCTTGTCGCACGGAACGTCCCTCCCGTGCATCGGCACCATGTTGCTGTTCTGCCATTCCTTCCTCCACCTCCTCCTCCTCCTCATCTGGTGGTAGCAGTCCCACGTCAGGGGGCAGTGGCACGTTCCGACGGATGCACATGTTGTGCAGCATTACACATGCCATGGTGATCTTGGACACCTTCTCGTGGCTGTAGATGAGGGCCCCACCTGACCGGCTGAGGCAACGGAATCGTGCCTTCAGAAGGCCGAAGGCCTGCTCTATGACCACCCGTGTACGGGTATGAGATCTATTATAGTCCTCCTTGTGCCTGTTTTGGGGGTTGCGGACCGGGGTCATGAGCCACGGTTTCAAAGGGTAGCCAGCATCACCTGCATGAGAGTGGAATGAAGGTAAGTATTAGTACATTCATGGTGGAGAACTGTGCTAGTCTTACATTGCAGCGGGTGATGACTGGCCATGCACACATGTCCCTGGACACAGTCAACCCATTACTGGTCTGGCCATGTGTGCTGGCCAATGGAATGATGGAGGGGGTAGCTTCTCCCTGATGGGTCATGGTGCGCACTCATGTCTTGTTGCATGTGCATCGTTTATGCATGCAGCAGTGTTGGACTGCATTAATTGATGACTTGCATGAGACCTGCTGTAAGGGTGTGTTGGTAGTAGTTGGTAGCATACCCTTCATTCAGCACTGATCCCTATCATGGTGATTGGCAGCTATCCTATGGAGTTGCCGAACCAGTCACACGCAGTAGGATCCCTGTCAGACTAACCTCTATGCACTCCCATGGATGACTGTCCTTTGTGTTGAGATGCAGGAGTCAGCGACATGGTGCTATTGCACTGCATGGTGCACGATGGCCTTACGGTGTGTAAGGTCCACCGATGTGTGGTGCATGTGTCGTGGTCTTTGGCCAGGGTAACTGTTTGTCAGGTACCAGTAGGTGTTGGCTCGTATTCACTACTGTGTGGTTAGGTGGTAATGTGGCGTGCCACTTGTCAGGGGGCACAGTGTTCTGTGAGGTGCACAACGTACAATAGCGTTGTCATTCCCTCCCGGGTGGAGTATGCATCCCCCCCTTTCCCTCCCGGGTGGAGTATGCATCCCCCCCTTTCCCTCCTGGGTGGAGTATGCATCCCCCCCCTTTCCCTCCTGGGTGGACCTTTCCCTCCCGGGTGGAGTATGCATCCCCCCCCACTTTCCCTCCCGGGTGGAGTATGCATCTCCCCCACCCCCTTTCGCAGTGGGGTATGCTGACAACCTACTCAGAGCCCCAATGCACTGCCATGGCCCATTATGGTTACTCACCAAGCAGCCAGGTACGTTGTCCGGCATGTTGGCCCATGTAGCGTGGTAGTGTTGAGTTCCGCAGGACCAAGGAGTCATGAGTTGATCCGGGGTACCGAGCATTGCATTGTGTGATGGCTTTACTGGCATTGCACACCATCTGGACGTTGATGGAGTGGTATTGCTTGCGGTTGCGATACAGCAACTCCATGGCATGAGGAACCACCAATTCTACATGGGTGCAGTCGAGGGCACCTATGCAATTTGGCATGCCTACAAGTGCATGGAAGGCAGCTTTGGTATCATATATCTCCTGTGGAGTCCGGGGGAGGCATATGTAGTCCCTTCTGTGCTTGAGGAGGGCATCCAGCACTTGGTTGAGTATCCGGGAAAATATTGGCTGTGAAATGCCATGCATGTGCCCCACTGTATGCTGGTAGGTGCCTGTGGCAAGGAAGTGGAGCACGGACACTACCTTTAGTAGAGGGGGGATGGCAGTGCTGATTTCTATGAGGCTCACTATGTCGGTATGTATCAGGGCCACTATGGTGGTTATGGTGTCCCAGTCAAGCCGGTACAGGGTGTGGATCTGCTCTGGTGTGAGGTTGATGGGGGTGGCTCTGATGCGGGGTATTGGGGGCTGCCGGCGTGGTAATGGTGGCTGCACTGGTAGGGCATGCTGGCCCTGTTTCACCCTCCTTCTCCTCCTGTGTATCCTCTGTGGTGGTTGCTGTGGTTGCTGTTGTTGCTGTTGTCGTAGTTGCTGCCTTGCAAGCAGGGCCTCCAGCTCCAGGAATACTGCTACAATTGGTATCATCTTGGTGTGGGTGGGGGTGTGGTGTGTGGGTGTGCTCCTTTTGTGCTGTGCCAGACTCTATTGCCACCACCTGTGTTGATTGGGTGCACCTGTTCCTCTTCCAAACACTGATCAGGGTTGTTAACACCTTCCCCGCGATGCCGGTATTAACGCCAATGCGGTAAGGTACTTTGCGCCCTTGTGGAGGTCGTTATTTCTGTGTTCGCTTTGCTTGGAATCGGAGATGGTTTACGCCTTCCCGTTATTTCCGCGATGGTGTGTCGGGCGCGCGACACTGGTCCGCTATTTACACAATCGTAGTTTACGGTGGCGTGAATAACGGTGTGGCGGGTCAGAATGAAGACACTGGACCTGGTCGCATGGACGGTGTTTCCACCTGATGGACATGCAATCGGTGCGAGTTAATGCCAACCGAGGACGAGAACTGCTGCTGCTGTGAAAACTCGGAATATGTGGCCTACATTTCAGAAGGCGAGCCACGACCGCAATGCATCACCGAGCTGCCAGACTTCAGGGCAGCCTGCCTCACACGGTCCGTGTTGAGGATAATGATGGTGCTTATGCACGAACTTCGCGCAACTGTTCGTCCTCGTAATCCGAGTAACGAGTAAGTATACTGCTTGTCATGCCACTCCTATTTCATGGTCTTCTACTATATCCAAAATTACATATACATATCATTGTAACGCATGAAAGTCGTTCAATAGTGTGCAGTGTCTAGATAGCATTTGTCCGAGCAGAATGCCATTAGTTACAAGAATTGTCATTGACAACAAACGTTTATTAAACTTATCTTGGTCATTTAAAAACAGTTTGTTTCATTCCTTTTCACAGGTGGTACAGCCTGGTAGCCTATCGTTCCTTTACATGGTGGCTTCACGGGAGGCTTGGACACCGCGTTTGGAGAGTAATACCCGCCTGTGCCGTTCGTGCCATAAGAGAAACTTTACCAAGTGACAGCGGTCAGTACAGGGGATTTTCTCTCGCTGTGCTGCAACCTGACCTGTACAAGTCTTGTATTTTTGTGTCATCAAAATAAGATACAAAATAAAACACCACATATATTTTAACAACGGTTGTTTCAATTTTTAAATGAATGAAGTGTGTCTCCATTCAAGGATGGACGTCAGACATCTGTGCTCTGAATGGGTGAAGGTCAGGTCCCTGTGAAGCAGGGTGGTCACTATCTAAGCTAACATAATATATTCTCAATAATGCATGCACTAAATAACACTTGTTCAAAGTCTTTCAGTCGGTAATGTCGCTATAAAAGACACACATATATCTATACTATCAATTAACATTGGATTATACAGGCCTTAGGTTAAGGGTCTTGACCACTATAATACACTGTTTGAAGTGTGGGTCTGTGCTCACAAGAATATCCGGTATGTGGCATTTGTTATTGATAGGCAACGATATACTGCAGTAGGGGTCTAATGTTAGTTGGGGATCTGCTAGGTGGGCATCATGGCGTCAGTGGTCTGGCACATGAAGAGAATACCTTGCAGGGACACAGGGTCAGAATGGCAGTAAGTTTACACTGGTGAGGGCGCGTGGGCAAGGACACGTTTGTGGAGATGAACAAGCTATGTGCTTAGTTCAGGCTGGTTCACATGCAGGACAGTGATCTCAGAGGAAGAGTGATGTGTTACATTTATTAGCTGTTGCAAATACCTCTGGAGTTTTCCAGTCAGAGTGGGAATGAGGGTGGGGGCCATGTGCTCTGCGCAGTGAGGCCTGGTCACCAAGATGGAGTGGAAAGGGGGTACAAAAATGGATGCCCCATGTCCTGCTCAGTGGTCCCATCTACGCAAATGTCAACCAATGTTAACATCACATAAGGACAAGGGGCGAACCCACTACTGGAGACACTTGGTCCGAGTTTCTACTGAGAAGTAAAGGATGAGAGGGGCCTGATGGCCCCTCGCTCCCACACACTTGCCTGCACGCCTCAGGCCCATCCATCCCACCCCCCTCTATCAAAGGCGGTTCGCACCCGGGGATGAGCGCTGGCATGGGCACCCTCAGTCTCCAGGCAGGCCTCCCCTGAGGCCGGCCGCCCCCCTGTAATCCACATAAGTGTGTCTCCATTCAGCAGTCTTCCTGTGCCTTATCTGCACGCCCCAGGCCCATCCATCCCACACCCCTCTATCAAAGGCAGTTCGCACCCGGGGATGAGCGCTGGCATGGGGGGCTGTCACGGGCGCAAACGGCCAAGGTGCCAAACAGCATGTACACTTCAAAAGGTATCCCACGCCCAGGGGCCATCGCTCACATGGCCTCCTCAGACCCCGTGTCTCCAGGCAGGCCTCCCCTGAGGCAGGCCGTCCCCCTGCAATCCACATAATACCACGACATACACACGTTATTCATTCACAAACACACCCCTGTTTCTAATACTTTATAAACCACTTGATATGTCTCATGAGAACATCTTTGTGCTTTGCAAGTCAACTCCTGAACCTTCTACCTGAGAAGCACTGAGATCTATGCTAATCTGCTCGTCGTCGTGCTATCTGTGACCACTTCGAGCAAACTCGTCAGTGTGCTACCTGTGGCCATCTACCTGTTCTCCTGCAACATACTGCTCGGCCTGCTGAATCCAACTGTTTGTTGGTCAAGGTAAGGCCATGTATCCTAGTCATATTTCGGTCATTTTTACATTCCTATCTATTTGCGATTACAGTACCCAATAGTGCTATGGTCATTGGTCTCATTGCTATTGACTTGAGTTTCAATTGTTATGCTATCAATAGATCTATTGATTTTCATCTGTGTCAATTGTCATCGAATTGCATCCTTCGGGGGTCCAGTCTATAATGTATGCATGTTTCCTTCTCGTGCAACCAGAAATTCCAAGGGACGAGTCACATGTTCAGAGTTTAGTCACATCATTTAAAAAATGTCTGTAACTTATGCAAACACTAAGCCGTACATGATGAACTGGTATAGTTCCGGCGACCAAAACAAACCTTGCATTGAACATGGTATGGTTCAATTACTTTTTTATGACATTTTTATTCATCAAGGTTTTATAATAATCTAGATATTTACTTTTCAGAATGTTCAACAATGCCTGCCTGTTCGATTAGCGGTTGCCCTTTGAAGACCCATGCTAAATCTGAAGGCGCTACAATGCATGTATTCCCTAAAACTGTTGATCGAATAAGAGAATGGGTCAGACATTGCAGATATCCACCGGAAGAGCTTGAAAGTAGAGTCCAGCAAGTCTTTGAGGACAAGAGGGGTGATCGATACCGCATCTGCAGCTGGCACTTTTCCTCGAACATGTACGCCACATCTTGGGTAACAGAGAAGAATAAACGGCGAACGACACGAAAATTGCTCGCAAACGCTATTCCAACTCTATTCGTCCACATTCCGCGACTGGTGAGTCAAGTGTCCAGATTTAGCTTTAGGCCTTGTGGTAGTGTGTAGGTAGCCCAATGGATTAATTGATATTTTAGGTGTTGTTCCCTTGTAATACTTTCGTTATTGATATGAGTGTATAGCTTTTTGAATAATGACATTTATCAATAAATTATTTTACGATTTTATAACCCCCAAAGGAAATCTATTTATGGGCACAGGGAACTGTGCTATTTTGCGCATTTTCAATAGCATTATTCTAAAGTATTCTGTCGGTTTACATGGCAATTTTTTAATATTTGCATTTCATTATCAAACAATAATTTACCTTTACAACTGCTTGACTATCCACTGAATCTGAAGCAAGAACATTCTACATCCGTGACGTGCCCGCAGCTATCAACCACTTCTAGCGCGTATCAGGTAATCATACTTGGCTATTCCGCTACAGACTTGTTTTATGCATGTCAAGTAATAGTTTTTATATATCGTGCCATTATTTTACCAATTGTTTGGCTAGTGCTTTCCAATTGATATACACCTTAGTTGTCGTCCCCTGGTGTTTGTTTTCAGTTATAATTAGTGTTATCCATACTAATGAAAGTACTGTCTTTCAGGGAGATGCTGAAGCGTCCACCACATCGACAACAGCCCTAGATGTTCTTCAGCAGCACGAGGTATGGATACTGACAGCTCCATCGACCGTGATCATCAGGACTGGAACACTTGTCGTTTGATTGTTCTACACCATGTTTCATTCGTGGTTAGCCATTGATATGTACCTGTGCAGTCGACCCCAAGTGCGTGTTGTGTTTTCAATATTGTAATCCTTACTAATGCAAATACTATGTTTCAGGCAGTTGTTGAAGCATCAACCCACGCACTTGATGCAGAGCCTGACATTCAAGTAATTCCAGGGGAAGTGGAAGCAGGACCATGCGGATACGAATCGTCGCAACAGCTTTCGGAAGTGCGCACCACATTTACAACATCCATAGATATTCTTCAGCAGCACGAGGTATGGATACTGACATCTCCTTCGAGCGTCATCATATAACGTGATTCCATTTGCTATACTTTCTTCCCTATTAACGCAAGTACTGTGTTTCAGGGAGACGATGGAGCTTCCACTACAATCACAAGATCCCTTTTAGATGATGCAGATGTAAAGAAATCGGAGAAATAAGTCGATTAAATCTGATCATATTTAAATATTCCTTGATTCTTTTAGACAATGCATCATTTGTGGTTATCTCTTTATATGTACCTGTGCCGTCGACCCCAAGAGTGTGTTATGTTTACAATATTGAAAACCATACTAATGCAAGTACTGTGTTTCAGGGAGTTGCTGATGCCTCCTCTCCAATACAATCATTCATGGCAGTCCATGGAGAGCCAGAGGTATGGATACTGACAGTTCCATGGAACTAGGTCATCAGAGTTCGAATACTTGTCGTTTGTTAGTTCTACACAATGTTTAATTCGTGTTGAGCTATTGAGATGCACCTGTGTGTTCGTCCTCACGTGTGTTTTATTTTATCAATATTGTGATACATAGTAATGAAAGTAGTATGTTTCAGGGAGTTGATGGAGCCTCATTCCGTGCTGTCTATGCTGATACAGAAAATATAGTTGTTGCAGCGCAAGAGGAAGGGAAGAGATGCGGAAACGAATCGGAGCTACAGCGTGCAGGTGTTGAAGGTCGAATCAAGAAAGTTGCAAAGAAAAGAAACAAAAATAAGGTTAGTTACAAACAGTTCATAACTTTAGACTTTCTTTGTGCTGGGGACTATTTTATGTTTTTTCCAGTCAATTGTACTATACTTTATCTTGTGTTTAAACTGAACATCCCTTTTCCAATCTGTCTTCTAGTTACCCGTGGGTGTACGAACTATACATACACAGACAGTGAAGCGAATGAGAGAAGTTGCTTGCCAGACCATTTACACTATGGAGGAACTATTAATTCAGACGCCGCGTGTTGAGACTAGAGATGCTCATGTCCAATGGCCAGAACATGAAATGAATGTGACTGGAGAATCCAGTAAAGTTGAAAAGGACAATTGCTACAGTGCGACTGCAACACAAGAAGATGATACTGAATGTATTGAGGATAGCTCGGAAGTAGTCGCAGATCAATTCACACAATCTACACCCGCCAAAAAATTGCCACCAGAAAAGCTGTTGACAGTGTTGTGTTCTCCCATCAATGTTGAAGTAACAGATGTTGAAATGACAGATAATGAACCAGCAGCAGCATTCACTGACGCATCAGAACCTGATATCGGCGATATTTCTTTCAATGCTGCTGATATGTCCTCAACGATGCAGTCCGAAACAAGTGTGATGCCGGATGACAGTCTAATGAAAGAGGGCAAATACATAGTATTCGACAGTTGTTTGATGGATATTATAAGTATGCTGAAATGTGGGCATTCCGTCAGAGGGAAAGTATGTGGGAAGCCATTCATTCATGTGACTCGTCAAAAACAAGGCAGTAACATCACAATACATGCCACCTGTAAATTAAATCATACGTTCTCATGGTCTGCACAACCGATGCTGGGGAAACTGCCAGCTGGCAATCGACTGTGTGCAGCTGCATCACTTTTTAGTGGTTCCAGTTTTAGAAAGTTAGAGTTTTTTTTTCAGTTTGGGGGACTTCATTTAATTTCTAAAACGCAGTACTACAAATACCAACACGATTATCTGTTTCCGGCCTTTAGTGATGCTTGGAAAAGTGAACAATTGTCTCTAGCAAGTACATTTGAAGGGAAACGATTCAGGCTAGCCGGCGATGGACAGTGCGACAGCCCTAGATTTTCTGGCAAGTACTGCACCTACCACTTTCAGGACATGGATAGAAAGAAAATTGTGAGTTCGGTGGTCGTGCAGGTAACACAATGTACATCCTCAGTGGCCATGGAGAAACTAGGATTTATAAAATCAGTGGAATATCTACAATCGAGGGGAATGCACATCGACCTCATAGCCACGGACAGACACGTTTCAATTGCCAAGACAATGAGAGAGCAGTTCCCACATATTAAACATCAATTTGATGTATGGCATCTTGCTAAATCAATCAATAAGAAAATCTCGGCTGCAGGGAAAAAAAAGGTTTGGAAAGTATCTCACAGTGGTCCCAGTCTATCAGCAACCATCTTTGGTGGAGCTCCAAAACTTGTGAAGGGTCAGTGGAAATACTACTTGAAAAATGGCGGTCACTGATGCACCACTGTACCAACGTTCACCGCTGGTCAGAAAACCTACATTTCCACCAATGTGAACATGCCCTTTGTCCCCAGAGGAGGTAAAGAAGAAGAAGTGGTTGATTCCATCTTCACCGACACACAAAGCCATTGAGAAGATTGTTTTCGATAAAACTCTATCAAGAGATTTGAGGGGACTGACAGAATTCTGTCACAGAGGAGGTTTGGAGGTGTTCCACAATATGTGCCTAAAGTACAGGCCAAAACGCTTGCATTTCAGCATACAAGGCATGAAACATAGAACTCTACTTGCGGTCTTGGCCCATAACGAGAATCTCTGCCGTGAACAATCTAGGACTATGGGTTATGTAAGGATGCCTCACTACACTAAGGCGTTTTCTAAAAGAAGTAAGCAATGGGTGATCAAACCAGTCTATGAGGAAATGGAGTTCGACTTTGTAAAAAGCCTTATTGTTGCTGTACTCGAGAAGCACATACATGGAATTTTGTACGTTTCTGTGCAGAGCACTGATGCATTGCCACCAAACATTGCCACTGTGCCATGTCCACCCAAAGCAGAGCTGGTTGTGAAGTACAAACCCCGGTTTAAATAATTGTAATATGATTGTCTTTTTGTAAATAAATTTTATTGTACAGTTTACATACAAAGTATGCTAACCCTAACCCCTCCCTTCACCATCCTGGGTGGCGAACAACCTGGGTGTCATCTTTGACTTCTCTCTCTATTCACCTCATATCACTGACCTTGTCAATATGTGTATGTATATATTTTTGTTGCTGTAACTACGTCGCAATCTCATAAATGCTGCGCACTGTTAACCGAGGGGAGGCAAATAATAAAACAAGCAAACAATAAATCTCACTTTCAACTCAACTCCTCGGGTACGTTATACTTTCCCTGACCTTCCCCCAAAATGTCAATGTCTCCATAGTTATGGTTCTCTAGGGCTGCAAAGCTCGCGGACAACAAGGACAAAATTGGGGGCCTCAGAACGTGCCAAGCGAACCGTTGCAGATGGGAGAGAAGCCAGTTCGCATTTGCACATTGAGGCCTAGTACATAGATGGATTTGAAAATTCAAGTTCTCAAAGTTGGCTTTACACGGGATGTTTCAACGTAAGAATGTATGCTCATTTAGAGTGAAGGTCAGCGGCTTTGATTTTCAGCTGGCGGCCTGAAGAGGCCCACAACTCGCAATGGCAGTATAAGGTTCTATTGTTTTATGACCTTGAGAGACAGGGACCATCCCGAAAGGACTTCATTTGAAGAAGGGGTGCAATAACGTAAAAGACGGGAAGGCAGAAAATTCTGAAACTGGACCGAGTTTCATGTTAGTTCAGTATGCGAAAAATCGTTGTCAAGACCACAGTGGGATTTACGGACTACATTACGCAGATACACAATGGAAATTGCAAATATAATGTAAGTAACTCTTTAGACGCTTTTATACCGGAATGAAGAATTAATGAATGGATGAATGAATGAATAGCAAGTAAAACGTTTGTGGGATCGTCTTTGTACCGGGCACATGGGCATGCATGTCCACATTCCACACGCATGTAGACAAACAGTCGTTTCTCATTGTGTATTAACCTCAATTTATTTTGTTAGTTTTCGCATTGATTTTTAGAGCCGAACATACTTCATTGCACTATCCTTGAAAGCAAATAGTTTCAGATCGGCAGTAATAAATAAAATGAATAATATTAATAAAGATCGGCTGGCGAGACTAATTCCTTTAAGAATGGGGACAGGTGATTAAAATGGTGATTTTGGGTTGGTGCATGCCCTTGTATACTCAAGATTTAAATGAGAATCTGTTTTATGAACACACTAATGCCTTTTTATTCCCCACGCCATCTCTTAACAGGGTCATTCAGTGATGTAAGTAGGCATCATTATTTATTAACTGTAGTTTAGAAACACCTGGCATTATGGTCATGAAGCGAAGTAGGAATTAAGATTACTTGAACGCACCAAAGCGTTCAAGTAATCTGTTGTAAATTGTTGGACGTATTGCTTTCTGTTACTTGATTCACAGGTTTTTCAATGCTTATTGTATTTACTATTGGCCTCTTGTAAAGCGCTTTGACGTAAAGCGCTATATAAATATTTAATAGTTTTACAAAGGTAGCGGGCGCCCCTCTCTCGCAAGAACAGACATGATAACCTGTTCAGTGGTTATTAACCACTTGAGAGTTCGCAGCCACTGCTTTTAATCACTGTGCCTTTCACAGATGGGAAATATCCATTTGCATATCAGTCTTTGTCCTGCCCAGGGGCAGTCCAGCACCGAAATACAATGGCAATTCCAATCTGAACGAGAGTACCACCAGCAACCCCATACACGTGTTTCACCCTTGTTGGGGATCATCAGTGAGGTGAAGCTGATGCCTCTCTAAGCACAGTGACAGGGAGACCACGTCTGGTTGCCCCCAGGAGACCTAGGGTTACCAATCCCAGGTTCCTTAACAAATAGTTTTACAAAGGTAGCGGGCGCCCCTCTCTCGCAAGAACAGACATGATAACCTGTTCAGTGGTTATTAACCACTTGAGAGTTCGCAGCCACTGCTTTTAATCACTGTGCCTTTCACAGATGGGAAATATCCATTTGCATATCAGTCTTTGTCCTGCCCAGGGGCAGTCCAGCACCGAAATACAATGGCAATTCCAATCTGAACGAGAGTACCACCAGCAACCCCATACACGTGTTTCACCCTTGTTGGGGATCATCAGTGAGGTGAAGCTGATGCCTCTCTAAGCACAGTGACAGGGAGACCACGTCTGGTTGCCCCCAGGAGACCTAGGGTTACCAATCCCAGGTTCCTTAACAAATAGTTTTACAAAGGTAGCGGGCGCCCCTCTCTCGCAAGAACAGACATGATAACCTGTTCAGTGGTTATTAACCACTTGAGAGTTCGCAGCCACTGCTTTTAATCACTGTGCCTTTCACAGATGGGAAATATCCATTTGCATATCAGTCTTTGTCCTGCCCAGGGGCAGTCCAGCACCGAAATACAAAAAAGTTAAAATATAAATATTTAATAAATACAAAATACAAAGATGTATCTGGTGTATAAATGTAGGTGCTTAGTGTGTTATTTATTCTTCCACTGTTCAAAGCATTGACAGGGTAGTGCAGTTATTTATTTATTTATGCTTATGATATAAACTGCACTCATCAAATGTCCATGCATTGATGCTATTTATTTATGCTTATGACATAACTGCACTTATCAAATGCCCATGCACTGATGCAATTTGTTTTGTTGTTTTTTTGTTGAATTGTTTTTATTTTATAACAATACTCCAAACATTACAAATAATTAGGACTTCCATGTTGTCTAATCACATAACATTACAGAATACACTCTTCTGTCCTTCTCCCTCCCGCCCCATTAACTCGAGCCCCTGTATCCGTGTCATCAGCCTGTTCTTCTTCAGGCGGGTCTATTGCCATTATCTTTTCCGTGTCATCATCACTGTGATCGGTCTGGGAGGGGCCCGCCATTGTAGCCACCAGTTGCCTCCATTATATTAGGGGTCCCACCTCCTCCTTCCCTCCCCTGCTGACCGCTTCGAACCAAGCAGCCGTTTCCGCCTCTGCCCACTTTATGAGGTCAGCCCACCACAACTCTATCCTAGGCCTATGCGCTGCGTTCCAGCACATTGCAATCCTCCATTTGGCCAGGATGTAGGCCAGGTCTTTCATTTTACTAATGTGCCTCAGATTGCATGGTCTAGGAAAGCCCCCAAGCATGCCCCCAAGCCGACTCCACCTCCAACGTAATGCCTTTTAATGCCAAGCGTATCTTCAGTTCTGTCCAAAACCTTCCCACCTCCGGGCAAGCCCAGAACATGTGTAACATCCCAGCTTCCTCCTCCCCGCACCTGGGGCATCTCTGAGTCAACTGGCCACAAAACCTGGCAATCTTACTGGGGGTCAGATATGCTCTATGTGTGACATATAGTTGGATCTGCTGGAGCCTCGCATTCCGGGACACTTTCTTATGATACCTTTGGGCTCTATCCCATAGCCCATCCGATATGGGTTCTGTCATGATGCCTACCCCCAGGCATCCGGACCAAGCCCATCAGCCCCGGGAGCAGGCATCTAGACATTTAGTAAAACCTCAGCAGCCCCGGCTAGGGGCTATCTGGGTTCAGTCCTGGCACCTTGGGCGCCAGGCTCAAAGTAGAAATCAGTCCTGGCGCCTAAGGCGCCAAGCTCATAGTCATTACTTACCTCAGGCAGACCATGCTGCAAATAACTCCAATCCAACATGAAGCCTGAAAGGGACTATTTTTCTACAGGGACTATTTTTTACTCGGGTCTGGTTCTAGGGACTTCTTACCTGGGACTACTTTTGAGGCTATTTAAACCACGCCCGACCAGCAACACACGCTTCGCGTTATTCTGCATCCAGCAGCGTAACGCTCACCGTGCCTGCAGCCTGCATCCAGTCTTCTGCCACGCCCGCCTCGAATCCAGAGCTCCTAAAACAAAGAGGAAAGAAAGGGACAAGGTTAGAAAACAAACTTATTTCTATTCCACACCTGATTCTGGATCCATCTCGTCTCCGGACCTGTAAAGAACATCATTTCTGCACGCGCCGCTCCTCCAGCTGCAGCACCGCGCCATACTCACCAGTCTTCACAGCATCCTTCGGGTCGGCGCTGCCTCCATCTTTTCTTCGCCGAACTTCGGCACCTAGGAGACAAAAGAAAACCACAAGGTGGGCTGAAGGAACCAACAAATATAATTCTTTTTTTATTTTTTTATTTGTTTATTTATAAATCCACACACAGGAGAAATTATACAAGAGCATTACATGTAGCATCTCAGGTCATGTAACCCAGACTCCCCATCTCCCACCCCTTGCGTTCCCCGGCAAGCATAGTTCTCAGGCCTTAGTCAGACTGACTTGGCGGCAATGGCGGGTCCTCCATAGCGTGAAGGGCCCTTGCGATCAGGCGCGGTTTGTGGGTCAGGGCCGGATAGTTCCGGTCATATTCTAGCACTGGCGCCCAGATATCCCGAAATCGATGAAGCAGTCCCGCCTTGGCTGCCGTGACTTTCTCGGCTATCAAAATACCCCAGAGTTTGACCCAACAAAGGGCCATCAAGGGCCCGTCCGCAGACTTCCAGGTGCGGGCCACCGTTATCTTAGCCGCTAACAAGAACTGGGACACCAGGGCAGCTCTTCTCCCCGACCGCGGGTATGAGCCTGACAGTGGAATCCCTAGAAGCACCTGTTCGGGCGTGAGCGGAATGGTCACCTGGGTGATGTCTTTTATGGTAGCTAAGCAGAGAGACCAAAACTCCTGCACACGGGGGCAGGTCCACCACATGTGAAAGTAGGATCCTGGGAGGCTGCAAAGTCGCCTACAGTGGGGGGTCTAGTGCTTGTTGGAAGTGATGAAGGCGTAGAGGGGGGTAATACCAGTGCAGGAGTAGTTTATGGGCACACTCCCGGTTGGTAATAGAGCAGGAAGTCGTCTGCGTTCTTGTCCAAATGTCCACTCACGTATGGTCCTCAATGGTGTGTCCAAGGTCCGTTTCCCATTGGGACATATAGGAAGGCCTGGACTGAAAGGGGTCCTCCTGCAGCAGTCTATACAGGGCCCAAATCTTCCCCCGGGTCGGTAGGTCGCTCACCGTCAGTTCCAGTGAGGTAAGGGGTCTTGTGGCTGCCGCTCGGGTCTGTGGGTGGGAGCACCAATGCCTGAGCTGAGCGTAGGAGTACCTATCCATTTCCGCTAACTGGAAAGTCATCTTGCAGCGTTCAAAGGTTAGGGGGGAGTCCCTTGCAAAGAGTTGCCCTAAAGTGGCAAGGCCCCCTGTGACCCAGTTTCTAAAGTTTTGGGGATGGGCCCCAGGGGAGAAAGCTGGGTTGAGGAAGATTGGGGAGAGCGCACTCAAGTCTCCTGGGACGCCCAAGTGTCTGCGAGCCCAATCCCAGGCCCTAATCGTTTGTTTTGTAGCTGTAAGAGTGCCCGGCCAGCTGCGGCGTAATGCTGTGGGTAAGAACGGGAGGAAGCGAAGGGGGAGAGAAAGGCAGGATTGTTCGATCTCCAAACATTTCGGTCGACCTGTAGCAAGCCCCCATGCTTGGAGGTGGGCCAACTGTGCCGCCATATGGTATTTACGGAAGTCGGGAACCCCCAGGCCTCCCAATCTCGTGCTGGCCATCATTGTTCTCCGCGGGATGCCCGCTTTCTTCCCCTTCCAGATAAAGTCCACCATCTTCCTTTGAAGCCGCTGCAAAGGGGGGAGCGGAATGGTGATCGGGAGGGCGACACAGGCGTAGAGGAAGCGAGGAAGTAAGTTCATTTTGCACGCCGTGATCCGGCCTAGGAGGGAGATCTCTTGGGGTTGCCAGCGGGTCAGATCCTTTTCTAGTTCCTCGAAGAGTGACGGGAAGTTAGCCCGGTAAACTTCCGTTGGGGATCGATTTGATGCTCCACTGGAACGGACCTCTCTCCTCCAGGGCCTCCCGTTCAGCTGGCGTCATGCACACTCCCAGCGCCGCCGACTTTTGAAAGTTAATCACGAATCCCGAGACCATCCCAAACTTGTGGATTTCGGTTAAGGCCTCGCTCATGGATCTCTCAATGTTTGTAATGGTGAACAGAACGTCATCCGCGCAGAGGGCCACTTTATGTTGCGCTGAGCCGGTGCTCAGGCCACTGATTCGGGGGTTTTCCCGGACTCGTTGAGCCAGCGGCTCCACGGCCAAAGCAAAGAGCAGAGGGGATAGAGGACATCCCTGCCCCGTTCCGTACGTGAGGGAGATTGGGTCTGACAAGTGGCCGTTGACTCTCAGCCTCGTCCTGGGGGACTGGTAGTTCACAAGGATCATCTTCTGAAAGGTCGGACCGAAGCCAAAAGCCCCCAGAGTGAGGCGCAGATAAGACCAGTCCACCTTGTCGAACGCTTTGGTTGCGTCCAGCGCCAATAAAGCTAGCTGTTGGGAATCCCGAGTGGCGATCTCAATGAGGTCCACAGCCCTGCAGATGTTGTCTTTCGTCGACCTGTGGTTTATGAAGCCTGTTTGATCCGGGTCTATAATATTAGGGAGGATAGGTGGCAGACGATTGGCCAAGACTTTAGAATATATGTTGGCATCCAGATTCAGCAACGCAATGGGTCTATACGAGCTAATATCATGAGGGTCTTTCCCAGGCTTGGGGATAAGGACTGTAATAGATTCTTGCATCGTTGGGGTGACCGTTCCAGTGGCCACCAATGAGTTGAAGAGGCGGGCCAGGGGGGCCACTAATTGGGGCCGGAAGATTTTGTAGAAGCGAGTGGAAAATCCATCTGGGCCCGGGTCTCTAGATTTTAAGCTCTTAATGGCTGCCTCCACCTCCTTGGTTGTAATCGGGGCTTCCAGGTCTTCCCTGGCCGCCGGGGTCAGGTGTGGGAATGGGAACTCAGGTATGAGTGCTGCTTGATCGGATCCCTTGGGGCCGTCGTCATTATTTCCAGGTGGTGGGCGGTTGCCAAGCGTACTTTCTAATGGTCAGCATAGTGGATCACCCACTGCGGATCACGGAGGCTTAGAATAGTATTCCTGTTCTTCGCTGCCAGTTTGTTAACAAGGAGCTTGTTGGCCTTATTGTTGTGGGCGTAGTACCATTGCTTAGATTTGGTTAGCAGGTTCGCTGTAGCCTCAGCGTAGTGGGCTTCTAGCCGTTTCCTGGCCATTTGCAGGATCCTGGAAGATTTGGGGGCCCAGCCCTTCTTTTTATGTGTAGTCTCGCGGACTGCAGCTTCCAAGGCAGCGCGCGACGCCCGCTTTCTTTTGTGGAATGCTGCACCCTGGGCAATCAGCTCACCTCTGAGGACCGCCTTCATGGCGTCCCAGGTGTTGGCCAGGGAAGTGTCCTCGTCCCGGTTTTCAACGAAAAAGTTCTTAATGGAGTTGGCGATTGAGTCTCTCACTGCCATGTCTCCCAGGATAGGGTCATAGAGGCACCACCGGCGGAGTGGAGGGGGGTCCGGGTCATGAGACCGCAGGGTCAGAGTAACTGGGGCATGGTCCGAAAGGATCCGGGGGCCAATTATCACATCATCAGTGAAAGACAGGACCTGTGGGGAGGTCAAGATCAGGTCAATTCTGGAAAAGGTACGATGCACATATGAGTAGAAGGTAAAGTCCCGTTCGTCCTCCGGGGACAGTACCCTCCAAGAGTCCACAATGTTCAATGTGCGAAACAGGTGGAGCAAGCCGGTGGCCAACTTCAAATCTCTAGAAGACGGGGGGTGAGATCTGTTCTTGAGAGGGTCCGGAGCCCCATTACAGTCTCCTCCCATGACGACATGCCCCTCGATGAATGGGAGGAGAGAGTCCTCCAGGTCCTCGTAGAAGCTCTCCTGATACTCATTCGGGGCGTACACCGAGATGAGGGTGTAGAGCTGACCATGGATGGAGCATTTGACTGCAATGAAGCGACCCTCCTGGCACCGTAGTGAGTCAAGGATCTGACGCCTCAGGTCTTTCGCGAATAAAATAGCGGTGCCACCCTTCTTAGTGCCGTTAGAGGCGAGGAATTGTAGCGGAAAGAGTCTGCTTCGCAGGCGTGGAAAGTCCGCCAGAATCAGGTGCGTCTCTTGCAAAAAAGCGATCAAAGACCTGTCGTCTTGTAGCCTCTGTAGGATCGATTTCCTCTTCTGGGGGGAGTTCAGGCTCCTAACGTTCAAGGTGGTGAACTTGAGTTTCAGGGAGGGGGTTGATCCGGGCGATCCTCTTGCTGAGGGGAAGGGGGTGGTGGGGGAGTTAGGTCAGCCATGGACGTGAGAGCATGATTGAGTTGGAGTCTCCTGTGGTAGAGGGTTTTTAACTGATCTAACTGGTCTCCAACGGGAGAAAAACACATTCAAAAACGACCTCCAACTGGAGGACCAAAGTGGGGCCAGGGCTGTCATTCGATTTAGAACTATCGACATGGCCCCTAGGCGCCAGGGCTGTCATTCGACAGCACCAACATGTTTGAAAGTCTCTCCAAGGGTAAAGTGATGACATCCACCTTGGAGGGGGTTATGGACCGCATCAGATCCAGGGCAAAATGTAAAGGCTTCAGGTCATTCCAGAGTCATGGCTCCGGTGCAGGCATTAAGGCGTTTCATTTAGGTTTGCGATTTCTCTGCACTCTGGACCATGGGGTCTGTTTTGGCTTTTGGGGGATTGCGTCTAAGGCCTTGCTTGATCGGCCCGGAGCGGAGGGGTCTGAGGTCCCAGGGAAGTCCGGACGGAGGACTGAGGCTGCATCGTCGAGGTAGCTGATGGTGCGCTGAGTGCCCTTGTACGAAAACTGTAGAGCCGTAGGAAAGAGCCATCGATAACAGATCTGCTGATCCCGAAGAAAGAGTGTCAAAGGCCGGAGCATCCTGCGCTTTTGAAGAGTCAGCGGGGAGAGGTCTTGGAAGATCTGTATCGGGGTTCCCTGGAATGAGAGCTTGTCCTTAGAACGGCCAATCGCTGCTATGGCCTCCTTAGTGGTGTAGAAGTGGACCCTAGTAATCACATCCGGGGAGGGAGGTCCGTATCAACCCCTCGGCGAGGGCGCAGCCTGTGGGTTCGATCCAGCAGAAGTTGAGTCTCATCCAAGTCTGGCAGGAGGGACTGGAAGAAGGTGCTAACGTATTCCGGGAGCTCCCGATCGGAGATTGGGGCAGGCACCCCGCGAAGGCATAAGTTGTTGCGGCGGGAGCGGTTCTCCAAGTCCTCCGGTTTATGTTCGAGGATTTCGGTTCTTGCCACCAGCGACTGGACGGCGGGTTGAATTTCCGTTAATGAGGTGGAGTGGTCCGTGGTCAGGTCCTCGACCTTGCCAACCCTCTGTTCGATGCCGGCGACTCTTTGCTCGGTCTGCTCCAGTTTGGCGGTGAGTTCCGACATGCAGGCTCTAAATTCCGATTTGATATCGCTCATGAAAGCTTGAAGATCCTCCTTAGTTGCGAGCGTTCCGCCGTCGTCGGACGCCTTCTGGGGGGTAACGTTGAGGGGGTCCACTTTCCCACCCCTCCCCGAGGCCTGCAGCATAGCAGAGATGTCGGCTGATTTAGGTGGCTTCAGTGCTTTGGCCATAGCTCCGAGGGGAGGGGGCGTTGCCCAAGGGTGACTCCCGTGTTTATGTTTTACGAGGGGCAGAAGAGGGCGGCCAAATAGATGTGCGGGGTGGGTAGAGCCCGGGGGTCCCAGGCGGTGGAACGGACAGGTTAAGAATCCAGATTCTCACAAAGTAGAACAGTTCATCGAAGTTGGGCAGTCCAGCGAGCTGGGCGGCCGCCTAGGAAGATGGCGGCGGAGGCCGGCACCCCCCGCCGGTGGCAAGAAGACGTGGGCAGGGGCGCCCCAGGAAGTTGCAGGGGGGGACAAACTCCGTATGGGGTCAGAGTAGGTAGAGCTCGAGGGCCCTCCTGGCGGGGATAGTAGGCGTCCACAGGGGGTGTTGCGGTGGGCCTCAGGGCAGCCCGGGGGGGCAAAGAGCAGGTAGCAGAGATTTACCCCTTAGCTGAGGGGCCAGAAGTCACAAAGTCACCCCAGGGTGATATGTGTGGCTCCACGCAAATCGGGGCCACGCTGTAGCTGGGGGGCCTCTGGGGTGAAAGATAGCAGGGGCACCTCAGGAATCGGGGGGGTGCTGGGGCAGAGCTGAGGGGAAGCCCACCCCACCTGGGTGGTGTGCGTGGTCATCCTCCGAGCCGGGGCCACGCTGCAACAGGAAGGCCTTCGATGGTAGCCGGGGGATGCAGGGCCCTACCCTTGAGAGCAGCAGACCGAAGATGGGCAGGGGCGCCCCAGGAATCGGAGAGGGTGCTGAGGTAGAGCTGAGGGGCTGCCAATCTCAGCCGGGCGACGTGCGTGGCTCACACCCAAGCCGGGACCACAGGGGGGCCTCCGGTGGTAGACGGGGAGGCAGAGCACCTCCCCTGGGAGCAGCAGGCAGCAGGCAGAAAATGGGCAGGGGCGCCCCAGGAATTGAAGGGGGGTCTGCAGAGAGAGCAGGGATACCAGCGAGGCTGCCGTTATGGGTGGGCAGTGAGCGGGTCTCCGGCTCCAGAATCAGTCCAGGGCCAGCAGGGCCACAGCCACCACAACCAGCGGGAAGTCGCCGGAGCTCCAGGCCACCGTAGAGGGGCGATAGAGCGTGGGCCCCCAAATCCGGGCAGGGCCAGGCCCCCGCGCAGCCCCAGGAGCCTCCACAAGAAGGTTGGGTAGGCGCCCCCAGCAGGCCCAGGGGCGAGAAGTTAGGGTCCAGCAGGATGAAGTCGTGGACCCGAAGCTCCAGGGTCCACGAGTGCCGGCGGAGGAACACACCTCCAGCAGGAGTCGGGTGATCACAGGGGGCACCGGCAGCAGGCCTTGCAGCGTCGAGGACGCTCCGGTGCAGGGTGTCGGGCGGGACAAGCCTCATGCGTGGGCCCCCCACCACCGTCAGAGTCAATACTCTCCAGAACTCTCCCGAGCCTTCAAACCAGTGAAGTAACTGGAATCGATGCGCCCCTGCAAATCCACGCAGGATGGAGAGCTCATCTTTCAAGAATATAAGGTGAGATTGCTGTGAGGGCATTTCGGAGGTGATTAGTTGGGGAGGACTGTGGGAGTGCCATCACTTGAATCCACAAGTGGCTAAATCCATCTCTCCACTTGCAGGAGAATATTTCTACGGGTTAAGCAGACAAGATTAGGAGGGCAGATCCAGTCAGTCATCGCTGCACTACGCATCACGTGGGTGGAGACCGCAGCTGTCCAGGTCCGACCGACGCCCCTGTGGGAGCCAGGTGAGCGTAACAGGTTCTCCCACCTCTTCTTCCCAAGCTTGCCTCAGTTGGGGCAATTCCTTCCCCACCTTGGACCCCAGTAGTTCATATATGCGGGATACCTCATGCCCACCCTCTCAGATTTCATATATCGTCTCAATGGTGGCATCAGGTTGTTCTGCAAGCACTGCCGCCGGCCACTTTTCTCGCACTCGTTTAACGATTCTGGAGTAGGTAATGTGTTGCCCTTTATGCACCCCGGTGTCCTCCATTAGTTTCTGGAATTCCAATGCCTCCCCCTCCTGCCATATATCTCCCAAGGTAGCCAGGCCCATCGGTTCCCAGTATCTACGGACCGCTTTTATCAATTGGGGCTCTTCTCTGCATAGCGCCACAAGCGGCACCTGCATGGAAAACAGAGCCGGGTATCCCACAATCTGCCATGCCCTGTGCCACACCTCGCAGCAAAGCACCAACAGCCTCGCCATCTCTAGTACCTTTGTTTTTGATAACCACACTATCTCTCTAAGGAAGTAGGGAGCAGAATCCATGCACAACAGCCTTTTCTTCTTCAGACAGCAACCTGGCCACGTATTGCAGTTGTCCCGCCAAATAATATAACTCAAAATTCGACAGGTTTATACCCCCCCTGTCACACGAATTCTGTAATGTCCAGAGAGTCACCCTGTTCCTCGAGTTATGCCATATGAAGCCCCTACACAAGCTGTGTAGACTGGCGAAGAAGCGCCTAGGGATCACATACGGCATATTTACAAAAAAATGTAACAGTATGGGCAGGACTACCATCTTAATCAGGGCAGCTCTCCCTATCATGGCCAGGGGTAGTCTGGACCAAAATCCCATGCTATGTTTAATGCTTTCAACTGCCTTTTCCGTGTTGTGTTTGTGTACTTCTCCTGTCGTGTGGTATATGTGAATTCCAAGCTATCGGAACGTCTCGGTTCGCCAGGGAATTGGCAATACCGGTAAGCTCCTTGTTAAGGCACGTCTATATCTCCCCAGGGGGAACGTGCTAGATTTCTTGGGGTTTACCGCTATGCCGGAGAAGGTAGCGTATCGTTCCATCACCTCCAGGATGTATTGTATGTTCTCCTCTGGGAAGCGAAGATACAAGCGTATATCATCAGCATATAATGAAATAAGATGCGGACCACTCGCAGTGTGGATCCCTATCTCCCCATATTGTTGTCTAAAACAGACTGCCAGTGGTTCCAAAGCTAGTATATACAACATAGGCGACCAGGGGCAGCCCTGTCTAGTGCCCCTGCTAAATTGCCATTTATCTGAGATAATGGCACCCGTTTTAACCCTTGCAATTGGGGAGTTGTATAACATTTTGACCCACCTAAGATGCCCCGGCTCCATTCCGTATTCTCTCAAAGTCGCTAACAGCCAGGGCCTTAACCGCATCCAGCGAGACGATCGCCAGTTCACCTGGGTCCTCCTCTGTCTGATCAATAATATGGTGCAGTCTTCTGTGGTTATCAGTTATATTCCTGCCAGGGACGTAGCCCGTTTGGTCGGGGTGTATCAGTCTGCCGATGACTCGCTTAAGCCTGTTTGCTAGCACCGATGTAAGGATTTTGCTGTCCTGGTTAAGCATCGATAGGGGTCTATATGACCCACAGTCTGTACTAGGCTTACCCAGCTTTAAAAGCGGGATGATCACTGCCTCCTGTAGGGACTCTGGCAACCTGTCATGCTCAAACGCCCCATTCAGCATAGCCAGCAGTGGGGGAAGCAGCTCTTGTTTATAGGTTTTGTAGAATTTGCTTGGGAGCCCGGCTGACCCCAGAGTTTACATGTGGGCAGGTGCTGAATCACTATCTCTAGTTCCTCTGATGTGATTGGGACATCCAAGTCTGCCCGTTCTAAATCGTCTAAGGTGGGCAAGCCTATATCTTCTAGCGTTTCCTGGATTTCTTGGTCCCTCTGTTCGCCTGGGTCTTCATAGAGACGTTTGTAGTATCTGAGGAACTCTTCATTCATTCCCTCTTGGGTATCCAGGATCTGGCCTCCCTCCCCTCTAATTTCCCTGATCACCGGCTGTGATACTTCGCTCTTATATAGCCAGGACAGCAATCTGCCCGGCTTGTCTACCCCCACTTGCTGTCTCTCCACATATTTCTTATAGCTTAATTTACATAATCTGTCCCAGTGCTCACTGCTAGCTTGTTGTAGCAGTCTCATCCTGACCCCATCTTCCCGAGAGGTGCCTCCCCTACGCATAATGTCTTCCAACTCCTTCTCCGTCTCCTGCAGCTCTCGTTCTATACACCCCTGGAGCCCTCTGGATTTCGATATAGCCATCCCCCACACCACTACTTTAAATGCCTCCCACAGTTCGCATAGATCGAACACTTCCGGTGTTAATCTTGAAGTACTCAGTGATTGCCTCCCTCAGATCCTCCCGGAATCCCGAGTCCTGCAGGGCCTCAGCTCTGAGTTTCCACGTTGGAATCCGCGCTCTAGGGGGTTGGTGTCGCCACTCTAGGACCAGGGGGGAGTGGTCCGAAAGCACTCTGGCCTTATATTCCACGCCTCTCATCTCGCCTACCAACTCGACAGCAGCAAACACGTAGTCCAGCCTCGTGTGCAGGTCATGTGGTGCCGCATAGTGTGAGTACTGCCTGTCTGCTGGTTGCAACTGCCTCCAGACATCTACAAGTTCAAAATCTCTCAGGAGGGCCTGTAGCACCTTTGCAGCCGAGGTGGGTTTGTCTAGTTTACCATCTGATCTGTCCATCTTAGGATTCAGTATACAATTAAAGTCCCCGCCCCATAAAATCGTGCCACCTAATAGGGGGCTAATTTTGCCATACAGGGTCCCGAAAGTAAGCCTCTGTATCCTGGTTAGGGGCGGATAAGTTTATAATACTCACTTCCCGGTTTTCCGAAATCCCCCGCACTACTATCATTCTGCCTTCTGGGTCCCCTGTAGACTGAAGCAATTGAAATGGTACATGAGGTGGTATCCATGTGATAACTCCTCTTGCGTAGTCCGAGTATGTGGCTCCCGCAATGCTCCCCCTCTACTTTCTCTTGACCACCATCAATTTCTCCCTGGTAAGGTGGGTCTCCTGTAATAATGCTATGTCGATACTCATCCTTCTCAGGTACATCAGTACTTTATTACGGTTCAAGTAACTATTGAGGCCCCTGACATTCCAGGTGACCACTCTGAGGCAACACGACGCCATTGATGCAATATCCCGCCTCCCCTCTCATCCTCACATCCCGCCTAATCCCTGACCATGCACGCCCATATGCTATATCTTATACAATAATCAAGTCCCATTGTCTTAGGCTGTGACACCCTTGCTGCCACAGACACAGGTTACTTATCTCCTCCTTCTCCTTCTCCTGTCTGGATGCCCGACTCCTGGGGGCAGCTCTGCGTGTCTAGCCACTCCATAGCTTCTTCCGGGGTTTCGAAAAACAAGGTTCTGTTTTTGTGGAACACCTTCAGCTTTGCCGGGTAGAGTAGCATATACTTGTGGCCTGCTTCACGCAATCTTCTCTTCACAGTCCTAAAGTTCATACGACTACGCTGTACCCGCAGGGTGTAATCCGGGTATGCGGTTATGTTTGCTGTCCCCCTTTGTATTGTTCCACCCTTCTGGAAGTGTTCAAGGATTTTTTCTCGATCTCGGTAGTTCAGGATCTTGGCGATCACCAGCCTAGGGGGGGTTCCTGGCGGTGGCCTCCTCATTAGGGCTCTATGCGCCCTTTCCATGCAAACCCCTGGGTCAACACGCCTCCGGTTATGTCCTGCAGCAACATAGATTCAATGAACTCCGTAGGGTTGGGTCCCTCAGCTCGCTCCGGCAAACCAACAATGCGGATGTTATTTCTCCGGGCGCGTCCTTCTGCCTCCTCGTCCTACTTTGCAGGTTACCCACGCGTTGCACTAGGGCGTAAAGTTCCGATTTAGGAGTTGCACATTCCGCTGTGTTTGGGGCCACCTCTTTTTCTAGGTTCTGCCAGCGGCCTGACATCTTTCCAGAGAAGATTCACCTTATCTTGCACCGCCCCAACTTTGAGCTTTAGTGCTGCTTTCAATTCGGTCATAGCCAGTCCCAGTTTGGTCTCCCAGGCCACTTTCAGGTCGGCAATCGTAGCAAGGATCTCCTGGTTCGTGCCCATGGCGACTGCGCTCCGAACGGGGGTTTTGTTTTTACTCCTGGCTCCTTCCGCACTCGGTGATGTTCTGGCGTATTCGTAAAGCGTGGGTTGCTTGCCCTTCGTTTGTTTGTTGGACATGGTGTCGTGCCAGAAACGTGTAGGTGAGCCCCGCCACTTGTGGCTACCTGCCTGAGCGGGGTTAGACTGCTATTGGCGTCAGGTCGGAGTATCAGGAATCTGAGGAAAGCTTCAGGTCGACGCTTCTTGCTTTGCAAGAGGCGATAAACTACATTTCCCATGAGGCGTGGGGAGAGGTGTAGTTCTCCTATCGCGCGCTACAACAGCTGCTCATTAGCAGCAACGGTTAAAACGCGCCGCCGCCCGTGCCTCGGTGCAGGTAATTAATGATTTCCCGCACGGGCGACGGCAGTTTAGGAGCAGGCATGCAGAAATTCGCAGACGCCGAAGGACTCTTGGAGTTTCCCCGGGCCGCGACTGTGACGAACAGCTGAATAACCACGGGCCGCAGCAGTGAAGTGGGCTCCCATAAGCTTTGGGCATCGCTCTTCAGGGTCCGGATGTCCTTGTGAGGCATCCGGACCATCAGTTAAGTGTTTTCATATTCTGGAGTTGCTATATGCTTACTTGTTTATTAATTGACTACTTCAACGCTGTAGTGGGTGTGTGAGGTAACACGCCCTAAGATACATGCCATGCATTAGACACGCCATGTGGAGAAACATGCTATCAAACTCTGAACGGATAAAACTGGGCACTGGGAAGGATATAGAGACTATGGGCCTCATTACACGGATGGCGGTAATGGTTAACTGTCAACGTTAATGGTAACGGTGACCGTTAACCATTACCGCCTTACTACGAGGTCCCTTAGCGGGTTGGTGCTTTAACGCCTGCTTTTTGCAGGCGTTAAAAACCAACCCGCTAAGGGACCTTGGTGCTAATTACGGCACCGCAAAATCGTGGTGCCGTAATTAGCACCTTCCCCATTCCCATTATGCCCTATGGGGCAAAAATGGGAATGGGGAAGGGCAGTGGTGGAAGGGGGAATTACCGCCCCGCCAACCTTGGAATGGGGCGGTAATTCCCCCTTCCACCAAGGCGGTGCCGGTATTTTACCAGCATGGACCAAGGTGCTAATAGCACCTTGGTCCATGTTCTAATACCGCCATCCGTGTAATGAGGCCCTATGTAAAGAACACGCATGGGTCCACACCGTACAAGGGCATGTCCGTGTGTGTCTTTTTTCCTAAATCATTGTTTGTGGCTTCATTGTGCCCGACGGGCCATGTGTCTCGTGTCTTCATAAAAAGGGACACCCTTTTGTTTGTGCCATTTAGCTTGTAAGCAAATCTATGTGTGTTCAAGAAATGACTGTCCAAGTCCTACGTTATGTTCAATCCATATGTTATGTTCAAAGTCTATGTTCTAGGTTATCCGCTTGTATTCTATGAAGTGCAAAGTGGAGCTCTTATCATACGTATGTAACAAGTTCATTACATGTATAGGAGGTCAGGTTAGGCGTTCAGGAAAGAGAGGTTCAGGTTCAGGAATATCGCTGTATTGTATGTATTTGCTTGTGTATGTTCCCCTCCTTTCCTTTGTCACTCCATCCCCTTTTCCCTAACTCCATCTTCCCCCCATTGGCTGCCACATGGCTTCCTGTGATATCAGTCTTCAGGCGCCCGTGCCAACCACGGTGGGAGGGGTCAATCTATTTGGCTTCTGTGGTTCAGAAGAGGGGATTGAGACCCCTATTCCCTTATAAGCTTGACAGAATTACCTGCCCCCGACTTCGGGGTAATTGAACCACCCAGACCAAATGGATACGAATCCTCCCTCTTTAGCAGATGTGCTAAAAGCACTACAAGACATACAAGTAGAATTGGTACAAGCTAGGCAAGAGTCTAGTATATTGAAAGCTCAGGTACAAGGGTTGGTTGCACAAGGCACCCCGCTGGATGGGGCCGGAACTTCTACGGCAGGGCAAACTGGTAGAGTCCCGCCTACTGTAATTGTGCAGCCCTCTAATAGTGTGCCATTAGCCGCACCAGAAAGATTCACAGGAGACCCTAAGAAATACATGACCTTTTTAACACAATGCAGACTTCATTTTTTGTGCAAACCTAAGGCGTTTGAGACAACACAAGCTAGAACAGCATTTGTTATTTCTTATTTAACTGGAGATGCGGCAGCATGGGCTATGCCTTTGGTGCAAAAGGATGATCCATTATTATATAATTGGGATGGTTTTCTAGTGGAGTTTGGTAGGTTATTTGATCGCCGAGAGGTGTCTTTGGCTCAAGACAAAGAATTGTTAGCTTTAAGACAAGGAACACGCGACTTGGTTTCGTATGTTACCCAATCTAACAGGTTGGTGATTGAAACTGATTGGCCTGAGAATAAACAGACTGTGTTGTTTTATCAAGGGCTCAAAGAGGAATTGAAGGATGCTATTGCTCAAGTAGAACCTCAGCCTAGTACATGTAGCGCCATGATTGACTTAGCCCTAAGACTGGATCATCGTATTGGAGAATGCAAGGGGGATAAGAAAAGACCAGAAGTGTTGTCTTTTGCTAGGTTGGATCGGGGTAAGGGAAACAGGAATACAGAAGGAGAACCTATGCAAATTGGTGGAATAAGGGGGCCCTTGTCTGTTGCAGAAAAAGAGCAACGGAAGGCTAACAACTTGTGCCTTTATTGTGGACAACCAGGACACTTTATTAGAACTTGCCCGAATACTCCCAAGAAAGGAGCAAGGGTGGATAGAAGCAAGGTTGAGACGGGAAAAGGACTGGGCCGGCCTTAGGGGGAACGCAGGCGACAGGCCCAGAAATTAATAGGTTCCCCAATTGGAGTGCAAATATGACAGGGAAAAGAAATTCACATTTGTATATTTTGGTGACTTTACTTTTTGCCTGTACTAAGCAGTTAGTGTCTGCAATGGTGGACTCAGGCGCCACCGGTAATTTCATTGGATTGGCGAAAAGATTGGGTTTACCTTTAAGGGAAAAAGGTTAGGTTGAGGGGGTGCAATTAGTGGATGGATCACCATTGGTTTCAGGACCCATATGTCAACAAACTAAACCCATTCTAAGGAGGTGCGAGTCTGGACATATAGAGGAAATTGTATTTGATTTAATAGCGGCACCTCAGTTTGGGCTCATTCTGGGCATGCCTTGGTTACTTAAACACAATCCCAGGATTGATTGGATTAAACGGGAGGTGGTATTTGCAGGAATGGAGTGTGAGGGTCACATGGAGGAGGAGGTGAGACCTGCATTATATTTGGCAGACCAGGTGGCAGAACCACAAATGGTGGGAGCAATGGCTATGAGTATTCCAAATCAGTATCAAGATTTAGCTAAAGTATTTGACAAAGGGGGAGCAGTGTCATGATCTCTGCTTCCAAAAGGTCAGGGTTTTCCCAACTCCCTTGGAAGCAGATCCATAACCCAGGTTCTGAGTGCCAACCAGTCCCAATTGGGACCTTTTGGACCCAATCCTGGCGCCAGTGGCACCAGGCTCATAAATATGCCCAGTCCCAGCGCAGGAAGCGCCGGGCTCATAATGCTTGGGTGGACTTACCTGCAGCAGACCATGCTGCTTACTTGCCTGCCAGTTGAGCCTCTGATCCTCTTCTGTTTGGAATTACCTTTCATGTTGGGTGGGGCAGGAGCCACTCCCTAGATTCAGAACACTGGAACTCTTCTGGAAAGCAGGAACTCTTTTCTTACCTAGGCGTGGCTGTGGAAGGAGACACCTAAGCACAACAGGAGGCTATTTAAACCACACCCGATGGATGAATCTTGCTTTGCGTTATTCTGCATCCTCTGCAGCAGAACGCTGATCGTGTCTTCTGCATCTGATCCTGGGCCTAAGGAAAAAGGCTTACCATCCTGAATCCAGTCTTCAGCAACACCTATAAAGACAAGAAAGAACAGGTTAGCATTACGGTCTTCAGTGACAGCTCTTCACTTACCTGGTCCATCGGCTGTCACCAACGCCTCGCGCTGCATTCCGGCATCTGAAAGACAAAGGCTTACCTACTCTTCGTGCACTCCGGAGGTCTTCACACTGCATTCCGGCATCTGAAAGACAAAAGCTTACCAACTCTTCGCACGCTCCGGAGGCCTTCGGCGCTGCATCCCACATCTGAAAGACAAAACAAGGTGCGTTTAAAGACATTGGGGAACTTTAATACTCACGTGCCATTACTCCTTTCCACATCTAACCCAGTGGGTATTCCGGCACCCTGCCGCCGCTCCGAACTTGTACCTGCAAAATAAAAAGACAGTTAGAGCGCATCGTGAAGCAGGCAACAAGCGCTTACTTACGTGCTTCCAGGCGCTTCTATTCATCACACGGGCTCCATCTTCAACTCACTTCAGCCCGTCATCCGCCATCGCCAGAACCCTGCAAAACAAGAAACATCATTACTAAAGACTTTAAAGACATTAGAATTACTCGAAACTTACCGTTCGTGCAGTAAACGACGGACAGCAGTCCTCTGAAGTCAAGAGGCCTGCTCCCCTTATCCAGTGAAGAAACTGGTTACAGCACCCTGCCCCGAGGCAGATGGAGAGCACGGCGTTCACTTACCTAAGGTGAGAGCGTTAACCTTTGGGGTTCTACAGGAGAAGAGAAAGGGAAGAAGAGAGAGACATTCAATAACCCAGTTCCTTAATCCCATATTTTCTATCTGCAGACATTTTACCCTTCGAGTCAGACATACAGTGCACAGAGGTCCAGCCCAAAGAGCCAGCCGTGTGTTACACATCACCTTTGAAGATATGGTATACGCCCAGTCAAGACCGGCGCCTCTACGGGAATCAGGTGAGCGTTACAGAACGCAAAGCCTACCACAAAACTCCCGTCCAGGCGCTATGGAAACCTCGGATACCGACCAGCTAGCCCAGTTACTTTGGGAACTAAGGGCAGAAGTGCATGCAGCCCGTCAGGAAACGAACGCTCTAAGAAGGGAACTGATTATTTCCAAGGAGCGAACAGATGATCTCGCTAGACAATTGCTACAGTCACAAGCCGGACAGACCCCGTTACCCGCATCTGGGGGAAATCTTCCTTCTACATCCTCTATGAATCCAGTGCAGATCAACCTACCTGGGAATGTACCTCTGGCTCCGCCCGAACGATTTTCTGGTGACCCAAAGAGGTTTGCAGTATTTATCAATCAGTGCCGGTTGCATTTCTTATGCCGGCCAGCAGCCTTTCCAACTGATCAAGCTAAAGTAGCTTTCGTGCTTTCGTACCTTAGTGGCAATGCGGCAGACTGGTCGATCCCTCTAGTAAATCAAGATGATCCGGTCCTCCATGATTTTCAAGCTTTTCAGCTCAGTATGGAAAAACTGTTCGCAAGACATTCACAGGGGCAGGCCTTGGACAATGAGCTTCTTTCGTTGTGACAAGGTAATCAAGACCTTTTTGCTTATATTGCGTCTTTCAACAGACTGATAGTGGAAACTCAATGGCCTGAGGACAAAAGGATTACGCTGTTTTATAGAGGTCTACGTGGAGAGCTCAAAGATGTGTTAGCCCAAGTAGTGAATCCCCCACAAGATTGTTCGGACTATATAGACTTAGTCGTTCAAATAGATCATAGTCTGCAGAACAGGAAGGCCGATCGTTCCAAGTTTGATGCTCGAGTATTTTCCAAACCGCCAACTCCTTCCAAAGGAGTAGACTCCGGGGAACCCATGCAAATAGGGGGTCTGAAAGGTCCTCTAACACAAAAGGAGCGGGAAAGGAGAAAACAGTTGCAATTATGCCTCTATTGCGGAAACTCAGGGCACTTTCTTCGAGACTGTCCGGTGAAACCTGCCAAGAAGGCAGTAGGAGCTGCAGTTACCAAAGTTACAAACTCTGAGCAGGGAAACGACCTCGCCCGACAAGAATAGAGGTCCTCTTGCCGAGCGTGAAAACCAGTTCCGTGACCTCGCATTTCGTGATACCTATGGTCCTCATTAGCCCTGATAATCCGGATCGATTACATGCAATTGAAGCTTACGTCGACAGCGGTGCCATCGGCAATTATGTGGATCATGAAATGGTTTTGAGGATGAATCTAACTCTTTGTCCCAAGGCTGTAAAGGACGTCATTACTACGGTGGATGGTACGGAGATAGCCTCCGGGCCAGTAACGCATACCACTCAAGAGGTGACGCTAGTAAGTCAAGATGGACACCATGAGAAGATCGTGTTCGATGTGATCAAGGCCCCTCCGTTTCAGATTATTCTAGGAATACCTTGGTTAGAGAAACACAATCCTCTGATCGATTGGCGAGCAAGAACGGTCCAGTTTCCAGAATGTGTCTCTACTTGTCACCCTCCACCTGGTGTTGCACTGGCAGCAATTTCTTCAGAGACTCCCCAGTTACCTCCCGAATACCTAGAATACCAAGATGTTTTCCCGAAGGATCAGGCTAACTCTCTACCTCCTCATAGGTCTTATGACTGCCAGCTAGACCTGATACCTGGATCTACTCCTCCTTGTAGTAGAATTTATGCCCTCACCGAGTCTGAGAACCTTCACCTTCGACAATACCTGGATCAATACCTGTCAAATGGGTTTATTTGTCCTTCCAAGTTCCCTGCTTCTTCAGCTTTGTTCTTCGTTCCAAAAAAGGAAGGAGACCTTAGAACTTTTATAGATTATCGCTCCCTGAACCAGATCACCGCTAAGAATAGATATCCGTTACCTTTGATCCCTGAACTCTTGGACCAAGTCAGAAAAGCATGCATATATACAAAGCTGGATCTTAGAGGAGCTTACCACTTGGTACCAGTAAAAGAGGGCGATGAATGGAAGACGGCCTTCCGCACCAAGTATGGGCTATTTGAATATCAGGTCATGCCCTTCGGACTTTGCAATGCCCCGGCCGCCTTTCAATATTTTATGAACGATGTCCTCAGAGAGCTCATAGATGTGTGTTTTGTTGTTTACATTGACGACATCCTCGTTTATTCTTCTACGGAATCTGAACATCGGAAACACGTGAAAATGGTCCTCGAAAGATTGCGTCAACACAAACTTTTCGCTAAGTTGGAAAAATGTGTTTTCAACGTGACTGAAGTTGAATTCTTGGGATTCATATTATCACCTGGCGGAGTGCGTATGGATTCAAAGAAGGTCGATGCAGTTCTCAAATGGCCATCACCATCCTCTGTAAAAGGTGTGCAAAGCATGTTAGGCTTCGCTAACTTTTACCGCAGGTTTATCCCCGAATTCTCTCGAATAGTCCAGCTCATCACTGCCTTGTTAAAGAAAAACAAACGTTTTGAATGGTCTACCGAGGCGGAACAAGCTTTCCAGGATTTGAAGACTAAATTTATCTCTGCACCAATCTTAAAACACCCTCGCCCCGAACTCCCCTACATCGTGGAAACTGATGCTTCAAGCCTTGCCATGGGGGCAGTTCTATCACAAAAGGACCCGGTAACCAATCAGTTGCATCCCGTGGCATTTTGGTCCCGCAAATTCTCGCCTCCTGAAATCAATTACACGATTACTGACAAGGAACTTCTGGCTATCAAGTCTGCCTTTAAGGCTTGGCGGCATTATCTGCTGGGGGCCCGACACACCGTTACTGTGATTACGGATCACCGAAACCTGCAATATTTGAAAACCGCAAAAGCCCAATCCTTTAGACAACTCCGTTGGGCATTATTCTTTGCTGAGTTTGACTTCATAATTACCTATCGACCTGGTACAAAGAACGGTAAAGCTGATGCCCTTTCTCGGATGGGAGTGGAAGAACACTTGATCAACCCTAAACCTGTACCAATCATTCCCGAACAAAGAATTCTGAGTGTAATCGCCACAGAATCCATAGAGGAAGTTAAGGATAAAGCCAGGCAACTTGTAACTCCAGCAGACATACAGAATTGGCATCTGCAGGGAAAGGACTTTGCAGTAAAGGACAACTTATTGCATTTCCAAGAACGATTATACTTACCCAGCACAGATTTACAGAAAAAAGTAATCTCTTGTTATCACGATTCTTTAATGGAAGGACATCCCGGTATGGCCAAGACCTCAGAAAAGATCAAGCGCTACTTCTGGTGGCCGTCTTGGAAAAAAGATATCAGAGACTTTATAATGTCCTGTGGAGTATGCGCCCAAAACAAGAGTCAAAAGGAAAGACCAGCAGGCCTCTTACGCCCTATTGACATCCCACCTCGCCCTTGGCATACGCTTTCTATGGACTTCATCACCGATCTACCTCCATGCTCCGGATACAATACGATTCTAGTAATCGTGGACTTATTCTCCAAGGTGGCGCATTTCATTCCGCTCAAAGGCTTGCCAACAGCAGCAACTCTGGCCCTAGAATTTCTCGAAAACATCGTCCGACTGCACGGTTTTCCTTCGGTTCTAATTTCGGATCGAGGTAGTCAATTTATTTCTCATTTTTGGCGAAGTTGCTGCCGGTCGGCTCAAATTGATGTGAGACTATCGACCAGTCACCACCCTCAGACCGACGGACAAACCGAGAGGACCAATCAAACTCTGGAACAGTATTTACGCTGCATGCTGCAACAAACTGAAAAAACTTGGAAAGACATCCTTTGGATAGCCGAATATGCCTACAATAACTCTGTCCATTCGGGAACTGGGAAAACCCCGTTTTTTCTTTTGTACGGCAGTCACCCTCGAACCTCGGAGTTGGATCCCCTCCAAGATCTTGAAACACCAGCAGTAGACTACCTGCATTCTACAATCACCCAAGCCTTTAAGGAAGCTTTTTCTCACCTTCAAAGGGCTAAAGAACAATACAAGAAAGGAGCAGATCAACATCGGAAGGAAGCTCCTCAATATCAAGTAGGGGATCAAGTCTGGTTATCCACCAAATATCTACCTCTAAAAGGGCCTACGCTCATTCAACCCAAGATACCTTGGTCCCTATTCCATCACTACCATAGTAAACCCAGTAGCGGTCAAGTTGGACTTGCCCCCGCACATGAAGATACATCCGGTCTTCCACGTCTCTCTATTAAAACCCGTGAAACCTCAAACCCGACTAACTAAATCTCCAAAACCTATCCTAGTTGATGGAGAACTCGAGTTTGAAGTCAAAAGCATTCTGGACTCCAAGATCTCCAAATCTAAACTATTTTACCTAATTGACTGGAAAGGCTACGGCCCCCAAGATAGATCCTGGGAACCTGCTGAATATGTCCACGCTCCTCGCCTAATCAAAAGATTTCACCGAACCTTTCCTGACAAGCCAAAACCCCCGGAGAAGCCCGGTTTGGGAGGGGCCTTGAGGGGGGGTACTGTCATGATCTCTGCTTCCAAAAGGTCAGGGTTTTCCCAACTCCCTTGGAAGCAGATCCATAACCCAGGTTCCGAGTGCCAACCAGTCCCAATTGGGACCTTTTGGACCCAGTCCTGGCGCCAGTGGCACCAGGCTCATAAATATGCCCAGTCCCAGCGCTGGAAGCGCCGGGCTCATAATGCTTGGGTGGACTTACCTGCAGCAGACCATGCTGCTTACTTGCCTGCCAGTTGAGCCTCTGATCCTCTTCTGTTTGGAACTACTTTTCCTGTTAGGTAGGGCAGGAGCCACTCCCTAGATTCAGAACACTGGAACTCTTCTGGAAAGCAGGAACTCTTTTCTTACCTAGGCGTGGCTGTGGAAGGAGACACCTAAGCACTACAGGAGGCTATTTAAACCACAACCGATGGATGAATCTTGCTTTGCGTTATTCTGCATCCTCTGCAGCAGAACGCTGATCGGGTCTTCTGCATCTGATCCTGGTCCTAAGGAAAAAGGCTTACCATCCTGAATCCAGTCTTCAGCAACACCTAAAAAGACAAGAAAGAACAGGTTAGCATTACGGTCTTCGGTGACAGCTCTTCACTTACCTGGTCCATCGGCTGTCACCAACGCCTCGCGCTGCATTCCGGCATCTGAAAGACAAAGGCTTACCTACTCTTCGTGCGCTCCGGAGGTCTTCACACTGCATTCCGGCTTCTGAAAGACAAAAGCTTACCAACTCTTTGCACGCTCCGGAGGCCTTCGGCGCTGCATCCCGCATCTGAAAGACAAAACAAGGTGCGTTTAAAGACATTGGGGAACTTTAATACTCACGTGCCATTACTCCTTTCCACATCTAACCCAGTGGGTATTCCGGCACCCTGCCGCCGCTCCGAACTTGTACCTGCAAAATAAAAAGACAGTTAGAGCGCATCGTGAAGCAGGCAACAAGCGCTTATTTACGTGCTTCCAGGCGCTTCTATTCATCACACGGGCTCCATCTTCAACTCACTTCAGCCCGTCATCCGCCATCGCCAGAACCCTGCAAAACAAGAAACATCATTACTAAAGACTTTAAAGACATTAGAATTACTAGAAACTTACCGTTCGTGCAGTAAACGACGGACAGCAGTCCTCTGAAGTCAAGAGGCCTGCTCCCCTTATCCAGTGAAGAAACTGGTTACAGCACCCTGCCCCGAGGCAGATGGAGAGCACGGCGTTCACTTACCTAAGGTGAGAGCGTTAACCTTTGGGGTTCTACAGGAGAAGAGAAAGGGAAGAAGAGAGAGACATTCAATAACCCAGTTCCTTAATCCCATATTTTCTATCTGCAGACATCTTACCCTTCGAGTCAGACATACAGTGCACAGAGGTCCAGCCCAAAGAGCCAGCCGTGTGTTACACATCACTTTTGAAGATACGGTATACGCCCAGTCAAGACCGGCGCCTCTACGGGAATCAGGTGAGCGTTATAAGCAGACAGGTTACCACCCCATAGATCTTATGATTGTGTAATTGAATTGGAACCATGGGCTAAATTACCTTGTAGCAGAATTTACGCTTTGACTGAAAAAGAAAACCAGCATTTACGTGAATACCTGGATGACATGTTAAGTAAGGGATTTATTAGACACTCCACCTCACCTGGGTCGTCACCTTTGTTCTTTGTCCCAAAAAAAGAGGGAACACTTAGGACATGCATTGATTATAGAGCATTGAATAAGGTGACAGTGAAGAACAGATACCCCTTGCCTTTGATTTCAGCATTATTGGATCAAGTAAAAACAGCAGTGGTTTATACCAAATTTGATTTAAAAGGGGCTTACCATTTGATCCGTGTGAAAGAGGGGGATGAGTGGAAGACAGCCTTCAGGACTAAGTTTGGTTTGTTTGAATATCTTGTGATGCCTTTTGGTTAGTGTAATGCTCTGGCAGCATTTCAATACTTTACGCAGGAGGTGTTGAGTGAGTTTCTAGATCAGTTTGTTATAGTTTATATTGATGACATTTTAATTTATTCCTCTTCCGAAAAACAACACATAGAGCATGTGAGAGCAGTGTTAACAAAATTACAAGACCATCAGTTGTATGTAAAACTGGAAAAATGTGCCTTTCATACCACTCAAGTGGAATTTCTTGGTTTTATTTTGACTCCCTCGGGTATTGTGATGGACAAGAAAAAAGTACAAGCAGTTACGGAATGGCCAGCGCCTCAATGCATTAAGGATATCCAGTCCTTTTTGGGTTTTGCAAACTTTTATAGGCGCTTTATATCAATTTTTTCACAAATCGTTACCCCCATTACCAAATTATTGAGGAAAGCCACTAAGTTTGATTGGAAAACCGAGGCAGAAGTAGCTTTTCAAGAGTTAAAGAAAGCATTTACATCAGCTCCTGTATTGAGACACCCTAACTTAGAAAAACCTTTCCAAGTGGAAACAGATGCTTCTAACGTGGCTGTTGGAGCAATATTGTCTCAAAAGGATGAAGAAGGAGTATGGCATCCAGTAGCTTTCTACTCTCGCAAGCTTACTAGCTGTGAACAAAACTATTCAATCACTGATAAAGAGTTATTGGCGATTAGAGCAGCATTTTTGGAGTGGCGACATTATTTGTTGGGGGCCAAATATCAGGTTACAGTGGTCACTGATCATAAAAACTTACAATACTTCAAGACAGCTCATACATTAAGCCCAAGGCAGTTAAGATGGTCACAGTACTTTAATGAGTTTAATTTTGTAGTCACTTTTAGACCAGGGTGAAAAAATGGTAAGGCGGACGCTTTATCTAGGCAGCAAAATATGGAAAGCAGTGTAACCGAAGTGAAGACTATCATTCATGCGGAAAAGGATGTAGGAGCAGTAATGACTCAATTACTGAGACAAGTAAAACAAGAAATGAAAGGAAAGGTCAAATTGAATTGGGGAAAAAATCCTGCAGAAACATTCCACAATGGGCTTCCTTATTATGCAGGGAAATTGTTTTTACCGACGCTCGCCTTGCAAAGGAAGGCGATGCATTGGTGTCATAATTCACCTTTAGCAGGACATTCAGGAAGCAAAAAGACCCAAGGGTTGTTGGAGACATATTTCTGGTGGCCAGGGTTAAGACAAGATTCTATGAAGTACATTCAAGAGTGTGAAACATGTGTACGCAGTAAGTCAGACCATAAAAAAAAGGCAGGGTTACTCAAGCCACTACCCACCCCGGAGAAGATTTGGACACATATATCCATGGATTTCATTACTGATTTGCCTCCGGATGATCAGTATGACACAATCTGGGTGGTGGTGGATTATCTCTCTAAACAAGCCCATTTCATACCTTGTAAAGGAATCCCAGGAGCAGGGAGATTGGCGGAATTGTTCTTGCAACATGTGGTCAGATTACATGGACTACCCCATAGTATTGTATCTGATAGAGGCCCTCAATTTACTTCCAAATTTTGGCGTGCTTTTTGTAAAATGTTAGGCATGGAGTGTGCGTTGTCCACCAGTTATCAACCACAGACGGATGGACAAACAGAGAGAGTCAATCAGACGCTGGAACAATATTTACGGTGTTATTTAAGTGAGGGTCTTGAATCTTGGATACAATCATTGTGGTTGGCTAAGTTTACTTATAATAACACTGAACACGCTTCATTGGGTATGTCTCCAAATGTGTGTTTGTATGGTCACACACAAAATATGTTACCAGAACATCTACCTGATATGGAGACTATTCCTATGCTACAAGATAGAAAAGAGGTACTACTACAACTCAGACAGAAAGCATGAGCCAATTTAGACCAGGCTAAGGAACAATATAAAAAATATGCAGATCGAAATAGGAGAGTAGCTGCTCAGTATAAAGTGGGGGATAAGGTCTGGCTTTCAACACACAATTTGCCTTTAAAGGGACCCCGTAAATTTGCCCCCAGGTTTATTGGACCCTATGAAATTGTGAAATGTATATCTACGGGGGCATGCAAATTAAAGTTGCCTAATATGTTAAAGATACATCCAGTGTTCCATATGTCTTTGCTTAAACCCGCAGCTCCGGGAACGGGAGTACAGAGACCTCCAGCAATTATCAAGGATGGACAGGCAGAATATGAAGTAAAGAAGATACTGGACTCAAGATGGAGACAGAATCATTTATGGTATCTCATCCAGTGGGTAGGATATGGACCTGAGGATTGTTCATGGGAACCGGCTAGCGGTTCATGCACCCAGATTGGTGCGACAATTTCATCTGCAACATCCAGAGAAGGCAAAACTTGGAAGGGGCCCTGAGAGAGGAGGTACTGTCAGGAATCTGAGGAAAGCTTCAGGTCGACGCTTCTTGCTTTGCAAGAGGCGGTAAACTACATTTCCCATGAGGCGTGGGGAGAGGTGTAGTTCTCCTATCGCGCGCTACAACAGCTGCTCATTAGCAGCAACGGTTAAAACTCGCCGCCGCCCGTGCCTCGGTGCAGGTAATTAATGATTTCCCGCACGGGCAACGGCAGCTTAGGAGCAGGCATGCAGAAATTCTCAGACGCTGAAGGACTCTTGGAGTTTCCCCGGGCCGCGACGGTGACGAACAGCTGAATAACCACGGGCCGCGGCGGTGAAGTGGGCTCCCATAAGCTTCGGGCATCGCTCTTCAGGGTCCGGATGTCCTTGTGAGGCATCCGGACCATCAGTTAAGTGTTTTCATATTCTGGAGTTGCTATATGCTTACTTGTTTATTAATTGACTACTTCAACGCTGTAGTGGGTGTGTGAGGTAACACGCCCTAAGATACATGCCATGCATTAGGCACGCCATGTGGAGAAACATGCTATAAAACTCTGAATGGATAAAACTGGGCACTGGGAAGGATATAGAGACTATGTAAAGAACACGCATGGGTCCACACCGTACAAGGGCATGTCCGTGTGTGTCTTTTTTTCCTAAATCATTGTTTGTGGCTTCATTGTGCCCGACGGGCCATGTGTCTCGTGTCTTCATAAAAAGGGACAACCTTTTGTTTGTGCAATTTAGCTTGTAAGCAAATCTATGTGTGTTCAAGAAATGACTGTCCAAGTCCTACGTTATGTTCAATCCATATGTTATGTTCAAAGTCTATGTTCTAGGTTATCTGCTTGTATTCTATGAGGTGCAAAGTGGAGCTCTTATGATTCGTATGTAACAAGTTCATTACAGGTATAGGAGGTCAGGTTAGGCGTTCAGGAAAGAGAGGTTCAAGTTCAGGAATATCGCTGTATTGTATGTATTTGCTTGTGTATGTTCCCCTCCTTTCCTTTGTCACTCCATCCCCTTTTCCCTAACTCCATCTTCCCCCCATTGGATGCCACGTGGCTTCCTGTGATATCAGTCTTCAGGCGCCCGTGCCAACCACGGTGGGAGGGGTCAATCTATTTGGCTTCTGTGGTTCGGAAGAGGGGATTGAGACCCCTATTCCCTTATAAGCTTGACACCGAGACAGGCCATGCAACGGGTGTCCTGAAGCCACTTGTTTGCTCCAGGAGTGGGTTGTGTCCTCCCACTTGATAATGTGCGTTTATTTAGACCTCTTGAATCCTGAGCTCCAGCCCCAGTTGGTCCGGGCCTTCGGGCGTCCCTCCAGAACCTGCAGAGCCCACTCGGCGTTTTGCTAGCCCAGCATGCATCATCCCAGGAACCCAAGGATACTGTAACTTCTTGCCCAATGGTGGTCACGTTTCACAGACAAACTGTGTTGTAAGTACCAGCGAGCCCCCAGACCAGTCCTTGAAGCAGGCTTTGTCTTCCCACGTGGTAATACGGGCTATTCTGGGCCCCCAAAGCTGGAGCCCCGTCCCAGCGGTTCTACTTGCATCTACGACAATCTGTTTCTTGTAAGCACCTCACTGTCGGCTCCATGTCCAGCACACGACCAGTGCTGGTCCAAGCATGCCTGCAGGGCTAAAATTGCATTTGTGTGTTTGCTGCAGTTCCTGCTTTTAGGTGCGGGTCCTAGGCGTGTGTGCTCGCCCCTGCCTCCAGGCGTTCATCGTCCTGACATCCCACTTCTATAGGCATCCGCGTGCAAGGCAGCAATTGTCTGTGCCCTCGCGCCACGCTGAAACAGCCTTGCTACAGTTTTAGCTGCATCTGCCCGATTCCCTGCCAATCGCGCACCTCCCAATGTGCGCTCGTGCCGGAGCCCATGGACGGAGAAACATAACCATCTGAGCGGGCCCGGCTTCTTCTTATTTTGCAGGTAGTGCCCTGCAGCAGATAGTCTTCGCTCCGGTCCTGCCAGCACCCGATGGCACTGTGGGTCTGCCGATTTAATTACAGTGTGCCCAGGCCTGCTGCGGTCCCGAACAGCTCCCCAAGCTCTCCTCACGTTTCCCGCTCCCTACACCCGCTCCGGCCTGGCTTTGTTTGTTGTGCGGCACCCACACGCTGGGTCCGCCAGGTTACAAATGTAGCAGCGCCGCTCAGTTTCCAGCTACACACGCATCTTCTGATGTGGGCTCGTGCCGGAGCCCGCGAACAGAGACAATGTAACACTCCGAGCGGGCCCGGCCTCTCCCTTATTTTCACAGGACACCACCTGCAGCCGACGGTCTTCGCTCGGCACCTGCCAGCACACGCCGGCGCTATGGGTCTCCAATGCGATCACTGACTCTACGCTCAGTCCTCTCTCCGGCCCGACTTTCCCTTTGTTCTGCGGCACATCAAGCGGCGGTCATTTTCTTTCCGTGTGTGCGGCGGGCGCCTGCACCTCATTCGAGGCTCCAGCTGTCTCCTTCGAGTCGGCGGTCCGCGTCCGGTGTCACCAATGTGTGCTCTGCTGCTTCCCCTGCTTAGTCCTCTACTCTGCGGGCCTGATGGTCCAATATTTCGGCACAAATTCACAGGATTATAGTCGGAACATCACAAGCTCCAGCAAGACACGTCCTCCTACATGGCCTCTTAGCCACGCCCCCATGCACTGATGTTATTTATTTATTTATGTCAGAGATATAAAGTTTTTTATCAGAACGGAAAAACTCATATGTTTAGAGCCTTATTTCAGACTTAGGATCCCACAATAGTATAACCGGCATGCGCCAAGGGCAGGTTGCGTTTCCACCTTGTCACACATTGGTCCCCGGATGTCTCAACTTTGCACATGGGTGCGGTAAGGTGTGTGTTCATTTCTTAGGAAGGATCCCTGCAGGTTGCTAATTTAGAGTTGTTTTATAACCCATTCCGGCCAACCCTCTAAAGCATGAACGCCTTACACCTGCTCTATCTTTTATTCACAAATTGTGTAAAGGGGAATGTGTGTGCAAAGGAAAGTCAGTGTTATAACATAAAGGATCAAGGTGGCTGAGTCAGCTCTCCTCCCCACGTTGGACAGCACGGAGTTATGCAGAACCCATAGTCAGGATGATACACTCTGGCTCAGGTTATCAAAACAAGGCATTTCAAACCATGGGTCAAGACCCGCTTGGCCTTCCACGTTAAAGTCACATATTTCCAATTCACCATCAGTTCTTTCACAGTTCAACAAAAGTTCATGTAGCTCTCCCTTTGTCTGGCACGGACCTCTCAAGGCATCAACAGTTCACGTAGGTCACCCTCAGTCGGCTCGGACCTCTTAACCAAAATTACCTGATTCAAGATAGATCTCCCTCAGCCAAGCTATCGATACGGCACAGTGACTGTCCATGACCATATCTTGAATTGTGGGAAGATGCCAAATTTATTGTTATACTATAGCATTATGGCTGCCACCCTACACTCCATCACCATGAGCCAGAATGCCACACTGAGCCTTCCTTTTCTGTGTCAAACCCTATCTAACATACTTTGCCTAACATAGTGCTCAATAATCCAACCACCTCTCAATCCAAATACGTTGGTGCCACAGGGGCTGAAATCATCACCTCCCTCCCACGTACCCTATCAAGTAGAAATCTTAAACTTCATGCAAGACTCACCAAACTATACGAACCACTGAGAAGAACCACACCGCCAACCAACCTGAAAACTAACTACCCACACAAGTCGAAACAGACTGTTATTACAAACGCCACACAAACTAAAGGTTATAAGTACAAGTCTACAGACACTAACTTATCCCGTCCTAGCCAAGGCATCACGTCAAATGAGGTATCGCCACTCAAAGGAGCGCTTCTCATTGTGAGATCCCTTGTTGCCCATGCCCTTGACATAGCCGACTTAATCACAGAAAATAATCTAGATTTCCTGGCGGTAACCGAGACTTGGTTACATAATGCTGCAGGCCCATCACTAATGCTAGCCATCCCAGAAGGTTACACCATAACAAGACAAGACCGAGATGGTTCCTGAGGTGGCGGAATTGCCATCATCTCAAAATTGAGCCTTTCCCTCAGAACAGCCCCCTCTCAAACCTTGCAATCCTGTGAAAACCTCTCTGCTAAATTCAAGATAAATAACACACAATCCCTCACCTTCCACTTAATATACAGACCCCCAGGTCCTCTCGGAACCTTTGAGGAGGATCTGCACAGTGTAATTACTAACCTCAAACCAACCTCTCAGCTTCTCTTACTAGGAGATTTCAATCTAGGCTTCAATGATCCCATGGATAAACAAGCCTCAGACATAGCCAATATCATCAACGCATCAGGCCTTCCCAGCAAGTCAATAAACCTACTCATTCAAAAGGAAGAATACTGGCCTGGATAGCGGACTATAACTGCACAGTCTCTATTTCTTCCATCTCTCCTCAACCATGGACAGATCACTCACCCGTAGCCTTTAACTTATCAACACTCAGACCCTCTTCTACGGTTTCACTGCCGGCGCCACCCTGCCTAACCAGAAATAAAAAAAGTATTACATTGGATAAAGTTATCCCTTCCATCCTACCCACCCTAAACGCTCTGCCTGACAATCTAGACCCTAGCACTCTAGTCCAGGAATATAACAACATCATGCTCAACACATTGGACAAAATTACCCCTCTCAAGCTTAGAAAAAGTAAACCCAAAGCTCACCTTAACAAATGGTTTATGCTCCAATTAAGACACCTAGGACTCTTAAAAAGAAAAAGGGAGACTATGCCCTTCAGCCGAAAACAAAGATAAACTAACCTCCATTTCCTCGTGCTTTAAAAATGAAGTATGCCTTGCTAAAAGGAATTCCTACGATGAACGCATCACCAACTCTAACTCTAGCATGAGGGAACTTTTCTCCATACTGAAAGAATTAGAGTCACCAATAGCCATACCCGATCTAGTTACTAAGGACAAGTCTTGGTGCGCAGATATCCAACATGCGCTAGCAAACAAAATTAATACGCTCCAAAATAATATACAGCAAAAAAAAGATATGCTGAACCTACAGCACATCCCCAACACCTCGTCACCTAGTGACTCTATAAAGGCACACAACAACAAATTTCATTTTGCCAAAACCTCTCCTTTAGAGGTAGAAAAACCGTCTAACTGTAAAGGTGACATCTGCCCAGCACAGTTAATAAACGATGCTGCCAGAGACCTCTCACCATTCATTTCAAAATTGATTAATGCTTCCTTTGCATCAGGCACTATCCCAGCTAACCTAAAACACTCCTGGGTGCTCCCTCTCCTTAAGAAACAGACGTTAGATCCACTCATCCCGACCAATTATCGCCCTATTACCACGGTACCATTCCTCCTTAAAATATTGGACAAAGCGTCCTACATCCAGATACAAAAACACCTTGATCTGTATAACCTCCTAGGAGCTAGACAATCTGGTTTCCGCCCACTACACGGAACGGAAACCGCCCTTATTGATTTAAAGACCCAAATTGATGAGCTGAGATATAGTGGAAGGACAGCACTCTTGCTTTTACTTGACCTCTCAGCTGCATTAGATTTGGTCGACCACAAGGTCCTCTGCAGACACTTGGACTCTGCTGCTAATTTCTCTCCTGAGGCCATCAGATGGTTGGAATCATTCCTGAGCAAGAGAACAATGAGAGTATTTTCCCCATCGGCTGCAGCTGACCCTACCCCCATCTTGTGCGGCGTCCCCCAAGCCTCTTGCGTCTCGCCAACTTTATACAATATCTTCACCAAACCTTTGTTCGACGATCTGGACCTTCTGGGTATCACCTACACTAACTATGCAGATGATACACAGATTCTCCTCCCACTTTCTGGGGATCATAGTAAGGACTCGGAGTTGGTGAGTAGAGTATATCTTATAGTTCAAACATGGATGGCCACCCATGGCTTGTGCTTGAACAACGACAAGACAGAGCTAATAATCCTGGGTTCTCACGCAAACATTCACAAACTAGGCCAGGAATTATCCTCCTTCAATATTGACAGAAACACTATCAGGGTCTCCAAGGAAGTAAAAACCCTTGGCTTCTACCTAGACTCCACTCTGTCATTCGACAAATAGGTAAAATCAGTGGCCTCCACCACCGCCTATACCTGCAAGCTGATAAGAGCTGGCAAGCCATTCCTTTCCAACGACAGTTGCATGATCCTGGCCAGAGCATTAATTCTCTCCAGGATCGACTACTGCAATGCCCTCTACAGTGGTGCTAATAAAACCACCATCCAGAACCTACAAATACTACAAAATAACGCCTTGCAAGCAGCGCTTAGCATAAATAAAAGAGTACACATCTCTGCCATTAGACGCCAACACAAATGGCTATCCACAGAGAACAAAATACAGTTAAAAATTATCTCTTTGACACACAAACCTTTAAACAATGCAGCCCCTAGCTACCTCATGAAAAAAATACATTAAAAAAACCTCTATCAGACCAACCAGAGCTGCCAATGCCAACTGCCTAGTAGTACCCAGATTCAAGGTAACCACTATTGGTGGCAATAGCTTCCCAGTGATGGCTGCTAAAACTTGGAACTTACTACCAAATAACCTGAGAGTAGACCAACCAAACCCACTTTTCAGAAGGAACTCCATCCATCACATCATATCCAATGACCACTAGTCACCCTATTTCCCTAGCTGCACTTGCCCACCTTGTTCCCAGGTCCTGACACTTGATACTGCTCCTATTCTCCTTGTTGAATTATGACATGTTATTCGTATCATTTTCGTGTAATTTACCCTGTTATTCTGTGATTCCTGTACATTATTGTAACTTGTAAAATCTGCAACATTGTAAGCTTCGCATTATCCTATTACTGCGCCCTGCTACCCATGGGTCTAGAGCGCATTAAAAATTAATAAACAAACAAACAAACAAACAACAAACAGATTCAGACCTCGCAATCACAGCACTTGCAGGGGTTTCCTTCCCCAAGCTTCATTCACATTCATTAGGGGTTCCCTTCCCCTAACTTATTTTATGTTTCCGGTCTCCCTCAGTCAGGGTCAGACCTTTCACTGATGTCGAAGACCTTCGAATGTGCAAGGCTTTTACCATAGACCTCCGCAGGACCACTTCGACTTTCACTTCAGCTCTCCCTTATGTTATTTGCCCCAGTGTGTCTTGGTCTTGGTAGTTCCAATCCACAATCACAAAAAAAGTTCAAAGAAATCTGTCTCTTAAAGTGTTCACCTTTTAACTTCCCCTTTCATCGGGGTTAATCTTGACAATTGCGCATTTCAGAGTTTGTTCACTTTGTCGCTATATAACAAGACATCAAACATTTTGTGGAGACTTTCGAGTGGGCTATTTCCTTCCACCGGACCACTCCGGTACTCTGTTTCACTGGCTTCACAGTTATCGGTAACTTTAAAGTTCACTACTCGTTTGCTTTCTTTCATGTCTCATCAGCATGCGTTCAACCTTCAATTGTGAGATACACTGTTACGGCTTTAACCTTTCCTTGACACAAACTGGCCTTTCATGTCTTTTGCTAATTCACTGGTTTAGTGCATTCCTTTCTTCTCTCTGCGGCTTTGATTTACAAGTCAAGGTTGATACCACATGCTTGGCTTCTCCTTCCCAACTTTGCCGTTCACCCAGGAGGGTCACTCGCATCCTTGGAACACAACGCATGCTTTTGTCTGTCCTGTCTGGGATTTGGCTTTCTCAACGTATCCTTCACGATTTCCTGCAGGCAACAACCCCCTGCAGTGATTTTCAGGGTTTCCCTACCCTTTGCTCTGGTCCGATCGGTCATCCTGCTCCAGACTGTTCGCCGTTGCCCCGGAAGATCTGCTCCTTCTTGTGTCTCGCCTTGCTCAGAGTGTGTCTCTATGTTCCACCTTTTATTTGTGTGGGGGGAGCTAGAGGGTATCAGATGCATGTGATTAAGATCAAGTGCCTGACTTTGCCAGACCTTATTAACGGGACATGTCTAATGAGATATGCAAGTGTTAGCCTCTTTTGTCTCAGTCGTCCTCTTCCTCGGCCCAGTGTCTGTGTAGAAAGGGGCAGTTGGATTTGGAACTTTGGAGAATCCTATAAATTAGGATGAGGTATTGGCACGGGAAAGGGGGGGATACCGCGTCTCACCATTGGCTGCCTCACCCCCACTCCCATGTAGATCCCCCACCCAGGTGATCCTCCCGCACTGGTCCACCCCCAGGGTCTGGATCCAAAGGCGATGGGAACCCTGAGATTTAAAATATTTACTAACTTGAGGATGGAGCCTCAAGGTGCTTTTGTGTTTGGAACTGTGTTGAATGAAATGAAAGAAACTTTAAAACCACTGTATGGTGAACTCTAAAGTGAAAACCAGCTGTGTATTGAATCCTAACATTAATTAAACTTTGAAATCGTTGGAACTTTAGCATTGAAACTAAGTGAAACTTTAAATCCAAGTAAAACCATTGTATGCAACATTCTAAAGTGAATGGACCTTTATCCTTGAATCAAAGAAAGGCATGTTGAATACTAAATTGTGTGAAACTTATATATACCAGAAATATACTTTGAAAGAGGAATTAATTGGAACTCTGAAGCTTAATCTAACACAGTTAAGATATTGACATTAAAACCAACCATAAAAAGAGAGCACAAGTGTGACAAAGAACCCTAAAAAGATCAAGGGCATTTTTGTGCTACTGAAACTGAGTCTTGGCGAAGGGAACCCTGACATTTGAAATATTTACTGACTTGAATATGGCGCCTCAATGTGCTTTTGTTTTTGGAACTATGTTACTTGGAACTTCTGGAAGGGAACCACGAGTATTGGTTAAAACTGTATCAATTTGAACAGGTAACTTTGAGACTTTTGGTTGGAACTGTTTTATACTTGGGGAAGAGAGCTGAAAGGAAGCTGCAACTTGGAAAAAGCTCAGAACGTTATGTTGGACACTGTTTCCTTTGGTTGCTGACATACCTGCACATTTTATGGATTAGTTGTGTGGGCAAGTATAGGTTTTGGACACAGACAAATTCTTAAATTGAAATCTTTGACTCAGACTTGCCTTAGTTTCATTTAGGTACGAAACCCCACCTTAAAGTAGGCTAAGCTAGGCCTTTTTCCATTCTGACATTTAAGTTAATAAAAGTATTTGTTCTGAATTCTGAATCTGTCGTCTGTGTCTTGCTTCATGATGCCTTCACAAATGGTTTCAGTTGTGGGATGCGGCTCAACCGATACAAGTTGGGGGACACTGACATTGGAGAAACTGAGTACCAGAGCATCAGACCGCTCAGTGACCACTAAAGGCTCTATCGGGTTTGATATTTGTATAGTAGGGATGCAACAATTCCTATAGGTGAAAGGAAACTGATACCCACTGACTTGATATTGATCCCACCCATTGATACATACATCAGACTAGCACCCAAGTCAGGGTTAGCATGGATATTTGGGATTGATGTTTTAGTGGGGGTAATAGAGCCAGAAGTCTGGGCAGATGTTAAGGTTTTGTTTCAAAATCATAGAAAAGACTCCTTCCAGATTCACCAAGGGGATAAGGTGACTCAAGGGGTGCTTGAAAAAACATGTTCTCTAGGCTTAAGGAAGAATATGGGAAGGAAAACACAGATAGGTGGACTCAAGGTTTTGAGGAGACTGGTGAGACAACAGATGGCCCTTCCAAAATTGAACCTAGAAGACCTGCAGAGGAAGAGCCTGAGACACTCCCTGATTTAGCTTTTGCTCAGAGAAATGACCCTTTGTTGACTGAGGCATTCTTGCAGGTAGCATCAGAGTCAGAGGGTCGTGAGAAAGGAGGACCCGTCTTTTTTCTGAAATATGGATTTCTTTGTAGAGAAGATGCCACTTCGGAAGGTCTAGTAAAAACTCAGTTGGTGGTTCTTAAGAGTCACAAGCGGGTGGTTTTTGAGCTAGCGCATTCACATCTGACAGCATGTTATCTGGGGCAGGCCAACACCCAAGCACATATAGCAAATAAGTTCTATAGGACAGGATTTTATGTTGACATTAAAACCTTTATTCAAGCATTCACAGTCTGCCAGAAAACTAGCCCCCATATACCGCCATCAGTCCCCTTGAATCCATTGCCAATAACTACTTGTAAATACATTCTATTTATTGTAAATTATGCCACACGTTACCCGGCGGCCTTTCCTTGAGAACCAGCTCGACACAGCAGATCTTGAAACACCTGTTCCCTTTTTTCTCCCGAGTGGGTTTTCCAAAGGAGATTTTGACAGATCAGGGTTTATTTTTATTTATTTTTTGTGCTCTGTTAGGCGCTTTTACAGTGAGTGAATTCTGTTTCAAAGTGCCCACAGGGCAACATGGAGGGAACATGGGATTGAAAAACAACTAATACAGTGGAAGATAAAGATGAGAATCTCCTTGCAGACAGTATTAAGACAGGCAGGAGGTAACTCAATGCGTCGCTTCGCTCTGTAAAGCCATACGCTAGTTTTTCCTTGCGTGGTTGTTCCTGGCTGCCTTTGGCGTCTTTCCGTTCCCTCTCTCTGGTCTTCCTGGTTCCCTTGTCCTGGCTTCCTACTCTGTTTGTTGCATTCCAATTCCCTTTCCCCTGCTTACCTCTCTCAATCTTATCTCTTCCTGTCTCCCTTTTTGCCTTGCATTGCTACGCGTTGCTATTCAGAGGACTCCGAACTTCTGCTCACAGTGCACAGCATATCCTGCGTCGTGAGCGGAGCTGCCTTTCTAGCCTCTTTCTGTTCTCTCATGCTCTCGATTAGGTCTCCCGTTTCTTGACTTATCCGGAGCAGCCAACAGTTTGTCTTCCTGTGGATTCTCCTGCTTTGTGGATTACCTCCGTTACTACTCATCATCTCCACGTCAAGATGACATATACTTAGCATCTGTATTTGGGTTTTTCCCTGTGTTGTTTCTTTTCCCTTTGGTCTCAGCCCATTGAGCACACGACTCTTCTGTTCCTATTAGGGGAGTTGGACGCTTACTGAGGCTTTGTTTCACTCTCTGCATCTACAAGAACCGGAGGACTTCTTTTATCCCTGCAGATCAGTGTTGGTTCTTGCTTCTTATACCCGAAGTTAAAGTGGTACAACTAAAACCATATTGGTTACCTGAGACCAGAAAAGAAACCATCATTCAGGAAGTAAAATCAATGCTAGAGTCTAACATCATTGAACCTTCTTACAGTCCTTGTTCTTCCCCCATCGTGTAGGTGGCCAAATCCAATGGAAGTGGGACATTTTGTATAGAATTTTATGAATGAAATGCCATTTCTGTCTTTGACACTTACCCAATGCACCATATCGACAATCTGATAGATCAGCTGGGTAATGCTGGATATCTTGATCTCACAAATGGATATTGGCAAGTTCCTTTGAATGGGCCTGATAAAGAAAAAAATGCCTTTGCTACCCCCATAGCGTTGTTTCGATTCAAAGTCCTACCTTTTGGGCTACATGGTGCTCTTGCAATATTTCAGAGACTTATCAATAACATTTTACAGCCTCACTCGGAATTTTGCAGAGCCTATATAGATGACATTGTAATACTCAACAAGACACAGGAAGATTATTTATACCACCTCGATACCATCATGAGAGTATTAAGAAAAGCCGGATTAACTGCTAATCCAAGAAAGTGTAAATCGGCCCAATCAGTGGTAAAATATATATATATATATATATATATATATATATATATATATATATATATATATAGGTAATGACACACTATCCAACCACAACAGCAGAAGGTGAGGGCCGTCCTGGATACATCACCTCCAAAAACGAAGAAAGATCTAAGGGCCTTCCTAAGGAACTTGTGGTGGCAACAGTAAAGGCAGACACAAGTGATCACGGTTCAAGGGTGATTATTAAACTGTATGCAGGGGTGAGAAAAATGCTTAATCTAAACAAAAAGCTAAGATGGGAGCAAGCTACAACGATCAAATAATAATAAGGCAGTCCTAGTAGCGTCTTGTCAAATACAAAGGGTCTATACTAAAAAACCTGTTGCCAATTCTTACCACTAAGTTACAAAAAGAGTGTGGGATAAGTTTCCCAGAAAAGAAAGAAGCGTTCTCAAAATGATAAGTCAGGATGATATGGCTGGGTCTCTCTTCCCCACGTTTCAAGCACGGGACGAGGTGGAACTTTTGAGCACAGCACACTCCTGGGCATCTGCAGCATGAGGCTGCCAATTCCAGTTAACGATTCCAGAACCTTCAGGGGCTAAATCTGTTTCCTCAAAGTCTCTTGTCTTAGAAAGCCTGCTGGTTCAAAACAACAAACAAACAAACAAAAGTTCCTTCGGTGGTCTTGCACCTGGGCGAATGCTCTTCGCCCCTAGGATCTCTCTCCGCCAGGCTTGGATCCTACTTGCAAAGTAGGCCTCCCTCTGTCGGGTTCACTACGGCCTTTCAAATACAGCTCATAACATTAAGGAGAGTTAATGTCTTTTTAAACAAACACCACTGTGGACAACGCTCAACCGGGTTCACTCTCGTCGACGCAATGTTCCCGGGAGTATTACTTTTTACCCCAACTCACAGGCATCCCTCAGCCAGGTTCACGGTTGCCAAATATACAGTTTACTCTGTTTTATCTTAATTCAGGATTCACTCTCTGCATCTTTCCCCTTGGCATCCCTTCGTCGGGTTCACACAGTCATCTTTCACACAGTTCATGATTTGCTCAATTTCATGAGAAAGCGTTGGTTCCCTTCTCCTGGCCTTCTTTCAGCACCCCTCTGTCGGGTTCACACTTGTCTTATTTCAGAGTTCATAATATTCTCAGAAAGCGGGGTTTCCGTCCCCTAGCTTTCTCTTGGCTATGGGTCAGAGACTTTCGATTGTACAAAGGATTTGTTGTGACCTTTGTAGGATCACTCTGACACATCATGCCACTCTTTCCTAGGGCCTTCTGGAACTTGCAGCTTTAAATACAAAAGGGGCCAGCAAGAGTCCTTTCAATGAGAACATCTGTGGCGCCTGACCACTCTGCAGCTGGCCCTTATCTGGGCTTTCACAAAAGTTCAAACACACAGAAGTTCTTTGTTTCAACCTCTTGCGTTCATCTAATGTTGCCACTTTTAACCTTGGGCTCAACACATGTCCGTTTGCTATCAGCTTCCTCCGGCTCAATGGCTGTGTTGAAACCGTTGGCTTGTCTTGCCTCTGGAGTTAAGGATGGTACCACGTTAGTAAGCACGCCTCCCTGCCTGTCCTATCAATGTGGGAGGCCCTCGTTCACCGGTGACATCTGTTCCTCCACACGCCAGCTGTAACTCCCAGTCTTATGATTTCTCTCTTGGATGCTTCGCGGGTCTGAGTTGAAAAAGGCAAGGGCAGTTCTCCCTTCATCGTCCTTCCAGGTCTCGCCTCCTTTCTCCTCCGTTTGAACTGCTGTTCCGGTATAGCTGTGTCCTCGGGCGTTCGGCCTTGCTCATAGTGTGCTCTCGTGCTCTGACTTTTATCCCTGTGGGGAAGGTAAAGGACCATCCGGTGTGTATGTGTTTATTGTCATTTGCCTGACTCTGCCTGGCCCTTGGTTTGGGACATGTCAGGTAACCAGTTTTAGTATTAGTCCGTTGTTTGTCACAGTGTAAGAAAGTGTCTGTGTTGGAAAAAGGGGGAAGTAGACTTTCTACATATCCTACGGGTTAGGATGGGGAAATGGTGTTATAAGGAAAGGGGTGGTTGGTTAACTGGGAAAGGTACATTTTGTAGGGTTGGTGAGATCAATAAGGGGGTTGTGGGAATGGTAGTGGTTTATAAAAGCAAATTGGAAATTCAGGACATAATAATCAGAGGGACTTAGAGAAGAATGATTGAGAGTTTTTGGCTATGAAACAGGAAAACAGGGATTTAGGGAGGCATGGTTTCTGAATGCAACAGGGATTGGGCTTCTAGGAGATGTATCAGATATGGAGGGGTTAGATATGGAGGAGTCATTGGATAAGAGGTTTTCTTTGGGTCGAAGGGAGGTAGATGTGATACAACCTACAAAAGCCTCAGAGTCCTCATCCTGCTTTACTTCTTCCATGGTAAAATACTGTGGCACACCTGGGGTATTTCCCTGAACATACCCCCAGGTTCCCCTACCCAGGTGATCCTCGAGAGTGTCCTGCCTTCCCAGCCCACCTGAATAAGGGATTCTCAAGATCTTCTTGGGAGAATACCCTTAGGTTTCTCACACTTCTTGGGACTAATCCGATATTACTGCATGTTTATTCCAAATGGTTCTAGCAAGACATCCAGGTTGACAGACAAGTTGAAAAATGCTGAGCCCCGAAAGATCAGGTGGGAAGAAGAGGATGAAATCTGTTAGACAACCTTGAAACAGGCCTTATGCCAGAGACCCCGTCTTAGGCGTGGTCGATTTCTCCAAATAATTAATTCTTCTGTCTGATGCTTCCTTAATGGGATTAGGAGCTGTATTTTCACAAAACTATGATGGGTTTGAATATCCCATCCTATACATCAGCAGAAAACTCTTCCCCAAAGAGAAACACTATCAGTCATTGAGCTAGAAGTGTTGGAAATTAAATGGACCATAATTCACCCAGCGACATACCTCTCTCCATTAGTTTGGATTAGTCAGAGGAAGGAGTCCAACCCTCGGGTAATGTAGTGGTTCTTGGACCTTTAGCCGTGTTGCTTTACAGTTGAACACCGGAAAAGGCAGAGAGCAAGGTAACATGGACTTCCTCTCCCGGTTTCCCTGTGAAGCTCCTCGGTCCAACCTGCATTGGGGAAGGGTATGTGAGAAACATGAGGGCTTTGATTATCCTACACCCCTTGGATACTCTGCGCACATGGCCAAGGAAAGGCCATCCCTCTTGGATCCCATCCCTGGGGCTAGAGAAGCGAGGGAGCATCATCTGGGTGGAGGGTACTTGGGGGCTGGGAGTGAGGAACCCTTGGGTGAGACATGGTATCCCCCTTTCTCTACTGACAACAAACCCAACTATTTCTTGACCTTAATAGGTATTTGTAAGTCAGCTCCCCTTGTTTCCCCACATACAAATCCTGACTACTGGGATGAAGAAGAGGCAACTAAGAGAAATTAAGACTACAATTTTTTACCACTCTGGTACTGGGACGAGAAGGGTGCCTATTAAGAGCAGTGATGGTCAGGCATGTCCCTTTTATTGTGGGCGGGCGGGGCTGATTGGACATCCACACCTGCAGCCTGTCATGGTGCTGCAGGTGTAACAAAGGAGGCCAGCCCACCAGCAAAGAGAGTGACAGGTGAAGCAGCAGGAAGGTCGGTGCAAGCAACAGGGAACTTTATTTGGAAAATACGCTGAGACACTGAGGTCTGCAGATAGAGGCAATTTATGGTAAAATGGCGCTGGAGCTGGGACTCCGTGGAACACATGAAACATTGTGAATGGAGCCATGTTGAGAGGCTGTCGCTTTTCCTTGTGATCAAGGTGCCCATTCCCCTGTGTCAGGAGGTCACCACAGGCGGCGTGCCTGAGGAGCAGGAGTTGGACCCCTGGCATCACATGCAGAATGCCATACGATCCATGCTGCTGGGAAAGCTGTGAACGTGACCAGTGAGTTTCTAATAAGTAAGAACCTGGTGCGCAAGGGTTTGATCTCTTTCATTATATAGGAATAGTTAGTATCACAGTGGTCGCGTGTTTAAGGAAACACGTTTTTGAAGGTCTACGGTATGAATCATCATCATCTAGTGAATTACCCAGAATGCTTTGCATCAGAGTGGTCCAATGTTGAATGAAACACGTTTTTGAAAGTCTCTGAGGGTTGGGCTTTACATTTAAAGCAAACTGAAGCATTATTAAACAGCTGGTTGAATTGAAAGTATGTTAGGAATGCAACCCACCTTTATTGAATACCGAACTGAGTGAAAACTTTACAAATAAGCAGAACTGTTACATCTTAAGTTCAGAAATGAATGAAACTTTAAAACCACTGTATGTTGAACACTAAAGTGAAAACCAACCGTGTGCTGAATCCTAAAATTAATTTAACTTTGAAATCATTGGAACGTTAACATTCAAACTAAATAAAACTTTAAATCAAGTAAAACCATTGTCTGCAGCATTCTAAAGTGAATGGAACTTTATCCTTGAACCAAAGAAAGGCATGTTGAATACTTAATTGTGTGAAAACAACATATAAAAGAAATATACTTTGATACATAGAATAATTGGAACTCAGAAGCTTAATCTAACACAGTCAAGATATTTACATTAAAACCAACCATAAAAAGAGAGCGCAAGTGTGACAACGAACCCTAAAAAGATCAAGATTTGAAATATTTACTGACTTGAGGATGGTGCCTCAAGGTGCTTTTGTGTTTGGAACTGTGTTACTTGGAACTTGGGGCAGGGAACCCTGAGTATTGGTTAAAACTGTACAACCTTGAAATTAAGACTGTTGGATGTAACTGCTTTATATTTGGGGAAATGGGATGAAGGGAAGCTGGGAGCTGGAAGAAGTTCAGAACTTTATGTTGGATACTTTTTCTTTTGGTGGCTGACATCCCTACACATTGTATAGATTAGTTGTGCGGGCAAGTATAGGTTTTGGACACAGACAGATTCTTAAATTGAACTCTTTGACTGAGATTATTGACCCTTCTATACCATACATTAACCCTGCTATACCATACCTTACAGAAGTGTTGAAAAAATGTAAATTAGAGATACCTCCTTTTCACACCATCTGAATGTCCAAATAAAACCACTTTTTCCAGTATTGTATGGAACACTTGCTTTTGGTGTTAAAAACAATAATGCATTTTACTGTATAATACTGTGGTCAGGTGTAACAATCTTCAAATTGGAGGCTACTAGCCAGCCACAAAAAGACAGACTTTCCCTCACTTCTACACAGAGACAGCACACCATTTGCTACTCGCCAAGGGTGAATTATTAGTTTCAAGTGCAGCTTTTCTGCCCAGCTGTGGTAATAACTGCATGCAGCAACTCCACCTGATCTATAATTAGGTAGTCAGTCCTTTGACATGCCATTACTCCATAATCATGATGAGAGCCAAGGTGTTCAAGGAGCATGTTGGAGGGCAAATGGGGTTTCTTTTTCTTCAGCATTGACTTCACATCTAGATTTAACCTATTAGCATGAATGTTTACTGTGTGGGTGGCAGTATCATTAGTAAGGGCATAGAGGAGGAAGAGTAAGATTAACATTAGCAAGTATTATCCCGAAGTAATCTAGGAATTCTTGTAATTAATTATTGCGTACTATCCGTTTTTGATTTTTAAAAGTACTGCAGAAATTTGTTACTATTCACAATATCTGTTTTGCTCATTTAATCAACCTTGGAAACCTGTACCGTCCATTCACGTGGGAAAGATAGCTCACTGTGAACTGCTGTTTGTACACAGATCTCAGCGATGAGTGTACTTAACTCACTGAGCTTTGGTACAGAACTTTCATCCATGAGTAGCATGAACCTCCATCCATACTAATAACGTCATGTGGAGCATTTATTGGTTTGGTATGTTTTGCATTTTGCCTCCCCAGCTGTGTTTTGTTACATAAAAGAAAGGTACATTGTACAGTTGTAGAAAGTTTGTGGCTTAAATTTATATTTCTTGTTAATGAGTTTTAAGAATATAAAACAGACAAGACATTGCAAACCCCAACAAGTACTTCCTAAGCAACATTCCTTTGTGTTATAGAGTTTACATGCCATTGAGACTACAGCACTTCCTAATGCACAAGTGTATTCCTCATTTCAAAAATTGCAGAAAGAAATTTTCGAACTTGAAGAGAATACCAAATCAAATTTCTCCACTTATCAAAAAAGTAAGAGCTTCGATAAAGTGGGTGAGCAGAGGTACATATAATATAAAAGGTTAAAATTAATGTCTGCATCATCATATCATTTGTGGTGAGTTGAAGAAACTTACCATCGTTTTGTTTGAAGGGGCTAACACGTAGGGGACTGGTCTGACTTGGCTGCTACCGGAGGAGCACCCCAGAGGGCGGATGCAGTGGAATTCCTTGGGCTTGCCCTCTGCTCAGGGGAACAGTATTTTCCCTATTCAGAAAGCTTGATCTCGAGCTGAAAAGGTGAATCGGGCCTACATGTTCCAGCATGTGCTTTTGTCTGCATGCTGATAACCCCAACCTGCAACAAAAGAGTTCTACAAGTTTGGCTACATTTTATTTTGAGAAACCTACCTTTTAAAGGTGTGATGATTCACAGGATCTCGTCACTTATCCCCACAGGGAAGCCCTTCTCTGTGCGGGAGGTGAGCCCGCTATATGATATTCCCTCTACGGGTGGCTGAAAGGGGGGGCTTCACAGAGAGAGACTCCCCTCTTGGGGACAAGAACTCCCGTTCCATTAAGGAATTCCCTAGATCTCTTTATGAGGGGTCAACAAGAATATCTGATGACCACTCAAGTCCCTCCAAACCAGTTGCTATCTGTTACTGCAATATCCCCAAGAATCCACCTCATGGAGCCAGCTGTACTGTGAAGAAGAAGAATGTGAGAACTGTGCAGAATACTCAGTGGTTGGCAGCCAAACACACTGGGATAAACAAGATAGATCAAGAAAACTCAAGCGAAAGAAACAAAGCACTGTGATTCTATGCTAGCGAGGACACCACATTGTCTAATAAAAAGAGAAGCAGGACCAGTGAAGTTTGTCACTGGAGCCTGGGAAGTTCAAACCAGCGCTGCGGAAGAAGCCCGGAGATGCCAACATGTCCTGAGCAAAGAGGACGCCAGAAAGCTGAAGAAGGAGGCAGAGAGAAGGCAAGGAGCTGAGCTGGGTGCCTGGGAAGAACCTGGGTGTGGTGGCATGACTCAGAGAGAGTGGACCGTGTGGTCCTTAAACTGTGCAGAGATAGCAAGTGGAAAAGCTCAGCAGAGCAAAATAAAGAAGAAAGAATAAGCAAACAACCAAAGCAGTTGTGCCAGAAGGAGGAACCTGACCCCAGGGGAAGAACCAGTGATGCCTATCCGATTCAAAAAGAGGTAACAGGAATAGTGGGAGATCTAGGTGCAGGACAGGTCAGAAAGAGAGTGAAGATTACCAAGGGACTAATCACACTTGTCCCAGTACAAGTAAATACTGGAGAGTGAAGATTACCAAGGGACTAATCATACTCATACCAGAACATGCGAATATCGGAAAGAGAGTGAAAATTATCAAGGGACTAATCATACTCATCCCGGTTTATGTGAATATTGGAACGAGAGTTGAGACCGCCAAGGGGCTGGTCAGAGTCATCCCAGTAAAGAGGACTACTTTAAACCAAGTAAGGAACCCCACAAAAGCCATCTGACATACTTCCAGAAAAAATATTGAGATTTATAAAGGAACCCTGCATGATTCAACAAAGAAGCAGGAAGGAGATCATTATTTGTGGAACAAGGGAACTTTTTATATATAAAACCGGAAAACCCAGGCGGAGTTAAAGCCCCCTTGAAGAATATAAAGAACTCATAGATGGCATTACCAGAAGCCATCCTAAAACAGAACTGTTAAGGCTGTAGAAGCCCATTCAGCAGAAGGAGTCATTCCCCTTGACCCCTCTTTTCTTTGCGTCGTTTTCTTGATTAGTGTTAGGGCAAGAATAGGATCATTTTTGGACGGAGGATGGATTTTGATTTGGACAACCTCACTGACGACGAGCACCCTAGTTAGTTTTGTGTTGGGTAGGGCAGACTCCTTATTACTAGGGATAGATAGGCTTTTTATTTATTATTTTAATAAACACACTTGCACCGATGCCACCAATTGTGTCTGTCTCCTACTTCTGGCCTACCACATAGGTCATACCTATTTTAGGAACCAAATGTACACACAGTGCTCCAGATAAGATTTTGAGGTGGGAGCATTTTACTCCCTATTTTTAAACTTTGAGAATAAGGGCCTCATTACACGGATGGCGGAGAATCATGGCGCTATTAGCGCCATGGTTCATGCCGGTAAAATATCGGCACCGCCTTGGTGGAAAGGGGAATTACCGCCCCATTCCAAGGTTGGCGGGGCTGTAATTCCCCCTTCCACCATTTCCCTTCCCCATTCCCATTTTTGCCCCATAGGGATTAATGGGAATGGGGAAGGCGCTAATTACGGTACTGCAAATTGCGGTACCGTAATTAGCTCCCTGGGTCCCTTTGCGGGTTGGTTTTTAATGCCTGCAAAAAGCAGGCGTTAAATTCCCCAACCCGCAAAGGGACCTCGTAGTAAGACGATAAGGATTTACCGGTACCGGTAAAATACCGGTACCGGCAAATCCTTACCGCCATCTGTATAATGAGGCCCTAAATGTCCTTTGCAAGACAGTAAAATGTATGTGACATCCAGCTGACGTGTGCAAACATTGTATGGAAATCATTACCATGCGGCAGCTTTCTGCATTGTGGCAGAATACACCATTCATTATTTCTCTAACGTCTGGCCATTTGATCTCTCCTGTATATATTGAAATGTTAAAAACACAAAAACCTAGCCAATTACATGATAAAGCAAACATGAATTGTAATGTGTGTTTTGAGGTTCGATAGCAGAATTGTCTTTTGATGTTTAATGAAAGTCCTAATTTCCTGAACCTTGTGCTACCTAATGGTATGCCAATGTTATGATACAACAGTGAAGAGAGGCAAGAACTCCATGCTAAATTCTATACCTAATCTCATGGTCAAATTGTTATTTATATAGCACTTTTTTCAAAGCGCTGCAATAGAACATATTTATTACAATTATCACCAAACTGAAGTTGGTACTCCTTTATTGACCTCAAAAAGATGAAAGGCTGAGTTGGTGTTGCCGGGATTCGAACCTGCAACCTTCAGATCACGCATAGATCACAGCAACGAGCATTCAACCGGTTGAGCTATCTTATTGGCTAACATCATTTAGAGGTCAGTAAACTGAGTATCGTCTGAGGTATAATAATCACAGTGCCTAGATGTTGGACGAACCATGCATGAAGCGCTACATAAAGTAAAATACCTATCTGGATTATCACAGGGACAGGTTTTGTTGAGTTTCTAATTCAATTACAAATGTAGCTTTCATTTGTTTGTTTTTGAACAGCACTTGCGCTTCTTGTAGAGTCAGGTACTGGATGTTTTAATTGTAGTCTTGAAGATTTGAGAGGCTATAACACTTGTGATTGGTGTAATGACAATCTCGCACCCTTGGGCAAAGACTCTGCTGCCACTCATTAACCGTTTATTGTAATGTACCCCATTGACTGAAAGGTTGAATGGATGTAAACTAGACTGTGCATTCTCATGAATTTACACACTGTTCATATAATTAGAGCGTACATTAAATTATCAGTCTAACAATGATCTGCCTCTGCATGATTATGCACACAGCACAGGAACTCTGAAAAATACAATTGTGCAATACTGGGTTGCTTTCACTGCAAAAAAACCCATAATTTGTTACTAAAGAGTAATTCTCTATTGAAACTTAGTTTTCCATCTTATTAATTATACAGACCTAAAATGCTTGGAAAATAAATATGCACAGCGCTTCTGTTTGCTCTATGAGGATCTACAAAAAACACATCAGAAGCTGAACATAAAGAAACCATTCCTTATATCACTCTGTGATGCGTTTTTTCTAAAAGGCTTCAGACAAGAAAACACATCTGTTTCAGAGGCTTTTTTCCCTGGCTTGCAATTACATCCATGCAGATAAAAATCAAAAGATACGTTCTGGTTTCTGTCAAGTAACCTGACCTTTGCACTGCCCTCTATGCTCTAAACCTGTGCCTACATGTACACAGGAAAATTATAAAACTGTTGTATTTACAAGATTTGTATGCGTAAAATAGCCTTGTACGACCCTAATATGGAGGCCTGAGTACTTTTAAGTGTAAATCTCTTTGAAGTTACTTATAGTCAGGTTCTCTTAATAATTCTTTGTCTTTCCCTTCAGAATATAATAATAGAGAACATTCCAACTGTACATGCTTCCTAAATTGGAATACTGGCACAAGATTGAAAACGCAGAATTTAGGGAACAGTTGCTATGAGGTTAAACTGAACTGTATTGCTTGAACAGAATTAAACACTGAAAAATGCACCTTGGTAGTTCACAGAACAGCAACAAAAAGTGATAAATCAAACACCTAGCAGGGTTTGACATTTGGGAGAGCTGGGCGCTATTTAGCTCCTGCTTGTAACCTAGAAGAGCCTGGTTAGCTTGACACCAAGAGGCACCAGGAGATACTTTTGGCTCCCCAGACCAACAAATGCCAAACGAACACATCTATGTGAATTTAACTCAGTGCATTTGGGACAATCTATAAATAATGATTAGGACCCCTCTAAAGCATTAGGGGGGTCATAAACAATAGACACAATGACAAGTTTGCATCTTACATGGAAATTAAGGCTTGCAGAACACCAAGTACTAGCTCTTTGTCCCACTATGGTAGCTCCTGGTCACTGGTTAATGCTGGATACTGTAGGGGTGGCATGGTATCACAAGTATGACACTAATACAACAGGTGCAATTTGTAAAAACCTTTATTGAAGTTTCTGAGGTGGAAATAAACCCTACTTTGCTCTATAACTAAGATAGGAGTAGTCTCGACCATCAAACGATAAACAAAACAGTTCTAGTGGAGTCTGTCAAATCAAAATAGCCTATGCTAACAAAACCTGATGGCTGCCCTATCTCCTGTACAAAAAGTGTATAAAGGAGAAATGTATGTAAAGGAAAAATCAGTGTTGAAAATGATAAATGTGGCTGGATCAGCTCTCCTCCCCACGTTAGACCATACAGAGTATGGCAGTCCCTATAGGCAGGATGACACATTCTGGCTTGGGTTTTCAAAACAATAAACAGTTCCAAATCGTGGATCGAGGCCCACCAGGTTTTGCATGTTAAAGTCTCTCTTTCCAGACTTCCAGATAATGTTTCAACAAAAGGTTTCTCTTCAGGCACAGTTCATATGGGTGCCCCTCTGTGGGGCTCCGACCTTTCACAACACAGTTCACGTGGGCCCCCCTCTGTCGGGCTCACAGCTCTTCAGAACACAGTTCAACAATACTTGCAAGGGGGCTCCCTTCGCCAAGCTTATTGCACTTCGGGCCTCACTCAGTCAGGCTCAGACCGCTTTCGGACATCGAAGACTTTCGAATGTGCGTGGATTTCTTTACAGACTTCTGCAAAGTTCAAGGTTCAACTTTCACTCTCCCCTTCTCTAGGAGTTAATTTTTGCTTACTTCTCTTTTGCAGTTCATTCGCTTTATCGTTACAAATAATGCAACTTTCACAGAGACTTTCGAGTGGACTACTTCCTTTCCCCAGACCACTTCGGTACTCAGTATTGCTGCTTTCACAGCTGTCCTTATTTCAAAGTTCATTCACAGGTCTGCCTTTCTCCGCATCTCATCCACACGTGTGCAGTCTTCACTTGCGATATAATGTTGCCACTTCAAACTTTCTTTAATACACCGGTCTCTCAGGTCATTTGCCAACTCATCGGCTGTGTGTGTTTCTTTCTTGGTTTTATGATTTCCAACTCACGAGTGAAGGTAAGAACCACAGGCTTGGCCTTGCCTTCCCAACTCTGCTGTTCACCCGGGAGGGTTGCTGGCGTCCTTGAAACACAATGCAGCCTTCTGATGTGGGATCTGGCCTGCTCCATGTGTCTTTCATTGCCGGTTGAAGGCAACAACCTCCAATAGGGAGCTCTTCGTGTTTTTGACCCGCTGCTCTTGTCCCTTGGTCTGTCGCTCTGCTCCAGTAGGTTTGCCTTCACCTCGGAAGTGCTGCTCGTAATCATGTTCCTCCTTTCTCAGCGTGTGTCTCTAGCTTCTGCCTTTTATCGGTGTGAGGAGAGCTAATTGGTATCAGAATATTCACTTAAAGTCAAGTGCCTGACTTTGCCTGACCCGATTAACAGGACATGTCCAGTACAATGTATAACAGTTAGTCTTGTTACTCTCAGTCACCTTTTTCCTTCGCCCAGTGTTTCTGTAAAAAGTGGGGGAGTTGGGACCTCGGAGAATACTAAAAAATACGATGGGTTAGATGAACGAAAAAAAGGGGGGAATACTGTGGCTCACCATTGGCTGGCCCAGCCCCACTCCCCTAACACCGCTCACCCAGGTGATACTTCCGCACTGGTCCACCCCCAGGGTCTGGATACAAAGGCGATGGACGTGCCCTGCGACCTAAGAGAGAGATCCCCCGGGACTAGCGGGTGAGACACCCTCTAGTTTCTCACAATACACAGGGGCTGCTTTTATCTCTTTCTTATCCAATCAATTTCGACCCTTGTGTAAAGACTGGAGAGTGGTATCTGTACTTCTGCCCCCTATATGGTAGGGTAAAGGCACAGAACACCACAGCAAGGCTCTCAATTTGGTAACAGTGGACAAACAGCCAGGCTTAAGCTTTCAGGAGGTGATGCAAGCTGGTTCTTAAGTACAGTGTTTCCCCAAAGCCCCCACAAAGGAATGTCCACACACTATGTTAGGTGATAACACAGCTTTTTTTTTAATATAAAATAAGGTTGATACCTCTACCAAATATATACATATAAATAATAACACTTTATACTTGGAATACTTATTCAAAGGATGGCAAATATATACATTCTATGTAGTACCACACATTACTTAAATCCAGTAATAGATACACTGACTGCAGACAGTTTTAAATAGGCAGGTGAATTCTTAAGTGAGGTGTAACAGCATAGAATAGGGAAGAAAGGCAGGTTAGTGGTGAACAGTGGCAGAATACTTTCTTTGGGCTAGATAGATAATTCTGAGTGATGATCCCACCACTTGAGCACCCTGTAATGGAAAAGTTAGAGAGTAAAATATTTGTTTTTTTACATCCCAGTCCAATAATGTTCAGTAACCTTGTGCTCTGTTTAAAAGGTTCTACCACCCCCAAAGTACTCGAGGCCACAGGAGAACAGGATCTAAGATGGCTTTGTGACCCCTGGACGACTCCTGAGGCTAGAAGATGCTCTTCCTTATCACAGTAGCTTTGGTGCTTTGGCAGGCTAAGTGGCAGAGTTTCTCGGCTTTCCTCAACCATTCCCTCAGTGGATGGACCCCCTTTGGAAGAAGGAGCCACTGGGATGCTGAGTCTGAGAAGAAAAATGTAACCAAAGTCTTTCTGAAGTGCAGCAGTTTGGCTCATCACGGTGCTCTCCTTTGGTCGACGATTTCTCCGATTGTAGAAGTCCTGTGAAGATGAAAGTTGTTGTGGGCTCCTTAAAGGTTTGGTGGATGAAAGTAAGACCCCTGAGACCCTTCAATGACTTCGGGCAGCGAAGGGTGCACAGGTCACTTTTGGTGTCTGGTTTCAGATTTACACGGTTATCCGACTTTCAGTTCTTTGGTGCTGCAGTCGCGGCACGGTCCTCTGGATGGCTTCTGGTGACCTGGACCCGACCACTGAAGTGGACCTTGGACGTTCACCAAGTATGGACCCTCGGGATGTCTTTGTTAGCTTCTGCTGCTTCCAGTGACTCTGGACTCTCTCCGGTAGGAAAAAGTGGTCAGGGATGTTCTTTGAAATTCTTTTAGACAGTTTGTAACTTCCACAATAACAATAATAAGCCAATCACACAGCAGGGCATTCATTCAGGCAGGCAGCCAATCAGGCTCACAGGCATTAAGGCCATTCATTCCACCCAGACACCCATAACAGAAAATGTGGATTGGGGCAGGTACCATGTCTTCAGCACACTACACTGCATTCATGTCAGTTTCTGTCAGGGCTGTATCATTCATTGTGTCACACACACAGAAAACAGACACCCACAACAGAGAATGTGAGTTCACTTCAGACTCCATTCATACACGTCCCACCCCTATGGGGTACCCACAACATACAACACCTGGGAAGGCTCCAGTCAGTCTGTATTTCCACCCAAAAGCCAGTCAGGGAGAAAGGGAACAGACATATATGGTGTTCCCACCCAACAGCCATTCAGGAGGAAGGGACAGCGTCAGGGCTTCCCATGACTTTGGAAAACAAGGTAAAAGGCAATAGAAAGCAAGAGGCCACAGGGCCCATCTTGCATTCTATTAGGAATCCATTGATTCCTATGGCAGGGCATGGGTGAGCCACTGCCAAGTCAGCATGTAGCTGCCACCTGCCCATACCCTGCTCTGTGTGCAACACACAGGTGCCCAAAAGCACACATGAGGGGAATAAGGGTATACCCCCACCCGTGGGTGCCATAATGGTATTATATGGGTGTTGGTCACCAAAAGATAAAATGAAGGGCTCCAATGCCAGAGGTCCAGGCTGGACCAAAGTGACAGGAAACATAAGGACAACACACAAAGATAATTGGTAGGACAAGAACTAGGATGCCCTGTTCCTCCACAAGGCATTCCCAGCATCACACCCTACCTATACCTTCTGAGTGAGAATCCAAACACTCACAGTCAGCATAAACCACAAATCCCATTCAGTACAAGTTTTCGTGACACGGCAGAACACTCTGAAAGTGCATCTTTCTGCATTAACAGAACTAAAAGTGTGCAGCATTTGATAAACTTCCCAGAGGAAATGAGTAAACAATGTTTGCCTTAATACCTGCCCTTTCTAGAGGGAAAATAATCCAAGTTTAAAATGAAGGAACCATATATTGCCCCAGCATTATAAAAGAAGGCAGAAAACATCAGAAATGGGTAAAGATTGGGAGGCATCAAATAGGCTTTCAAACACTCACTGGATACATGGGGGAGGCCACAACCTGGTAAAATGTAGTTAATGTCCTACTAGCTATGCAACAGTTGCTCTGGTGAGGGAATGACAGAGGTCACGCTACAAGAGTCAATCATCTGTGGAAGAGCAAATCTAGGTGCAGGCCCTCTTCACAGACTTGATACCAGATGGGTAGCCTAGGCACGGGGCAGTTCCTTGAAGAGGATTGAGAAGGATTCCTTTCTGGAGGGTGAAAAAAGTGTCTGCCTGAAGACAACCATGAAGGGGGGATACACACTATTGTTAAGAATGTTGTGTGAAGAGAAACCAAAATCACGGAGAGACCAGAGAAATGTCTGAGAGAGCCCAAAGTCATGTGGAGACCATAGACAAGTCTGAAGTTCATGCAGATACCTGAGAGAAGTCTTGAGAGAAGCCACTATCTTCAAGAGATTTGAAATACATCTGAGAGAACCTGAGGTCATGGAGAGACCTAAGAAGGTGGATGTGCTGAAGGAACAAGAGTCAGTGGAGAAACCTGAACTAATCAGTTCTGACCTGAAATCCTGTTGGAGGCAGCCCACTGAAAAGCCTGGGAGGCAAACTGCACAGGGAAGATCAGGTGTAAAAGAATTCTGATAAATCCAAAGGTTGTGAAGGGATCTGGAAACATCCTGAAGAGCATTAGAGGTTATTGAAAGACCTGAGAAAACTGTAGGTTCTGAAGAGAGCTGTGGGGAAATCAAAGATTGTGAATGATGCTAAGGAGTAGAATTAGGAAAGTGAATATGGAGAGGCTGGACAAAGAAGAACACTGAGTTGAGAACTGATGTTCTGAAACTAGATGCCATGCAGAGTATTAAGGTGTGTTTCAATCTGAGTTTCTAAAATAAAAATCATCGCCTGTCACCAGAATCAGAAACATTTGAACAGATTGCAAAGTAACAAGAGGATTTCACTCCTTCTAGGATCTAAAGAACTATCCTTTTAGGATCTAAAGAACTATACACTATAGAGAACATCTGCCACTAAAATTAGAAGCATCAGAACAAGCACCAAAGTAACAAGAGGATTTCACCCCTGTAATGAATCCGATGATGCAATCACTGATTCCCAGGCAGGGAGCCTCCCTTCATGTGGCGAGGGGTCAGCAGCCACTACCTGATCCTGTGGGCGGGTATGTATGAGGGAGAATCACATGGGGGAAGACAACCTCCTGGGAGATATCATTGCTTCATCGGGTGAGACATGGTATCCTCCATTTTCTCTGAAATAACCGTCCCATCTCTAATACCCTCATGGCCTGTTGTGATACATCCAGTCCTTATCCCATGAAGAAAAGGGAAATCATCCTTTCCAATTCCACTCATCATCCAGAACTCATTCACCATTTAAGACTACTGGAAATGTTTATTCAATTTTTTCAAAGCAATTCTCCAACTTGAACTCCATCTCCCAGAATGACACCAATACTGGGATGAGTAAGAGGAATCAAGCAATACAGAGTGAAAGAGGCCACAAGCCCAATGAGCACTCTAAAAGTTGCTCACATACACATGTGCCCGGGAAGTTTAAATGCAACTGAAGCAGGGAATTGAAGTCTGCTGCTGGCAGGAGAGAGTTGTGTCTCTCCATGAAGGCGAAGTAATCAAAAAGTCTTTATCAGTGTGGTGGAGCCATGTGGCTCATCTACGAAGAAGGAAGATGTTGCATGAGAAGGACCCGCTGCAGCTGCAGGAACGCCAGGAGCTTCTGAGACACTCTTGGGTGTTTGCGGGTAACCAAGAGCACTGCTTTACCTACCAGAGCCCAGAAAGAAGCAGGCGTGTGAAGTGGGAGCCGGGAGAGACACCGGAACCAAGGGGAAGCAGCTGCAAGAGGGAAGCAGACAGAGGCACTTTTCCAGTTGACCGTGGGAGATGCCAACAAGAGCCGGTGAGTCGACCCAGAGGCATTTGGAACCCCAGGGCGTGTCAGTGGCAATGCTGAGTACAAGCAATTAAGCTGCAAGTAACCGAGAGAGAATTCATTAATGAACTTGATGTAGGAAGGGGAGTTAAGCAACAAATAAGCCCTTTGCAAGCAAAATAATATATTTTATACATATTTAGGAGTAACCCAGACCAGATAAAATACCAGAGGACAGATTGACAAACAAACTGTATATACAACTTTGGGGAAGGGCAGAAGCCCCGTGTGAATATAAGAAGTGCTGGAAGGATAGTATACCAGGGAACTACAAGTGTGCGAATAGCAGAAGTCCTGGCAGGAGAGTATACCAGGCAACTACAAGTGTGTGAACAGCAGAAGTCTTGGCAAGAGAGTATACCACACAGCTACAAGTGTGTGAACAGATGAAGTACAGTCAGGGGAGTACAACGGGCAATCACAAGTGTGTGAATAGAATAGCAGAAGCCCTGACAGAAGAGTATACCATTATTTACAAAAGTAATCTCGGCCCTATATTTGCTATAGATTGTATGCCTTTCCTCAAGCCACCTTATATACTGGTGGCCTATGTCTACATATGTTTCAGTCCTCCATTGGCATCATTATTGCCCCTAATTCTCAGGACGATATGTACTAAATAATTGTGGAAAACATTGGAGTATGAGACAGTATGAAAGTGTATGAAAGGTGGTTATGAAAGGTATGGTCCAAAATATGTTTGGCGAATATAGTTGCTATGGTTTTTTTTAATGAAAATAAGTGTATAGTGATGTAAAAAAGAATTAAAAACATAGATTTTTTCTTTAAGCTTACATTTGAAGTGGAGTTTATTTCAGTAGAATCTATCCAACCTCACTGCCCCTGATCTATGTTTTGATTAAATTGAAATCAAAGAGGTCCTGAGAAGAAACATCGGGACTCGAATAGATATTGTGTTGTCCAGGAGAAGAGAAGTAAAAGCCTGGCAGAGAAGTGTACCAGGTATTTGGAAAATACAATTGGCAAGTCAAACAAGTTTTTGCATCAATTGTTCTGAGCCTGGCAAGGCACAAAGAACTGTTGTATGTGAAACCTTGGCGTGCAAAGAGGAATCCAGGGGAGGGGAGGGACCCGGACTCACCCTCTGGAACAAGGATCTCTATCTTGAAAGAACCTTTATGTTGGAGTCATTTGTTCTTTTTTGTGAACACTTTTCTAAACCTCCCAAGGTTAAAGACATTTCCTGTTTTACCTTAGAGTTTAGTTTTAGTGTGAGGGTCAGAATAAAACTTTGGATACAGGACAGCACTGATTTTGACATCCTGACACAGACAGATCCTTAGTTTTGGTTTAGGTAGGGACATTCCTCTTAGAGCAGGGTCAGAGAGGCCTTTTGCCATCCTTTTCATTTTTAATAAAAGTTTATAACCAAAAACATGGCTGACCTGAGTCCGGATTTCATTCATGACTCCTCACACCCCCTTGGAGGTTCTAAAGTAATGTACACTCTAGAGAACATCTCACTGCCACCACAATCAGAATCATCAGAACAGACAGCAAAGTAATAAGAGGACTTAAACCCCTTCTATGATGTAAAGTACTGAACACCATGGGTAACATCTGCCTGTCACCATAATTAGAAGCATCAGTATACACAGCAAAGTAAGAAGAGGACTTCACCCCCTTCTTGGTTCAAAAGTATTGTCCACTATTGGGAGCATCTGCCTGTCACCAGAATCGGAAGCATCAGAACAGACAGCAAAGTAATACAAGGATTTAAACCCGTTCTAGGATCTAAGGTAGAAGAACCAGAGCAGACAGAAAAGTAGCAAGATGATTTCACCACTGTGGAGGTTCTAAATTATTGTACACTGTAGGGAACATTTGCCTTTCACCAGACTCAGAAGCATTAGAACAGACAGCAAAGTAATAAAGGGACTTAAACCTCTTCTAGGATCTAAATTACTGTACACTGTAAGGAACATCTGCTGAAACCAGAATCAGAAGCATCAGAACAGAAAGCAGAGTAACACTAGGATCTCACCCCCTTCTTGCTTCTAAAGTATTGTAAAGTCTAGGGAGAGGTGACCCCAAATTTCAATGGTGACTTGACATTTTAGCTAGGGTTCCACATTTCTTCAGGGATGAAAATTGGTCCCAGTAGTGAGCAAGAGTGTGAAACTCAGCTGAATCTAGTATATTTCATTATTGTGTATACATAAAGCACATGCCAGCTAAAAGATGAATTCGAACTTGATACTGCACAGCATGTTCATTTGTTCCACATCAGAGTTATGGAGTGTATTGCAACTAACCATAAAAACGAATCAGTTCATGATTGTTATGTACAAACTTTGCAGCAGATTGATGACTGAATGTTCAGGCAATTGTGCTGTGATAAGTTAATTTGAAATGCAGGAAGAATAAACAAGAAAAGTAGATCAGTTTTGCAGCCTTCACGTGGCTTGAAATGAGTGCATTATTAAGTTTGCAAAATTGGAATAATGTAACTCTCTCATCTGTTTTGCTGCCATTGAAGCAGCCAGGATGAACACATTTAGAACTTTCAAGATGGTTGGCTTAGTTTCAAGGGAGGCAGGTCTGATTGTCATGTTACATCACAGAAAAAGGCTGACACACTTACATTTCATATAGGTGCAACTTATGTACATGGGCAGGCTTAGGGCGAGAGCTTAAAAAGGCTTGCAGGAGGGCTGACACTCTCTATCTCTGGCTCCTGGGCTGGCAGCTGTCTCAAAGAGTTTGCAGTCTTGGGCACTCTTAATGTCTGGCGCTAACCCTGACAGCGAGGCTGAGGAAAAGACTTTGTGAGCTATCCTAAGCACAAAGGGGAGAAGGCAGAGAAAGGAAGATCCAGTGTGAGCGCTGTGCAGAGGGCCACCGTGGGGCTGTTTCGCAACAGCCAAACTGAGGGGGGAATCCTTAACCTTGCTGTGTCGAGGCACATGCTGAACCAGATATCTTCTAGGTGAGAATGAAAAGTATAATTGATGTGCATGTAGCTTTGAGATCCAAGTGTAGATATTGATTTTTCATGGGTTTCTACATGTCAGGCATTCTAAAGTCTGTTCGCTGCTCGTTATATTGAAGTGAAGTGTATTTCCCAATGCAGAATTCATTGCCAAAAATAATAGTTCCAAAGAATAGAAATTATTGTTTCCAGAGCTAAGTGGCTCAAGGTCGTTGCATAATTCTTTCTGCCAAGTTATAGGCGGGAGAGAGGGCTACAATAATTCTCTGAACTGCTAGAGGGATCATCACCGGAGGTGGGAGAGAGCAAAACGTGTGCTAAATATTGCTGCAGGAATTGTAAATGCTTTGTATTAGTCTAACAGAGTGTCAATTCAACAATGGCAGGTGAACAAAGGCAAATATATGATTAGTGCATCACATGCACTGTTTTATTTTACTCTTGAATCTCAATTACCTATACATTGCTTGCAAAGAAACAAGTTAGCTTTGGTATTTATTAATGTGCCCTTGTGTTCTGTGTTATCATTCAGGTGGTATTTTACTGTATCACATGTGGTAAAATGCAAAGCAAAGATAGTCACTGTAAATTGCATTCTTCTAAGAGGCTCTGAATGAATGTTCATGTTTGGTTTACATGGTAAATGTACTCTCAGATACTCCCAAAAGGGCATACGTGGTATTGTAAATAAAATACTGCAGGGCATACATTCATCCTTTAGAGTGTACTAATTCCAGTCTTTGCTTACCATTATTGACCCCGGTATAAGAACAATTATTAGGCAGTACTCTGAAGTTAGGCTCACCACTGTGCCACAAAATATCAAAATACCTCTGACATCTTGGTGCATTGGCTGGGAAGTAGCAAAGTGATTACTGGGCGTGGCCTTGCATCATAAAGCATAACCATATTGTGCACTCATTCTCTGAGTTAGAGCTGTGAGTTACTACAGTGCTGTGTGCTGATTCGACTTTTATTATCGTGTTATTGGCAATATTACCACCATGTCTCAGATTCAGGCTGAATTTTCTGACTTATCAGATTACCTCGAGTCGAAACCCTTTGCGTATGCAACCTGGTCATCTGAAAATCTGAGAACATGACAAAATAGGATTAGCACCAAAGTGGAAAAAGAGGCATCTGAAGGTAATTTTGATGAAGGAAGTTTTGTGCAAACATGCCTCCTTAGACTGTTCCGACCGTCAGAGCGCAAGGACAAGAAGGATTGCATGATTGCAAAACTTGGTTTTTGCTACATAGATGCATAAAGCTGCAAAGGAAAGACTATGAAGTCATTAGCAAGTTGCAAGATGATTTAGATGTAGAATGAAAATGATTGCCCCAAATGGAAGAAAATGGGGAATTAAACACGCAATTGCAGACCAAATGTACCGAGTTTACTGTCCGACTGGCTCAGAGAGATAAACAATTTGCTGAAAGTGAGCAATAATGAATCCATTTAAAAACAGTATTAGATGATGTAAGACAGGACAAAGAGGACTCAATTTCAGAAATTCAAACCCTTAGAATAGATAATATTGAAAAAGATAAGGAATTCCGTGCCATGGAGCAGGAAATATTTAAATTACTGGATGAGAATGAAGAAAAAGCAAAAAAAGTTGACCGTTGTCATACGCAGACTAAAGAATTGCAGAGGATAGTCACTAAAGTCAGGGATGAGAATTCTAATGTTTGCCATGAAGCACAGCAACTTCATGTGCAGTGCAGAGTATTGAAACAGCAAATCTTTGATCTTAAATCTCAAGAAAAACAGTAATGGAAAAGGTTCACTGAAGCTGAATTTGGTCACAGTCGTCGCCAGGGAAATTTACCAGAAGCTATCCACATGGCCAGGTCTTGTTATGATCGAATGTTAGGGTCTGAATATCCTGCAACTGTTCACACACATTCTCACCCACAAAAGAACAGGAAGGAGCGACAAAATGGCACATTCCAGAATGCATCATGTAGTCCTTTAAAAATTATGAAATCTATCAAGACCTTGATTAGACAGTTCAAAAAAGGAGGAGATTGTTAAATAGAAGATCATTTGGAGGTGGTGCATGATATATTTATGACCCTTCAGACTCCTAGAGAACAATATGGATGGTATTTTAACCTCAGTCAAGAAGCAGCTTTGGCTAGTATTATCCGTGGTCTGAATGAACTGGAAGATTTGTTGTGAGCAGACTTTGAAAAATAAATTTGTCACCAATTCTTTCCCTATCAGTGTACATAGCAAGCCAAGAAAGCTGCTTATAGCACGGCTGCACAACAAAACGAATCCCCTCACCAATTCTTTCAAAACTTAAAAAGGGCATTCTCTGGTTTTGATGTGACCATTAAGCTTAACTCAGTAGAATTTAAAACTGTGTATTTCTATGGGCTCCAAAAATAAATTGTCTCCCAATTAATCTGTGAATTTGACAGGGAAAACCATTAGAATGTATAATTGAACAGGTGACCAAACTATACAAGGTGATATTTAATCCAAAAGAGGAGGGGCCTAGGAATAAAGAGACAAAATCATAGTCTAAGTAAATAATCTTTGGCACACCTGTCTTCAACCAATGAACCGCTGCCATGTCTGCCATTTACTCAAGAGCCAGTCCCAAAGACCTGGACATGTTTGTATCCAGCAACCGAGATTGCTCCAGCTTGCATGCATTCAGCCTCAAGGTTTCCCCTGACCTGCCTGTCTTCAGCTACAGCGACTCATCCTGCAGATCATCCTTCAGCTTTAGAGCCTCCGGTAGTCCATCAAAAGAGCACGTCTTCAGTCCCGGAGTATACTGAGTATTTGCCTTCAGTTCATGAGACGCCTGTATCCTGCATAGCCTCGCTGCCAATATCAGAGGTATACCTGTCTACACCATCAGATTCTGCTGTATTTTCTTCTGCTCCAGCGATTCCTCCTGAATCCCAACCATTTACAGTCGATGAACGTCTAGCCTGCCTTTCTTTTGCTTCAGGAGGAGCACCAGAATGCCTGCCTTTTCCACAAGACGATTCTCCCAACTGCTTCACTTTAGCATCAGAGCCTCCTAAAGATGCAGCATCAGAGTTTGAGACTTTTGCCAGCTCCCGCTTCAGAGTCATCAAGCTGGACCAAGTGGTGAGTCAGAACCACTCACTTGGGTGTGCACAAGGGGTGGTGCAGACCGGCGTATTACCTACAGGACTTGTGCAACAGAATTCCGCCAAGAAGCACCAGTCGGGTGCTAGTAGCCAAAGGAAGGGAATGACTGCTGCAGTTCAAAATGCGTCTGTTATTGCTCCTTCTGCAAGTCTGCCTGAAATACCAAGTACTGCGTCTATCACTCCTATCAGGATGCCAAACATCCCTGCTGTGGTATCCCACGTGAAACAAAGTGGCTACACGACTGTCACCAGGAGTACTAGCCTTGTACAACCCATTGGACTTTCAGGTCTCCAAGGCGTAGAACAGGTGCAGTCAAACCTTAGTCACTTTCAACCACAAGCCTTTTCCCAGATGGATGACAGAAGGAAATCTGAACCTCTACCTCAGCCACCACCTTCTCTAATGGCTGAGCATAAACCTTTCCTGGAGCCAGCATTTTCCTCACCTCCCGCATGTCCACTCTCGGCAGAAAGGCTAACAGAGCTTCTACCATTGCCTAAGGCATGTTGCACCAGCCTGCCTCTCTCCTCAAAGACTTATAAGGGTCCACTCCCAGTGACTGAGCTTCCTGGACCTTCCAACTCTGCTTCTGGTCCTGCAAGTCCTTCATGCCTTTCTTCGAACCATGAGTCTCTTCCTCACCAGAAGCCACCGTTTCCATCAGTACCACCTCCAAAGACAAAGCACTCCTATCATGGAAGTCCATCTGCCTTTGCCCACAGGCCACCATTTCCATCAGTGCCACCTCCAAAGAAAAAGCACTCCCATCATGGAAAGAAGATGTCTCGTGCGGGTGGCGGGCACCCGAAGCCGGCCGTAGGAGGGGGTATACTGTCACGACTCGCTCCCTTCGCTCCCGTTCCCACCATTTGGGGGCATGATTTGGGGTTTATTCCCTACTGGACTTTTCCTCCGAACTTTATGCTACAGTGCTGTGATGATTTGGGAGCGCTAAGTCCCTATTTTCCCAGCTACTTCCCTTCCGGATCCATTCCAGGTTTTTGGCAGCCAGCATGCTTCTTTAACCAAATGACTATGCTTCCCAGAATGCCTGGCCCACTGCTCCACCTCCACCCTTGCAACACAAGGTTGGGTGGAGGATAGGTAACAGCTGTGGCGGCAGGTGCAGCAATCAGCACACCCGAGGCGTGTGCTCGTTAAGCAGCTTTAAAAGCCTCAGTCTTACTTCAGTCCAGCGCTGGTCATCGATTGCAGTGTTCCTGTTTTTGACTAGTCCCTGGTTCCTGGTTCCTTGCCTTTGTACCTACTTCCTTGTTCCTGTTTTCTTGTTTCCTCCGCCCTGAATTTCGGATTCATGCGCTAATTGATTTCTGCTCCCTTGATTTCCCTTTTTGTCTTCCTCTGTTTGCAGGCAGCAATTCTCAGTGCTTTCCCCTTTTAGATGCAGCCCAGTTTGTCTGTGTTCTATATTTCTTTGACTCTGTCCTTTGCTGCTGTTACCCATTTACCTTAGCCTTCCTCTTAGTTTAGTTTCCTGTCTTTTCCTTGGAGGGGTAGGGAGAAGTTTTGCATAGGTTATTTCGTTTTTCCCTGCTCCTGATCCTTACTTTCTAGAGGATCCATTCCATGTTTTCCACTGCACTTCTGCATTTATTTTCCCTTTGATTATTAGGTGTGGTGTGCGGTAGTAGCTAGCTCCTGTGTGAATGCTTATGTTTTCCTCACTATTTTGTAAACACTATTCCCACGTAGGTATTTAGTTTTCCTTCCATTGCTGTTCTAGCCTTTCGGGGTCCCAGTTTCTTCAACAGGATTCGTGGGCTAGCTGACATTCAAGAGGTTTATCTCGTCCTCGTGAGTACAGTTCTTAAGTTCCCTTATGTAATACCATCAAGAGTGTTAGTACACAGATCCTGTCATTGCTTGCCCTCCACGTGGGTTTAGCGCTGTCAGTACCTGTAACAGCAATTGGGGGTAAGGCGCTTGCCGACTTTCCTCGCGGTCAGGTGCTTACCCCACATCCCTTTTCATATATTGGTTTTGATGTCACACTCTATTTGCACTCCTGGGTTCTAGCATACCTGAGTCGTAGTTCCTGGGTGCACATTTCCCTTGCCATATTCGCTGCCTTTGTACTCACCTGACTAATCCTGACAGTAATCCACATCAGCAATTTTGGAGGTAAAGTCTGTAAAGATGCTGCTAGAATCAGCCCAAACTCAGGCAAATAATCACATGACAATAAAGAAGAAAAGTAAGGTAGTATTTCCTTACTCAAGGCTAGAGCTCTCAGTTGACCCTTGGCAGGGTTGCAATATCCTACTGAGTATACAATCCAGTATCCTATGGTGATTCCAAAATCTCAAATAATTGTAGTAAATTCTTCAACGAGAAATGTTTTATTCACATTCCTTAATTTAGTATCACCAGTTAAATTTTCTTATATTGAGGCAACTTTGAAAAGCATAAGTTTGTTTTATCAATAAGCACATATGCCAATGCATTTCGGTCTACGACCTTCGTCAGGGCCATGCTTTAGTGAATATACCATCAACTAATCTTTCATAGAGCCATATAGCATTTCAACACAAAACATATAATGATTCAAGGATAATTCAAAAACAGATAAAGCACGAACCCCCAAATGGATCCGTGAGATTGAAAAAGGGAAGAAAACAAAACAAAAAGCATGTCAATATTGTTGAACAACTGTGCGTTTCCAGTGTATAACTATTCCCAAATTACGGCAGTCTATACCTGCTTTAAATTGGTTGTCCTCTCGTATCAGTATTTTCAATAGTTGTCTCCAACATTCCTGTTGATTAATGATAAGAGAGTCTAAAAACTTCTATCTATACTTCTATCTATACATTTGTACATACCTAATACCTCTATACCTCTATACTAAAGGATATCTTACCTTTATGCGTAGAGCTCCCACGCAGAACCGATCGCGTTGAAAGCGAAAGTGTAATGCGCGCGAATTCAGACGCTATCAAAGATCACCATGGGGAAGCTCCAGGTTAAAATATTTACAAATATTACAGAACAAGTAATATATCGACATTATGAGAGAAAAATCCCCAGTAGTGCCCGCCGAAACTCTGCACTTCTTAAATAATCACATGACACCTAATCAAATAGGAATGGCCCCACAGAGAACACCACTGCAGACTCCTATGTTCCAATCCATTGATCCCAGCGACACAACTTCTTACATTAGTCCTCATTTCCTTGGTAGTTCTCCCAGAGTGGGATTTCGCCATGATATGCCAGGCCTAAATAATAATCAAAATCAGATGTACTAAGGCCCATACCAGAAATTCAGGTCTCAGAGTAGATTTGAGCCAAACACAATGGTGTATGGTGTGAGAAACCAGAGGGTGTCTCACCATCTAGTCCCCAGGGATCTCTTGCTCAGGTGGCCAGGACACGGCCATCGCCTTTTGGTCCAGACCCTGGGGGTCGACCACTGTGGGAGGATCACCTGGGTGAGGGGTCCTCGGGGAGTGGGGGGGAGATACCCAATGGTGAGACGGGGTATCCCTCCCTTTTCAATACCTTTATCCCATCCCATGTTTTTAGAATATTCCGATTTTCCAACTCCCCCCACTTTCCTCCACAAACAATGAGCTGAGGAAGAGGAGGTCTGAGCGAAGAAAGCCTAACACTCAAACATTGCAGTGGACATGTCGTATTAGTACGGTCAGGCAGGTCAGGCAATTGACCACAATTGCAAACACCTGATACATATTGACATTCCCCACAAAGATAAAAGGTGGACCACTGGGACAAACTGTGAGCAAGGCACGTGAAGGCAGTGGAGCAGGACAGCAGGCCAAGAAGCAGAATCAAGGAATGGATACACCGTGGGCATCCCGGTGGACAATCATTACCTCCAAAGAATCTTGAAGGATGCACAAGTGACCCTGAAGAAAGAGAACTGTGAATCCGGCATTGAGTGCGAAAGATACCACCAGCCCTCCTGGGTGAGCAACCGATTTGGGGAGGTGAAGCAGCAGCTGTGGTATCAACCTTGACTCCGAAATCAAAGACGCAAGCACAGAAACCAGCACAGAAAGTGAGTTAGAGAAAGACGTGAAATGCCGGTCTGTGTTGAAGATAAAATTTACAAGCGGCAACATTGTATCACAAGAATGAAGGTTGCTCGTTTACTGAGAGGACGCGAGTGAAAGTAAAATGTGATTAATCCACCAAAGTATTGTTGAACTGTGACTCAAACAAGTGAGACATGGAGAGATAAGAGTGGTCCGGCATAGCGAAAGTGCCCAATCGAAGGTCTCTGATTAAATGTGGAAGTGGTACAAGCGTAAAAGTGAAAATCTGAGAAACCCATGAATGACAAATGTATCTGACACCAGTGGGAAAATGAATGCGAAAAGTTAATTGTAATCAAAGTGGTCATGCTGGGTGTGATGCTGGAAATGCATTGGAGGGACAGGGCCTCCATATCCTTGTCCTTTACTGCTTTTTATTGTGTGTTCTGTTGTGTCTTCCGCACAGGAGTTCATGTGGGACTCCTGGTGGTTCAGTTCTCTCTTTGGTTTGGTGTACAGACCCATTGGATACCCTTATGGCACCCACGGGTGGGGGTACAACCCTGTGCCCCTAGTGTATGTTTTTGGGCACCTGTGTGTGGCCCACAGAGCAGGTTATGGGCTGGCCCCGTGGCCTCCTGCCTTCCATCACCTGTCACCTTGGTTTTCCCATAGTGCTGGGAAGTCCGGACTCTGTCCATTCCCTTGACTGGCTGTTGGGTGGAAGTTCCATATATGGTAGTGTGGGGAAGTGTTGACCAGACTGGCTGGAGCCTTCCCAATGACCGTATGTTGTGGGTACGCCTGTGGGTGGCACCTGAGTGAATGGAGTGTGTGACGAATACGCATTCTGTGTTGTGGATGTCTAGTATCTGGTGTTTGACACAATGACTGAGACAGCCCTGCCCGAAACTGGTATGAATGCAGTGTGTAGTGTTGAATGGCGTGGTACTTGTCCGAATCCACATTCTGTGTTGTGAGTGCCTGGATGGAGAAGAATGGCCTGAATGCACCGTGCGCCTGTTTGACTGACTGACTGCCTGAATGCCCTTCTGAGTGATTGGTTGTCTTAGTGTGACCCAGCAGAATGAATGGGAGATCATCAGTATATTTGGGGGCCTCTCACTGCTAGAAATCATTCAGAAGCTGGAGTTGAAACTGACATTCAAACTGAAGCTTAACCTTGTAGCCCTGCTGAAAGCGCAGTATTGCTGTTGCTGTGTCTTCAAGAACTGACCCAGAGAGGACCTGGTTAGACGCCCTTTTCCCGAGCTATGAGGGACCATCGTGCACTGCTAACCTTCGCCGAAGCTCCCTGGAAGTCAGCCTACAAAAGACTGTCAGCCAGAGACGAGGTCTGCCGACAAGAAACAAAGAGAAGCAACGGACATTCCGTCCACCGTCGTCAACCAGGGTTCGCAGTTTTGCTATAAACGCTGGAGGCCCATAGACTCATTGTACAATATATGGACTGGGCTTGTAATATATCTTTATTTTACAGGTTGCCCAGGTGGGGGGGATCTCCACACAGAACTGTGTCTAGTAGTAGACGACAGTATTCTGCCCTATTGTTCTAAACAGCTGCTTTCCTCCTATGTCTATTGTTGGTCACCTTTATTAATTGATTTGTGTGACATTTGACCAGAGTACAGTTGATGCACTTTAATGAAATCTGATAATAATTGTGGTACCACTTAGAACTGTATATATTTGCCATTGTAGATTAACTGCGCACACAGTGAGTTATTGTGATTGTATATAACCTTGAACCTTAATTATATAAAGACTGTGCTTTACTAATACAGTATGTGGACATTCCTTTGTGGGTGCTTGGGGACTACACTGTACTTAAGAACCCGCCTGCATCACCTCCTGAGAAGCTAGGCCTTGATTGCTTGACCATAGCTACTGAATAGAGAATCTTGGCTGGAGTCCTCTGTGCCTCTCCTCTACCATATAGAGAGCAGGAACACAGTCACCTCCCTCCAGTCTTTATACTGGGGTTTTCGTAAAACCCCTCGCACATTTGAAAGTCTTTGATGAGAAAAGTGAACTCTGAACAGTTATGACTTGGAAAGTCTGAGCCTGACCGAGGGAGACCTGAAGCGAACTGTGAGAAATTATGATTTGGAAAGTCTGAGCCCGATAGAGGCAGACCTGTTGCAGACTGTGAGAAAGTGTGATCGGAAGATCTGAACCCGACAGAGGGAGACCTGTAATGAATCGTGAGAAAGTGTGATTGGAAGATCCGAACCCGACAGAGGGAGACCTACGTAAACTATAAAGCCTGAAGTTTGTGAACTATGAATCATGGTAGAATGAAACTTTTGTTTTGTTGAATGACCCCCAAGCATCCTGCGATAAGAAACTTTGTGCAAACCAAAAGTCTTTGTGCAACCAAGAGACCTTTTTTCATGGAAGGCCTTGGTTCACGTCCTGAGCTGCATCCTTGTATATAAAGCCAGAGTGTCTTCTAATACCCAAGTGTGCCGTGCTAAAAATGTGAGCAAGGGAGTTTTGCTCAGTAATCTTGACATATTGTTTTGAGCACTGTATTTTCCTTTACATATACATCTTTCCCTATACCATTTATTGTAGCAGAGTAAGTGTAGGCAATAGTTTTTTTTACAGCATAGTCCATTTTGGTTTGACTGACAAATCACTAGGAATGTGTTTTTGTACTTTGATGGTCGAGAGTGCTCCCATCTTTAGCTACATGGCAAGCTATGATTTTTCCAAACCCCCCCTTTCAAGTTACAATAAATGTTTTTGAACTTGCCAAACTTGTGCCTGTGTCTACTTGTGATACCATGCCTCCCTTACAATGGCCACCTAGAAGGTCCAAGGTATGTGGATGGTTTCTTTGAAAATGGAAATCATCATAGGGAACAGTTCCCACCAAATGAAAGGCAAAATATGAATTATGTACCCCACCAATATACTCAGTCCCCACCATGGGTTGACCTTGGTCAGATGATGGTCACTCCATGTTCTACATCTCCTGAGCCTCGAGATTTAAAGGGAAACACAAGCAAAAATCAATCTCCTGAAAGGTACCAGAACAGGCCTAATCAGGGTGAATTTAACCATAACTGGCCCAGACCACTAAGAGAGCAATTCAGATACATCGTTAGGTTTCAGTGCTTAGAGGCCCAAGGTAAAATGTTGTCTGAGCAAATAGGAACATTATGTGCAGTACAAAAGCAACCAAATGAAAGTGTAGAAGATCATAGTAGTGATCAACCACGTAGCGACAGCAAGTGACTAGCTAGACACCTCTGCCATGATGAAAACACAGATGGCCATGAATCACCTTTGAATAAATACACTGAATTGCTTGCCGATTTAAAAACAAGAAAATAAATGAATGAAAGTGAGACAGGGAATTATAACACACACAAAAAGGCAGTGTGGTTTAACTTGCAGTTGTACCAGACCATTCAGGAGAAAATGAACAAGAAAAACCCAAAGAACAGAGAGGTAGATTTAAAAAGAATATGCAATGTGAAAATTGAACACAAAACGAAGGGTCAGGATTAATCGATAGTTTACCCTTATCTGATAATCAAAATACTGTTCATACCCCACAGAAATAAAAATTCCTCAAAAGGGTCAGTCATCTGAGGAGTATTTTGAACCACAGAAATTCCAAGAGACAGAAATGACAGGCACCGTACAAAATGCAGATAAGTGTTACACACCAGAAACTTGTTACGCTCACCTGGTCTCTGGGGGGGCGTTGGGGCATGGTTGCAGCCCTCCCAGGGATTAGTTCACCTTCATCTGGCTTCTCCCTCTGCGCTTGTACAGTTACTGCGGTAGTGCTGCTCAAGACTGCTCCTATGTAAATGTAAAGGAGGCGTAAGTATGCCAGTCTGTGACCCGAGTTCCCTTCCAGACCCCTTCCACCCAAGGTGTAGTTCCCGTATGTTGCGCTGCCCATAGAAGGCTCACCTGCTTATCTTGAATGATGAGCCCTTTGTCCTGTAACCTCCGGCAGGGGTGCTTGTTTAACTGGGACCGAGTTCCTTCACTGGTCCCTCTCTGTGGCTGTCCAGTCCAACTGCGACTAATCCACTTCTCTCCAGGTGAGTGTTTTTGTTTGTATAGTCCGTTTGGCTTTCAACCTGCTTTACGGTGTTTGTTTCGTCTTTTCTGGAAATGTTGTTAGTTCTATCCTTAATGTCTCTCTTTTGCTCTTTCCCCATGTAGGTGATGTCGCGACCCGGCAGCTGCAAAGATGAAGATGGCAGCTGGAGCGAACAGGGAACAAGTTCACGATGGCCCAGCAACAGGTGATTGACTTCTGAGGATGCGCGCATGGACCCCCAGCTGCTAAGTTTCAATTGTCTAACCTTGTCTTTATGTTTCTTTACAGGGCCCGACTCCGTGGACGATGGGCGCGGCGTTGGATGATGAGCGTGGCACCGGAATCAGGGTCGCTGGTTTCCTGAAGGTGAGTATGTTAATGCGATGATGAACGCTGGCTTTCAGGAGGTGAGTATGCTGATGCGATGAGATGGTGAACGCTGGCTTTCAGGAGGCGAGTATGCTGATGTGATGAGATGGTGAACGCTGGCGTCCAGAATGTGAGTATGCAGATGCGATGAGATGGTGATCGCTGGCTTCCAGAAGGTGAGTATGCAGATGCGGTGAGATGGTGACCGCTGGCTTCCAGAAGGTAAGTAAGCTGGTCCAAGCGGCGGTGAGCGTCACGTTGCATGAAGATGCAAAGTAACACGAAGCATGGATCAGTGTGAGGGTGGGGTTTATATAGCCCTGGGCTATTTAGCCATGCCCTCGAGCAGCCTGGCAGGGCCCGCCCTGCCACACCTAATACTAGATGCATGTGCAGAGTGGGCCTAGAACGTTTCCAATGATCTGGTCTTCTTCATGAGCCTGGCGCCTCAGACGCGCCAGGACAAAACCCACCTGGCTCCATGTTGTGCCCCATAAGGGGCTCTGGAGTGCCCCATACGAGGGCGGATGGGCAACAACTGTGTCCCTGCCTGAGTGGCCATGACAAAACTAACATGCTGTCACACTTGTGAAAATACACAGCCAATAGGTTCTAAAGTGGAGGTAAGCAGTGAAGACCTAGACAATGGGGAAGGCATAATGAGAAATTGAGGTGTGAACACCGGTGGTCCCAAATCAGAGGGGCATTCAGTGGATATACTTTAAACAGGTTCTGAGCCCAGAAGAATAGACAAATAAATTCAAAAAGAAATGGGCAAAAATTAGGGTAAAATGTAATTTCATATGCTACTTTACCTAGAAATGAGCCAGACTGATTAGAGTAAAGTAAGTGCTGAGATCCGTAAAAATTCACACTTTCTATGCATACTAGAAGAAGTTGAGGACAGGTACTATGCTCCTACTACTGTTCAAGAGAAATGTAATGCACTTGCTATGATTGACACATGTGCCCAAACAACAATAATGTTAAAAGAACTGCTGCAAAGTATCAATAAAGGGAGATCCCCTCAAAACCATGTAAAGGCGAGGCAAAGTGAAGGCCCTGTGCACAATTTCAATGGAGAAGAAATACCTATAGAAGGTGTGACTGAGGGTGACATAAAGATAGGAAAGTATAGGATGAGACAGGAAGTGTTGGTCACGCCCATTCATGAAATACCCTTCCTCATAGGTACAAATTGCCTGAGGAGACTGTCGCCCCTTGTTGATGGGCTAAATGCAGTATTGTGGTCCTTAGCCAAAAAACCACTGAAACCTGAGAAAATAATGATTCAAAGCAACAGCATAAAGGAATGCCACACTATTGCTAAAACAGAAAGTGCAGTGGAAGTATATCTTTTGAATGGCTGTGTGCCTAGCGTCACTGTCCTTCTCATGTGTCAGGATGGAATGCGAGGAGAAAAGGAGAAGCAATCTTTGGAGATTTATTTGGACCCTGAGAAAAACTGGCAAACAGAAATAGATGAAAACACATTGCTTTTTTATCTAAATGAAGAAAAATACAAACCAAATATTACTGCAGAATCAGATCAGGAAAAATGCATTTCAACAATTGCAGAAATACACATGTGAGAAGGGCAGCCATGGAACCATTTCCATGTGAATGGGCATTCTGAAATGATTGAAGGCACTTTGGCGCTTGAGCAGGAAAAGAGTTTCATTAGGCAAACACTTGACAAAGGGGAGATCCCAAACTTTAAAACAAAAAACGAACACATCTTTGGTCTAGATGACCCTGAATTGGGGCAAAGAATTGTAGGAAAATACATGGTAAAGATTACAATTGACTCTAAAAGCATTCATCACAATGTGTGGATCGTGAGCGGAACCCAAAACAATTCTATCTGGGAAATGACATCATGCACAGAATGTTTATGGTGTTGGACTTTTTAAATCAAAAGGTCTGGTCCAGATTGGGTGGAGCTTCACCTGCATTTGAAGACAAGAGACAAGCTTGCCTTTGCGCCCAAATGATGCCATATGCAATTGTACTTCAAGTGAAAAAGGATGTTACCATTCACGCATTTACCAGACGATTTACTGTAGCATTAAAATACAGGAAGGGACAACAGATTAAAGATTCTAATGTATTTGTGTCCCTAAATGAATCCAAAAAGCAGCAAGGATTAGAATGCAAATATACACCATTGGTAGAAATTGGTGATGGACCAATTCAAATCCTGGTGGACAATAAATGGTGTCAAGACACTAAATTGGAAGAAAATACAGCATCAGGAATGACGGTACAGAAATCTTACTACACTGCTGATTTCAGTAACCCAGTGATCGGGAATATACCTGAAAGCTATGGGACTGCACAAGGTGAATTACCAGCATCATTGGATTCTAAGTCAAAGGGAATCTTTAAAGTTCAGTCTTTGTACCCTTATGAGCCAGGTGAAATGATATGCTGTCACCAGGATGATGGTGTCCCATTTGAATTAGGTAAATCTAAAAGAGAAAAGCAGCATATTGAAGTGGAGGTCAATATTCCAAAATATCTGACGGTAGCGAATCTCCAAAGAGACACTGCCCCATGGTTAGAGGAAAGCAGAGAGGTCCCACCTTTGGAGGATTTCCCAGAGTTTTCTAAAATGGTAGAGTGTCACAAGTATCTCCCCTTCTCACCTGTCTTTCCTTGCTTGCAAACTTCTTTGATGATTTCTTTCGCACGGTCCGGGATTTGTAGAGGCTTGTGTGCTGGTCGTCTGGTTCCAGCGTGGGGATAGCGGTCCTACTCCAGGAGGCGGTCGGATGTCCAGTACCAGGAACCAGGAAGGAGACTAAGTCTGAGCTCGGAGGCACGGAACGCCGCGACTCGCGCGCAGGCGAGGATCCCAGAAGCATCGTAAGGTAAGTTTGAGGAAAGGAAAGGGAGGAAGTAGATTCAAGGAATCGGGGAAACAGGACTAGGAAGTGAGTTCTGGGCGAACTTCAGCAACACACGTCAGACTGCTCCGAGCGGTAGCGTTGAGACGCGCAGAGCCGCGAGGGTGTGTCTGCTTTGTAGAATGCTGAACGTAGCGCATAAAGACTGGCAAGCTGCATTCCGCACCAAATGGCCATGTTGGAAGGATCACGGAATTCAGTCCTCTATGGGTCAGGGACCATGAAATCCAGAATGGGCGCAGGCGGCGGTTCATGACAGTATGCCTCCTCCGAAATCCAGCTCCTCTGGGTTTGCCTGGATGGATGAGATGGTATCTTCGTATCAGCCGGGGGGCATTCATGTTTGACACGGGTTCCCAGGTGCGCTCCCTGGGAGGATACCCTTTCCACTCGACCAAATACTGTAGTTGACCACGTCGGTACCTCGAGTCACTAATTCTGGAGACCTCATATTCCAGTTGGTCATTGATAATCACTGGGGTGGATCTTGGAACAGTTCGAGAGGGCTGAACATATGTTTTTAGCAGAGAAGTGTGGAAGACTGGATGAATCCTTTTCCATGACTCTGGTAGTCGGAGTCGAAAGGCCACTGGATTAACAATTTCCTTTATAGAAAAGGGTCCGTAATACCTGGGAGCCAATTTATTTGGTCGTAGGTGCTGAAGAAGGAGTTTTGAGGATAACCAGACCTTATCGCCAATTGAATAGGAAGGCCCAGGCCTTCTTTTGGAGTCTGCATATTGTTTCACGTCTCTTCAGGCCTTTTCTAGGTGTTCCTTTGCTTCTTTGTGCACATTGATAAGTGTTTCAATCCAGGAATCAACTGCCGGAACTGGGGTAGGATGTGGGAGAATGGATGGTAGGACTGAAGGATGAAATCCTTGACTACAGAAGAAAGGACTGGTCTTGATAGCAGAATTATCTGAATTGTTGTATGCAAACTCAGCCACAGGTATTAAGAGTGACCAATCATCCTGGACTTTGGTGGCGAAACAATGAAGATACTGTTCTAGGGTTTTGTTTACTCGTTCGGTAGCATCATTGGTCTGTGGGTGATAACACGAAGACAATGCACGTTGAATTCCCAATATACGACATAGCTGTTTCCAGAACTGGGATATGTACTGGGGTCCTCTGCCGGAAATGATTTTGGAAGGTAATCCATGAAGCCAGAATATGTGTTCTAGAAAAATCCCAGCGAGTTCAGATGAGGATGGTAGTTTGTACAGAGGCGTAAAATGAGCCATATCTGTGAACAAATCAATGGTAACCAATATAGTCGTGTAGCCTGTGGAAGAAGGTAGTTCTACAATAAAGTCTGTGGCAATGATTTCCCAGGGTCTTGTTGGTAGTGCTGGTTGGTGTAGGAGGCCTGCTGGTCTTTTATTGTCATGTTTGTTCTAATTACAGACTGCACAAGTCTGGACATGGATCTTGACGTATTCCTTCATCATTTGGCCACCAAAACTGTCTGTGTATAAGATGGAGGGTGTTGGTTTTGCCACAGTGTCCTGAATGAAGAGTATCATGGCATAGGCTTGTGATCTTTTGTCTCAGTCCAGGAGTAGGGATGACCAGTCGATTGTCCTTGAAGAGATATCCGTCTTTTGATTTGAGATTCCACCGATTGTTCTTCTTAAACTCCTTCCAGGGTTCAGAGGACTGAGTTTGGGCTTCAATATCCTCCAGGAGAGTGATTGCTTGAGCAACAAATATTGAGTTGGGAAACATCTTAGGAAAGGTCCGGTCCTCAATGGTTTCGTAATCAGGACGTCTGGATAAGGCATCGGCAATGATGTTATGTGTTCCAGGAAAATAGTGGATTTGAAATTGGTATTGGGTAAAAAAAAAGAAGGCCCAACGGGCTTGGCGACGGTATCTACATTCCAGGGATTGTAGAACTTGAAGATTCCGATGGTCTGTGCGGACTTGTACTGGGTGTTTGGCTCCCAGAAGGAGATGACGCCATTCAGTGAAGGCTTGATGAATGGCTAACAATTCCTTCTCCAGGACGGAATAATGAGTTTCACTGGGAGTCAAGGTGCGGGAGAGATAGGCAATGGGGTGTTCTAACTTGTCGCCAAGTTTCTGTTTCAGGACTGCCCCGATGGCGTGGTTGGGGGCATCAGTTTGAAAAAGAAAAGGTCGGTCAGTGTCGGGTTGAGCTAGGATGGGAGCTTGTGTGAACTCCGACTTCAACCGTTGAAATGCTGAATCTTGGGCTGAGGTCCACTGAAAGGAAGTATCTTTCTTTAATAGTGTGACAATGGGATGCACAATCTCAGAGAACGCGGGTATAAACTTCCTGTAGAAATTAGAAAGCCCCAGGAAGGATTGGATTTGTTTTACAGTGGTCGGAACAGGCCAAGATAGAATGGAGTCAACCTTGGAAGAATCCATCCCTATCCCCTTTGGGCTAAGAACGAATCCGAGATAGTGAACAGTTGATACATGGAAAAGACATTTCTTGGGTTTGGCCAGGGGCTTGTGTTCTCATAAACGTTGTAAGACTGCCCTTACGAACTCTTTGTGTTTCAGATGGTCCTTGGAGTAGATCAATATGTCGTCTAAGTAAACAATGACGAAGAGGAACAACATATCAGAAAAGACCTGATCTATGAAACGTTGGAAAATTGCAGGGGCATTAGCAAGTCCAAAGGGCATGACCAAGTATTCAAAATGGCCGGAGAGTGTTCTAAAGGCTGTTTTCCATTCATCACCTTCTTTTATATGAATAAGATGGTAGGCACCCCTGAGATCAAGTTTTGTGAAGATGACTGCACCTCTCGCTGCTTCCAGGATATCCGAGATAAGAGGCAATGGGTCACGATCCTTGAGAGTGCATTGGTTAAGGCCACGGTAATCCAAACACTGTCTGAGCTCCTTGGAATCCTTCTTAGAAACGAAGAGAAGGGAAGCGCCTGCTGGGGACTTGGATGGCCGAATAGTTCCATTTTCCAAGTTGGTGTCCAGGTATTCCCGGAGGGCCCTTTTTTCTGGTTCTGACAAAATAAACATTCTTCCGAAAGGGATCATGGCTGAAGGTTCAGTGTCAATGGCACAATCCTCTGGTCTGTGGGATGGCAGAGCTTGAACAATTGCTGTTGAGAATACATCTGCGTATGCCTGGTAGGCCCTGGGAATCCGGATAATGTTAGAGACGGTGACTGGAATTTGCTGAGTTTCTTGAGAGTCTTCAGAGGAACTTTTAATCCTTTCTTGGTGGTGATTTATAGAAAGAAGAATCTCTTTGGTTTGAAGTGTTATGGGTCCTGAAGATAAGGGGCACCCATCAATAGCTTCAACAGGTTGCATAGTCTCTCGTTTTTCGTGGGGGATGTTGTGACTAGTGACCCAATCATGATCTATGAATATGCCCATGGCTCCGCAATCCACTATTGCCAAGATGGGGGAGGGATTCTTTCTTGGAAGGCGATAGAAATGCCTGTAGAATCACAAGATTGTTTTGTCCAGGAGAGTTCAAGGAAGGAATTGATGAGGAGCAGACACCTTTCTCCCAAAACTGTGCCCCATCTAGGAACGGGAGGTGGCGTTTCCGAACGCTGTGGTGGGGCACAGTTAGATAGGGCACTCTCTCACAAGGTGTTTATCAGTGGTGCAGCACATGCACAGTCCAGTGTGAATCCGGCGCATCCTTTCCTGTGGAGTAATGGGTCCACTGAAGGCCCCCAGTTGCATGGGTTCTGGATCCGGGGTTGGAGAAGCTGCGGGCTCTGGTCTGTATGAATGGTCTGTGGCAGCCTTTTGAGATGTTGACTTAGACTTTCTTTTCTCTGCCTTTCTTTCCTGGATACGAAAGTCAATTTGTAGGGAGAGGTCCATGAGGGCCTGGAAGGAGCTTGGGCGAGCTAGCCTGGCTAGCTCGTCCTTTATTTCTTCATTTAAGCCTCTTCAAAAGAGGGTGAAGCTGGCTTCTTGAGACCAATCAGCCTCTTTTACAAGTTGTTTAAAGCGGGTCAGATAGGTAAGCATATCCTGGGATCCTTGTTGAAATTCAAGTAGTCGTTCCTGAGCGCTGTAAACAAGCTCTGGGCGATCAAACATGGCTTTTAGGGCTTCCACAAATCCATCATAATCATCTAGGAGGGAGTCACCCCCTTTGACTAGGGGGGTTGCCCAGGTTAAGGCGTTACCGGTGAGGTGTGAGATCATAAACCCCACCTTGGCTCTTGGGGTGGAAAAGTAGTAGGGCTTGAAGGTGAAATGCACCAAACATGAGTCAAGGAAGGCCGGAAGGTTCTTTAAAGAGCCATCATATTTGTCCACCACTCCTCCCAATAAGACACTTTCTTTAGTAGCAGAGTCCCAAGACAAGACTAGCTTCTTTAAAGCAGCTTTCTCTGCCTTAAGGTTCTGGACTTCAGTGATTCATTCCTGTATACCTCACATGAGGTCTTGAACCGCGGCTTCCATCTCTGTATTTGTATCGTTTTTAAGGCATCTCAATCTGTCACAAGTCTCTCCCCTTCTCACCTGTCTTTCCTTGCTTGCGACCTGCTTTGATGATTTCTTTCACACGGTCCGGGATTTGTAGAGGCTCGTGTGCTGGTCGTCTGCTTCCAGGGTGGGGATAGCGGTCCTACTCCAGGAGGCGGTCGGATGTCCAGTACCAGGAACCAGGAAGGAGACTAAGTCTGAGCTCGGAGGCACGGAACGCAGTGACTCGAGTGCAGGCGAAGATCCCGGAAGAATTGTAAGGTAAGTTTGAGGAAAAGAAAGGGAGGAAGTAGATTCAAGGAATCGGGGAAAGAGGACTAGGAAGGAAGTTCTGGGCGAACTTCGGCAACACACGTCAGACTGCTCCGAGCGGTAGCGTTCAGACGCGCAGAGCCGCGGGGGTGTGTCTGCTTTGTGGAATGCTGAACGTAGTGTGTACAGACTGGCAAGCAGCGTTCCGCATCAAACGGCCATGTTGGAAGGATCATGGAATTCAGTCCGCTATGGGTCAGGGACCACGAAGTCCAGAATGGACACAGGCGGCGGTTCATGACATAGAGGAGCAGATTCAGGCTGCCGATACTTGCGCAAATGAAGAAGAAAAAGACCAGATGAGAAACATATTTATGGAGTTCAAACAGGTTTTTGCCAAAGATGCCTATGAGTGTGGGCTGTCTGATTTGCATGTTGCCACAGTACCAGAAGGACATGGCAGGGAGCCGGTACATGTGCAACAAGATAGCTTGCCCCTGGCATGTCTGGAGTCACTGGCTGAAATAATCAAACATTTAGAACCTAGAGGTATCAATAGGCCTACTACATCAAATACACCCATATTAGGTTTGCTAAAATCCAATGGTCAATGGCGTTTGTGTGCAGACTTAAGAAAATTGAACAAGAGGGTACCTGTTTCACGATAGCCACTTCCATTTATTGATTAGGGTCTTGCACAAGTTCATGGGTCAAAGGTATTTACCACCTTGGATCTTACAGCTTGATACTGGTGTGTGCCACTAGCTGAAGACATACAACATTTATTTACATTTTCATTTGACAAATCACAATATGCATGGTCCCGGACCCCTTTTGTGTATGTCAATAGTGGGAGTGAGTTTGGGATATTCATGGGAAAGGCACTCCCAGATGCACCGGAGAAAGGAACAATAGTATATGTGGATGTTGTGCTAATCAAAAATGAAGGTTTGAAAAGTTTTTTCAATGAAATTAGACATGTACTCAGCCAGCTACAGAAGTAGCTGGGGCAAAAGTATCTCTACAGAAATCCCAGTGGTGCAGAAAAAGAGTAAACACCCTAGGCCATGGGATAAACCCACACAAAATAAAGGTGGAAGCCATTCAGAAATTAAAAGATCCCACTAATTTGAAAAGTTTATGAGCTTGTTAGGCTACAATAGGATATTTATTGAAAGTTATGCAGCGATTACATAATCTTTGGCGAGGTTACTGAAGCACGGTGTACCCTGGAGATGGGAAACAGAACAAGGTGAGGCAGTGGCCAAGTTAAAAGGCTGTCTAATGAAAGCGCCATGTTTGGTATATCCAATGAAAAGTCTGAATTTCTTTGTAGAAATGGGATTCACAGATCAATGTATGTCAGCAGTCTTATAGCAAAACATGATGCAAATAACAAACCCATTACATATGCCAGTAAGGCATTGTCACGTGTAGCGACAACATTTTGTGAATGTGAAAAGGCACTTCTGACCACTGTCTGGTGTAAGGAAGGCTTATGGGGTAATTCATAGAATTGAGTGCAGATTCAGCACACGCAGGCAGCGCAGAGAGGGAGGGTGCGCCAGCCGCGTGCGCCAAACCCTTATTTTGATGCACCACGTATTCATGGATCAAAACAACCATAACCAGCTGAGGCTCAGCGTGGCCAGGCGTCCCTGCAGCAGTGCCAGTTATGCCCTCAACCCTGCGCGCCAAAAACATCGATACAAATCCCCTACATGGCGCAAAGGCCAGTGGACCAGCATACAGTCCCCCAACAACGAATTTGCACTAAAAACATCACTCAGCTCTCACGTGACAACCCAATCGCGTGTAAAACTCCCCACGCACCCCTAGGAATATGCGTACCCCACTCACACCAGGCCAATCATGTGAAAAACTCCCAGCGCACCCCTCGGAATACGCATACCCCGCTCGCGCCAGGCCAATCGTGTGGAAAACTCCCCGCGCACCCCTCAGAATACGCGTATCCCACTCACACAGAAAACTCCCCGCACACCCTTCGGAATATGCGTACCATGCTCGCGCCAGGCAAATTGCATGGAAAAGTCCCCCCTTGGAATGGGCTGGCTGCGCGGGAGGATGGATGGGATGGCCGTGGGGCCTGGTCAGGGTGGATGGGCTGGCTGTGGGGCATGGGGCATGGGGAGGATGGATGGGCTGCCTGCGGGGCATGGGGAAGGTGGATGGGCTGCCTGCAGGGCATGGGGGGGTGGAAGAGCTGCCTGCGGGGCATGGTCAGGGTGGATGGGCTGCCTGTGGGGCTGTTAAGCTGTGCGTCTCTGGAGCGCTGCGTACCTGAAGTTTCAGTTGCTGGTCTCGCCGGTGACGCCAGACTGTAGACCGTCAAATAGAATGCAGAAATTGTAACGCTAGGAAGCGACCCCGACCCAACCCTAATGGAACAGGGATGGATTGGAATCACCTCCCGACGCCACTGGCTCACCTCCCTGCGAATTAAAGTGACGCCGGGACAGTGCAAGCACTGACAGGGAGGTGAGGAGGTGTTGAGCTGGTATGGTCCGGTAGAGGTTCACAAACTGGAGGATTGAGAAGGTCTTCAAAGATGTCTAGGCACGATCCTCCAAGGCAGTTGATAATCAGGAGGGCTGGCACCCAGAGCCAAACAGACAAGGAAGATCCAGGCAAACAAGGAGATCAGGAAGAGAGTGGAACCCAGGGAACAGGAAGGCCCAAGGAGAGGGGAGAAAGCCAGGAGGGGGGACCCACAACCTCCTAAGGGCCACGGAGCCAAGGAAAACTAATCCCAACAGAAATGAACCCAGGAGGAGAGGGGAAACTGGAAGGCAGGAACCACAAGGAAGGGACCCAACAGGAGCTAAGGCAGCCCGAGAGGCCAGAGAACCGGACAAGAAAGCAGGAGCCAAGGAGCAGGAACCCGATGCAAGGGCACCAAGCGACGGCAAGTGGGGAACAAACCGCCTTAAGACGCGATCTGTAGAGGGCCGGGCGCTATTTACAGCGTCTGGCATGAAAGCGAGGCTTGGAACGCTAGCGGGGCTGCGCATGCGTAGCGGCCGAGCGGGCACCAGAACGAGGCTTGGAACACAAGCTTGTCTGCCCGTTCCTGGTTACCCGCGAGGTTCGCGCATGCAAGCGAAGGTGTCGAGCGCCGGCCCGCTGCCTACAGCCACGCTTCCCAAGCCGGTAATATGGGTACAACTGCCACGTCCGGGGACGGATGCGACGAGAAGGCCAGGTAAGTGTCCTAACACCATACCCCCCTCCGGAAAGACCGGAAGAACCCAGCTTCCAAGGAAAACGGGCATAAAATTCCCTAACCAAACGAGGGGCATGAACGTTCTCAACAGGTTCCCAAGTGCGATCACAGGCAGGATAGCCCTTCCAGTCAATCAAATACTGCAATTTACCCCTAAAGAGACGGGAATCACATATTTCCTGCACCTCAAATTCAGGGAAACCTTCAACATCAATAGCAGCGGGTCGGGGGCAGGCACGATGGAAGGGATCTGAATGATAAGCCTTTAAAAGAGATACATGAAAAACAGGGTGGACCCTCCAGGATTCTGGCAACCTAAGTTCAAAAGCTACTGAAGATACCCTCTTGACAATCGGAAATGGGCCTAAAAACCTGGGAGCTAATTTCAAGGGTATGTTCCGTGCAGGCAAATATCTGGAAGATAACCACACAAGATCTCCCACCCGGAATGGTGGCTCAGGGCTCCGATGTTTATCGGCCTGTCTCTTCATGGTCTCACGTGCCTTGGCCAGGGTACCAGCCGCTCGACGCTGCAGATTCTGGATATCGGTGACAAGGCGATCCGGCGAAGGAACATTACTTGATTGTACTGGCGTAAAAGGCAGCAATCTGGGATGAAGGCCAAAGGTACAGAAAAAGGGACTTAGTCCGGTTGCAGAATGAACTGAATTGTTATACGCAACTTCGGCCAAATCGAGATGCATTTGCATTGGCAAAACAACGGAGGTACTGTTCTAACGTTTGGTTTGTCCTTTCTGTCTGTCCGTTGGTTTGTGGATGATAGCCAGAACTGAGTGCCCTATGGATGCCTAAATGCTGGCACAATTGACCCCAAAAGGAAGAGATGAACTGAGAACCACGGTCAGATATTATCTTGACAGGTAATCCATGCAGACGATATACATTGTGCAAAAAGGCACGTGCTACTAGAGCAGCCGTGGGAATTCCTGGGAAGGGAATGAAGTGGTATAACAAGTGGGTGAAGTGTAGAGATGCACACCATTAGATTTAAGGAATTTATGATTTTAAGTTCTAAAGTCAGTCTGATTAGTTGATTTTACTAAACAACTTTAGGTGCTCCCAGAGAGTAAAGTGCTACCTTTACTAGGAAATACTGAAACTGGGAAGATTCACTGCAAAAGCACGGTGAATGAACTGAGGCACAGCAATAAGCAACAAATATTGCAGTGATTTAGTTATATGTAAGGAAACATCAATGACTATAATGAAATCAAAGTAATTCAAATAATAAACAATTGTTTATTATTTGAATTACTTTGATTTCATTATACTCATTGATGTTTCCTTACATATAACTAAATCATTGCAATATTTGTTGCTTATTGCTGTGCCTCAGTTCATTCACCGTGCTTTTGCAGTGAATCTTCCCAGTTTCAAGGGAATGAAGTGGGCCATCTTGGTGAAACAGTCGACGATAACCATGATACAGGTATGACCTTCGGAGGGCGGAAGATCGACAATGAAATCAGTGGCGATTGTATGCCAAGGAAAAGGCGGTGTTTCCATGGGATGTAAAAGACCTACAGACTTCATGCGTGGAACCTTGACCTGGGCACAGATGGGACAGCATTCCACATAACGTCTGACTTGCAAAGTCCATTTAGGCCACCAAAAATGTTGAGAAATGAGTTCTTGCGTAGACCGAATACCACGGTGACCCCCTATCTTGGAGTCGTGAAAGCTTTGTAGGATTGTCTTGCGAAGCTCATCCGTGGGTAGGTATAACCTATTCTGGAAAAAAAGCAATCCGTCCTTCTCTCTCAACTGGTGACGTCTCATCAAAGTATCCCGAGAAGAATCAGACAAGGTAGCTTGTACCACCCTATGCAAGAACGATGGCAAAGCCAGTAGAAAATGCTTGGGAGCAATCACAGGCTGGTCTCGTCCTTCATGTTGCACATCATCAGCCAAAGAATGGGAAAGAGCATCCGCCTTCACATTACTGCTACTGGGTACATAGGTGACATGGAAATCATACTGTGAAAAAAAAGGCCCATCAAGCTTGGCGGGAGGTCCGACACTGCAGAGAGCGTAGAAATTGCAAGTTTCGATGGTCAGTGCGTACCTCCACCGGAAAGCGTCCTCCGAGAAGATGATGGCGTCATTCTTCAAAGGCGGTCTTGATGGCAAGTAGTTCCTTTTCGATAATGGGATAGTTCCGTTCACTAGCCGTAAGTTTTCTGGAGTAGTAGGCTACAGGGAACTCCATTCCAATGCTCGGATCCATCTGAAGTAGAACGGCTCCCACAGCAAAATCCAAAGAGTCGGCTTCCACGATAAACGGCTGGTCGTCTTGGGGATGATGTAAAATAGGCGCGGAACTAAAGGCCTTCTTTAATTGCTCAAAAGAGGCGGCAGCATCATGCCCCCAAACAAAGATTCTCTTACTGCTGGTCAAACAGGTTAAGGGTGCAGATAATTGCGAAAAAGATGGAATGAATCTCCGGTAGAAATTAATGAATCCAAGAAAACGTTGAAGAGAATTTCTGTCGCTGGGAACTTTCCTTTCTAGGATTGCACAAACCTTGGCTGGATCCATGTGTATACCCGACGCACTGATTACATACCCAAGAAATTCAATGTGGTCTTGGTGAAAAAGACATTTCTCAAGCTTAGCGTAAAGGTTATTCACATGTAGCCGCCGAAGTACCTCTTTTACATGTACTATGTGCTCTTCGAGATTTCTTGAAAACACCAATATGTCATCCAAATAAACCCAGACTGAGGTCCCGATTAAATCAGAAAATATATGATCCATTAGACGCTGAAAGACAGCTGGGGCATTACATAGCCCAAAAGGCATAACTCTGTATTCATAGTGCCCGCTTGGAGTCTTGAAGGCCGTCTTCCATTCATCTCCGGCCTTTATCCGTACCAAATGGTAGGCTCCACGGAGATCAAACTTGGAAAATATTCTTGACTCACGTAAAGATTCCAAAATGGATCGAATCAAGGGAAGTGGGTATCTATCCTTTCTAGTGATGTAGTTTAGTTGGCGATAATCAACACACGGGCGCAGGGTACCCTCCTTCTTCTTTACAAAAAACAGTGGGAATCCTGCCGGTGAATTAGAAGGAGCAACATACCCTTTCTGAAGACATTCTTCAAGATACTCCTGCAAAACCTCCTTTTCTTGAGCGGTCAGGGAGTACACCTTGCCATGTGGAATCACAGCGTCGGGCAACAGGTCGATGGCACAATCAAAAGATCTGTGAGGAGGTAAGGGAATGTCCTTAGGTTCAGAAAAAACCTCATGAAAGTCAGCATATTCAGAGGGAACTGAAGAAACAGAGAGTAAGCGTGGCACACCAACCCCTTCAGTTTGGGTGGCAATCGAAGATTGCGTTGAAGAAGAACCAATATGGCAACAGTCCTGCACACAACGATCAGAGCTGAAAACCAAGGTCCGAGCTGCCAGTTGATGTTGGGGTTATGATGTAACAACAAAGGCAATCCCAAAATGATCGGATAAGAGGGAGTCTTGATGACATCCAGAGAGATCTGTTCGTGATGTTCTTCAATCCACAAACTCAGTGTCTCGGAATGTTGATGGACCGGACCCGAAGACAACGGGGTACCGTCAATAACTTCCACCACTGAAGCACAATTCTTTTCAATCAAGGCAATACCATTCCTGATGGCAAAATCAGCGTCCATATAATTTCCAGAGGCTCCACAATTCAATAATCCCAGTACCTTTATGGGTTCTTTTCCTGACCAAGAGACCTTGAGTGTTAAGACCATAAGCACGACTGGGCATTGGGTTGTCGGACCTGTACTGAATCGGGAAGGACTGTAGATGAAGAGAGGCCCATCGTCGCCTTTCCCCTAAACGATAGGCCATTCAGTTTTCCGACTTCCGAAGTGGTCTTAATGGACAAGTACTGAGATAATGGCCGAAGGCCCCGCAATACAGGCACAACCGTAGGTCACGTCTACGTTTCTTCTCGGTATCAGATAGGGGACCTCTGACCGCTCCCAGTTGCATAGGTTCAGGAGTTGGTTCAGACGAGGTAGATGCTTTGGCTGGCACTGGAATGAATCTTGGAATTGACCTTTCCAAACGGCGCCTCTCACCCCTTCTCTCAGACAACCTGTGATCGATCCGCATCACTTGTTCTTGCAATGCTTGCAGGGTTTCAGGTTCTGGAATATGGAGAAGTTCATCCTTATATTCGTCTCTCAACCCCCTACGAAAAAGGGTTTTCTGAGTAATCTCAGGCCATTGTGAATCGGTGGCCAGCTGACGAAAACGGCTGATGTAGGTAATTATATCACTGGATCCTTGCTTCAGGTCCATGAGCTGATTTTGCGCAGCAGCGGCGAGGTTGGGAGACTGGAACACCTCCAGAAAAGCCTTCTCAAAGGCCACAAAATCCTCCAGAACTGGACTCTTGGCAGCTACCAAAGGAGTGGCCCAGGCCAATGCGTTTCCGGTTAGATTTCCCAAAATGTACCCAATCTTGGCCTTATCCTGGTTGAAATGCGTAGGGCGGCACAAAAAATGTATTCTACAATGATTGCAAAATTCTGCCACCCGTATAGGATCTCAGTCAAATTTTATTGGGGTGGTCTGAGCCATCACAGACTCTGCAGAGGTACTGGGGGTAGCCCCTTGAGCTACCAGCTGACGTAAGGCCAAATTCTCCTGATGCAATACTGTCATCTCGGCGCGTAAGGCCCTGATCTCATTCCTCAATTCCTCAGAATCCTCCATTTCAGAATCGGAACTGGTTGTTAGGCGTCTTAATCTGTTAAGCTGTGCGTCTCTGGAGCGCTGCGTACCTGAAGTTTCAGTTGCTGGTCTCGCCGGTGACGCCAGACTGGTAGACCGTCAAATAGAATGCAGAAATTGTAACGCTAGGAAGCGACCCCGACCCAACCCTAATGGAACAGGGATGGATTGGAATCACCTCCCGACGCCGCTGGCTCACCTCCCTGCGGATTAAAGTGACGCCGGGACAGTGCAAGCACTGACAGGGAGGTGATGAGGTGTTGAGCTGGTATGGTCCGGTAGAGGTTCACAAACTGGAGGATTGAGAAGGTCTTCAAAGATGTCCAGGCACGATCCTCCAAGACAGTTGATAATCAGGAGGGCTGGCACCCAGAGCCAAACAGACAAGGAAGATCCAGGCAAACAAAGAGATCAGGAAGAGAGTGGAACCCAGGGAACAGGAAGGCCCAAGGAGAGGGGAGAAAGCCAGGAGTGGGGACCCACAACCTCCTAAGGGCCACGGAGCCAAGGAAAACTAATCCCAACAGAAATGAACCCAGGAGGAGAGGGGAAACTGGAAGGCAGGAACCACAAGGAAGGGACCCAACAGGAGCTAAGGCAGCCCGAGAGGCCAGAGAACCGGACAAGAAAGCAGGAGCCAAGGAGCAGGAACCCGATGCAAGGGCACCAAGCGACGGCAAGTGGGGAACAAACCGCGTTAAGACGCGATCTGTAGAGGGCCGGACGCTATTTACAGCGTCCGGCATGAAAGCGAGGCTTGGAACGCTAGCGGGGCTGCGCATGCGTAGCGGCCGAGCAGGCACCAGAACGAGGCTTGGAACACAAGCTTGTCTGCCCGTTCCTGGTTACCCGCGAGGTTCGCGCATGCAAGCGAAGGTGTCGAGCGCCGGCCCGCTGCCTACAGCCACGCTTCCCAAGCCGGTAATATGGGTACAACTGCCACATCTGGGGACGGATGCGACGAGAAGGCCAGGTAAGTGTCCTAACAGGGGCATGGTCAGGGTGGATGGGCTGCCTGCGGGACATGCTCAGTGTGGATGGGCTGTCTGTGGGACATGTACAGGGTTGTAAGGGGCTCCCGTGTGGTGTGGGCTGCCTGCAGGGGGTGCATGTGGCCCCTCACCACACAGGTGCGTGAATATGGGAGTATGCAGGTGCGCTTTTCACGTGATTCCGCTGGCGCGAGCGGGGTACGTGTATTCTGGGTGTGCGCAAGGAGTTTCACACGTGAATGGGCTTGCGCGAGCGGTGTACGTGCATTCCGGGTGTGCGCAAGGACTTTCACATGCGAATGGGCTGGTGCAAGATGGTTACGTGCATTCCGGGAGTGCGCAAGGACTTTCACATGCGAATGGGCTGGCACGAGCGTGGTACACGCATTCCGGTGTGCGCGAGGATTTCACATGCGAATGGGCTGGTGTGAGCGGGGTACATGCATTCTGGGGGTGCACGAGGACTTTCACACGTGATTTGCCAGTGTGGGCCCTCCCGCGTGTACCCTGTCCCCCTCCCCATGCCCTGCAAGCAGCCCACACCACAGGGGACACCCCTACAACCACTGACCAGGCCTTGCAGGCAGGCCACGTGGCACCGTGAACTTGGGAGGCCCCGACTCATGTCCCCCCGCAGTGACGGCAACCTCCCAGCAGGCCCTGACTCATGTCCCCCCCAGTGATCGCAACCTGCCAGCAGCCCCCGACTCATGTACCCCTACCCGCCTCCCCCAGTGACGGCAACCTGCCAGCAGGCCCCGACTCATGTGCCCCACCCTCCACCCCCAGTGACTGCAACCTGCCAGCAGGCCCTGACTCATGCCCACCCAACCAACTGTTACGCTCACCTGGTATCCACGGGGACGCCACCCAGCCAGCTGGTCGTTGGTGCCCTTCCCAATGGTTCCCTGGTAGTCTTGGTGTCGAGGGAGTCCTGCCTGGTTGCCAGAATCGGTGGGCTCTCCGTCCTGCTCTCTGTGCAGGGGCGCGTTGTCTTTTGTGGGCGCTGGTGGTCCAGTTACTTCACTGAATGTGGCCCTTGTAGTGTCTTTCAGGTAGGTCTTATTGCGATTGATGGCGTTGTAATTCTTGCATGCCTTTTGTCTGTTCTAATGCCTCTTTTTAGCTCCTCTAGGAGTGCGGAGTGTCCGCTGGGAGAACGGGATGTGCTGGTTCTCACCGGGGCATGATGGCACGCTATAGTGCTATGATGCGGTGAGGAGGCACTTTGCGTAGCGCAGCGTTGCTTTGTCCTCACTGATCTGTGCTTTTCTCTTTTCGTAGGTCGAAGAGAGTACCCAGCGCAGATGGAGTTTCCGGAGCAGTGCCAGTGGAAAAGCAACCAGCCAGGTAAGTCTTTAAGCGCTTTTATGGTTGTAATGTCTCCGGTACCTCCGTTAATGATGTCTTTCTCCTTTTCTCAGGTCCCTTCGATCCAGGCGGCGAACTCCTCCAACAGAGCTCCCCACGAGCTGCGAGCAGAGAAAGATGAAGATTGCAGGTAAGATTCTGCTGCTAACGATGTTCTTTGTTTTCTGCAGGTCCGGAATTCGCCAGGTTCGAGAGAAAGTTGGACACGGTGAGTGTCACGTTGCTAGAAGTAAAGTAACACGAAGCATGTGGTCTTGTTCGGGTGTGGTTTAAATAGCCGCTGTAAAGTAGTCCAGGTAAAGTAGTCCCCAGGCCACCACACCCAAAACACTAGACCGCATAGCTTGGTTTTAGGAACCCAGCTATGTGGATGCCTCCATATTGGCTGAAAGCCTAAATAAAGTAGTCCCTTAAGCAGATGCCTTTCCTAACTGATGAGCCTGGCGCCAAAGGCGCCAGGACTGGCTCCAAGAGGGCCTGAAGAGTGGATGCCCGGCCTTATTAATTATCCGAGCCCTGATTCCACCTGGCCAATGGGCTTGCCAGTGGGGATCAGGGATGGGGGTCGTGACAGCACTCCCCCCCCAAGGCCCCTCCCAAGGTTTGTCTTCTGCCTGGTCCAGGTTTGGTTGGGAAGTTCCGATGAAACTTCTTGATCAGACGTGGTGCATGAATGTTCTCACTGGGTTCCCAGGATCTATCTTGAGGGCCAAACCCCTTCCAGTCAACGAGATAGTACAATTTGGCTCTAGAGTACTTAGAGTCTAGGATGCCTTTGACTTCGAATTCTGGTTCTCCATCTATTAGTATAGGTTGAGGTGGTGTTTTGATTCGTGTACCAGGTTGCATTGGTTTTAAGAGGGATACATTGAATACCGGATGGATTTGTAGATTAGGTGGTAAATCCAACTTGACAGCTGCTGGGTAGATAATTGCCTTGATGGTATAGGGTCCCAAATATTGAGGATGGAAGGTCCGAGTCCCTTTGATGGGCACGTATTTGGCGGCTAGCCAAACGTGGTCTCTTACTTGATAGTCTGGGGCCTTTTTCCGATGCTGGTCAGCGAAGTGTTTTTGTTTTTCTTTAGCATGAATAAGATGTTCCTTTGCCGTTCTGAACGCTTGAGTGATGGTTGTATGAAGAGTCTTTACTGCAGGCATTTCCAAGCTGGCAGGAAGGTCAAGTTCTGATGTACGTGGATGTCTGCCATACAAGGTGTAAAAAGGTGTTTGGCCCGTGCTAGAATGTACAGAGTTGTTATATACGTACTCGGCTATCCACAGTAAATCCTTCCAATCTCTCAATTCATGGTGCAGCATGCACCGTAAATACTGCTCGAGGGTCTGGTTGGTCCTCTCAGTTTGACCGTCGTTCTGGGGGTGATGACTGGTGGATAGCCGGACGTCAATCTGAGCCATTGCGCAACACTTTCTCCAAAAATTGGATACAAATTGGCTGCCTCGATCGGAGTCCAGAACTGATGGAAATCCATGCAGCTTGACAATGTTTTCCAGAAATACTCCTGCTAGAGTGGATGCGTCCGGGAGGCCCTTGAGAGGAATAAAATGTGCCATCTTTGAGAACAAATCCACGATTACCAGTATGGTGTTACAGCCTTAACTCAGTGGCAGATCCGTGATAAAGTCAAGGGAAAGAGTGTGCCATGGAGCGTGAGGGATGTCCAGTGGTTGTAGGAGACCTGATGGTTTCTGTTTCTGTGATTTATTTTGTGTACAGACACCGCAGGACTGAACATACTGGACAATATCCTTACGCCAGGTAGGCCACCAAAAGTTCTTTTTTACCTTGGCTAAAGTTTTAGCGATTCCAGGGTGTCCTTCGATCAGGGAGTCATGATAATCTAAAATGATATGCTGTTGTAACTCCTTCTCAGGTACATATAGCCGATCTCTAAAATAAGGTAACTGATCCTTGATGCAATACTGATCTCCCTGAGTTTGCCATGCGAGGAAAGCAACCGGGTTCATTGACTGTCAAATTTTGTCTCGTAATTTGGCTTGTGATAACGCTGTTGTGATGCCCAAGTGTTGTATACACTGTTTCATCGATGCCCATTCGAGATAAGGCGTCAGCTTTCCCATTCTTGACCCCAGGTCGAAAGGTGATCACGTAGTCATATTCGGCGAAGAAGAGGGCCCACCGTAACTGGCGTGAAGACTGGGCTTTGGCTGTTTTGAGATATTGCAGGTTACGGTGGTCTGTCATCACTGTAATGGTGTGTCTAGCTCTCAGAAGATAGTGTCGCCACGCCTTGAAAGCAGACTTGATGGCTAGGAGTTCTTTGTCCGTGATAGCGTAATTAATTTCCGGGGGTGAAAACTTTTTTGACCAGAAGGCCACATGATGCAGCTGGCCAGTTTCTGGGTCTCTCTGTGACAGGACCGCTCCCATCGCCATACTGGAAGCATCAGTTTCTACGACATAAGGGAGGTCTGGACGAGGGTGTCGCAGGATTGGAGCAGAGGTGAACCTTTGTTTCAGTTCCTGAAAGGCTCTTTCTGCTTCCTCAGTCCAAGCGAACTTTGTATTGCTTTTTCGTAGCAATACTGTGATCGGGTGCACAACCTGAGAGAAGTCTGGAATAAACCGGCGGTAAAAGTTCGCGAAGCCTGGCATGCTCTGTATCCCCTTCAGGGATGTTGGCGATGGCCATTTTAAAATTGCGTCCACTTTATGTACGTCCATTCTGATGCCTTTCGCGAAAGGATGACACCAAGGAATTCTACTTCGGTGACGTGAAAAAAACATTTTTCCAACTTTGCATACAAACGATGTTGGCAGAGCTTGCCGAGGACTGAACGAACATGCTTGATATGATCTTGTTTTGAGGCTGAGTAGATCAAGATGTCATCAATGTATAATAAGGTGCAAACGTCAATCAGTTTTCTCAGGACATCATTCATGAAATATTGAAACGCTGCAGGAGCGTTACAAAAGCCAAAAGGCATGACTTGATACTCAAACAGGCCATATTTGGTCCGGAAAGCGGTTTTCCACTCATCTCCGCTTCTGACCCTGACCAGGTGGTATGCTCCCCGGAGGTCTAATTTGGTATAGATCTGGACATCTTTGACTTGGTCTAGCATTTCCAGGATAAGAGGCAAGGGGTAGCGGTTCTTCACGGTTATCTGGTTTATTGCGCGGTAATTAATACAGGTCCTCAAGTCCCCTTCCTTATTCAGTACGAAGAACAAAGGACTAGCTGCTGGGGACTTAGATGGGCGGATAAATCCGTTTGCAAGGTACTGGTCCACATAGGTTTTCAGGTGAAGGTTTTCTGGCTCGGTTAGAACGTAGATCCTGTCGAATGGGATTTGTGCCCCAGGAACAAAGTCAATTAGACAATCATAAGGCCTGTGCGGCGGCAATGTGTTAGCCTGGTCTTTTTGGAATACATCCTGAAAGTCACGATATTCATCTGGCAAAGTATTAGTTACTCCCAGGATAGAGGCTCTAATATTGGAAGTCTTGGAGACACCGGAGTCGGGTTCCGGGTCAGGAGAGTAGCAAGTTAGGGAGCAGTTGCTGGAGAAGGTTAATTTCCGTGCCCGCCAATCTATCAAAGGGTTGTGAGCAACCAACCATGGCATCCCTAGTATCAACCGGAATTGAGGTGCCTTTATAAGATTGAAGAAAATACACTCCCGATGCCCATCCTGGCACAGCAAGGTTATTACTGCTGTGCACTGGATTACTGGTCCGGAGGCGATTTCTGTCCCATCCACCGTCGTCACCTTGTCCCTGGTAGACTTAGAACACAAAGGGAGCCCATCTCTGTTGCCAACTCTTGATCTATATAGTTCCCAACTGCTCCGCTGTCGATGTACGCTTCTGCGGCATGCATCTTTGACGATCGTTGGTGATTTATTAAGATCACAGGTATCGCAAAGTGTGAGGTCAGTGGCTCTTTCTCATCACTCGACAAACTGACCTCTACAGGTGCCGAGCTTGGTGGTTTTCCGATTCCTTAACTTCATCCTTTTCTGTGGCCCCGACTGTCCTCCTTAGGGGTTTAATTGGGCAGTCTTTCATAAAATGTCCTGGTTTTCCACAATACAAACAAAGTTGCTGTTGTCTTCTTTTTTCCCGCTCTTGTTTTGTTAATGGAGGTCGTAACCCTCCGATCTGCATGGGTTCTACGGCGTTGTCTCCCCCCGTGGTGCATTGTCTTTAGGTCGAACATAAACTATTCGAGAGTCTGCTTTGGACCGGTCAGCTTTTCTGTCCTGCAAGCGATGATCTAGCTGCACGACCAGATTAATGAATCTGGTACAGTCTCTGGGGGGGATCAACTACCTGGGCCAAGACGTCCTTTAATTCGCCTCGTAAGCCTCAATGGAATAACATGGTTCTTTTGTTTTCTGGTCACCTGGCTTCAGCAACCAATCTATTGAAAGTTGCAATGTATGTTAACAAGTCTTGGTTGCCCTGCCGGAGGGACAAAAGTTTGTTATCCACTGCTTGTTCCTGGGTATGGCGAGCAAACAATTTTTCCATTTCTCTCTGGAACCCTGCATAGTCCTGTAACAACGGACCGTTATGAGTCATCAACGGCACCGACCAATCAGCTGCACTTCCACTCAAGTATGATAATATGAAAGCTACCCAAGTTTGGTCATTTGGAAATGCCCCAGGGCGACAAAGGAAGTGAAGGCGACACTGATTTATGAGTGCTGCATACTTACGTGGGTCGCCCGAAAACCTTTCTGGTGGTGCCAGGGGAAATGTTCCAGGCAGCATGATCTGTACTGGTGTGGGGGTATGAGATGGTGGAACAGAATTTTGCATCGGTGGATTTCCTTCAGGCAGATTAGTCTGCCCTGCCTGTGATTGCAAGAATTGTCTGCTGATTTCGTCGGTACGCTCCCTGGTCACTATTAGGTCTCTCCAGAGTGCATTAGTCTCTTGTCGGGCTGAATGAACCTCAGCACGAAGGTCCCCCAACAATTGGGCCAATTGGTCGATTTCTGATGTTTCCATGGCACCCAGGTGGATTATTTATGTGAGGCTTTGTGTTCTGTTACGCTCACCTGGTATCCACGGGGATGCCACCCAGCCAGCTGGTCTTTGATGCCCTTCCCAATGGTTCCCTGGTGGTCTCGGTGTCGAGGGAGTTCCGCCTGGTTGCTGGAATCGGTGGGCTCTTCGTCCTGCTCTCTGGGCAGGGGCGCATTGTCTTTTGTGGGTGCTGGCGGTCCAGTTACTTCACTGACTGCGGCCCTTGTAGTGTCTTTCAGGTAGGTCTTAATGCGATTGATAGCGTTGTAATTCTTGCATGCCTTTTGTCTGTTCTAATGTCTCTTTTTAGCTCCTCTAGGGGTGCGGAGTGTCCTCTGGGAGAACGGGATGGGCTGGTTCTCACCGGGAGATGATGGCGCGCTATAGTGCTATGATGCGGTGAGGAGGCACTTTGCGTAGTGCAGCGATGCCTTGTCCTCAATGACCTGTGCTTTTCTCTTTTCGTAGGTCGCGGAAAGTACCCAGCGCAGATGGAGTTTCTGGATCAGTGCCAGTGGAAAAGCAACCAGCCAGGTAAGTCTTTAAGCGCTTTTATGGTTGTAATGTCTCTGGTACCTCCGTTAATTATGTCTTTCTCCTTTTCTCAGGTCCCTTCGATCCGGGCGGCAAACTCCTCCAACAGAGCTGCCCAGGAGCTGTGAGCAGAGAAGGATGAAGATTGCAGGTAAGATTCTGCTGCTAACAATGTTCTTTGTTTTCTGCAAGTCCGGAATTCACCAGGTTTGAGAGAAAGCTGGAGACGGTGAGCATCACGTTGCTAGAAGCAAAGTAACACAAAGCATGTGGTCTTGTTCGGGCATGGTTTAAATAGCCACTGTAAAGTAGTCCAGGTAAAGTAGTCCCCAGGCTACCACACCCAAAACACTAGACCACATAGCTTGGTTTTAGGAACCCAGCTATGTGGATGCCTCCATGTTGGCTGAAAGCCTAAATAAAGTAGTCCCTTAAGCAGATGCCTTTCCTAACTGATGAGCCTGGCGCCAAAGGCGCCAGGACTGGCCCCAAGAGGGCCTGAAGAGTGGATGCCCGGCCTTATTAATGATCCGAGCCCTGATTACACCTGGCCAATGGGCTTGGCAGTGGGGATCAGGGATGAGGGTCGTGACACCAACACATTGTCACAACATACATGCATGTTGCAAATGTCCACCCAAATCCCACCCAACTCTGTCCCCCCACAGTGCAACTCCACACCCATCCATTGTCCCCACTTCCGAGTACAGTCCCCATGGCATGTCATGCACAGAAGCACACATGCATGCACCCAAAGACATGCCCAACATGGCTCTACAGCAGCGACACATGACTGAGGCAAATACGACTGACACATGGACCAAACCAATGAGAGCATACAACACAAATATGTGAATTGAAGAAAATGTATTAAATAACAGAAATCTCCCAAACTAAAAACAACCTTGACAAGGAAAAATAAATGATTGTGAAATGAACTGAAATGCAAAATAAATAAAAAAATGTGATAAAAATAATGTCCCCAGTTCCAGAAATATTAATAGTTAAAGTTCTCAGGGTCCATGATCCCACAACCAAATGAAACCTATAAAAACCTATAAAAAATCCTACAAAAATACAACTATGTACAAAAAGTGGAGCAATGTCCATGGACTCCAAAATACAAATAAAATGAAAGGAAACCTAAGCCTAATTAACTATATACAATGGCGGAGGGCTAGTCCTATGGCTCACCATTCTCACCATTCTTACCAAGAGTCTTGGCCAGGCCATCATTGAACTCCGAGTCTATGTCCTGTAGCCGGGACTGGGCTCTGTCCTCGAGGGCTCGCAGGGACGCTGACATGATCCCCTCCAACTCCTGGCGAGTCTCCTCGAGAAACTGTGCCAGGCTCAATGCCCGCCCCCTGGAGTTCTCCACCCTGACCATGGTGAGCCGTGCCCTTTCTGCCGGGCGCCACTCTGCAACCATTTGCTGGCCCATCTGCTGCCACACGGAAGACACACATAGTCCAGGGTCCTCCTGCCCTTCATCTGATGCCTGCCCCTGTGATGTTGAATGCCCCAAGTCGAGACGCCTCCTACGTCGAGCCTGGTGCTGCTGACTTGATGTCATCTGCCTGTGCCCCCACGACTGGCTCCGGGATGCTGACGACCCCCGGGCCTGTCGTGGAAGTGTCCTGCTGGAAGTTGCCTGCACTTCCTCCATTGCCAGAGATCCTGTTGCTTGGGTGACCACCTCTGCTGAACCGCCGACTCTGACTGTGGCAGGGATGGGATCTCTACCAGCCTGGCCGCGGTGGATGAAGCAGGTCCACAGGGTGCCCTGGTGGCATCTAGGCCAGAAGACAGCATGGAGGATGACTGGCGCATTGTGGGTGCAGAGGAGGAGAGGGTTGCAAGAATGGCCAGCACATACAGGAACCCTGCGACAATGAGCCGTCCTAGCCAAAGATGGCACACAGCTGCTTGTGATGATGTGCGTTGTCCTTCTGGGAATCACGCACATCATCACAAATCACGCGTGTGTGCATCAAGACACTGACTAGGACAGGCTCAACCCTGTCACGATTGCTTCGTCCGCAGGTAGAGTAAGGTCAGTTGATATGGACACATCTGCTACCTGCGGACGGGCCTGGAATGAGGCATCTCCGCTGGTGTAGAGAGATGCAGTCGCAGAATCAGGGACAGGATTATGCACAAGCACCTCTGCGGCGACCTGTGCTGCCTCCTGCCCCTGTCCCTGGACTGCACCACTTGCACCAGTGGAATCACCCCCACCAGGCGCCACGTGTGGGTCAAAAGCGGCCTCCTCCTCACCCACCACCAACCTGGATGCCTCTGCACCGTCTTCCGTATTGTCCTGCCCCTGTGGGAATTCACCTGCCCCTTCCGCTGTCAAGGAGTCCCCTTCCAACCTTGGCTTCTTGAGCCTCCCCTCAGCAGCTGCGGCCGTAGTGGCGGACGCGGCACCAGTCCCCTCGCTCCCGTAAGATGGCATTACCTGGGAGGGTGACTGGGCATTGCGTCTCTGGCTAGTGGAGGCATCCCCGCTGCTCTGCTCCACAGCGCCTTCTCTGCCCTCTTCTTCACTCGCCACTGTGGAAGGGGAGACATTGAAGACAAGCATCAGGTGACTGAACGTAAGTCTGCCAACACAAAGCAAATGCACATGAGTGGCACTGTCGTATGTCATAGCCATCATCACCTTCCACGACACACGGGTCCTTCCAAGCAACACACATGCACATACACCACTGCATGACAAGCAACACACATACACCACTGCACAGTCATGCATCCATCCGTGTCCACCTCCCATCACAGTGCAATCATGGACAGCTAGTCCGCAACAGTCAATGCACGCATCGAAATGTGCATGTGCCATTTAACCATGGCGTTTCCCAGTCACACACTCACCACTTTTTAACACGCACATGTACACCATGCATGTCCATGAGGGTGACATCAGCATCCATGATTCACACAACAGACATGGCCAGGTACAGACACAGGCATGCAAACATGAATGCGCCATTACATGCAGGTGCACATCATGCATATCAACACACACTAAATTTTCGTTGCACATGCTTGACTGGACTCACATGCTTCACTGTCATGTCCCTGCACACAGACATCCATACATGGCGCATGCCACACATACATCCAAGGTACACACACCTGACATACCTCAACATGCACTACGCTGGAGATGAACATATGGACACTTACTTCTCAACTCCGAATGGGTCTGCATCTGGAGGGCCTGGTGGTGAAGCGCTGGGTTAATGCACTTCAGGATCCTTATCTGGTTGTTGGTCAGCTGGTCCCGGTGCCCCACTTCTCCACGAGGATCAACGAGGCGCCGGGCCTTCCTGAGGGCCCTGGACCTGAAGTCCTCCCAGCGCTTCAGGACATGGTCGTAGTCGCGGGATGCCAACCCCTCCGCGTTGATGGCACCCACAATGTCCTTCCAGATCCTCCTCTGTCCATCCCTGTCGAGGCGTAAACTTGAGAAGAGGGCATCATAATTCCCCAGGACTCGCTCCACCAGGATGCCAACTTCATTTTCTGTGAAGCTGGCAGCCCTCTGCCTCTCTGACTGGGGGTTGCCACTGGCCCCAGATGGTGTTGAGTTGGACATGGCAACCCCAGAGGCAGGTGTGGGTGGGCAACCTGGTCCTGGGGCTGGGCTGTGGAGCAATGGTATGCCAATCGGGAGTCTTGATGGGTCAGAAGAGGTGGTCTCAGGTACAGGATCCCTGGCTATGGCTTCTGTGCAGGCACCAAATAGCAGGGCACGTTGGAATCAGGCAAGCAGGCAGCAGCAGATGGCGTGAAGGAGGCTGTCCGGGTCTCTGGGGGGCAGGAAAATGGCCTTCTGGCAGGAGCGTGGTCTTCCGTGTGTTGTCGCGTGGCCAGCTTGATGCAGAGTGAGTCTGCATGTGAAAATACAGCACGTCAGTGTGTAATTCAAGTAAAGTGCCTTCTGTCATTTTTCCCCTGGGTCACAGACAGCCTTGCCGGAGCACAGGGGTACCTATTCCATCCAGTACCCCGCCCCCTTCAAACCAATTGCCCAGGACAATTGTTGAGTGCACCTCCCGTCCGCTATTTACCATCTGTGCCATGGTTGGAAGGTCACCAAAGGGTAAGGGTGGCAAAGTTGAGCGTCCTCCCAGGGGTGTGCGTGGTCAGGCATATGGGCATGGAGACGAGGGGGGACAGGGAGTCCAGGGTGGCTACAGAGGGGGAAGAGGCAGGCGTGCCCCACTGGGGCAGGATGCCCAGCCACGTGCTGGTGCAGACATGCCACCACCCACTGTGGCTCCTGGAGATACAGCTGTTGTATCACAACCTGGGGCCCATATGACCCAACGGCAACTTTCATCTGTTGTCAAGGGCCCACCGGTCGTGGTAGCTGCAGGTGCAGCTGTGGGGACCACCACCTAGGCTCGGGGTCGGGCAGCGCATGTTGCGTTGCGTGAGTTCCATCTTGTCAGGAGGTGCGGGTCACATGTGTCAAGTGTAGCTGTGACCGGGGCACACGTATCTGAGGCAGTTATGACATCTGCTGCCCCAAGCAGCTGGGGGGTGGTAAATGCATGGGCAGATGCAGCCAACACCACCCGGCAGTGAGTCAGACCCAAGCCAGACCTTCCATCCTCATTCCAATACCCACTCCCTTGGTTCAGTCCACCAGCGCCACTGTCCCCACTGATCAGGGCAACATTGTCCACTCAGGGTCAGTACCACTGCACAAAAGGAGGAAGTGTGCTCCTGAGCAAGAGGCTGAGACCCCAGACACGGCTGCGGCCTCCAGGCACGTCGAGGAAGAAGCCTTTCGGCAAGCAGGAACTGGACCTCCTTGTGGACTACGTGTCGGCACACCAAAGTGATATGCTGTGGACCCACAGTGCCATACAACGCCTCACCAGTGTTGGGTCCACTGGCAGCATGTTGCAGATGGTGTGACAGCCATGGGATTCCAGGTGCGCACAGCTCAGGACTGCTACAGGCATTGGAATGACCTCCGACGCTGTGCAAAATAAAAGTGTGCCTCCAATTATGCCATGTCTCAGGTGACTGGTGGTGGCCCAGCACCAGAGGAGGACAAACTCACTCAGCACGAGGAGATTGCTGCAGAGTTCATCCCGGCAGAACACATCCGTGGAGTGGGAGAGAGGATGGATTATGATGCATCGTTTGGTGAGCATAGATGCATTTTACTCAATGACATGTGTATTTGGCGTGTGTGACCATCCCAGCTACAACCTGGGTCCTTCCTTTCATCAATCTCCTTCTCTATCTGTGGTGTTCACCAGGGGTCTTACCTCTCGGCCTGGCTTTCCAAACAGCACCTAGCAGCTCTCGCCTACTGCATTTTCATTTTCTGCTAAAACTTCCAGTGCTATGCTGATGACACTCAAATCATTTTCAGGCTGCCCTCGGCCACCTCTTCTCCCTCCCACATTTCTGATAGCCTCATTGCCATTTGAAATTGGTGTACTGCCAACGATCTTTTCTCCATTGTTCCCCTCCCTTTGCTTGGTTGCGCTCTGAGTCACTTGTGTACGAGGGCAATCCTGATGAGATGTCATATCATGTCATATACATCGTTTGTCCTTGGTGCAGTGTGTCTCACTCTGACTGTGCTGATGGCAGTGGCTCCCCGGGCACATGTGTGCACAATCATGCTCCATGTGCATTCCATGTATGACCCTAGTTGTCCTTGACCACCTGCTCATTGTAGTATGTCTCCAGGATGATCCAAGCGTCATGTTATTTGGACAGACATTTCATGCTCACTGTGGGTCTGTGTGTCATCACACAGAACTTTAGGATGTCCATATCTGTGTTGTGCACATGGCTCCCCATGTTACAGGCCCCCTGCCTCTGTTCAACTGTTGTTGTGTCTTCTGCATGCATGGGTGTACTACTGATGGTCCCTCATCTGTCCTGCATCACGTCCACTTCTCATCGGCTGTAGTGACATTTAACTGACGACATACAATAGACGCATGCAAACACTGTCTGCAAATACACAGTTCTGTGGTGAACCTTTCATTGCCATGCAGTGCTTCCCTGCTATTGCCCAGAGGGTGGGTGTTTCATGGTATCCATGCTACATAGTGCATGCCATTTGCACATGATGGCTGCAATTGCCCTTACACTGCCGTCATGTTTGGAGATTGACATCACTACGTATGTGTTGATGTTGGAGGCCCCCTGCCTCTGTTCAACTGTTGTTGTGTCTTCTGCATGCATGGGTGTACTACTGATGGTCCCTCATCTGTCCTGCATCATGTCCACTTCTCATCGGCTGTAGTGACATTTAACTGACGACATACAATAGACGCATGCAAACACTGTCTGCAAATACACAGTTCTGTGGTGAACCTTTCATTGCCATGCAGTGCCTCCCTGCTATTGCCCAGAGGGTGGGTGTTTCATGGTATCCATGCTACATAGTGCATGCCATTTGCACATGATGGCTGCAATTGCCCTTACACTGCCGTCATGTTTGGAGATTGACATCACTACGTATGTGTTGATGTTGGAAGTTGAGGGGAGAGAGATAATATTCTACAGGGGTAACCCCACACTCTTGTGATATTCCCTCCTACTAAGTGAGGATAAGTAATATGTATTTTAACAAACGGAAGTTACATATAACAAACTACATTAAACACTATATACTCTCAGACAGCAATTTCTTGTAGCAACCACTTAACAAATATGGGCTGCATTCTGTGTTCTAAATGATTATCAAAGGCAGTGTTAGCAAAACAATATCATTTTTAATATATTAATCTCTTTTCAGCACAAGTAATACACTAATTTGTTTAAAAAACATATACACATCACATAGTCATATACATCTTAAAATCATGCCACCTCACAGTGTCAAAACTTATATACCAAAAATGTCATTAGCACAACACAACAATGGCAACTCAATTCTTCTCATTTCCCATTGTGTGAACCAGCCCAACTTATATAAGTTTCTGTCCTTTGTGTTTCAAATAACCGGACATTCATCAGGGGCAGAAGTAATCCTGTGCTCCAGGTAGATTCTTCCTATATATACACCAGGTTGCCATCTCTACGGGTAAAAAAAGAGAGACAAACACGTATCACTAATACGGGCATAATCAGTGTAATCAATCACCATAGCCAAACCCTAATCACCAATAGGGTATCAAGTATACACTAAATCATATACTAGATACAGGGTAAGAAGAAATATATGTCTTCGACCATACAAGGAAGTTGAGGGGATACACATGCACTACACCACACACACCCACTCCTATGCCAAGTTCAGCCCTTCAACATGCCAACACAATGCTACTGTGTGATAGTGACCTGCCATGTATGTACCCATGTCCCTCCTTACGCTGTATCGAAATGCAGTAGCGTAGGTGCCTCCTTTGACACATTGACTCTGAATAGTCGATGGCTGGTGAGTGCTGCACGTGAACATGCATATTACATGTGTCATGGTGTGTTTGGTGTGATTTCCAGCTGTGGCTATATGTGTTTTCCCACATGCTTATGCTACGTGCCATCTCTCATTTCTGCCTTGTATATGTGCCTGCTAGAGGTTGTGTGTGATGCAGGTGATGGGCAACATGCAAAACATGTGTTGGCTTCACATTATGCACACATCCCTTTCTGCTTTCGGGATACCCTTGCATTGCAATGCACTGGAAGCACGTTGGTCTTTGTGTTGCGTGTGACATGTCTGCTTCATGTGTTGGCTGTCAATGTTGTGATCTGTATGTGTATGGTATGTGCTACTGACATGTGTATTCATATTTCCTTTGTTTATGTTGCAGGTGATGACTCACTGGAGGCAGAGGATGAAGATGTCATCCCAGACACGGTGGTCTGTTCACATGACCAACCAGGCACCAGTGGTGGTCGTGAGGTGGCAGCCCACGAGAACCCACTAGTGCTCTAGGCCATCGTGCCCAGAGCAGACTCTGAGTCTGGCTCTGATGGATGCTCTGACCACTATGTTGAGCCGGATCTGCATCATGATGTGTCGTCGCCAGTAAGTGATCCTGTGTTGGATGATCTTCTGTCCATGACACCTGTAGTAGGGGGCCAGGTGGGGTTGGAATGTCCACCTGTGGTGGTTACGGGTGCAGGATCACACTCCACACCAGTTGGCCATGTTCCTGGAGCATCAGGTCGATGGAGGGATGCAGTCCTGCAGCCGCGGGTGGCACCAACCCAGCAAGGACTACGGCTCCTTGGGCCCAGCAGGTGTCGTGTCCGGCAACACGGTGGCCGTGTGCCACCGGGGTCAAATGAGTTGGAGCATGCCATTATTGCCATAGCACAGCAACAGGTGGGAGCAGTTGAAATGATGGCTCAAGATATGGAAAGTGTGGCCCATTCCATCCCCCCCCCCTGAAAGGCAAGTGGAGCTCCAGCTTGCATCAAGCAATTGCTGCTCAGGCAGAGGCACACTGTGAGGCCCTGAGGGTCGAACACCAAACCCTCCTTTCTACTCTGGGTGCGCTCATGATGGATGACAGTAGGCTGGCAGAAGACAGGATGGAGCGGCTTGAAAGAACCATCTCAACTGAACTCCATGCAAGCCGGTAGGTACTCTGTATGTCATGTGAGGCCATGCAGTTAGAACTCTGTCTTACACGTGAGTCCTTGCAGGAGGAAGCATGTGTGACACGTGAGGTAATGCATGCAGGCCTACGTGTCATTGCCATGCAAGACCTGGCTTACCAGACCTGCATGCTTGCTGCCGCTGAGAGGCAAGGCGTGGATAGGCGTGGTCAGGCAACTGTGCCACGTCCACCTTCTGATTTCCATCCAGAGGGTGATGACGACATCCCATCTCCCACATAGGTTGGGCCGTGCAGGCGCTGAGCCCATTGAGTTTTTTTTAATCTCAACATCTACACATGTGGGTGTTGAGGTGCACCCTGTACCTCCCCCTTCCTGGGTGCCCCTCCGCCCCTCAGGTCATATGTGGCCATTTCTTTCCTACTGTGCATTCATGTGACAGTGTGGTGCATTGAGGCATTTGAAGGCAACCACTGTGTGTTCCAGCAGGGCCCATTCAGGCTTGTCTCATGTATGTGTGTTGCTTGGGGTCCTGACACATATGCTACTTCTGCTTCCCCTTTCCATGGGCTTGCAAGGATGGCTCTGTGTGGCATCATATCACACAGAGGCATTGGGCTTCCGGCATATCTGTGGCCAGCCTGCGGTCCTACCTGTGTGTACACCCCTAGTGGGTATTCCGGATGGCTTCTCCAATGCATGAGTCACGACCCTCGCCCAAAACCCCCTCTGGCAAACCCATTGGCCAGGTGGAGGTTGGACTCGGGCCTCTAGAGCCTGGCATCCTCTTCAAAAGCCCTCATGGGGCCAGTCCTGGCACCTATGGTGCCAGGTTCATACACCATGAAAAACAATGTGCTTGGGAACTACTTTATTGTATTGTCTGCCAACATGGAGGCATCCACATAGCTTGGTTCCTAAGAACCAAGCTATGCTGTCTAGTGTTTTGGGTGTGGTAGCCTACGGACTACTTTACCTGGACTATTTTAGTGGGGCTATTTAAAGCACACCCGAGCAAAACAAACCGCTTCACGTTACTTTGCAGCTTGCAACGTGACGCTCACCGTGTCCAGCTATTCCCTCGAACCTCAGAGAAGCAGAACCTACAAGGAGACAAAATGAACATCATTAGCAGCAGCATCTTACCTGCAGTCTTCATCTTTAAACACTCGCAGCCATTGAGAACAGCTTCCTCGAATCTGCACGCCTCCCGGACAGAACAACCTGAAAGAGGAAGATAGAGGCAACATTAAAGAAAGCAGTAGAGACATTTACAAATTACGAACTGCGCAAAAGGCTTACCTGGCTGGTCGCCTCTCGGCTGGCACCGCCCAGGACATTCCACTCGCGCTGAAGAACATTGCGACCTACAAGGAAGGAAAACACAGGTTAGCAAAGGCAAGACTTTGCAGTGCTGCGCATAGCGCTTACTTACCATATCGTAGCGCTCTTAATTTGCCATCATTTACCAGTGGGGCTCAACCAAGCTAGTTCGCCGCGCTGAAGCTCTGCATACCCAAGGGAGAAAAAAGAGACATTTTAATCAAAGAAAGGCATGCAGGATAGCAACAAAACTAAAGAACAGCAATAAGACCTACCTGAACAATATCAAACGGGCCGGCGTCAGTGAAGTAACTGGACCGCACTCGCCCATGAAAGACAACACGCCCCTGCAAAGAAGGCAGGATGGAGAGCACGCCTAATTCTACCACAAGGTGAGGAGAGGGCGACAGAGGGACGGAAATCATACGAGGGTGGAGGGAGGATACTTACCCCAGTCGGTCAGTCTTGAACACAGTCCTCCTGTATTTTCAGGCAGAACCTTTCCCGCAGACCACATCAGGGCAAAGCTGAGAAGCATAACAGCGAGTAGCCCAGCTGGGTGGTGTCCCTGTGGATACCAGATGAGCGTAACAGAACGCAAAGCCTACCACAAAAAATCCACCTGGGTGCCATGGAGACATCAGAAATGGACCAATTGGCCCAATTACTAGGAGAGCTTCATGCTGAGGTTCATTCTGCCCGACAAGAGACTAATGCCCTCCGGAGAGACCTAATAGTGACCAAAGAACACACTGAAGAGATTAGCAGGCAATACTTGCAATCACAGGCAGGACAGACGCCTCTACCTGGAAGCAGCCAACGATGCAAAACCCCACCATACCACCCACTCTGGTACAGATAACGTTACCTGGAACAGTGCCCCTGGCACCACCAGAAAGTTTCTCAGGCGACCCACGGAAGTATGCAGCATTCATCAATCAGTGCCACCTTCATTTTCTTTGTAGCGCTGGAGCATTTACAAACGACCAAGCTTGGGTAGCTTTTGTCTTATACCTGAGTGGTAGTGCAGCAGATTGGTCAGTGCCATTGGTAACCCATGACAATCCTCTATTACATGACTTTGGGGGGTTCCAGAGAGAAATGGAAAAACTTTTTGCTCGCCATACCCAGGAACAAGCAGTAGACAATGAACTCTTGTCCCTCCGACAGGGGAATCAGGACTTGTTAACGTACATTGCTACCTTCAACAGACTGGTTGCCGAAGCTAGGTGGCCAGAAAACAAAAGAACCACGTTATTCCATCGAGGCTTACGAGGCAAATTGAAGGACGTCTTACCCCAGGTGGTTGATCCACCCGGAGACTGTGCAGAATTCATAAATTTGGTTGTGCAGCTAGACCACCGGTTGCAGGACCTAAAGGCAGACCGGTCTAAGATGGACCCTCGGACCGTGTATGTTCGACCAAGGGAAAACACACCCCAAGTACCTGGAAATGCTGTAGAACCCATGCAGATTGGAGGGATACGGCCTCCATTAACAAAACAAGAGCGGGACAAAAGAAGACAACAACAGATTTATCCTGAAGGACTGTCCAGTAAAACCCCCCAAAAAAACAGTCGGGCCACAAAGAAGGATGAAGCTAAGGAATCGGAAAACTACCAAGCTCGACAAACGTAGAGGTCAGTTCGTTGAGTGAGAAGAAAGAGTTGCTAACCTCGCCCAGAGCATTGCCAGTGGTTAAGATTAAGTCTAAACCTTCCAGCCATCACCTCTTTGTTTTTGCTATGTCACCCCGAGTGGGACGGGTATGCCCAGACGTGGGTCCCGTGCCTGCTGGGCCTAGAGACCCAAGCTACTCCTCACTGATGAGCCCCAACAAGGGCGAAACATGTTTGGGGATGCTTGTGGTCTCGTGCAGAAGGGATGTGGCCTAGCAGTTCGGGCTGGACTGCCCCTTTTGGGGTGGGGCCAAGCCTGATTTGCAATGGTCTTTCCCTTCTGTAATGGCTTGGCAGGCGAAGAACGGTGGTCTGGAGGGTTGCCCAGAGCATTGCCAGTGGTTAAGATTAAGTCTAAACCTTCCAGCCATCACCTCTTTGTTTTTGCTATGTCACCCCGAGTGGGACGGGTATGCCCAGACGTGGGTCCCGTGCCTGCTGGGCCTAGAGACCCAAGCTACTCCTCACTGATGAGCCCCAACAAGGGCGAAACATGTTTGGGGATGCTTGTGGTCTCGTGCAGAAGGGATGTGGCCTAGCAGTTCGGGCTGGACTGCCCCTTTTGGGGTGGGGCCAAGCCTGATTTGCAATGGTCTTTCCCTTCTGTAATGGCTTGGCAGGCGAAGAACGGTGGTCTGGAGGGTTGCCCAGAGCATTGCCAGTGGTTAAGATTAAGTCTAAACCTTCCAGCCATCACCTCTTTGTTTTTGCTATGTCACCCCGAGTGGGACGGGTATGCCCAGACGTGGGTCCCGTGCCTGCTGGGCCTAGAGACCCAAGCTACTCCTCACTGATGAGCCCCAACAAGGGCGAAACATGTTTGGGGATGCTTGTGGTCTCGTGCAGAAGGGATGTGGCCTAGCAGTTCGGGCTGGACTGCCCCTTTTGGGGTGGGGCCAAGCCTGATTTGCAATGGTCTTTCCCTTCTGTAATGGCTTGGCAGGCGAAGAACGGTGGTCTGGAGGGTTGCCCAGAGCATTGCCAGTGGTTAAGATTAAGTCTAAACCTTCCAGCCATCACCTCTTTGTTTTTGCTATGTCACCCCGAGTGGGAGGGGTATGCCCAGACGTGGGTCCCGTGCCTGCTGGGCCTAGAGACCCAAGCTACTCCTCACTGATGAGCCCCAACAAGGGCGAAACATGTTTGGGGATGCTTGTGGTCTCGTGCAGAAGGGATGTGGCCTAGCAGTTCGGGCTGGACTGCCCCTTTTGGGGTGGGGCCAAGCCTGATTTGCAATGGTCTTTCCCTTCTGTAATGGCTTGGCAGGCGAAGAACGGTGGTCTGGAGGGTTGCCCAGAGCATTGCCAGTGGTTAAGATTAAGTCTAAACCTTCCAGCCATCACCTCTTTGTTTTTGCTATGTCACCCCGAGTGGGATGGGTATGCCCAGACGTGGGTCCCGTGCCTGCTGGGCCTAGAGACCCAAGCTACTCCTCACTGATGAGCCCCAACAAGGGCGAAACATGTTTGGGGATGCTTGTGGTCTCGTGCAGAAGGGATGTGGCCTAGCAGTTCGGGCTGGACTGCCCCTTTTGGGGTGGGGCCAAGCCTGATTTGCAATGGTCTTTCCCTTCTGTAATGGCTTGGCAGGCGAAGAACGGTGGTCTGGAGGGTTGCCCAGAGCATTGCCAGTGGTTAAGATTAAGTCTAAACCTTCCAGCCATCACCTCTTTGTTTTTGCTATGTCACCCCGAGTGGGACGGGTATGCCCAGACGTGGGTCCCGTGCCTGCTGGGCCTAGAGACCCAAGCTACTCCTCACTGATGAGCCCCAACAAGGGCGAAACATGTTTGGGGATGCTTGTGGTCTCGTGCAGAAGGGATGTGGCCTAGCAGTTCGGGCTGGACTGCCCCTTTTGGGGTGGGGCCAAGCCTGATTTGCAATGGTCTTTCCCTTCTGTAATGGCTTGGCAGGCGAAGAACGGTGGTCTGGAGGGTTGCCCAGAGCATTGCCAGTGGTTAAGATTAAGTCTAAACCTTCCAGCCATCACCTCTTTGTTTTTGCTATGTCACCCCGAGTGGGACGGGTATGCCCAGACGTGGGTCCCGTGCCTGCTGGGCCTAGAGACCCAAGCTACTCCTCACTGATGAGCCCCAACAAGGGCGAAACATGTTTGGGGATGCTTGTGGTCTCGTGCAGAAGGGATGTGGCCTAGCAGTTCGGGCTGGACTGCCCCTTTTGGGGTGGGGCCAAGCCTGATTTGCAATGGTCTTTCCCTTCTGTAATGGCTTGGCAGGCGAAGAACGGTGGTCTGGAGGGTTGCCCAGAGCATTGCCAGTGGTTAAGATTAAGTCTAAACCTTCCAGCCATCACCTCTTTGTTTTTGCTATGTCACCCCGAGTGGGACGGGTATGCCCAGACGTGGGTCCCGTGCCTGCTGGGCCTAGAGACCCAAGCTACTCCTCACTGATGAGCCCCAACAAGGGCGAAACATGTTTGGGGATGCTTGTGGTCTCGTGCAGAAGGGATGTGGCCTAGCAGTTCGGGCTGGACTGCCCCTTTTGGGGTGGGGCCAAGCCTGATTTGCAATGGTCTTTCCCTTCTGTAATGGCTTGGCAGGCGAAGAACGGTGGTCTGGAGGGTTGCCCAGAGCATTGCCAGTGGTTAAGATTAAGTCTAAACCTTCCAGCCATCACCTCTTTGTTTTTGCTATGTCACCCCGAGTGGGACGGGTATGCCCAGACGTGGGTCCCGTGCCTGCTGGGCCTAGAGACCCAAGCTACTCCTCACTGATGAGCCCCAACAAGGGCGAAACATGTTTGGGGATGCTTGTGGTCTCGTGCAGAAGGGATGTGGCCTAGCAGTTCGGGCTGGACTGCCCCTTTTGGGGTGGGGCCAAGCCTGATTTGCAATGGTCTTTCCCTTCTGTAATGGCTTGGCAGGCGAAGAACGGTGGTCTGGAGGGTTGCCCAGAGCATTGCCAGTGGTTAAGATTAAGTCTAAACCTTCCAGCCATCACCTCTTTGTTTTTGCTATGTCACCCCGAGTGGGACGGGTATGCCCAGACGTGGGTCCCGTGCCTGCTGGGCCTAGAGACCCAAGCTACTCCTCACTGATGAGCCCCAACAAGGGCGAAACATGTTTGGGGATGCTTGTGGTCTCGTGCAGAAGGGATGTGGCCTAGCAGTTCGGGCTGGACTGCCCCTTTTGGGGTGGGGCCAAGCCTGATTTGCAATGGTCTTTCCCTTCTGTAATGGCTTGGCAGGTGAAGAACGGTGGTCTGGAGGGTTGCCCAGAGCATTGCCAGTGGTTAAGATTAAGTCTAAACCTTCCAGCCATCACCTCTTTGTTTTTGCTATGTCACCCCGAGTGGGACGGGTATGCCCAGACGTGGGTCCCGTGCCTGCTGGGCCTAGAGACCCAAGCTACTCCTCACTGATGAGCCCCAACAAGGGCGAAACATGTTTGGGGATGCTTGTGGTCTCGTGCAGAAGGGATGTGGCCTAGCAGTTCGGGCTGGACTGCCCCTTTTGGGGTGGGGCCAAGCCTGATTTGCAATGGTCTTTCCCTTCTGTAATGGCTTGGCAGGCGAAGAACGGTGGTCTGGAGGGTTGCCCAGAGCATTGCCAGTGGTTAAGATTAAGTCTAAACCTTCCAGCCATCACCTCTTTGTTTTTGCTATGTCACCCCGAGTGGGACGGGTATGCCCAGACGTGGGTCCCGTGCCTGCTGGGCCTAGAGACCCAAGCTACTCCTCACTGATGAGCCCCAACAAGGGCGAAACATGTTTGGGGATGCTTGTGGTCTCGTGCAGAAGGGATGTGGCCTAGCAGTTCGGGCTGGACTGCCCCTTTTGGGGTGGGGCCAAGCCTGATTTGCAATGGTCTTTCCCTTCTGTAATGGCTTGGCAGGCGAAGAACGGTGGTCTGGAGGGTTGCCCAGAGCATTGCCAGTGGTTAAGATTAAGTCTAAACCTTCCAGCCATCACCTCTTTGTTTTTGCTATGTCACCCCGAGTGGGACGGGTATGCCCAGACGTGGGTCCCGTGCCTGCTGGGCCTAGAGACCCAAGCTACTCCTCACTGATGAGCCCCAACAAGGGCGAAACATGTTTGGGGATGCTTGTGGTCTCGTGCAGAAGGGATGTGGCCTAGCAGTTCGGGCTGGACTGCCCCTTTTGGGGTGGGGCCAAGCCTGATTTGCAATGGTCTTTCCCTTCTGTAATGGCTTGGCAGGCGAAGAACGGTGGTCTGGAGGGTTGCCCAGAGCATTGCCAGTGGTTAAGATTAAGTCTAAACCTTCCAGCCATCACCTCTTTGTTTTTGCTATGTCACCCCGAGTGGGACGGGTATGCCCAGACGTGGGTCCCGTGCCTGCTGGGCCTAGAGACCCAAGCTACTCCTCACTGATGAGCCCCAACAAGGGCGAAACATGTTTGGGGATGCTTGTGGTCTCGTGCAGAAGGGATGTGGCCTAGCAGTTCGGGCTGGACTGCCCCTTTTGGGGTGGGGCCAAGTCTGATTTGCAATGGTCTTTCCCTTCTGTAATGGCTTGGCAGGCGAAGAACGGTGGTCTGGAGGGTTGCCCAGAGCATTGCCAGTGGTTAAGATTAAGTCTAAACCTTCCAGCCATCACCTCTTTGTTTTTGCTATGTCACCCCGAGTGGGACGGGTATGCCCAGACGTGGGTCCCGTGCCTGCTGGGCCTAGAGACCCAAGCTACTCCTCACTGATGAGCCCCAACAAGGGCGAAACATGTTTGGGGATGCTTGTGGTCTCGTGCAGAAGGGATGTGGCCTAGCAGTTCGGGCTGGACTGCCCCTTTTGGGGTGGGGCCAAGCCTGATTTGCAATGGTCTTTCCCTTCTGTAATGGCTTGGCAGGCGAAGAACGGTGGTCTGGAGGGTTGCCCAGAGCATTGCCAGTGGTTAAGATTAAGTCTAAACCTTCCAGCCATCACCTCTTTGTTTTTGCTCTCGCACTTTGCAATACCAGTGATCTTAATTAACCACCAACAGTCGTCAAGAATGCATGCCATTGAAGCATACATCGATAGCGGAGCAGTTGGAAATTATATTGATCAAGAACTGGCAGCAGAGATGGGGCTTCCTTTGTGTTCTAAGCCAACTATGGACAAGGTAACCACTTTGGATGGGACAGAAATCGCTTCCGATCCAGTAACCGAGTGCACAGCCAGGGTAACCTTGCTGTGCCAGGACGGACATCGGGAGTCTATTTCATTCGATCTCATTAAGGCAGCTCAGTTCAGGCTAATACTACGGATGCCATGGTTGGTTGCTCACAACCCTTTGATAGACTGGCGGGCACGAAAATTAACCTTCCCCGGTGACTGCTCCCCTGCCTGCTATTACCAATAGGAGAAACCCGATGTCTGTATCCCCATGACTCCCGGAGCGACAGTATCAACCCTGGGAGCAACTAATACCTTGCCAAGTCAATACCATGATTTCCAGGATGTTTTCCGAAAGGAACAAGCTAATACATTGTCGCCGCACAGGCCCTATGACTGTCAGATCAACCTTGTTCCTGGTGCACAAATCCCTTGCGGCAGGATCTACGCTCTCAAAGAACCCAAAAACCTTCACTTGAAATCCTATTTAGACCAGTACCTTGCAAACAGATTTATCCGTCCTTCGAAGTCCCCCACAGCCAGTCCTTTGTTCTTTGTACCAAAAAAGGAAGGAGACTTGAGAACCTGTATTGACTACCTGCATTGAACCAGATCACTGTGAAGAACCGCTACCCCTTGCCGCTTATCCCTGAGATGCTAGACCAAGTTAAAGATGCCCAGATTTATACCAAATTGGACCTTCGAGGAGCGTACCACCTGGTCCGAGTCAGAAAAGGAGATGAATGGAAAACCGCCTTCCGTACTAAGTATGGCTTGTTTGAATATCAAGTCATGCCCTTCGGGTTATGCAACGCTCCTGCAGCATTCCAGTATTTCATGAATGACGTCTTAAGGGAGTTAATTGATGTGTGCGCCTTAGTGTACATAGACGACATCTTAGTATACTCAGCCTCGGAACAAAATCATGACAGGCACGTTCGTTCAGTCCTCACCAAGCTCCGTCAACATCGCTTGTTTGCAAAGTTTGAAAAATGCTTTTTTCATTTCACTGAAGTAGAATTTCTTGGTTTTATCCTTACTCCAGGAGGCATCAGAATGGACGTGCACAAGGTAGATGCCATTCTGAAATGGCCTTCACTGATGTCTCTGAAAGGGGTACAAAGCATGCTGGGCTTTGCGAACTTCTACCGCCAGTTCATCGCAGACTTCTCTCAGGTTGTGCACCCAATCACAGTACTATCACGAAAAAACAATAACAAGTTTGCTTGGACCGAAGAAGCAGAAAAAGCCTTTCAGGAACTTAAACAAAGGTTTACCTCCACTCCAATCCTGCAACATCCTCGTCCAGACCTCCCTTATGTCGTTGAAACTGATGCATCCAGTCTCGCAATGGGGGCTGTCCTTTCACAGAGAGACCCGGAAACCGGCCAGCTACAATCTGTGGCCTTCTGGTTGAAAAAGTTCTCACCTCCAGAGATTAATTATGCCATCATGGACAAAGAACTCCTGGCTATCAAATCCGCCTTTAAAGCCTAGAGGCACAACCTTCTGGGGGCCAGACACACCATTACAGTCATCACAGACCACCAAAACCTGCAATATCTCAAAACAGCCAAGGCCCAGTACTCTGGCCAATTACGGTGGGCCCTTTTCTTCGCCGAATATGATTATGTAATCACATTTTGACCAGGAGTCAGAAACGGAAAGGCGGATGCCTTATCTCACATGGGCATAGATGAAATAGTATATACAACTCCAGACCCAGTACCTATTGTACCTGAAGACAAACTTTTGGGTATCACGACAGCCTTAAGACAAGCAGAACTACGAAAAGAAATCAAACGGACAATGAATACTGATGCCTACCTCGCATTGAAGGAAAACAGTATACCATCAGGGACCATCTACCCTTTTTTAGGGATCGCCTATATGTACCCAAGAAGGAATTACAACAGCATATTATTTCAAATCACGATTTACTGATCGAAGGGCATCCTGGGATCGCCAAAACCCTAGCTAAGGTGAAAGAGAACTTTTGGTGGCCTACCTGCCGTAAGGACATCATTCAGTATATTCAGTCCTGCAGTGTCTGCGCACAAAATAAATCACAGAAACAAAAACCATCTGGTATTCTACAATCATTGGACATACCTCCAGTTCCATGGCGCACTCTTTCCCTTGACTTCATCACTGATCTACCTCCAAGCCAAGGGTTCAACACCATCCTTGTAGTTGTGTACTTATTCTCGAAGATGGCCCATTTTATACCTCTCAAAGGCCTCCCAGATGCAGCCACTTTAGCAAAAGTGTTCCTGGAGGGCGTGGTTAAGCTACATGGCTTCCCTTCAGTTCTGGTCTCTGATCGAGGCAGCCAGTTTGTTTCAAACTTCTGGAAAAAACGTTATGCAATGGCGCAAATCGACGTTCGGCTATCTACCAGTCACCATCCCCAAACGGACGCCCAAACCGAGAGAACCAATCAGACACTCGAGCAATATTTACGGTGCATCCTGCACCACGAACAAAGGAATTGGAAAGACTTACTATGGATAGCAGAATATGCATATAACAATTCTTTGCATTCAAGCACGGGACAAACGCCCTTCTATACTCTTTATGGCAGACATCCATGTACCTCTGAACTAGACCTTCCAGCCAGCTTGGAAAGGCCAGCAGTAAAGACTCTACGCACAACCATTACTCAGGCTTTCAAAAGAGCAAAGGAGCACCTTATTCATGCCAAAGAAAAACAAAAGAGATTTGCCGACCGACACCGGAAAACGGCCCCTGATTATCAAGTAGGAGACAAAGTTTGGTTAGCCGCTAAATTCGTACCCATCAAGGGAACCTGGTCCTTTCATCCCAGATTCTTAGGACCTTATACCATTAAGGCAATTATCAACCCAGCAGCCGTGAAACTGGATTTACCACCTAATCTACACATCCACCCGGTATTCCATCTGTCCCTCCTGAAACCAATGCAACCCGGCACATGGATTGGGACACCACCTAAACCCATACTTGTTGACGGAGAACCAGAATTCGAAGTCAAAGATATCTTGGACTCTAAATACTCTAGGACCAAGCTATATTATCTCGTCGATTGGAAAGGATTTGGACCACAAGATAGATCCTGGGAGCCCAGTGAGAATATCCACGCACCACATCTAATCAGGAAATTCCATCGCAACTTCCCAACCAAACATGGGCCAGACAGAAGGAACACCAATAGAGGGGACTTAGGGGGGAGTGCTGTCATGACCCTCGCCCAAAACCCCCTCTGACAAACCCATTGGCCAGGTGGAGTCAGGACTAGGACCTCTAGAGCCTGGCATCCTCTTCAAAAGTCCTCATGGGGCCAGTCCTGGCGCCTATGGTGCCAGGCTCATACACCATGAAAAACAATGTGCTTGGGAACTACTTTATTGTATTGTCAGCCAACATGGAGGCTAAGAACCAAGCTACGCGGTCTAGTGTTTTGGGTGTGGTAGCCTAGGGACTACTTTAACTGGACTATTTTGTTGGGGCGATTTAAACCACACCCGAGCAAGACAACACGCTTCGTGTTACTTTGCAGCTTGCAACGTGACGCTCACTGATTCCAGCTATTCACTGAAACCTCGGAGAAGCAGAACCTGCAAGGAGACAAAAGGAACATCATTAGCAGCAGCATCTTATCTGCAGTCTTCATCTTTAAACACTCGCAGTTACTGAGAACAGCTTCCTCGAATCTGCACGCCTCCCAGACAGAACGAAAGAGGAAGAAAGAGGCAACATTAAAGAAAGCAGTAGAGACATTTGCAAATTACAAACTGCTCAAAAGGCTTACCTGGCGGGTCGCCTCTCGGCTGGCACCACTCCGGACATTCCACTTGCGGTGAAGAACACCGCGACCTACAAGGAAGGAAAACACAGGTTAGCAAATGCAAGACTTTGCAGCGCTGCACATAGCGCTTACCGCATCATAGCGCTCTTAATGTGCCATCATTTACCAGCGGGGCTCAACCAAGCCAGTTTGCCGCGCTGAAGCTCTGCTTACCTAAGGGAGAAAAAAGAGACATTTTAAACAAAGAAAGGCATGCAGGATAGCAACAAAACTAAAGAACAGTAATAAGACCTACCTGAACAATATCAATATGAAAGCTTTGGAAATGGAGTAAAGAATTCTTGTCCGTGGGCTTCCTGTAGAGGGTAGTCACCAATCTGTCCCCCAATTTTATTATCAGTAAATCTAAGAAGCTTACTTGTTTCAAACTGTGCGGGGGACAGACTGATGACTACCCTCTACAGGAAGCCCACGGACAAGAATTCTTTACTCCATTTCCAAAGCTTTCACCCAGCAGGGTTGCGACAGAATTTGCCTTATGGACAATTCTTACGCATTAGGCGTAATTGCACCGAAAGGGAAGAATTGTCATGATGCCTACCCCAGGGGACCCAGACTAGGTCCAGCAACCCCGGAAGCAGGCATCAAGTTATTTTGGGCAAGCCCAAAAACCCCTATGAGGGGCTGTTTGGGTGCGGTCCTGGCGCCTATGGCGCCAGGCTCATATGGAGAGTCAGTCCTGGCGCCATAGGCGCCAGGCTCATAGAGTACAAGTTACCTGATGCAGACCATGCTGCAAGCTTACCTGATGCAGACCATGCTGCAAGAGCTCCAAGCCAAATGAGGCTTGGAAGGGACTATTTTACCTAGGGACTATTTTTTTAATTGGGCGGGGCTGGGGAGGAACACTTACCAGGGACTACTTTGGAGGCTATTTAAACCACGCCCGAAGCCTTCTGCCACGGCCGCCTCGAGTTTGGAGCTCCTAGAAAAAGGGAGAAAGAAGGAGAAAAGGTTAGAACAAGAGCAATACCTTTGATCATTACCTGAATTCCCAATCCATTAGCCCTTCGAGCTGGAAGAAAGAAGTTATTTTATGCGCGTCGCCTCGCCTGTTGCAGTGCCGCGCTGAACTCACTGGCCTACGCAGCATCTTCACATTCCACCGCATCCTCCTGCATGTTCCCACCGCATTCTGGCACCTAAGGAGTAGACAAGAACAGCAAGGTGAGCCAATGGAATACACAGAGGAATATTAGTAACCCCCCCCATAGATTTACCTGATCTTACCACCGGGGGTACTATTCCTCTTCACGGGTCGGCGCAGCTTCCACTGCATCTTCGCCGAACCCCCGGCCCCTAAGGGGAAACAAAAGGACAGCAAGGTGAAACAAAGGGACTATCAAGGGGAACCCTCCTCACCAGATTAGACTTACCTGATTTTACCGCCGGAGGTATTATTCCCCGAGACTTCATACTTTCTCTCAGTGCCTGAATAAGGGAGAAAGCAACAGGTTACATATTGACATTATTTATCGAACTGTGTTGGAAATACAAATCCTTACCAGAGATTACCGGTTGCCACGAGGAACTCTTCACTAGGGTCAAGCTGCAATCTGCAAGGAATCGGACAAGAGTGAAAGTCAGGCATTTCAACTCTTACGAACTACATACTTTTCGGAGTCAATATTGTTCTGGAACTCACCAATTCCTTCGAGGCAGTGAAGCAACTGGTTATCAACGCGCCCCTGCGCTCAATGCAGGATGGAGAGCTCATCTTTTCAAACCATTAGGTGAGACTATAAGAGGGGACATCAAAGGTGATCCGTGGGGAGAACAGCGGGGTGTGGGGGGATTTACACTCAACTCCATCGGTGGTTAATTCCCTTTCTCCATTTGCAGAAGAACATTCCTACGGGCAAAGCAAAGGAAGCTAGGTGGGCCAGTCCAGTCCGTCATCTCGGCCCTACGTGTCACATTGGTGGAGACCACACCTGTCCAGTTCAGATTGACGCCTCTGTGGGAGCCAGGTGAGAGTAACAAGAATTTCTGAGACATGCTGAACAACTGAAAGGGAGACTCTGTGATAGAGGTTATCCCAAGAAATTAGTAAAAGATCAAATGAAAAGGGCATTGAATACCGACAGGGAGATATGCCTGTCGGCACGAGAAAAAAGACCAAATGACAGGATTATCTGTGTCACTACTTTTAATCCAGTGAGCTGTGATATTAAAAAAATGTCAATAGAAATTGGAACCTCATAAAGCAGCCAGGGACCTTGTCAAGAAAACCCCTATTTGCATTCAAAAAGAGTCAGAACCTTAGGCAAAAACTTGTGCATACATATAGAGATGCACCAAGGACCAGACAGTCTTAAACCAGTGGGGTTTAACCCCTATTACTGGTCACCACAAATGTGGCAACTGCGTGGCGTGCCCCCTTACAGAAAAAATGCATGAGTTCAAATGGGGGAATCATACGTGGAAAATGAAGCATCACACAAACTACTTATCAAGGAATGTGATATATATGATTCAGTGCCCATGTGCTCTTCTCTATGTGGGAAAAACGACCATAGAGGTGCGCCAACGTATTGCAGAACATACGTCCTGCATAAGAAACAGAGTGGCAGAAAAACCCTTGGTGGAACACTGCACGAAACTAAATCATAGTGATACAGACCTTAGATGGTTTGTGCTGCAGCAAGCAATAGTGAATAAAAGAGGAGGTGACATGGGTACTATACTTCACCAAATCGAACAATGGTGGATATATAATTTGAATACAGTTTGCCGGGGTCTGAATGAATCAGTAGAATGGAATATGCTGGTAACAAATTGAAAGTATTGGGTTATCTGAATGACTTAAGAGGACCATATGTACCTTGACACATGGGGGCCGGCCTTGTGCCCCCTGTGCCAGAGGCTTAGAAGAAATGAATACAAAGATCTGTGATCTTTCAGAGTCATCATATGACTATTTAGTAGCCTTTATTACGTGTTAAACAGGTTATGCGTGCCTAGAAAGTTACAGCAAATATAAAGACTTGTGATCTTTTATAGTCACCATACAACCATTTAGTAATCGTCATTATGCGCTAATCATTTAATGTGTGCCAAGAAAGTTAGGTGTTATATCTAAATAGTCGTACTTTGCGCCCGTATAATAAACAAAAACCAATAAATAAAAAATAAGTATTTTTTTCCATTTCCTCGGAGGGAACCGAGTTGGATTCAGCTACATCCCTGTAAAGCGAGGAACACCCAGGCAGTCCTGTTTCTATGCCTATGGAGCATAGTTAAGGGAGTCCTTCTTCCCTGTCTATGACTAGTATCACAGAGGTGTTTGAAGAACAACAACTGCGAGTCCGGACATAGAGCCGAAGTGAGAGGAAACAAGATATCGCAAGGTAAGTGAGCCGCTGCAATATGTGAACTGACTAGTATGTCGCTCACGTGATGATGCCGTATGTAAATAGATGGAGGAGATGGGTTTAGACACCAGGCAGTGATGCAGCAGCATGTTGAGATCCGAGTTACCACACGGGGATGCAGCAGCGAATTGCTGTGAGCACAGTACAGAGAGCGAGTGCATTATCTGTGGTGTAAGTAAGTCTGGGTGGTACGCTAATTACTTCTATTTGTACAGCAAGAATATATTTGACTCCAAATAGGGATACAAGACTATAAATATGAGGTGGGAGTTATATACTAATATTCTAAGCAAAAGAAGTTGATGATGTGATGTGAAAAGATCTAGGTATAAATTCAGAGTGCAGCTGCGACCAGATTGGAAGAACAAATAGGTATAAGGCCACAAATATGTTCTTTACCTCTAATAGGTGAGAGCTGACTACTGAGGACAGGAAGCCGTATTTGAGTTCTCCATGAGCACAAGAAGAGTGCGCATATCAGTATTCCCCAGATGCAGATGATTTCTGGGTGAGTTATCATATAAATCACAACATAATGAGAATGAGGAATACTAGAGACAGAAGTGATTGACACAGATCTGTACCCCTAGGAAGTAATATAGAAGCAAAGGAGACATACCTGTTTGAAACCAGAAGAAGCAGAAGCAAGTCACTACCTGAGTACGGACCGTGTTACAGGTAACGAACATGCTGTCCTCTAGAAATATGGGGATGTGGGGAAATAGCTAACCCTAATGAAAGAATGTGGTTACTCCACATATTAATACATTGAATTGTATTTTATAGGCCAAAGGTGAAGAGATCACCAAGGTGGTCCTATTGACGGATCTACTCCATTTACACTTTCAAGCATCTTCTATACTATATGTGGAGGTGAGTGAAGGTGGAATCAACAAAGTTATAGTGTTGTGTTACACATTTATGGTGTTATTAAATAATTGGGATGACAAGAATTATAGGTAGTGTTTTAAAATAGAGTATCTGTATGTTTTTATTTAGGTGAAAGAAATCCATGCCAGTCTATCTGATGCAAAGAGTAAACGAGTTCTTTGTAAACATCCTGAAGAAGGTCGAGAACGAAGGGGGGCAAGCGCACAAACCCCATAAAGACCGAAACATATGTCGACGAGTATAGAACTGTTTCTAAAAATACGAACAGATAAAACACCTATAGTTTCATTGGGTTTTGGACATTTTGAAAATCATTGTGATATTGGTATATGAGTTATAATACCAAATTAATAAAAAAAGATCTTTTGTTGCCATTATAGACAATAGGGAGGAATGAATGACTGAAAGAAAAGTGTGTGGATGAGTTTGTTTTGGGTTAGAAGTTGACAAATTGTATTATTGATTGTGATGAATTATGTAACATGATGAACTGTTTTAAATTCATACAGAATTTTGTATTATAAAAATAAAATGTTGTTTTAGAAGTATATAGTTGATCTCCTTGTCATCCTACCTACTCTGGTTCTTCAACATGAGGCCACAGTTCCATTACCAGCATCAAGCCCTTCTGCGATGCAAGATGTTGCTTTTCAAAAGTCTCTTGACTCAGAGGGCTTGATGTACAAGAAAAAAATAAGCACAGTGTTTCTTTCCTCTTTCGAGTGTTCAATTTGGGTGTATCACCCTGGATCCCCCTCAGCCGGGCTAAGATACCTTTTTATATCACAGTCAGTATCGTGGATCCCCCTCTTCTGGGTTCAGATCACGCCTTTTCAATGGTTTAGAGAATACTCTTTCTCGGGTGACTCACGCTTCTCCCCGGATCCCCCTCAAACGGGCTCAGATCCTTTTTCCATCCCAATTAGTCTCCCTCCGCCGGGCCTGGATCAATTGTAGCACGCATTCAACTATTGAAGACTTTCGAATGTGCAGAGGATATAGCTTGACTCATTGCAGGACCATTTCAATCTCAAAATTCCTCTTTCAATAGTTGCCAATTAGCTGGATACCAGACAGAGACCTTTGAATGGCCGCCCATGTGGCGCCGGACCTCTCTGTCTATGGTATCTTATTTGGCCTCCCAAAGTTTGAACACTCCTGTGATTTTCTTATATATTCGCGTCGTTGCTCACATAGATTTCACACGCTATTCTCTTTAGATTTCTTCATACAATGTTGACGCTTGCAACCTTGGTTCTAACACAGGCTGGTTTGGTATCAGTCTCTCCGACTTACCGACTGTGCTGTCGTTACTGGCACTGCTTTGTTGTAGGAGCCAAGGACAGTACCACAGTGGCAGCCGCTCCTCTCCACCTTGGTTATGGATGCGGGAGAGCTCCGGGTACCTCTGACACACAATGCAGGTTTGTTCAGCTTTAGTTCCCGGTCATAGGTTTCTTAATTTCCAAGGTTCGTCTGAAATGTTTAAGGGCACTTCCCTCCTTGCAACCCTCACTGGTCTTGCCGTCTTTCTCCTCATATTAAACTGCCTTCTTAGAATCAGTGTTTCCTTGTGTGCTTTGCCTTGCTTTTAGTGTGCTTTTGTGCTCTGCCTTTTATCCATGTGGGGAAGTGTGATGGAAGTCAGGTGTGTGTAATGATCATTAATTGCATGACATTGCCTGACCATTGTATTGGGACATGTCAGGTACCCGGCTCAGGTGTTAGTCCATTTTCGCTCACAGCAAGCTGTCCATGACAAAGTGTTTGTGTTGGGGAAGGGGGTGGGGGGGTGGTTGAGTACCTAGGTATCCTCCCTGGTAGAGTGGGGAAAAGGGGTTACAGGGACAGGGATACTGTGTCTCATCTTCTGGTGTCCCACTACCATTCCCTGAAGACCCCTCATCCAGGTGATCATCCCTCACTGGTCCACCCCCAGGAATTGGATCCAAAAGCGATGGCCGTGTCCTGGCCACCTGGATGACAGATCCCCAAGGACTAGAGGGCGGACACCTTCAGGTTTCTCACATAATCTTGCCCTATGTGATGTAGCCGCATCTGTTTCACAGGGGAACCGAGAGAGGAAATCCACGTTGCTTTGGTCTTTGGCCTTTCGGTGTTCCACATTGAAACAGGTCTAAGAACCATTGCATGACTCGAGGGTTAGAATCCTTTTGCTGGCTAATCCACACTAGGGGAGAATGGTCAATGACGGGTGTGAACTTTCTTCCTAGGAGGTAGTATCTAAGGTAGATAATGGCCCACTTGATGGCAAGGGCCTCTAATTCCGGCACAGAGTATTTTGTTCACCTGGGAAATGATTGCAACTTGTAAATAAGATGGGATGTTCTAATCCGTCGCAAATCTATGACAAGACAGCTCCTAACCCTGTAAGGGAGGTGTCTGTTTGTAATACAAATTCCTTTGAGAAATCTACTACCTTTAGGATTGGGTTTTGGCACACGGTTTGTGTTAGGTTGTTGTAACAGATGTCATCCTCATCACTCCAATGAATTTTATAGGTTTCGGCATTCTTTAATTTGTCTGTTAGCCTAGCTGTTCTGTCCAAGAAGTTTGGGATAAACCTACAGTAATAACCGATTAACCCTAGGAACACTCTGAGATCTCTTTTAGTTTTAGGTGTAGGTGTAGGTGTATGTAGGATGGCTTTCATTTTCTCGCGTTCCGGTTGTACACTACCAATCCCAACAAAGAAGCTGAGGTATTTCACGGCTGACTGGACCAGTTTGCATTTAGGTGGATCGACAGTTAGGCCAGCTTCTCTGAGGGCTCTCATAATAGTGAAGAGATGGAAAAGATGGTCTTCCCAAATTACGATATTGTCAATATAAGCACAGAAATCCACAGAAATCAGAGTAAGGCTGTAATATTTTATCCATAAGTCGTTGGAAAGTGGCTGAAGCTCAATGCAAGCCAAAAGGGAGGACTTTGAACTGGAACAGTCCTAGGAGCAACAAGAAAGCTTTCTTTTGCAGGTATCCTTTGTTTTTACTCTAGGGTTGATAGAAAAGTGGCGTTTCTGAGTTTATTAATTAGGTCATTGATGCGTGGCATGGGATAAGCATCGAAGTTAGAAATGGCATTAACTTGATGGAAATCTAGATAAAACCTACAGGACTGGTCAGCTTTGGTGACCAATATGTTAGGGGAGGACCATGTGCTTGAAGAGGGTTCGATAATATTTGCTCTTAACATTTTATTCATTTCCTCAACCACTATCTGACTATATGGTTTCACATTAACCACTTTTCCCTTGGGTGTTCTAATGTCGTGGTAGGTGCCTTTCACTCTTCCTGGTTTCTCTGAGAATACATCGGAAAATGATACAATTAAATCATTTAAATATTTTTGTTGTTTATTATATAGAACTTGAGGAATTCATTCTAAGTTATGTATCCCTTCTGGCACCAAACAGGATAGTATCATGGCATTGGTGGCAGATGGGTTTCAGTCCACTCTTTTGAGAGATTTACGTGATATAGATGGGCCTTCTGTTTACTGTTAGGTTGTGCTACCCTATAAGTACAGGTGCCTGTTTGTTCCAGTATTTCATATGGCCCATACCACTAAGAGCAAGCTTTTTTTCCATGGTAGGCAAGAGGACCAGTACTTTTTGTCCCACGGAAAACGATCTTAAGTTCACCTTTTTGTCATAGGTGGACTTTTGTTGGATTTAGCTCTTTTCCATATGAAATTTCAAAAAAATGTCATATACTCTCGCAATCTGGTAGCAGTTTGCGAAAGGGGAATGGGTGCCTCTTCTTGTTCTTCCCATGTCTCCCGCAGCATGTCCAGGACATCTATAGGTTCCCTACCATAAAGTAGTACAAAAGGAGAGAAACCAATAGATGCCTGAGTTTTTTTTACTGCAAATAGTGCCCAAGGGATCATACCATCCCAATACTTCCGGCCTAAGCTACCAGCTTTCTGAGGATTATTTTAAGCATTTTATTGAATCTCTCTACCAAGCCATCTCTTTGGGGATGGTACACTGAAGTTCATAATATGGTAATATGGAGCAGCTCTTTGACTTCACCCATGAGCTCATAAAATGTGAACCTTGATCCGTCAGGATTTCCTTAGGAAAGCCAACCCTGGAAAATATGGTAGGAGGTGCTTTAGAATTCGCTGGGTGGTGTTGTTCCGCATAGGGAATGCCTTGGGGTATCTGGTCGCGTAGACAATCACGAGGACATGTTTGTTACCCAGTCTAGATGTTTCTAAAGGTCCAATGACATCCATCCCAATTCTTAGAAAAGGGCTTCTATGATTGGTAAAGGATTCAAAGGGACAGGCAATGGGATGTGAGTACTGTTTTTTTTAACATATTTCTTACGTCTGAATAATGGTTTTTATATCAGCATGGATACCTGGCCAGTAAAACTTCCCACTGATGTGTTTCTGGGTTTTGGATTGTCCTGAGTGTGCCCCGGTCAGATGGGAATGCTCAATCTCTAGTATGATCTTTAAGAAATAAAAGTACTTCCATTCTGTATACCTTCTCCTTTGGGAATTGCTTGTAAGAAAGCCTCATCAAGAGCTGCGTTATTTCGCTGTGCGAAGGCCAGATCGGAATGAATGATAGGCTCTTCTCCCTGTTTCTCTTCAGTATAAAATGGTTCATCAGCTTCCCCAAAGCCTAAGGTACCTCTCTTTGTTACTTCTGGTTCACTTTCTTTAAAATGATGAAGTAGAGCCTTTTTAAGCATCCCTCGGGCTATTTCACCTTAATGTTTTCATACAAATGGGATTTCACCATGGTTCTGTAAGAGAACCTTTACGTCTCCCCGGAAGTCGGGATCGATGATGCCTGCTCAAACATCTTTACTGAACTTTCAAGCCAGGCCAGATTTTGGGGCCAATCTTATGTAACACCCAAGAGGGGGTATAAAAGCTAAGTCTGTGGGAATCATTTCTCTTTTCCCAGCAGGGATAGTAGCTTCTCTACTGCTATAGATATCAAAGCTTATTGATTATTTTGTGTGTGGCAATAGAGGGGTTGGAGGCTCTATGACTAAGTTTCTGGAATTGTAGGGTTCCACAATTTGTTTCAATTGAGTCACATCCCTTCCAGACACCACATATAAGGAAGGCATGGTATCAACAGTAAGCCAATCTATATGAAAATCAGGGTGCACTACTCTATACGTTGTGGTTTTTTAAAAAAAAATAAGTAAAAAATATAGAAATACTGGTTCAAAGTGGGTTCAGGTGCTCCTGGCCCACCCTTGCTACAAACAAAACAATATAAGCTTTAACTCAATTCATCAGTGCCACTGATAAAATACCCAGTCACTCTTCTCGAGGTATCGCAAAGACCTCTTCCTTTTAAGTAAAAAAAAAATATATATATGTATATATATTTGTGTTTATTAATTCACATCAGTTAATTAAATCAAATCAAGATACTCAATATCTCAATGAATAGGAGGGGGGGCGCTGTTGAGCAGCCTGCAAGATGGCTGCCTAGCGTGACAGCTCCGTGCCCAGCCGCCTCTTATCCGCTGACATCTGCGGTTCTGCCTTCGATCCTGTGTACCTGCTACGATCCCTGCACTGTGGCCATCGAGCCCTATCCACACATCGAGTTCTGGGAGAAATCGGACTCTCGGAACTGGAGATCCTTGTCCCGCCGTGCCTTGCCACCATTGGGCCTAGACTGGGCCCTGCTCTCATCGTGACCTGACCGGGTGACCCTCATTGGACTCGCTGCTGGCTGCTCTGCCCTGACACCTGGGGCATACACTACACTTGTCGGCCGGCTCGCTCCTGCTCCGGCCCTGCCGGACGGTCCTTTCCGCTAGGGGCCTAGGCCGCTGACGACCGAGGTGCGCCGGTGCCCCATCTGCGACTGCGGGGGGCCTGGACTGGGCTGCCTGGCGTGAGCTGGCCGGGACTGCTATCGTGCCCTCACGGGATCTCTTGCATACCCGACTCACTGGCTTCATCGACCGAGCTTTGTCTTGCGCTCTGGTTCCGGCCATGTCGAGTCGCTCCAAACGAGCTGCTAAAGGGGGTGCTATGGACAAATTCGCTAAGACGGTCCCTCGACCGGAGGTGGGCCACACATCACCTCCGCAGGAAGAACATGACAACGACCCTAATCCGGGGGTGGTGGCGCCGGACCTCACTGCCATGATGGAATCGATGGCTAAGAACTTTGCCTCCTTTCATGAGAAGCTTGACGATATCAACACGAATGTCGCTTCGCTCAAGACCCGGGTAGACCAGGCTGGATCGCGAATCACTGAGGCCGAAGGCCGGATCTCCACTAATGAAGATGCAATACACGTACTTCAGGACACAGTAGCCACCTTATCGCGCGACATGAAGAGTGTTAAAGCAAAATGCGATGACTTGGAGTCCCGCTCCCGCATCATTGGGGTCCCTGAAACTGCCCTGAAGGGGCGCATGGAAGATGCAGTCGAACAACTACTCAAGGACTTGCTGGGGGATCCAGACCTTTCCCCTTACTTCATGGTGGAGCGGGCTCACCGGGCCCTTGCCCCGCGACCCCGACCTGGCGACATCCCCAGACCCATTATAGCCAAGATTCTTAATTATCGTGACAGGGACCTCATTCTTCGCCTGTCGCAGGAAAAAGGGGAGCTGCGACTGGAGTCTCATGTCATCAGGATCTTCCCAGACTTTTCTGTGGCGGTACAGCAGGAGAGACGCCAATTTCTTGGCGTCAAGAAAATGCTCAGGGAACGCAATGTACCGTACGCCATCTTATTCCCGGCTTGTCTCAAGCTCACTCATAATGGCAAATTGTACTTTTTCACAGTCCCGGACGAGGCAGTGAAATTCATCGAGATGCAAATACCGCTTCAGGGCTCTGGAGAAGGCTGAGTGGACGCTACTTAACTGTGATTGGCGTGGACTGTGGACACTTATTGAACTTGTTTACTCAATCTGCACTGTGGTACTGGTAAGGCTGCTCTGTTTACTGTGACGCTTTGCCCCTGCAGTCCTTGCGTGCTGCAGCGCTGGTGCACACATCCTCACAACGCACTTCACAGAGCTGGTCTCACACTGTTCTGTTGTTCTACCTCAATTTCTGTTCTCCTATCGTTCAGGTCCTTAATCTCTCAGTTATATACTCTGTTCCCCGCATTTGAGATGCGGGGATGTACGATATTTGACTGACAAAACTGTTTTGGTCTATTTTGGAACCGCGGGGGCTCGTGTGCGGTCCCCGATTACCCGCTTAGCGGGCGGGGCCTGCGCCACGAGTCCGCCACCACTGCTCGTTTTGCAACTGAGCCATTTGGCTCCAAGCGTGCTGGTGCACGGCAACGGCGCACCCCATTGCGATTGCACTGTTTTTTCTCATTTTTTTGGTGTGTGTTGGCCCCAGTTGGGCCTCTGGGAAAATTGGGCCAGGTTGGGGATGGTCCAACTGTGTGTTGTTAGGGGTGGGTGATCTTTACACTGCTGATCCACGGTTAGTGGTGAGGGTGGGGGGTGGGAAAGGGGTTGTTTTACAAAAAGGCACACAAGGTTTTGCAGCGCGCATGCTGAAGGGCCCCACGCCCACTTGCTGTTCCAACACTGAGAGCTCATACCATCACGGGAGCTGGGATGTTCACTGATTTATGGGTACTGTGTCTGTAGATACCTACCTCTGACATGGCTACAGTCATAATGTCCTGGAACATTCAGGGGCTGAGCAACCACACTAAGGCCCGCAAGATTGTTGCGTATGCTACAAGACACAACTGTAAGATATTGCTTTTACAAGAGACACACTCCGATGGCCTCATTCCGAGAGCTGTTGCCCCATCATGGGGTTCTGCCAGGTTCTTTACTTCTTACTCCACACAATCTAGGGGAGTTCTCACAATGATCCACAAATCAATTAAGTTTGTGCTGCATAAAAGCTATGTTGATCCCGAGGGCCGTTATGTTATAATACACTGCACACTGGTCAATAAAGAGTACTTGCTGGTTAGCACTTACTGTCCCAACGTAGATTCTCCGGAATTCTTTGATACTGTAACTACCATATTGCTGGTCTTCGTGGGAGTGCAGATCATATGGGGGGGGACCTGAACCTTATACTGGACACGTCCCTGGACAGAACTGCCACTACACCCAGAGCCCTGTCTAGTGTGGCGCGCAGGCTGCATGGCCACATGCAGTCGCTCATTATTTGCGACGCCTGGTGAACACTTCACCCCCAGCAGCGGGACTACACTTATTACTCATCTGTACATGATAGTTCGTCCAGGATAGATCTGTTTTTGGTCTCGAGAGATGCTATGGGTAGGGTGGAGGATACACGCATTTTGCCCCGCACATTCTCGGATCATTCTCCGATCATACTGTCCTTAGGGCTGAGAATTCCCATCCCAACACTCTGCACCTGGCGCTTTAAGTCCAAAGCTCTAAAAGACATTGGCCCTCATTACGACCCTGGCGGAAAGTAACTGACATGACCGCCATAGCGTAAATAGCGTTTCCGCCACTGCATGATGGAGGAAAGTGCGGCTAATTCTGACCCATCGGGCACGAGCATTACGCCATGGCGGAAGTGCAAAGTCCGCGATGGCGGAAAAGACCCCAAAACGCCCCTTACCGCCGTCGTACGTCGCCCTAGGTGCAATTCCGCCACCCATTTTAGCGGTCACCGTAATGAGCGGTCAGCGCAAAATACGGTCACCGTAAATATACGGAAACGGAAGTAAAAACATGGGGCTGGAACGGGAAACAGCACGCCGTACACCTATAAAATCAGAATCCCAACACAACCATAAAAAATCCGAGCCTGAGACACATCCCAACCCGTTAGCCACCCCATTTAAAAAAATAAATATGGGAAAAGTTGCTAAAAAAGCGTGCGACCGCAAGCGGCAGGTCCACTTCTCCCACGAGGAACTCACCGTGCTCACAGAGACCCTCCAGGAGAATGCTGCCGTCGTCTTCTCTACGCAAATGACCAGGACGGCACTTGCGAACAAGAAGGCCATATGGGCGCTGGTGGCACAGCGGGTAAGTGCGGTGGGGACTGCACCCCGCAACCCACAGCAATGCCGAAAGCGATGGGACGACCTACGGATACGCGTCCGGAGCATAGTCTCTGCCAACCGGAACATTGCCACAGCTACCGGGGGAGGATCGGAATCACCCATCAAGTTGACCCCCTGGGAAGAAATCTGTGCCTCCACCATTGGAATGGAGAGCATAGAGGGAGTCGGAGGGATGGAGAAAGGAGTGCAGACATCAGAAGAATCAGGTAGGTGGTCCAAATAAAATTATGCCAAATCCACAATTACCAACCATGTGAAGTACCATGTGTCCCCATAGTGCAATAGAAACACATGTCCAGGAGAACGACCACATACATTGCCATGACAGCGCCCCTTAAAAGTCAGATTAAATAAATAAATATTTAAAAATCCCAAAACACACTCTACATGTGCAGCATGCACACCCTAACTGCATACTGCAAAATAACTGCATCCCCAATGCACACAAAAATGAGACCACCTCCAAGGCCCTGACCCAAATCACCCCCAGGTACCACCCCAATGCATGTGATACAATTGCCATTACAATTACCACAGACCCATGAATAACGCTCGCCCTCCTTTACTCCACCACAGGGTCCGATTCCAACGACGAGCTTCAGGACACCCCTACCAGCACACCTGCAAAGAGGGCCAAGACAAACGGCCAAAGACCCTCCACCTCAGCTGCACGGATCAAGACACGGCAGCTGCACAAATCGAGTGGCAGCACACTGGAGGGGACTCCAACAGGCACCCCAGCAGCCAGCATGTCCACAACAGCAGCACCACAGGTCCCCCCAATGGATGCCACAGAAGGCACTGCTTCTGGTGGCAGCAGCACCCTAGGAGACACTGCATTCATACCAGCATGCTCCGACACAGAAAACGGTGCTGCCGAAGCAGGACACATCCATGACCTGTCTCAATCCCCCTGTTTGTATCATCCCGTACACCATGAGGAAACCACGCAGGGGCACCCACAAGACGACGACTGGCCAACCCCCACAAGGCCTGTTGCAAGGCAACATGAGGCGTCCAGCCCCTCTGTGACACCACCGCAAATGGGCATGGCCCAGCAGAGGCAACAGTCCCTCGAGCAGATGATAGTGCAACAGCAGCAACTGGCCACGCTCCTCAAGGAGCATGCTGATGAATGTGGGGGTTCTAAGGCAGCCATTGAAACATCTACTGAGACACTTAGGGCAGAAATGGAGAGAAGTACCGAGAGCCTGAGGGGACAAATGGAGAGAAGTACCGAGAGCCTGAGGGGACAAATGGAGAGAAGCACCGAGAGCCTGAGGGGACAAATGGAGAGAAGCACCGAGAGCCTGAGGGGGGAACTGCATGCGACGTCCAAAGACGTATGTGGTGAACTTGCCGCTGTGCGCCGTGTGCTCACTGAGCTCTCACAAACCCTTAGGGACATGCATGGACGTGAGCAGGCAGAGACATCATCCGTTGCAAGTTCCGTCCAGGGCAGCCCCCAACGTAGATCTGGGAGGACCCGGCGCTCCACAGGCAGGGGTGCCCCTGATACCCGGAGAGGGGGCTTGCAATAGCGTCTGCCCACTGACAATGAGCGTCATTGGACACTGGTGTTCGGGGGGGGGGTAGGAGGGTGGAGGGGGTGTGTTGTGCTTCTTTGGGTGGGGGTCGATTGGGTGTGTAATGTCATTTCACATCTGCAATACAATTCTTCATATTCATCCAATGAGATGTGTGGACATTGATCTCTGTGTACGAGGCCTATCTTGGCGTACAGACCACATTGTGCATGTTCCAGACACACACAGTGCCACAAGTCCCGTGTCCATGTAACAGCCACCAGGCGTGAGTGCTAGAAGCATGCATCTATGAGATTCTGACGTAATTCACGGGCCTCCTGTGCCTCGCGGACCCCTTGAGGTGCTGCCACATCCCCACCCTCATCATGACCATCTTCAGGTGCTAGCAGTTCTGCGTCGGGGGGCATGGCCACATTCCTACGTACGCACATGTTGTGTAGCATGACACATGCCATGACCATCTTTGCCACCTTCTCATGGCGGTACAGGAGTGCCCCGCCAGACCTGCTGAGGCAGCGGAAACGAGCCTTCAGTAGGCCGAATGCCTGTTCTATGACCACACGGGTACGTGAGTGGGCATGGTTGTAGTCCTCCTCATGCTGGTCCTGTGGGTTCCGGATTGGTGTAAGGAGCCATCTCTTCAGTGGATACCCGGCATCACCTGTATGTGGACAACAAAGGATGTTTGTAGAATGTCATTGCTACGTACGCATCCCCCCCCTTCCTGCCAGGTCATTCACGCATCACCTACCCCACATACTCATGCATTAAATGAGACTCACCGAGTAGCCAGGATCGGCGCCCTGCGTGTCGCTCCATGTAGCGTGGTATTCTAGAGTTCCGCAAGACCATAGAATCATGTGTTGATCCTGGAAATCGGGCAGAACAATGTGTAAAGATCCTGTTGGAGTCACACACCATTTGTACATTGATAGAATGATATTGTTTCCGGTTGCGGTACTGGGCCTCCATGGCATGTGGGACAACCAATTCCACATGGGTGCAGTCGATGGCACCAATGCAACCCGGTATGCCGCCAAGTGCATGGAATCCCACTTTTGTGTTTGTAAGCTCCTGCTCCGAGCGTGGTAAAGTGATGTAGTCGTCTGAGTGCTTCAGGAGGGCATCAAGCACTTGGAATAGTGTCCGTGAGAATAGTGGCTGTGAAATGCCATGCAACTGTCCGACTGTGTGCTGGTAGGTGCCTGTGGCCAGGAAGTGGAGTACAGACACCACCTTCAGTAGGGGTGGGATGGCGGTTGGGCTATCTATCATGCTGACAAGGTCAGCGTGTGTCATGTCGACAATGGCGGTTATGGTGTCCCGGTCCAAACGGTAGAGGGTGTGGATCTGCTCAGCTGTGAGGTTGAACGGATTAGCTCGGAGGCGTGGGATTGCGGGCTGCCTGCGTGGTGGTAGTGGCTGTGCTGGTGGGGCTTGCTGGCCATGCCTTGCCCTCCTCCTCCTCCTCCTCCTCCTGCGTCTCCTCTGTGCGGCCGGTTGTTGTAGTAGTTGGCGTTCGTCTTCTTCTTGAAGTTGGAGTACTTGCAGTGCAATCAGGTCCCCCAGGCCCAACATCGCTAGTCCTGCCGGTAGCATTCTGGAGTGGGTGTGGTTGGGGGAGGGGGTTGGGTGTGCAAATTATGTGTTTTCAGGCTGTATAGCCTTCACCTGTGGTGATTCATTCCACCTGTGTCAGCTGCGATGCCTTTCGTGCGAGCACGTCCCGCACACAACGCTGCAATTCGACGCATGGCATCTTGCATTTACATTCATGTTTTTAATCCCGATGGCAGTGAAATATTGGTTTATATGTTAATTCTGCTATGGTCCCATTGTTTCACATACTATATTTGCATTTGCGAGCAGACTTGTGAAGGGTCAGTGGAATGTAGTACTCGATCAACTGTACCGACGTTCACCGACGGCGGGGAGTCCCATCAGTGATTGAGGCCAGTTACCATTTTCACACACAGCCGCACTGCATAGATGTATTTGTGAATACAAGCGTTCACAGATGCCTTTTCGACGTGATGTTGCAAATTAGGAATTCGAAGGACAGCGCTTTCGGTTTTCAACTAGCGGCGTGGAGACGCCCACAGGTCTGACTGGAAATGTAACGTTCTATTGTTGAATGTCCTTGGGACAGGGCCCATGACGGGAATGCAATGACTGATATGATTTGAATGGGATGCGCTATAGCGTAGTGGACGATAAGGCAGGACGTTCCCAAATACATGTGACTTCACTACACAAGGAATCCGGGCAGGAGCACAGTGGATTTTGAGGGCTGCATTACGCACAGACTCAATGGAAATTTCGAATGTTATGTGAGTGAATATTCAGGCGTTTTCATAACGGGATGAGGGAATGATGAATGGATGCATGGAAAGATGATTTAATTGGGAGTCTGCCATGTACATGGCTATTTGGAATCTATCCCCTTCCCCTGCGCTATGTGATGCAAGGCTGCCATAGTGGGACCATCGTCTGTCTGCCCTTGTTGAACCCTCCCTGTCTCGACGCGCCTTCAATCACTTGTGTCTATGCACGTTGATGATCCCATCTGATGGATCCTGTTCTGACAGGCGCATGCACACAGACACTCGTTTGAAATAGTGTATTCACCTCGATTTGTGTCGTAATAATTCGCAAGTGATTTTTGGGTGCAATTGATCCTTATGAGTGGGCTAGCATGCATATGGTTGTGGGTTTGGTGTGTTGAATGAAGTGAGTAATACATATGAAGTTCGGATGCCCATACTATCATTTTTTTCATTTGGGTGACAGGTATCTCCTCCCCTTCTGTCGCTGCCATCTGTACGCCACTCCTGCAGATGGCTTCTACAGTCGACACCTGCAGCTTCGAGTTAATCAGTGGAGCACCATTACGATCTTATGGGACGATCGCCAATGGCCCACATGCCCTTACGCAGTACTAGTGGCTAGGTGCAGCATACCTAGCTTCCAGCTGGACTAGTGCCTACTTCATGGGACGGCCCTGCGGTCCTAGGCGCTTCCATGTTGCCTTTTTGGACGTTGATGTAGCCCCTATGTGCCATGAAGGTACAGGGCGTCACACATGGGGAAGCTGGTCATTTATTGCGGATGCAGCCCACAGTAATGCTGATCATTTGTGAGTTTATGTTCAAATGGCTGTATGGGCTTGGTGAATTTGATGTGCATTAAATTTATATTCAGATATTAACCGTGTAGCGTTATTCTTTGCTAGTATTGTGGCATATTCCGATTTGTGGCGCGATGTATTGTGAGGTGTTCTGCATTGGGTTCCGGCTTCTGGGTACAGTAGTGTGGTACGTGCTTATGCTGATGGTTGGTATGACTACTGGCATGTGTACAGGGCTGGTGCAGTCTCCCTCAGGTTACTGCTTTGAATGTTGATTTACACTGGTGGCAAGCGATGGGGGACTGTTGTTGTTTTGTGTCATGGAATTTTCAGTTCATTTTGGTGTACTTGCACCTTCAGATGCCTGTGCTGCATCAGTACGGCAATGGTGTGTTGCCAATTGTGGATGGCCACTCACAGGGCACTTGGGGCCCCTGCATGCATTTGTTCGTTGGCATGCATGGGTGACTTGTACATTTCACTGGTTGCATGGTGTGACTGCATTGCGCCTACGAGGAGTTGTGCAATGTGGCCAGGGAGTGGAGTGCAGGCACTCAGTAGGGCCATTACGGTTGGTTCGCGATGCCGTAGTTCGCGCCATGGCGGAATGGTACTTTCCGCCATGCTTGATGGCGTTAAGTGAATGTCCGCTGGGGTCAGCATTCGCTTACCGTTGCGCCATGGCGGATATTGCAGTTTTGCACGGCGCGCGTGCGCGTACTTGGTGCAGTTAGCGTTGGCGTTCACTACGGTGTCGCTAATCACATCGTACTTTACGGTGACGGGTCATGATCACAACGGGCGGTATTCGATGGCGGTATTACATTTCCGCCATCGTTTTTCGTATTCCGCCAGGGTCGTAATGAGGGCCATTGTGTTTAAATCTGAGATTTTAGCGGACATTGAGTCCTTCTTTGAGCTTAACTCTCTTCAAGACACGACCGCCGCGATCAGATGGGAGGCATTAAAGGCTTACATTAGGGGCATGTCTATTTCCCGAGAGGCAGGGGTGTTGAAAGCTATTAGGGCCGCCCTTGGACGATCTGAGGCCAAACTGAAAAGGTTGGAGCAATGTTGCTCCTCCGGATCTGACCCCACTACTCTGGCACAAATCTCTGACAAGCTCCAGGTGTTCAACACTTTAGCGACCAGCAAAGTTCATTATTTCAGCCGCCCGCAGGCCGCTAGGAAATATGGAGAGGGGGACAGACCCGGCAAGACACTTGCGACACTCGTGAGGGGGGAAGTGGGCCGCACGCAGATCACTTCCATAAAAGATCATAACGGTGACTCTCAATGGGCGGACCATCGAATACTTGATATATTCACCGGGTTCTATAGATCCCTTTATTCCCAGCCCGTAGAGCACACTGAACAACATATGCGAGAACTCCTTGACCTGATCCCCACCACGGAAATTTCCCCACAGACCCGAGACCAGCTGGATACCCCGTTCACGCTAGACGAGATAGTATCGGCTATCTCAGACTTGCCCATAGGTAAGGCGCCGGGACCTGACGGCCTCACGGCAGACTTCTATCGGGAGCACGTGGCTATTCTGTCCCCCCGGCTGCTGGAGGTATGGAGTGAGGCACTCCGAGCCTCTATCCTTCTCCCTTCCATGCGGGAAGCGTCCATCACGGTATTGCTCAAACCAGGTAAACCTGAGGACGAGTGTGGGTCCTATAGACCTCTCTCCCTCATGAACCTAGATACAAAGATCTTTGCTAAGATCATTGCTAACCGCTTTCTGCCCATCATGACGCACTTGGTACAAGAGGACCAAGCAGGCTTTGTCCCCGGTAGGTCCACCTCCCATAACATCAGGAGACTATTTAATGTCATGTCCCGAATAGACCAAGACGTCCAGGCCGTAGCGGTTACGCTGGACGCTCCGAAGGCCTTCGACATGGTCTCCTGGAAATATATGTGGCTATTCCTCGAAACAATGGGCGTCGGCCCTAACATGGTAGGGTTCATTAAACTCTTGTACACTTCCCCCGTTGCGCGGGTACGAGTCAACTCACTAACATCCGAGATGTTCACGCTATTCAGAGGCACCCGACAGGGCTGCCCCTTCTCCCCGATCCTTTTCGCATTGGTGATAGAACCGATGGCGGACTTTATCCGAGCACGGCACATGCGTAAAGGAGTACGTTTGGTTGATGAGCCTGAAATAATATCCCTTTATGCTGACAATGTCCTGTTATACGTCAGAGACCCCACAGCCCATCTGGATCCCATACTGAGAGACATCACCCGGATTTGCACCCACTCCGGATTTATGATTAATTATTCCAAATCAGAGATTTTCCCGCTTACTAAAGCTACACGGCAGCCCACCACCGAGTATCCCCTGCGCTGAGCCCCTGAGGGTGTGAGATACCCTGGGGTGCAGATGTCCCTCAATAAGCCCACCCTGCTTGCCGATAACTACTCAGCTGTTGCACGAACAGTTGAGACAAAAAGTTCACGTTGGCGCACGCTCCCGTTGTCCGTCGCTGGTCGTCTATCCCTTATTAAAATGATCTTGCTCCCCAAGCTTTTATACACCTTTTGCAACATTCCTATATGGCCCGGGAGGGCTTACTTCACCAAATTGCATAAGCTCTGCGCGCAATTTCTCTGGCACTCCGGTGCGGTGCACAAAAAGTGGACTGACATGGCACTCTCATACAGACGGGGTGGTATTGCTGCTCCGGACCTGGAACTATACTGGATCGCGGCCCAGGCCCAACATGCTACTCATTGGTACCCGGGTTCCCCAGGGCGCCCACATGTCAAACTGGAACGACTTGCCTCCGCTGGTATCAACTTAATGTCCCTGATACTACACCGACGCTACACATCTGATTCCCCCGCTGACCCCATTGCTGCGACCCTGCATGCCTGGTCACGTCTACTACACTCGACAAGTGGGCCCTCCCCATATTACAAATGGCTTCCCGTGAGGGCCTTTCCGGGCCTGGAACCCACACTTGATATCGCTTTGGCGCGACACTGGGGTGCGCTGGGGTATCGGGCCCTGTCTGACTTCTATTCCGAGGGCAAATTCATAGGCCCACAGACCTGGAGACCGGGGCACACCAGATCTCCCCTACAGATTCTCCAATACTACAGGCTTCGCGCCGCGTTCTGCACCATGTGGCCCTCCTTTCCGGATGAGCCCCCAGACAACCCGGCGATAGACTACATCGCCAACTTGGGCGGTGCACGCAGCGTCGTCTCTTCGCTGTATCAAATCCTACTAGATATCATCCCCATTCCTACTCTCATGGCGCGCGACGGATGGTCAGCTGAACTGGGTCTAGAAATTTCTGATGAATTGTGGGAGGATATGTGCTGCCACACACAAAAAGTGTCTCTCAATTTCCGTTTTCGTGCCATGCAATACAAGCTCCTCAATAGGCTTTACTATACACCACGCAGGACATCGGTTTTGCTCGCTCTGAGGTGCACCTCTGCCCGCGCTGAAGGGCGGTGGATGCTGATCACTTGGATATGTTCTGGACCTGTAACAAATTGTCCGGTTTCTGGGACAGTGTCCTCCATACACTGAGTGCAGTAACTGAAACTGTAATTGATCCTGATCCTTTGGCGGTTCTGTTTGGGGTCTGGGGGTCTGACGAAACTAAGCGTTTGAAAAAGTTTTTGAATATAAGCTGCATGATTGCCAAAAAATGTATACTTCAGAACTGGAAGCGCTCCTCCCCACCAGCCTCTCAGAAATGGCTGGGTATGCTCACATGGTCGCGGAACTGTGAGGAGGAATACCTGACAATGCTGCCCGCCCAGTCTCGCCCCAGGAACATCTGGAGCGAATTTAACACATATCTCAACAATCAAAGTGAGAACACGCCCGGTTCCGGCTTATCTCCGGTCTCTACTCATGCACCGCGATTATTGCTGTGTATTCTGTATTGTTGATGCTCTATATCCACTGTTGGAACTGTATTCTGTATCCATCACGATGTTTTATGCTATGCTTGCTTTAATTATTTGTTGCCTTGACGTATGTGCCTTGTGAACCTCTGCCGACAAAAATAAAAATTTAAAAAATGAATGGGAGGATTCACATTCCTCTCCTAAATTTACATTAAAAAAAAAGATTTCAGATAAAAAAATCTATTTTTCTCCAATACCCCTGAAGGGTTTGTAATACTCTCCTTTGTTACACTTCAGAGAAGATTTTCGTTCGTAACACAAATTACGTACTTTCCACAAATATGCATTGTACAAAAAATGCAAAAATAAGTCACAGTTTTAGGTCAACGTGCTAGCTGAACCCCAACAGCAAAACATACATTTTTTTCGAGCGTGGTGCTCGCACTCAACACCACACTATGTGTATCGGGGCCTGGTGTCCCTTCTTCAGGTGAAACTGCAGTTACTTGTGGCCTGTCAAAAGAAACAAAAAAGAGAACCCATCAATGGGATGTTCTGTCAAATCTGTATCAATACTGCACATGCTTTGTGTATTTTCACCAACCCGTGTGGTCTTTTAATCTCAACCTTCTACTTTGGTGTATTCTAAGTCATCCCTCGTAGTAGGGTATGTAAGAGATATGAAATATCTCTTTCATTATATAATGACATATATACCCTGATATGATTAAGCGAAAAGCAAGAAACATGCCTACTTGTATAATGGTAGATGTTGTAAACAAAAGTTAGCTCTCAGAGTCCAGTTGTAAACTTCTCCCCTTCAATCTGAAATTAAAAGAAAATGCAGCTCTGAGTCCACTTCTATCCCCTTGTGTGCATTTTCAAATGACTGATTCCAGTGTTAAAAAAAACTCTGCTCTCCGGTCCACTCAAGTCTTACCTGCTAGCCTGCTGTCTTAAGCGCAATGCAGGAATGTTGGCACGGCTGCTGGACCAGCCTCCCGTCCTGCATCATCTAGTGTAAATGCCTTCCAGGTCTGATCATGTGATTACAGCTCAAACACGTGAGCGCTAGTTCAACAATGCGAACATTTCCGACGCAGTTACATGCTTAATGCCAGTTTATTTTTCAAAAAGATAGCTATAATTATAGCTTCGCTACATACTATCTCTCACTGTATATGCTTAATGATAAACTACAATTTGAAATTAATGATAGAGCTGTGTAGTATTCCTCTTAAAAAATCTCTCCGCCATCTTGGAACACCTACTCGTGTGTATGTTGCCTAGATATCATGCTCCGACACTCCACCAGACAAATGCTGTGAGTGACTGGATTTGATGTAGCATGCATCTGTTAGTGAATTAAGATTTCCTGATAATAAAAGAGCCATTATGTGTGATGTCTATTACACTTGTCAATTCAACTCTATGTTGATGGTGTGCTTACAACTTCAATATGACTTGATCAAAAAAATCATCATACCTTTACTATCATGTTGTACTTTTCACCTGGGATGTATACTCCAATTATATAAAGTTTCAACAAGATTTAAAGACCCAAGCTTAATACTGGAATACATTCATTTGGGTGTGTGAATCTCCCACAAACCTATTGGATATCCATTCAACTAAGTTTCTTTCAGTTTATGTTACAACACAGTATAGACACATCATACAATGAATCTTTCATGTGATCGTAGTACGATAGTTGTCTCATTATACACACCAAATTTCTACTTCCAACCTGATCACTATAAGTTAAGATCTCTCAGTGATTTTCCATCTGCACAATACCAACATCTCATCAGATTGGTTTCAAATAAAGCAACTCAAATCAAACTCTATATTCATCCCCTTGGGGTCTACAACAACAGGGTATTTATGTCACCCCCTTCTTTTTGGACATTTCACTTGCTCTAGTAAGACCAATTTAATTTGTGCTATTGAATGTTTGTGTAATTTGAAATGTTGAGCTACCAGTGAATGTATTGACCCTTTGCGAATGTTCGACTTATGCTCAGTCCACCTTGTTTTTACTTTCTGAGTTGTCAACCCCATGTAGAACAAACCACATGGGCATCTAATGCCGTAAATCACATTGGTAGATGTATTGCTTTACCTGTGTGTGGGTGGTTGATACCAGGGGTGTTGCTAGGTCTGGAAAAGACCCGGGGCTACACTGATGTCGTAACTGTCAGGACTCGGGGCTAGCTAGCCTTTTGGCTGTAGCTCCAGAGATTCTATCCGGGGCTACAACCAAAAGACCAGGGGCTATAGCCCCCTTAGCCCCCCCTAGCAACGCCTCTGATTAATACTGCTCCCTTTGATGACATTATTACAGTGCTGGCAGTTATTACAAGGGAGAGTCCCTTTATTTGTAATATTCTACTTCGCCTTACAAATGTGTCATGTATTTTCAATGATTGTTCCCGAAATTCCACATCTTCTGATATGTATCTCTTATATCTCAGAAATTGACTGTACGGTATGCTTTCTATAGTAGTCTTGGGATGGAAACTTGATGCTAGTAAAATGCTATTGTTGCCCATTGGTTTGTTTTAGATTGTGGTCTCTAGTTGGTTACTTTTGGGTAAATCTCCAAGTCCAAAAATTGGATCTGAGTGATACTGGCTTGGGCTTTAAACTTGATACTTGGTGCTAATTGGTTGATATATTGGAAAAAGTCCATCAACTCTCCTTGAGTGCATTGCCACAGCCCAAACAGATCATCAATATACCGGTAAAGACACCTCAGATGTCTCTGATATGCTGGATTATTCAAAATCAGTGTCTGTTCAAGATAAAATATATACGTGTTGGCGTATCCTGGTGCCATGGCCACCCCCATGGATGTTCCCGATGTTTGAACAAAATACTGATTTTCAAATCTGAAAAAGTTGTTAAATAGGACCATTTTGATAGACTCAGTATGTATATTTTGTTAGTTGCACATTCTTCTGAGGATGAAAGTAGCCACTCCATCGCTTCTAACCCTGCTTCATGCGCGATGTTTGTTTATAAACTACACACATCCATTGTAAAAAGTATGTCAACTGTCTCATCAAAATCGAGATCCTTGATCTTCAGTAAAAAATCTGTAGATCTTTGAGATAAATTTGATTGGATTGTACCAACGGTTAAATAACTTTATCAATGTACTGAGCGAGAGGTTCCAGAAAGCTATCAGATGCTGCTATGATCAATCTTCCAGGAGGGTCTAATACATTTTTGTGTACTTTGTGCAAAATATAGAATACTGGCATAACCGGAAGATGTTTGGTTAAGAATGATTTTGTTTTATCTGAGATCCACTCATTTTGCTCTGCTTCATATAAAAATTAGTTCATGACTTGCTTGACTTGCTCAGTCGGATCTTGAAAAACTTCCATGTATGTTTCTTGAGCTGATATTTGGCGTTCCACTTCTTATTTGTATTTAACATGATCCATTATTACCAGAGCGCCACCCTTATCCGCAGGTTTCAGTATGATATTGTTTTCCCACAGCCGCGATAATGATACCATTTCTTGTTTTGTGAAGTTTCCTCTGCTTTTCTACTTAAATGAGAGTTTCTCGAATTCACTCAATGTTGTCTTTTGGAATACTTCTAAAACATGATTCTGAAGAGAAGGTAAGAACTGACTTTTTGGAGGAATTTCTAGATACTTGGATGATTCCACAGATTGTGACCATTCTGTAGTGGCAACAAAAACATTTGAGTTTCATTTTCCTCGTTAAACGAAAAAAATCAATTTATTCTTTAAGAAGACTACTACTGTACCGAGGTACAAATGAAAGACTCCTTTGTAATGTCCTCAGTTCAAATGAGCTCAATGTGTAGGAGGAAATATTATGACTACGTTTTCCTCGGGGGGGGGAAAATTCACCTGACATGCCGGATTTCTTCTTTTTCCCTCTTTTGGTTTTTGCCTGCACAAAAAAAGGCACTGAGCTGGTACTCGCAGTTCCCATGCTCTCCCCCTTCTGCTGGAACTTTTTGTTGCTCCATATTTATCGCTTTCTCTTCAGTCTCTGGGCCTGAAGCATCAGGTGATGTTCTTAAGGATGCCGAATTTCTCGTAGGTCGTGATTGAAATTGCAGTGTATTTTTATTACTGTAGTAGTCTTTATAGACAATTTCTAGTTTGTAGTCAATCGTGTCCTGTCTAAACTTTCTCACTTTTTTGTTTTTGATCTCTGATCTGAAGTTGTCCAACTTTGCGTTAATGCCTTCAAATTTGTTTGTAGCGAGTGTTGTTTCTGTTGCCTCAATGTCTTCTGTTAACTGAGTCAAGGACTTAGATAATTCTTCTATTGTTAGAAGGATTAAATCCAACAAACATTTATTGTTTCCATCTTTTGATGAAACATGGACTATCTGTGCACAGGACCATTTCAAAATCCACCCTCAAACCTCTCAGGATCATCTGATTTTTATAGTATTGTGCTAGCGTGGTAGCATGTAATGTTTGATTAATTTCTCTTCTAATGATTCTCTCCAATTGGATTACAGGCTCCTCTGGTTTCTTCACTTCACTGCTTTCTTTTTCTGTATCCGAGATTAGATTCAAAATCCATGATGCTTCCTCTTCTGCGAAGTCTAAAGTTTCCACTCTATTATTTGTTAAGGATTCCATTTTAGAAAATGGGCATTGCAATGTAAGAACATTTTTCCTTTAACTATTTAAGTTAGTAACTACTGTGTGCAACCCTCAATGTCATCTGTAGCAAAAAAAGCAGGTTAGGAGGGGGACCCCCCCCAAAAAAAAGAAAAAGTGAAAAACCAAAAAAATAAAAATTCGACCATTTGTCTTTTGACCAAATTGTGTCGACCATTTGTCCTGTCGACCTTTTTTATTCGACCAAATGACCGGTAACCTATATATATATTATTAATTCACATCAGATAATTCAATCAAATCAAGATACTCAATATCTCAATTAACAGAAGGATTCACATTTGGCGGCATTTGACTTGGTTGATCACAAGGTACTATGCAAACACCTTGCGTCAGCAACCCATTTCTCCAAGTCAGCCATCACCTGGATACAATCCTTCCTAAACAATTGGAAAATGCGAGTCTTCGCGCCATCTGCAGCAGCTGACCACATACCTATTACCTGCAGCGTGCCCAAAAGCTCTTGTGTCTCTCCAACTTCGTACAATATCTTTACAAAGCCTTTTTTTGATGATTGGACCGTCTGGGTGTCACCTACACTAATTATGCAGATGACGACCAGATACTCCTACCCCTTACAGGTATTTACGACATAGATGTACAACGTGTAAATGAAATCTACACCATCATTCAGGCATGGATGGCCATTAATGGCCTGTGCCTGAATGATGACAAAATGGAACTCCTTCTTGTAGACTCATCGGCTAACCTAAGCAAATTAAGCCCTACCTACACTATGTTCAATATAGATGATAATAACATCCCAACTGCCAAAGTAGTAAAAACACTTGGTTTCTACTTTGATGCTACCTCCAACCTAAAAAAACAAGTGAATATGACCGCCTCAGCCACTGCCTATACAGGCATACTAATAAGAGCCTGTAGACCAATGCTGGCCACAGAAAGCTGTCTCATACTAGCCAGAGCTCTCATAATATCTAAACTGGATTACTGTAATGGTCTCTACTTAGGCGCTAACAAGTCTCTACTCAACAAACTTCAGATAAAGCAGAACAACGCACTCCGAGCTGCACTAAACATACCGAGAACTGAGCATTTCTCTACTACGAGAAAACAATGCAAATGGCTCTCCATCAAAGAAAGGTTTGAACTTAAAACCATATGTCTCACCTTTAAAGCGCTGAACCATTCAGCCCCACCGTACCTCACAGAAAAATTCACCCTGAGATCATCCACACGTTTCACTAGATCTTCTGACACATCCTGTCTCGTGGTCTCAAGATACAACCTAAAAAGATCTGGTTGATCTAGTTTCGCGGTCATGGCCTCCCAACTATGGAACATCCTCCCATCTGACATCAGATCCATCCAAATATTCCCTAACTTCAGAAGAAGTGTCATTTCCTGGCTACTTAGCAAGAACTAATTAACAGTTGCCTAGCTCCCCCAACGCTACCTCACAATCCAACTAAAGTAACCATTTGACTCTACTACTCCCAATCATATGTATCTGTTTATCCTGACCTATCTACATTCCAGCACTCCACATTACCAATGTTTCTTTACGCATGTCCTGACTATTCTCTAACCATGTATACCACTCACCGAGGATACTGTAACTTTTTGTCACTGCCTTGTTGATAAATATATATTGACTCCTATCTGTAATTTACCTACAATCTCTATGCATGTACAACCCCTGCTGAACTGCATTTCCTTTGTCTGTAGCAGTATATTTAAAAGCGCCCAGACACCTCTGGGTCAGGTGCGCTATATAAATAAAATAAACAAACAAACAAACATTCGTCTCCTAAATGTACATTAAAAAAACATTTCAGATAAGAAAATAAATGTTTCTCCAATACCCTTGTAGGGTTTGTAATGCTCTCCTTTGTTACATTTCACAGAAGACTTTTGTTTGTAACACAAATTGCGTACTTCCCACAAATATGCATTGTACAAAATATGCAAAAATAAGTCACAGATTTATGTCAACGTAATTGCTGAACCACACCAGAGAAACATCTGTTTTTTTCAAGTGTGGTGCTCACACCCAACACTGCACTAGGCGTTTCGAGGCCTGGTGCTCCTTCTTCAGGTAAAACTTCTACAGTTACTTGTGGGCTGTCAGAAGAAAGGAAAAAGAGAACCCATCAATGGGATGTTCTGTCTAATCTGTATCAATACTACATATGCTTTGCATAATTTCACCATCCTGTGTGGTCTTTTAATTTCAACCTCCTACTGTGGTATATTCTAAGTCATCCCTCGTCGAGTCTGTAAGAGATATGAAATATCTCTTTCAATATATAATGACATATATACTCTGATATGATTAAGTGAAAAGCAAGAAACACTGACGGCCTCATTACAAGTTTGCTGGTATGGAATCAACGGTGCCGGTAGCACTGTACCTGCACATTCCAACCCGCAATGGCGGAAACACTGTCATTGCAAAGTGACCCCCACGAAGCAAGCGTGCCCGGTAGCACTTTGACCACAAACAGCAGGACGATTCGCCAGAAGTCCCTGAATTACCAGCACACCAGTATACCGGGTACATTACAAGTACCACCATCATGGAAATACTGCCATAAAAATGGCGTTAGCACCGTGACCACCATGCCTGTATTACTGCCACTGCAAACCAGGCATTAAACAGTGCCTGGTGAGCAGCAACAGTCCCCAGGTGGCCAAAATTAGCTCAGCTGCTCACCATTGGCCACTGGGAACGTACAAAAGGACCACACCCACACTCAACCTACCTCCCAACACAACCATGCTGGTAATCAGGCCACGGGTGTCCAAAATTAGCCCTGCTACACACCATTGGCCACTGGGAACTTACAAATGGACCACATCCACACCCAACCCACCTCCCAACACAACCATGCTGGCAGTCGGTCTAGCAACAATTGGGCTGGGGAACCTGCAAACAGCTATTGACTTAGAAGCAGCACTGAGGTACAGGAGGACGGTAGACGCAGGAGGCAAATGAGGATCCAGGTGGCCATCCCAAACATCATTCTGCAGCAGGAACCACCCCGCAGGCAGCCACCAATACCCGCATCAGGGCCTCACCCTGGAACCTGACCCCATGCCAAATCCACACCTTATACCGGCTTGACAGGGACACCATTATATCAATAGTCACCCTCATCAATGACGACATCTGCAGCATCATAAACATCCGGGCTGCAATCCCACCCTTGCTGAAGGTAGTGTCAGTACTGCACTTCCTTGCAACCGGCACATACCAGCACACCGTTGGTGAGCTGCACGGGCTGTCACAACCCTGTTTTTCAAGGATAATGTTCCAGGTACTGGATGCGCTGCTGCGCCATGTGTCAGACCACATTGCCTTACCCTGAACCCCTCCACAGGTCAATGCCACTAAAGTGGCCTTCAATGCCCTTGTCTGCATGCCCAATTGCATTGGTGCGTTAGATTGCACCCATGTGGAGTTGACTGCCAACATGCTATTGAAGCGGTGTATAGAAACCGGAAACAATTCCTGTCCCTGAATGTGCAAATGGTCTGTGATTCAAAAAAACTCATCACCCATTGCTGTGCATGTTTCCCGAGATTGACACATGACTCAATGGTTTTGCAGAACTCCACGTTGCCAGGGTACATGGCATGTTACATTGGAGTGAGCACCTGGCTGCTGGGTGAGTAGAATTACCAATGCAGGACCTCTGTGTAGTGGGTGGAGGGCAGATAGACACTCACCAGAGTGCTCCTGGCTGTTGTGTGAGTAGAATGACCAATGCAGGACCTCTTTGTAGTGTGGGGGGCAAATAGACACTCACCAGAGTTCACTCAGCTTACAGCTGCAATAGGTAAATGACAGTTTGCCATGTCACAGGAATCCGTATACCATGGAATGGCGCACCATCCAATGGTGACATGTGAATGGGAGTATCGCCAGCGGCGAGAAAGTAGCACATGCTCCCATGTGCACAATGCCTATTTCGACCTCTCGGCACAGCAGTGTATTCACTCCTGTGCGCTGCGGGTGCATGACGCAGATTTTGACAGCACCTTACAAGACATGAGGCACCTAGTTCGTAGAAAAACAGCATTGTGCAAATTGTAAGGAATAAGACATGTAATTGCCTAGAAGGTATCATGAATGCAGACATTGAGCATGCCAAACAGTTTCAGAAGGAATGAATGAGCCAAGTGTGTAATATTGAAAAGTACATCCAAGACAATTTAGCAGGTTGCATTCTGAAATCTGTGGCATGTACAATGTTGTGTGCTAACAAAATACTGACACTGTGTACATGCTATAATCGCCAACACCGAATTCCCACCATAAACATCTGATCACCTTTATGTCACTCCCATGCAGGTGATGCCATCTACCCCCTCATGCCATGGCTCATGACACCCATCAGACGACCATGGAACAGGCATGAGGAGGCCTACAACCAGGCCACATATGAACACGGGGCATCATAGAGCTAACCTTTGGACTGCTAAAGGCCAGGTTCCGCTGCCACAGCTGATCCGGTGGGGCATTGATGTATAGCCCTGTAAAGGTTGGCAAAATTGTGCTGGCATGTTCCATGCTGCACAGTATGTATATTTGCCAGAACATTGTATTGCCCCCGGTCATGGACCCAGCAGATGAGGAGGAAGAGGATGATAACGATGATGATGGGATGGGTGTGCAACCAGGGTGGGGTGCCATGGATTGCCAACATGCACGGGAAGCCCTTATTCACAATTTATTCTGAACAATTATGACAAGCACATTGAACACATTATCCCACGCGTAATTTGGAATACTTGCATTAAATAATTCATTCACACACAGAAGAAGATTGTCCACTCATTATTCAGATTAACAACCCAGTATATTATGATGACAAAATTAAACCGGTGCTACAACAATACACGCCCAAATGTACCCACCCACCTCCCATGCCCCAACTACCTATACCAACTATGGACCCCCTCCACCTCCCAAAACTATCCACCTACCTCCCAGGCCCCAAATACCTATCCCAACTATGGACCCTCCTCCACCTCCCAAATGTACCCACCCACCTCCCAGGCCCCAACTACATATCCCAACTATGGACCCATATCCACCTCCCAAACGTACCCACCCACCTCCCAGGCCCCAGATCGAATATGCCACCATGTGCAACAAGTGCCCATCAACAACACTACTTCGTGCCATGCTTGGCTGCATGTATGTCCCTCTGAGATGCCCCAGACAGCTTTGTGGACCTTCTCCTGGGGCTGCTTGCCTATGAGCTAGTTGGTGTGGTGCTGGTGGAGGGAATTGTGGGGTTATGTGGCGGTAGGCACGTCATGATGGCCTGTAGGGCCAGCGCCATTGTTTACGCTGTTTGACTGGACACTGTTGGTCTCATGGACCCTCCATGACATCTGCATTTTGGATGTGGCACAATACCCAATAGCACGTGCACCCCGGCACCCAATGGTCTTGTTGCTCTCAAATTGCAGCCTAGACTCCTCAAGGTACTGCTGAACCAGTGCAGCCAGCATGTCCTGCCGTTCCTCCATCCACTGGATATGGCTGCTGATTTCCTGCAAAGATGGGGTAGGGGAGCCCATGGGACTCTTGGGGCTGAATGTGCCCAGGGCTTCAGGGATGTTTGGGTTCTCCTCACTGACAATTCCAGCTGCCTCAACGGACAGTTCCTCTGGACTGCCGTCCATGCTATGGGTCTCAGCCTGGTGGGGTGGTGATGGTGCATGTCCCTTTGGGATTGCAGTGGCAGCAGGGATGTTGGAATGGGGTGCTTGCTGTGCCCCAGGGGCAGCAGGGATGTTGGGCTGGTGTGCTTGCTGTGTCCCAGGGGCAGCAGGGGTGTTGGGCTGGGGTACTTGCTGTGTGCAAGGGGCAGCAGGGGTGTTGGTCCCCTGGGCGTGGTGTACCTGGGCCGTTGTGACTTCCCAGATGGCCCAGGTGCCTGCAGCAGACATTATTGGATGTTGTGCTGGCTGACGTGAATATCCCGTCTCTCTCGACATCCCCGGTTGTCGCCATCAGTCTCAGGTGATGTTCCTGTGGGTGACTGAAAGGCATGCTGTTAGTGGACTGACAGGATGTGTACAGTACAATTACATGCAACACAGTCATCGAGCTACATTACATTGTGGTTATACACATTGATGTGTGCTGCATTATCATGTGGGTGTGTATGGGTCACACTTGGGTGCAGGCCATCTCATTGGCTTTGCACTGTATTCTGTGTGGGGGACATGGGAGCACTGGGTGTGCTTGGGTGATGTGGACTGTGATATGTGTATTTATGTGCGTTGATGGGTGGGGGGGCACGATTAGCTTGATTCAGTTTCATATTTGCTCACTTTTTGTACTCACCAGCCTGGCCAGGTGTCCCAGCTCCTGTCCTCGAGGTGCAGCACACTGCTGCACTTTTACTCCCATGGGAGAGGCTTTAGGGGTGAGTGTGGTCCGCCACCTATTGCAGTGCATTGACGCCTGTGGGCTGCCAGAAGGTTCTGTACCCTTAGGCGGAGGTCCTCCCATCGCTTATGGCAGTCTTTGAAGCTACGGGCTGTGACACCCACAGCTGTCACCTTCTGGGCAGCCTCAGCCCATATGGCTTGCGCCTCAGCTGCGCCTTAGCTGTGTGCTGTACCGCTGGTCAGCTGAGAATAGGTCCACAATGTGGTAAACCAGCATGGTGAGTTCTGCTTCAATGAAGGGTGGCTTGCGCACACGGTTTTGTGGCATCTTTGCACCATGTCCCTCTGTGTGTTTGGCCACTCACTGTTGCTGGATGGCTTCTGGTACAGGAGGATTGCAGTGGATTGTGATTTTTGTATTGGCCGCTGCTCTCTTTCCAGTTCCGGCGAGCACAGTATTTCCAGTTCTGGTGCTTCCAGATCCACACACGCGGTGCCGTTATGTCCGGCTTGCACACGGAAGGAGGTGGATGCACCGCCAACATTTGTGGCAGTACATCTGTCTCTGCCGGCGTTTCCATGATGGCGTTGCCACCGGTTCTGTGTGTGCATTAGTGATGCACACAACCGCCAAGATGTAATCCTACCTTGTTTCCGCCACCACACAGTGGCAGAAATGGTACGACCGCCATCACGGTAACACCAGATTTTTACCACCGGACCTGTAATGAGGGCCTAAGTCTTTAACACAGAAATGCCTATTTGTATAACGGTAGATGTTGTAACTCAAAGTTAGCTCTCCAAGTCCTCGTGTTAGTTGTAAACGTCTCCCCTTCAATCTGAAATGAATAGAAAATGTGCGTCTGAGTGCACTTCTATACCCTACTGTACATGTCCAAATGACTGATTCCAGTGTTCAAAAATCTCTGCTCCCCGGTCCCTTCAAGTCTTACCTGCTAGTCTGCTCTCTTAAGCACAATGCAGGAATGATGACACGGCTGCTGGAACAGCCTCTCAGACCGTCTGATCGTGTGATTGCAGCTCGAACACTTGACCGCTAGTTTGACAATGCAAACATTTCCGACGGCAGTTACGTGCTTAATGCCGGTTTATTCTTTCAAAAGATAGCTATAATTTTAGCTTTGCTACATACTATATCTCACTGTATATGCTTAATATAACCTACCACTTGAAATTAATGATAGAGCTGTGTAGTATTCCTCTTAAAAGATCTGTCGGCCATCTTGGAATACCTACCCTTGTGTATGCAGCCTAGCTGTCATGGCCATAGCCCCTGGCCCTGGTACTCGGGACCTATGGGCCGCGCCACAGTGTCCCTGCATGGCCTCGAGGGCCCAATCATGCCCCCCCAAGACTCTCCTGGAGTCAGTCCTGGTACCTTTGGCACCAGGCTCATATGGCAGAAGAAGGAGCTGGAGCTCTCAATGGAAATGGAACAGTATGGCTGTCCCCACATGGTTCAGTAAATGAACCATGTGATCTAGCATCTAGGGTGTGGTCAGGCCTGAAGGCACCTGGGATACCTGCAGATTATTTAAGCCACGCCCGAGCTTCAGCACACGCTTTGCGTTGCTCTGCACTCGCAGCGTGACGTTCATCGTGATCTGTCCTCGGCTTTCCAGGCCAGCACCTGCAAAAGAAGAGAAGAAGAGCACCATTAGCCATCCTTACCTGCTTGTAAATCCAGCTCCTGTCGATCGGTCCAGTGTCACCTCGGAAGCTTGTCCTCTCTTGAAAACCGCAACCTGGAGGAGGAAAAAGAAAGACAATATTAGTAAGCGTTTGCATCCCTTATTCAAGAATCATTCGGAAGCATGCTTATATGAGCGGAACTTGCTGTTGGTCTATTCCGTGCCAGCCTCCAACAACCTGTAAGAGAAAGGCAAAGCGGTAGCTCTCATACTTACTCGACGGCGGTCCGGACAACATCTGCTCACCGCTCCGCATCCTCCCGGTCGCTCACCATCCAGAACATTACGGCGGCCTGCAAGAGAAGAATAACACAGGTTAGCAAACAGCAAAAGCGCACATAGTGCCGCGCTCCGCGCATTCACTTACCATCTTGAGCACACCCCCCATCAACCAGCTCGACGTCTTCATCATCCCTTCTGCACCTAAGAGAGAAGGAGGACATTAATAAGGGCAATTACAATTACGGACAAATTATTAAGAACAATAGACTTACCTGAAGAGCTGAGTCACAGCAGTTCTGGACTCTCGGGCCCGCGCCAGTGAAGCAACTTGGCAGCAAAGCGCCCCATCCACGACGCACCTCTGCACAGAACCGCAGGACGGAAAGCGCATCTTATCGAAATCCAAGGTGACGAAAACTGTAAGGGGTCGTTGGGGTTCACAAGGGAGGTGGGCCCAGAGAGGAAGAGATTGTGGGCTAAACCAGAACTTCTGTATTCCAGACTAGATCCTCGGCAGAACGAGAACCCGTGGGAGGCGAATACAGGTCGGGAGCAGTTCAACCTGGTCGGGTGGTGTCCCTGTGGATACCAGGTGAGCATTACAGAACGCGAAGCCTCACAACTATAATCCACCCGGGCGTCCAGCATGGAAACCTCGGAAACCGACCAGTTAGCTCAGATGCTGGGGCAGTTACGTGCTGAGGTACATTCACCCAGACAGGAGACCAATGCCTTGTGGAGAGAACTAATAGTGACCAAAGAACGTACTGATGATCTAAGTCAACAACTCCTTCAATCACAGGCCGGACAAGCCCCTTTGCCTGGGACCATCCCATCAATGCCAACCCCATCGAGTAGCCCGGTGCAGATCACCCTTCCTGGAGCAGTTCCTTTAGCTCCACCGGAGCGTTTCTCGGGGAACCCTAGGAAGTACGCAAGCTTTATGAATCAATGTCACCTCCATTTTCTTTGCAGACCTGTGGTCTTCCCTAATGACCAGTCACGAGTGGCCTTTGTGTTGTCATATCTTAGTGGTAGTGCTGCAGATTGGTCTGTGCCTTTTATTAACTGGGAATATCCACTGCTACGCAATTCTGGGGGCTTTCAGCAGGAGCTAGAAAAGCTCTTCGCCCATCGTTCCCATTGACAGGCTTTAGACAATGAACTCTTGTCCCTCCGTCAAGGAAACCAAGATCTATTGACGTACATAGCGACCTTCAACAGGCTTGTGGTCGAAGCAGAGTGGCTGGAGGACAAAAGGACCACGCTGTTCCACCGGGGCTTAAGAGGAGAGCTAAAGGATGTACTTGCCCAAGTAGTAGATCTTCCCAAGGACTGTGCCGAATTTATTAACCGGGTGGTCCAACTTGATCATAGGTTACAAGATTGAAGGATGTATCAAAGTAGACCAGACGCTTGCCCCATGTTTGTGCTCTCCAAGGACCATGTTCAGCGAGGGACTGACAGTTCTGTGGAACCAATGCAACTAGGAGGGGTAAGACCCCCTTTAACCAAAGCAGAAAGGGACAAGGGGAGGAAACAGCAGCTATGTTTATACTGCGGAAAGGCGGGTCATTTCCTCAAAGAGTGCCCGGTAAAGCCACCCAGAAGGACCATAGGAGCCACAGATAAGGAGAAATCAAGTGAGGAGTCGGAAAACTACCAAGCCTGGCAAATGTAGGGGTCCATTTGTCGAGCAAAGAAACCCAACTACAGACCTCCCATTTTGCGTTGCCGGTGATCCTAATCAACCACCAACAGCCGTCAAGGATGCATTCTGTAGAAGCTTACATTCACAGCGGAGCCATGGGGAATTGCATGGACCAGGATCTTGCAGCAAAGATGCGGCTCCCACTCTGCCCTAAGTCCACCACTGAGACTGTAACCACCATAGATGGTGCTGAAATCGCCTCCGGCCCCGTGTCTGAATGTACCACTGTTCTAACCCTCTTATGTCAGGACGGCCATCTGGAATCAATCGCTTTTGATCTTATCAAGGCACCTCAGTTCCGATTGATCCTAGGAATGCTGTGGTTGGTCGCACACAATCCATGAATCAACTGGCGTACTCGAGAACTGGTTTTCTCCCAAGACTGTACACGCACTTGCTATTATAATGGGAGGAAGACAACGAACACTGGCTCGTCTGTCCAGGAAGGGGTGGCAAGTGCCTTAGGTGTAGTTGGTATCCTGCCAAGCCAATATCAGGACGTTCAAGACGTGTTTCAAAAGGAACAAGCTAATACCTTGCCACCCCACAGACCCTATGATTGCCAGATCGACCTGGTACCTGGTGCACAAATCCCTTGTGGTCGAATCTATGCATTTACAGAACCTGAGAACCAACATTTGAAGTCATACTTGGAACAGTATCTAGCCAACGGTTTCATCCGCCCCTCAATGTCACCTGCAGCGTCTCCCCTATTCTTCGTACTGAAGAAGGAAGGGGATTTGAGGACTTGCATCGGCTATCGCGCCCTGAACCAAGTCACCGTTAAGAATCATTACCCCTTGCCCCTGATCCAGGAATTGTTAGACCAAGTCAAAGATGCCCAAATCTACACGAAATTGAACCTTAGAAGGGCCTACCATCTTATTTGCATCAAAAAGGGGGTCGAATGGAAAACAGCGTTTCGTACCAAATATGGCTTATATGAATACCAGGTGATGCCATTTGCCCTTTGCAACGCCCCTGCCGCATTTCAGTATTTCATGAACAACGTCTTGAGAGAGCTGATTGACGTCTGTGCCCTAGTCTATATAGACGACATCCTAGTATATTCGGCTTCAAAACAGGACCGTCCTTACCAAGCTTCGCCAACATCATCTTTATGCCAAACTTGAAAAATGCTCAATTCACGTTACTGAGGTAGAGTTCCCGGGGTTTATCCTTGTTAGGCAGAATCCAGTGCAGTTCCCTTATGGAGCACTACACCAGATTAGGACTACAGGTGAGAGCAATAAATCTCCTTTGGTATCAGCCTGTACTACAAATATGTAGTTGGTACCTCTGGCTGAGCAGTAGACTTATCTCAAGAGGGAGATGAGCAGTATTCAGGGTTTACACAATAGGCAGTACAGTACTATGGAGCAAGGAAACACTGACTAAAGCTTTGTATCAAAAAGAGAATATATTTATTCTATACACATCTAGTTCCAACACATAGATCACAGTTGATAATGTAAGTTAAGTTTAGTCAAGGAAAAGCATATACAACTCCCTATTCAATTGTAGACAAGTTTGCGGTAAAGTGAAAAATGAGCAGAATGGCACAGTGAAAACACCAACTACAAATGGCACTCTAGCAATTAAACGAAAGGGAGGGAAAGCACAAGTTAAACCAAAATATCTTCAGACACCCAATAGCAACACTTCCCTGAAGTTTTGTGAGCAAGTAATGCACAGTCACACTTTAGCCAAAAGATAAGTGAATGAAAACTGAGCAAAATGGCACACCACAAGTTAAAACAGTAGGAAGGAAGAGGGGTTTAGAAGATTTAGGTGCATCAACACATTTCTCATTGAAAACCAATCTAGTGAGAGTAGATCTAACAAATCAGACAGAGTCAATAGGCCTGAGCCAAAGTCAGTGGTACAGGACCAAGAGCTTAGGAGAAAAAATGTTCTTGTAGCTGCAGTCAAGTCTTTAGTACAAAAATATTGAAGAGGTAGATGCGAGGCGAAAGACAATGTTAAGAGAGTGGGTGGCCGACCCCACAAGTAGTTAAAGGATTTAAAACACCTTTGCGGCTACTACGGAGAAAGGGCGGCCTGGCGGAACAATGTACCTTAGATGTGAAGAAGTGGCTCCTGCGGTGGCGGTTGTTCCTGGTATTTCCTGCAGGTCGAGGGGTCCAACAGAGGAAGAGAGGCTCTTGTCATGGAGGAAGGTTCGAGTCGCTGAGCTACCCAGGGATGAAACCAGCCGCGGTGCTGCCAAATGAAGTTTAAAAGGTACGCTCCTTTTAATCGTGGTCTGGGTCGATAGCTGCCTGGCTATCCGGTCTCCAAGTGCTGGGCACTGTCGATTCGAACAAGGCAGGTCCGAGGAATTGATAGGTGAACTGGTTGACCGCACAAGCTCAAGGGAAGGAGGCGCTTTTACTGAATATCTCCTCTCGTCACGTGGAAGAAAAGTGGTGAGACAATCCGGCAGGGATTCACCGGTGGTATAGATGCTGAAGATGTTTGTGGCTTCTCTCCCCTTCGGTTCCGTAGTTCCAGGGGCGACGCCTTGCTCTTCCAGTCCTCAAGACCCTGCTTTTATGCAGAAAGAGACCCATTCATACAGCCTAGCTGTCACTTACGCAGTGGAGTGGTCTTCTTGGCTGGAGACCCTCCACCCTATTAGGTTATACTGCGACCTGAGTTGCTGTGGCAACTCTGTCCAGGGGTTCTACTCCCCCTCCCAAACAACAGACCCACTCCAGACTCAGAGGTGCCGAAAGGAGGGCTTCTTGGCAGAAGCCCCCCAAAAGAGTGAACAAAGGATCCCAGACCTGAGTTAGGAGTTTAGAGTAAGACACGAGAAAGAAATTATATCAAAGTTCTGGCAAATAAAACCTACCGGACTAAAGTTAATAATAAAATAAACCGGCGTTATGTTAGAGGCTGTCAGTAAAAGTGTTAGCCTCGAACAATGGGAAAATCCCATAGGGAAATATTTGCGGTCGAATATAAAAGGTAGTAACCACTGCCACCATCCAGAAACTTTGTTGAGGGGGACTTTAAGGTACCCTCTCGAAAATGAACATAGGGGAAAAACTATTAACCCCTTCCAGTACTTCCATTTTAAGATGGGTTGTACTTATTAGTTCATAGAGATTGTCTAGTAAAGTCAATGGAGACTTTACATGCCCTGGGAGACAGTAGTCCGTCCCAGGGTATGGAGTCTATGTTTGGGGGTCGCTATGACACCCCTGTGTTACTGCACGGAGGGTGGTGTGTAACACATGTGCATAAAGATGGTTCCTATGGGTGAGAGAAAAGATTCCATAGGCATTAAACACAAAAATAGCCTAGAACGCACATAGCAAAGATGCCTAAGAGTGGGAAAAAGAGTCTCACTCTTAGCAGGTAAAAAAAGAAATAAACCCTTCAAATCCAGGAAAGCTGCTGGGGGACTCTATAGGTAAGGGAAATTAGCCATGAAATGAGAATTCTCCCTAACACTCACCTCTCCCACGCAGACTAAGGAACAGGACGATCTAATCCACTCCTGGATGAGTCTCATACCTCTAGTCGTTTATAAACATCCTAGAGAGACCTGTGCTCAATGGTAAAGTCAAACCCTTGGAGGAAGATTGACCATTTTAGCAGTTTTGGGTTTTCCCCTTTCATTTGCATCATCCATCTCAAGTGTTGGTGGTCTGTTTGAATGATGAAAGTAGATCCATACAAGTATGGTCTAATCTTCTTCAAAGCCCACACAATGCCAAAACATTCTCTCTCAATAGTTGCCCACCTTGTCTCAGGTTCCTTCAGTTTCCTACTGATGAAGCAAATGGGGTGCTCCCTACCTTTCTCATCCAGTTGACTGAGTACTGCACCTAAACCTGTATTGGAAGCATCTGTCTGTACAATGAAGGGTTGGTGGTAGTCAGGAGCTCTGAGAACTGGAGCTTGACAAAGGGCTTTCTTCAGGCTTCCAAAGGCCTGATTGCACTCCTCATTCCATTTGATCTTTTTAGGGAACTTAGGAGAAGAGATTACATTCAGTGGAGAAGCTATGGACCCATAGTTCTCAATGAAATTCCTGTAATACCCAGTGAGGCCTAGGAAGGCTCTCACCTGGGTTTGGGTAGAAGGGGTTGTCCAATTTTGCACAGCTTCGATCTTGCCGAGCAAAGGCCTTATTTCACCACCTCCTACCTCATGCCCAAGGTAGACCACTTTACTCCGACCAATTTGACATTTGCTTGCCTTTATGGTCAGATGGGCCCGTTCCAGAGCCTGCAAAACATATCCTAGGTGGTCAACATGTTCTTTCCAAGTAGGGCTGAACACTGCAATGTCATCCAAGTATGCCATGCAGAAGTCCTCCATCCCATTCAGAACCTGATTAAACATCAGTTGGAATGTAGCAGGTGCATTCTTTAATCCAAAAGGCATAACCTTAAACTGGTATAAGCCAACTGGGGTGGAGAATGCAGTTTTCTCCTTGGCATGGTCAGTCAGGGCTATTTACGAATAGACTGACATGAGATCAAATGTGCTGAGGAACTTGGCTGAACCAGGCTTATCCACCAGCTCATCTGTCCTTGGCAAAGGATGGGAATCAGTCTTAGTGACTGCATTTAGAGCTCTATAGTCCACACAGAATCTCAACTCTTTGGATCCTGCCTTTGGTACTAACACAACTGGGCTAGACCATGGGCTAGTAGAGGTCTCTATTACCCCAAGATCAAGCATCTTGTTGACCTCTCCTTGGATGCGGGTTCTTACATTTTCTGACATCCTGTAGCCCCTGCTTTTGACAGGTAAACAGTCACCAGTTTGGATATCATGTTGGCTCCAAGGGGTCAAACCTGGTGTCAGAGAGAATAGGGGGGCAAATTGATTTAACAAAAGTTTGCACTCCTCCTGTTGCTGAGGTGTCAGATTAGAAGGGAGATTGACTCCTTCAATTTTCTCATCTAAAGGTTTGCCTCTGAGGAGGTCAGGCAGAGGTTCACTCTCCTCCTCCTCTTGAGCTGAAGCTAGAAGCAATGCTCCCAGTTCTGGTCTTGAGATATAAGCTTTTAGACGGTTGATGTGAAAGACTCTAGGAGCCTCCTTAGGATTGCCTAAATCCACCGGCTAGTTTACCTCTCCAAGTTTTCCCACAACCTTGAAGGGTCCCATCCATTTGTCCTGCAAGGCCCTCTGCCTTGTGGGGACCATAACAAGAACTAGCTGGTCTTGAGGGAACTCAACCATGTTGGCCTTCTGGTCATGCCAATGTTTGACCAGAGCTTGACCTGCTTTCAAGTTATCACTTGCTTCAGCCATCATGTGTGACATTCTCCTCCAGAGTCCTATCACATTGTCAGTGACTCTGACTGGTATGGGGGAAGGAGCGCTCTCCAACCCCTCCTTGATCAGGGCCAATGAGCTTCTGACCGGATGGCCATAGAGAAGTTCAAAGGGACTGTAACCCACTGCCTCCTGAGAGACTTCTCTATATGCAAAGAGAAGGCATGGCAGTAAAAAATCCCACTTTTTCTTACGGGGGGTTTCTACAGCTCCTATCTTGCTCTTCATGGTTCTGTTAAACCTTTCTACCAACCTGTTTGTCTGAGGGTGGTATGCGGTTGAGAACTTGTAGGTAACTCCACAGTTTTACCACATGGCCTTCATGTAGTGGGACATAAAATGTGACCCCCTGTCGGATAGTACCTCCTTAGGAAACCCAACCCTGGTAAAAATACCAAGGAGGGCCTTAGCTACAGCCGGAGCTGTAACAGTCCTCATAGGAATTGCTTCACAGGAACCTAGTAGCATGGCCTACTACAACAAGTATAAACCTGTTGCCTGAAGAAGTTGGAGGATCAAGGGGACCAACAATGTCGATTCCTACCCTCTCAAATGGTACTCCCACCACAGGGAGAGGCACTAGAGGTGCTACGTTCTTGGATCCACTTTTACCAGAGGTTTGGCAAGTGTGGCAACTCTTGCAATACTTATCTACCTCAGCCACCATTTTAGGCCAATAAAAGTAGAGAGAGTGCCTTTCCTTCATCTTCTTGAAGCTCAAGTGACCAGCCAAAGGTATTTCATGGGCTAGTTGCAAGAATTGGAGTCGGTTTGTTCGGGGCACTACAAGTCTTTTGTAGTCCCCAGGGAGTGACTCGGTTGGTTCACTATAGAAGAGGCCATCTTCCCAGTGTAATCTATACTTCCCAGACTCTTGCCCTTCAAGCTGAGAAACTGCCTGGTGGCGAAGACCTTCCAGAGTTGGACATTCTCTTTGTCCCTTACTGAAGTCTGCCCTTTGGGGTCCACCTTCTGCCAGTAACGACTGCAGCTCAGGATGGTCCACAGGGGCAAGATCCCCAATGAGTTCCTGGCCTCCTACTAGATCTGAGTCCTCAGGCTCTAGTTCAACCACACAGGGTGGTACCTCTCTCTCAGCCTCAGCTGGAGAAGGAATCACTGGTGTGAGTTTTGCTAACCTATGAGATTTCCTGGTTGGCAGTACTGGAGTGCTTTCTGCTGTCTTTTTCTTTGAAGTCTTAGGTTTCCCCTTTGCTTCTGGTTGCTTGGTAATAGCAGTTAGTAACTCCAGTGGGGTAGGAGTGATTTCCATCATCTCCTCAGAAGAGCCTCTTAAGGTCCTCTCCCTTGCAGGTCTGGTAAGATCCTGTAATCTCCTACTAGGAGGTCTGAGGGTACTTGACACTACTCGCAGATCTTTCAGATCATTGCCCAACAGCACCCTTCCTGGTACTTCAGATTGTACACTCACAGGTATCCTGACAGTCATTTCATTGCACTGGATGAGAGCTGGTAATTGGGGAAGCATCTGCACAGGCCCTCCAGCTAACTTGGTGAGGCGTTTGGGTGCCTTAGCAACATCCTCCACCTTGAAAAAAGATTTGTCCACCATAGTTATGCTGACCCCAGTGTCTCTAATGGTAGGAGTCTCCTGACCATTGACTAGGACAGTGTCTTTATAATACTCTTTATTATTAGGAGGGATAGAATTACACACATCTAAATTCTGTTGTTCCCACAACCCAAGAGATACTAAATATACACTAGCTGAGACTCCAATGGGGTCATCAGCCAGCAGTTGAAAGTTTCCACTGGTCATCTGTACTTCCTCCTCTGGAGCGAAGGCTAAGGAGACAGTGTGGACCCCTGAAGGTTTACCCTTACATCTGGGATCCCCTTTCACATGGTCAGTCGAGCCACAAACATAACATTTTCCAAATGTCTTTATGAATGGTGGCTTGTTCTGACCTCCTTCTGGTCTGGGACTAGAAGGTACACTAGCCTGATTAGGTTTCCCTTGTGGCTTACCATTAGAATTTTGTTTGTGGCCCCCTTTGAATTGGAATTATTTGAATTCTCTTTGGTGTCTTTCTTAGGCTGCTTTCCCTCATCCTTTTTCTGAGTTACCCCTGAATCCTTGTGAGTAGCCCTGTTGGCAACCCACAAGTCAGCAGCCTTAGCTAATTTCTTAGAATCTAATTCCTTTGAATCAGCTAAGTGCTATCTGAGCTCAGGAGAGCAGGCATCATAGATAGACTCCATCATAACAAGATTTCTCATTCCTTCATAAGTGTTAACTCTATAACCCTTAATCCATCCCTCTAAGTTCTTCAAATGTTCATTCACCCAAGTAGCCCAAGGGATACCATCATACTTCTTGAGGGTCCTAAACCTCTTAAGGTACTGGGAAGGAGTCTTCCCAAATCTAGCAATCAGAGCTAGCTTTACACATTCATAATCCATTCTATCCACCTCCCCCAACTCCATTACCACATCAGATGCAACAGGAGGGAGCCTAGAGAATAACCAGGGGATCAACTGATTCCCTGTCATATCCTGGAGCCCATGATTGTATTCAAACATAGCAAGCCAATCTAATACATCCAACTTAGGTTCATACATATCCACAATCTCTTTAGGCATCCAAGGTCTTTTTGGACTGGAAGATCTAGAGGATTCAGGGAGAGAAGCATTTTCCAAAGACAATTTCTTCATCTCAAGCTCGTGGTTGAGCTCCATTTCTTTGAGCCTTAGTTCTTGATGTCTCTGTTCAGTTTGGGCACTAATTCTTTTGAATTCAAGTTCAAGTCTCATTTGTCATAGGGATATAAATTCAGGACTTAATGTGGGACCTGGTAAGGGTCCAGTAGCTACAGGTTGAGGCCCTTGAGCAGGCAGAGGACCAGAGGGGGTGACATTGTTATCCTCCTCTTCCTCACCTGACTCAACAATAACATTTTCAACATTATCCTCATTACTGTTTGCCACATTTGCTGGGGTAGTAGGGTCTACAGCACCACTATCCAGACTTTGTTTCTCTAACAGTCTATCAATCATTTCTGTTTTCTTGCCTTTGTTAGGAAGACCTTTCTCTCTGCACAATTCTTTAAGATAATCAGCAGTTTTTGCAAGGAGGGCCTCCTGACTATAACTTTCCATACTTGACTTTGTTAAAATAACTTTTTGTGATTGTTAACCTTGTGGTTAGTTGCACCAAGGTACTAGTAGCACACTAAAATATAAATCCAATACTTTTATCCTCACCGCTGTACACCAGTGTTAGGCAGAATCCAGTGCAGTTCCCTTAGGGAGCACTACACCAGATTAGGACTACAGGTGAGAGCAATAAATCCCCTTTGGTATCAGTCTGTACCACAGAGATTTAGTTGTTAGCTGTGGCTGAGCAGTCAGACTTATCTCAAGAGGGAGATGAGCAGTATTCAGGGTTTACACAATAGGCAGTACAGTACTATGGAGCAAGGAAACACTGACCAAAGCTTTGTATAAAAAAGAGAATATATTTATTCTTTACACATCTAGTTCCAGCACATAGATCACAGTTGATAAAGTAAGTTAAGTTTAGTCAAGGAAAAGCATATACAACTGCCTATTCAATTGTAGACAAGTTTGCTTTAAAGTGATAACTGAGCAAAACGGCAGAGTGACAACCAACTACAAATGGCAGTCTAGCAATTAAACGAAAAGGAGGGAAAGCACAAGTTTAACTTCAAACACCCCCTAGCAACACTTCCCTGAAGTTTTGTGAACAATTAATGCACAGTCACACTTTAGCCCAAAAGATAAGTGAATGAAAACTGAGCAAAATGGCACTCCACAAGTTAAAACAGTAGGAAGGAAGAGGGGTTTAGAAGATTTAGGTGCATCAACACATTTCTCATTGAAAACCAATCTAGTGAGAGCAGATCTAACAAATCAGCAAGAGTCAATAGGCCTGAGCCAGAGTCAGTGGTACAGGACCAAGAGCTTAGGAGCAAAAATGTTCTTGTAGCTGCAGTCAAGTCTTTAGTAGAAAATATTGAAGAGGTAGATGTGAGGCAAAAGACAATGTTAACAGAGTGAGAGTGGGCGGCCGACCCCACAGGTAGTTAAAGGATTTAAAACACCTTTGGGGCTACTACGGAGAAAGGGTGGCTTGGCGGTACAATGTACCTTAAACGTGAAGAAGTGGCTTCTGTGGTGGCGGTTGTTCCTGGTAGTTCTTGCAGGTCGAGGGGTCCCACAGAGGAAGAGAGGTTCTCGTCGTGGAGGAAGGTGAGTCACTGCGCTACCCAAGGATGAAACCAGCCATGGTGCTGCCAAACGAAGTTTAAAAGGTACGCTCCTTTTAATCGCAGTCCGGGTCAATAGCTGCCTGGCTATCCAGTCTCCAAGTGCTGGGCAGTGTCGATTCGACCAAGGCAGGTCTGAGGAAGCGATAGTTGAACTGGTTGGCCCCACCAGCTCAAGGGAAGGAGTCTCTTTCGCTGAAGATCTCCTCTTGTCGTGTGGAAGAAAAGTGGTGAGATGATCCGGCAGGACTTCACCGGTGGTGTAGATGCTGAAGATGTCTGTGGCTTCTCTCCCCTTCGGTTCCACAGTTCCAGTGGTGACGTCTTGCTCTTCCAGTCCTCAGGCCCCTGCTTTTATGCAGAAAGAGACCCATTCATACAGCCTAGCTGTCACTCATGCAGTGGAGTGGTCTTCTTGGCGGGAGACCCTCCAGCCTATCAGGTTAGAGTGCGACCTGAGTTGCTATGGCAACTTTGTCCAGGGGTTCTACTCCCCCTCCCAAACAACAGACTCACCCCAGACTCAGAGGCGTCAAAAGGAGGGCTTCTTGGCAGAAGCCCACCAAAAGAGCGAACAAAGGATCCCCGACCTGGGTTAGGAGTTTAGAGTAAGACACGAGAAAGAAATTATTTCAAAGTTCTGGCAAATAAAACCTACCGGAGTAAAGTTAGTAATAAAATAAACCAGCGGTATGTTTGAGGCTGTCAGTAAAAGTGTTAGCCTCAAACAATGGGAAAATCCCATAGGGAAATATTCGCGGTCGAATATAAATGGTAGTAACCACTGCCACCAGCCAGAAACTTTGTTGAGGGGGACTTTAAGGTACCCTCTCGAAAATGAACATAGGGGAAAAACTATTAACCCCTTCCAGTACTTCCATTTTAAGATGGGTTGTACTTATTAGTTCATAGAGATTGACTAGTAAAGTCAATGGGGACTTTACTTGCCCTGGGAGACAGTAGTCCGTCCCAGGGTATGGAGTCTATGTTTGGGGGTTGCTACGACACCCCTGTGTTACTGCACGGAGGGTGCTGTGTAACACATGTGCATAAAGATGGTTGCTATGGGTGAGAGAAAAGATCCCATAGGCATTAAACACAAAAATAGCCTAGAACACACATAGAAAAGATGCCTAAGAGTGGGAAAAAGAGTCTCACTCTTAGCAGGTAAAAAAGAAATAAACCCTTCAAATCCAGCAAAGCTGCTGGGGGACTCTATAGGTAAGGGAAATTAGCCATGAAATGAGAATTCTCCCTAGCAATCCTCACTCCAAAGGGAATCCGAATGGATGTGCACAAGGTTGACGCCATTCTAAATTGGCCAGCTCCAAGCTCATTCAAAGGGGTCCAGAGCATGTTGGGCTTTGCAAACTTTACCGGTGATTCATCCCGGGATTCTCTCAAATAGTACATCCAATCACGTCTTTATTAAGGAAGTGCAACAAGAAATTCCAGTGGACAGAAGAGGCTGAAAAAGCTTTTCAGGAACTCAAGGTGAGATTCACTTCCGCTCCAATCCTACGACACCCTCGCCCAGATCTTCCGTATGTGGTGGAAACGGATGCCTCCAGTATGGCTTTGGGTGCTGTGCTATCGCAAAGGGACCCACACACCGGCCAGTTACATCCAGTAGCCTTTTGGTTGCGTAAGTTTTCACCACCCGAGTTCAATTATGCCATCACAGACAAGGAGCTCCTGGCCATAATATCAGCTTTCAAGGCCTGGCGACATTATCTGCTAGGGGCCAGGCACACTATCACCGTGATAACCGACCATCGAAATCTACAGTACTTGAAGAGTGCGAAGGCTCAATCATCTCGACAACTACACTGGGCTCTTTTCTTTGCGGAGTATGACTACGTAATCACGTTCCGACCTGGAGTCAAAAATGGCAAAGCTGAGGGCCTTTCGCACATGGGCATAGATGAACTGGTGTACACAGCCCCTGATCAGTGGCCATCATCCCGAGCAACAAACTCCTCGGCATCACAACCACCATGACTCAAGACGAATTGGTGCAAGGAATCCGACAAGTAATGACTCCTGAGTTATTATGAGATTGGGATTCGCGGGATGAACACTATGCAGTTAAGGACCAACTACCATACTACAGGAATCGCTTATTCTTGCCCAAGAAAGAACTTCAGGAACAGGTCATCTCGGAATATCATGATTCCCTCATGGAAGGCCACCTTGGAATTGCCAAAACTCTGGCCAAGGTGAAGCGGAGCTACTGGTGCCCCACGTGGTGCAAGAACGTCATTCAGTTCATCATCTCTTGTGGTATTTGTGCACAGAATAAGTCATCGAAACAGAGACAAGCTGGGCTCCTTAGACCATTGGACATTCCGCCGGCTTCATGGCATACTTTATCTCTCGACTTTACCACTGACCTACCTTCTTGTCAAGGGTATAATACCATCCTATTGGTCGTAGACCTGTTCTCTAAAATAACCCACTTCTTGCTGTTTAAAGGACTCCCAAATGCATCCAGCCTGGCTAAGACATTCCTAGAACACATTGTACGGCTCCATGGGTTCCCGTCAGTACTGATCTCGGATCGGGGTACCCAATTTGTATCCAACTTCTAGAGGAAATGTTGTTCAATGGCCCAAATCGACATTAGGCTATCCACTAGCCACCACCCCCAAAAGGATGGCCAAATGGAAAGGACAAAGCAGACACTCAAACAATACTTGCGCTGTATTCTCCACCAAGTAGAAAGGGATTGGAAAGACTTGTTGTGGATTGCCGAGTATGCCTATTACAATTCTCAACACAGCAGCACTGGACAGACTCCATTTTATACTGTGTACGGCAGACACCCACGCACGTCCAAACTGGACGTACCCACGACTCTGGAAATGCCGGCCATCAAAACCCTACACTCCACCATTTCTCAGGCCTTCACAAGGGCCATTGAGCACTTACATTAAGCCAAGGTTCGCCAAAAGAAATACAGAGACCTGCATCGTGAAAAAGCCCCAAACTACCAAGTAGGAGACAGAGTGTGGCTAGCATCCAAGCATGTACCTCTAAAAGGCACCCGGACATTCCGCCCACGATACCTAGGATCTTTTACCATTGAATCCATCATAAACCCAGCAACAGTTAAACTGACCCAGCCGACCAACATGCATATTCACCCTGTGTTCCATGTGTCTCTCTTAAAACCAGTTCAGCCTGGAACACGGGTGACCACACCACCCAAACCTGTAATGGTCCATGGAGAACCAAAATTCGACGTCAAGGACATCTTAGACTCAAAGTACGTCAGAACAAAACTATACTACCTAGTAGATTGGAAAGGATATGGTCCACAGGACAGAACATGGGAACCTAGCGATTACATCCATGCACCACGTTTAATACAACGTTTTCATCGTGAGTACCCCACCAAGCCAGGACCAGACAGAAGAACCACCTTGAGAGGGTCTTTGGGGGGGAGTGCTGTCATGGCCATAGCCCCTGGCCTTGGTACACGGGGCATCTGGGCTGCGCCACAGTGTCCCTGCATGACCTCGAGGGCCCAATCTTGCCCCCCAAGACTCTCCTGGAGTCAGTCCTGGCGCCTTTGGTGCCAGGCTCATATGGCAGAAGGAGCTGGAGCTCTCAATGGAAATGGAACAGTATGGCTGCCCCCACATGGTTCAGTTCAGAACTGAACCATGTGTTCTAGCATCTAGGATGTGGTCAGGCCTGGAGGCACCTAGGATACCTGCAGACTATCTAAGCCACGCCCGAGCTGCAGCACACGTTTTGCTTTGCTCTGCACTCGCAGTGTGACGTTCACTGTGATCTGTCCTCGGCTTTCCAGGCCAGCACCTGCAAAAGAAGCGAAGAAGAGCACCATTAGCCATCCTTACCTGCTTGTAAATCCAGCTCCTGTCGATCGCTCCAGTGTCACCTCGGAAGCTTGTCCTCGCTTGAAAGCTGCAACCTGGAGGAGGAAAAAGAAAGACAATATTAGTAAGCGTTTGCATCCCTCATTTAAGCATCATTTGGAAGCACCCATACCTGAGCGGAACACGCTGTTGGTCTATTCCGTGCTGGCCTCCATCAACCTGCAAGAGAAAGGCAAAGCGGTAGCTCTCATACTTACTTGACGGCGGTCTGGACAACATCTGCTCATTGCTCCACATCCTCCCGGTCGCTCACCATCCAGAACATCACGGCGGCCTGTAAGAGAAGAATAACACAGGTTAGTAAACAGCAAAAGCACACATAGCGCCGCGCTCCGCGGATTCACTTACCATCTCGAGCACAGCCCCCCTCAACCAGCTCGACGTCTTCATCATCCCTTCTGCACCTAAGAGAGAAGGAGGACATTAATAAGGACAATTACAATTACGGACAAATTATTAAGAAAAATAGACTTACCTGAAGAACTGTGTCGCAGCAGGTCTGGACTCTCGGGCCCGCGCCAGTGGAGCAACTTGGCAGCGAAGCGCCCCATCCACAATGCACCCCTGCACAGAACTGCAGAATGAAAAGCACATCTTATCGAAATCCAAGGTGACGAAAACTCTAAGGGGGTCGTTGGGGTTCACAAGGGTGGTGGGCCCAGAGAGGAAGAGGTTGTGGGCTAAACCAGAACTCCTGTATTCCAGACTAGATCGTCGGCAGAACAAGAACCCAGGGGAGGCGAATCCAGGTTAGAAGCAGTCCAACCAGGTCGGGTCGCGTCCCTGTGGATACCAGGTGAGCATTACATTAGCTATCATGCTTGGACACTACACCATGCACATGCTGTGAGTGATCGGATTTGATGCAGCATGTATTTGTTATTGAATTAAGATGTGCTGATAATAAAAGAGCCATTATGTGTGTTGTCTGTTACACTCATCAATTCAACTCTATTTTGATGGTGTGGTACAACTTCAATATTATATGATCAAAACATCCTTATACCTTTACTATTGTGTTGTACTTTTTATATGGGATGTAAACTCCAATTATATAAAGTTTCAACAAGATTTAAAGACCCAAGATAAATACTGGAATACATTAATTTGCGTTTGTGAATCTCCCACACACCTACAGGATATCCTTTCAATTAAGTTTCTTTCAGTTTATGTTACAACACAGTATAGACACATCATACAATTAAGCTTGCATGTGATCGTAGTACAATAGTTGTGCCATTATACATATCAATTTTCTACTTCCAACTTGATCACTATAAGTTAAGACCTCTGTGTTTTTCCATATGCACAATAACAACATCTCATCAGATTGATTTCAAATAAGGTAGCTCAAATCAAACTCCATATTCATCCACTTGGGGTCTAAAGAACCCAGCCTGTTGATCCATTGGATTTCCTTCTGTCTTAACAGAGTATTTATGTCACCCCCTCTTTTTGGACATTTCACTTGTTCTAGTATGACCAATTTCATTTGTGTTATTGAATGTTTGTGTAATTTGAAATGTTGAGCTACCGGTGATGTATTGACCCTGTGCGAATGTACGAATTATGCTCAGTCCATCTTGTTTTTACTTTCCTAGTTGTCAACCACACGTAGAACAAACCACATCGGCATCTAATGGCATAACTCACATTGGTGGAATCACAAGTACTGGTATGTCGTAGATGTATTGCTTTTCCTGTGTGTGGGTGGTTAATACTGCTCCCTTTGATGACATTATTACAGTGCTGGCAGTTATTAAAAGGGAGAGTCCCTTTATATGTAATATTATCTTTTTTCGTTTGGAAGTAATCAGCTCGAACCAGGTGGTCTTTCACAGCTTTCCTCTTCCTGTATGCAAAAGTTGGAATATCTTCAAACAGTTGAGCAGGTATTGGGTGAATTTTCAACATTTCCCTTTTTTTATGATTGTTTTAATCCTGTAGCTTTGTTCCGAATATGTTGTCACATATACTAGTTTGTCTGACTGTGATTTTGTTGTAGATTCCAAAGTTTGTAATCTCGGTACTGCTGATGCTTTCATCTGTGCAGCTGCTACTGTCTCTTTAGAGTATTCTCTTCTTAAAATGTGTCATGTAGTTTCAATGATTGTTCCCCAAATTCTACATCTTCTGATATGATTCTCTTATATCTAACAAATTGACTGAACGGTTTGCTTTCTATAGTAGTCTTGGGATGGAAACCTGATGCTAGTAAAATGCTATTTTTGTCCATTGGTTTGTTGTAGATTGTGGTTTCTAGTTTGTTCCTTTTAACATAAATCTCTACGTCCAAAAATTGGATCCGAGTGGTACTGGTTTGGATCGTAAACTTGATTCTTGGTGCTAATTGCTTGATATATTGGAAAAAGTCCATCAACTCTCCTTCAGTGCCTCGCCACACCCCAAACACATCATCAATAAACCGGTAAAGACACCTCACCTCAGGTGTTTCTAATATGCCGGATTATTTGTGCAACAATATAGGTTGCCACTGGCATGTCTGGAGTTACTCACTGAAATAATCAAACATTTAGGATCCAGATGCATCATTATGCCTATTCCTAATACATCAAATGCACCCATATTTGGTGTGTTAAAACCTAATGGCCAATGGCATTTGTGTGCAGACTTAAGAGAATTGAACAAGAGGGTACCTATTTCACGATGGGCATTTCCATTTATTGATTAGGGTCTTGCACAGGTTCATGGATTAAAGGTATTTACAACGTTGGATGTTACAGCTTTGTGAATCTTCATTTATCTATGATAGTTTAGCATGAGCTAATCCATCCACTAATTCATTTGTGCATTAATTTTGCATCCATTTAGCATAGGCCATGTTGAAGCATTATAGTTTGTTTTGATCATAGATTGATATTTGCTGAAATCTATGCATATTTGTTTAGCTTGCTATTTTGTAGAATGCACATTGTAGTGTGTTTCTAGGTGCTAGAGAATGTGCTTTGTGTTTTGTCCATATGAATTAGGCTTTTTGGTGAGCGCGGAGAGAGAATTATTTTCGCAGCCGGACACAGTGTGTAAATGTTTTGATAACAAATACAGTCTTGGCAGACAACCAGGTATTTTTGAGCAAAGGGAAACAACCTTGACTCCTGCTCTACTTTCGTTCATTCTGCATGAGACTGTCAGATCCTTTAGCACAGAGATACATCCTTGGCTGACTGCTGAGAAATGTTTTCGCTGAACAAATGTTTTGGTCTTTGCATGAGACTGTTTCGGTGAGCCAGAGACAGAATGCTAGCACGATATGCTTGCTGGCTTTTTCTTAGAATAGAATATAGGAGGACATGGCATGTCAATGTGTTCCAGTATATGATTATGCTGTCTGAAATTATGCATGCACACAGGTAATATAGCATGCACATACTTTGAAATGGAATGCTTTCTGTGCACACAATTGCACAATGAATCAGTCATTGCTCTGTATAAACAATGTATTGCTGTTCTGTTCAGTAGGTTAGGTTAGGTTAGGTTCAGCGAGCTAGAGGGGGCTGCCTCACAGCTGGTTGAGAGAGAAGGGAGACAGTCTGGCTGGGTTGGGATTACTGAAGCTCTCATTGCTAGAGAGGGATTGCTTTTGCTGCTTGTTAGAGATTAGTGACATTCTGTCATGCATAAAATAAAGATGCAGTTTGCTTTGAAATAATCAGATTCTCGTGTCTCTGTGATCTCTGGTTATATTTTTGTTTCCATAGCATAGCAAATTTCAGTATTACAGCTTGATACTGGTGTATGCCACTAGCTGAAGACATACAACATTTAATTGCATTTTCATTTGGGTATGTCAAATGTGGGCGTGAGTTTGGAATATTCCTGAGCAAGGCATTCTCAGATGCACCTGAGAGAGAAACAATAGTATATGTGGATAATGTGCTAATCAAAAATGAAGATTTTAAAAGCCCTTTCAATGAAATTAGACATGTACTCAGTCAGCTACAGAAGGCTGGGGCAAAAGTATCTCTACATAAAGCATAGTGGCGTAGAAAAAGAGTAAACATCCTAGGCCATGGGTTAAACCCATGCAAGAAAAAGGTGGAAGCAATTCAGAAATTAAAGGTTCCCACTAATTTGAAAAGTTTAAAAAGTTTGTTAGGAATAACAGGCTACAATAGGACATTTATTGAAAATGATGTAGAGATTAGACATTCTTTGATGAGGTTACTGAAGCAGGGTGTACCCTGGAGATGGGAAACAGAACAAAGTGAGGCGGTGGCCAAGTTAAAAGACTGTCTAATGAAAGCATTATGTTTGTCATATCCAATAAAAAGTCCACATTTCGTTGTAGAAATCGGATTCACAGATCAATGTATGTTAGCAGTGTTATATGAAATCATGATGCAAATAACAAAACCATTACATATGCCAGTAATGCATGTCACAGGTAGGGACAACATTTTGTGAATGTGAAAAGGCACTTCTGACCACTGTCTGGTGTAAGGAAGGCGTGGTATAACTAGTAAGACAGACACAAGTGACCACAATTCAATGGTGTTTATTGAACTTTAACAAGGGTGTGATAAACGGCTATCTAAACCAAAATCTACAGTTGAGAGCAAGCTGCGACCATCAAATAATAATAATGCAGTTTTAGTGGAGTCTCGTCATAATAAAAGGTCCTATACTAAAAAAAAACTATTGACAATCCTTACCGCTAGTGAGGGGAAGTGTTCATGAAAAAGAAAGAAGTGTTCATAAAATGATATGTCAGGATGTTCAGGCCATTGGCCTCGCTTCTCCACATTTTCAGCACGGGACAAGGCGGTTCACTTGAGCAAAGCACACTCTCTGGCTTCTTCGGCACAAAGACACAGTTCCATTACCAGCATCAAGGCCGTCTGTGATGCAAGTCTCTTTGCTTTTCAAAAGTCTCTTGACTCAGAGGGCCTAATGTACAAGAACAAAATAAGCACCAAGTCCCTTTCCTCTTTCAAGTATTGAAGCCGGGCTCAGATCCCTTTTGATATCACAGTCCGTATCGTGGATCCTCCTCTTCCAGGCTCTGATCCCCAATTTCAATAGTTTAGAGAATACTTGTTCTCGGGTGACTCATGGTTCACCGGGGATCCCCCTGAGCCGGGCTCAGATCCTTTCTCCATCACAATTACTCTCCCTCAGCCGGGCTCGGATCAATTGTAGGATGCATTCAACTATCAAAGACTTTCGAATGTGCACAGGATTTAGCTTGCCTCACTTTGATCTCAAAATTCCTCTTTCAATAGTTGTGTTACTCACCGGAATGGAGAGTACGTAAACAGGCCGGACCTCTATTGCTGGGGAGTTGCTTGAAGGAGCAAGGGTTGGAGCCTCCACCCAAGCCTCCTCTCTGTGAGGGAATAAACTCTTTAAACCGATATGACCACCTGCTGAACTGTACAGACAAGGGGACCGATCGAGCAAAAGAGCGGGGAGAACACACTGCCTCGAACCCAGGCTGTAAAGGAAAGGATAACAAGTTAAACAATCTGTCAATACTGAATCTGGTTTTCCCAAGACTATCCCCCTTCAGAAGTTCCTGGTTTAACTCCCCTTAAGCCAAAAGAACCGGAGCAACCTATAAAGCAAAGAGGCTTTAGTATATAGCTAAAGGTGTAACTCTCCAGTATTGAAAACCAAGAAAACTATACTTTAGCACTGATGGAAATAGGATTGATGTAAAGAGTCCTGGGTAACAACGAAAGTATAAAATAAAAAAAAGGGAAGGTTAGTAAGGCAGCTATCCCCGAGCGGAACAAGGGTCGCACTGGTTTTGGGATGGTGCACCACAGCAAAGCGTTCAAAAAATGCACTTTTAGAAATGAAGCCAAAATCCACAGATGATGACAGACTGATGAAAGAGGGAATCTAATTATAAAGTCGTTCTTACCAGAGTAATCACTATCCAAGAGTCCAGGAAGCAGGCAAGGGTTCTGGTACACAGGCGTTCAAGAAACACAGCAGAATCAGTATCCAAGAGTTCAGGAAGCAGGCAAGGGGTCTGGTACACGGGCTGTCAAAAAACAAATCAATTGAGGATTAAGGAGAAGGAGTCCGTGTGCAGGCAGGGTCGGTACACGGGAAACAAGGACTTCAAAATTCAAGATACAGAGAGAGCACTTGGGAAAGTATGCCGGTTGTAACTTTAAACAGAAGCAGCGTTCTGTATGCCGCTGTGGAATAAGTAACAACAAAGAGGCGTACCGTTTGAGAATGAGGCTCCCGTCTCAACGCCGGGAACTACAACCCTTAACAGGTTTTCTGGATAATGTAGTTCGTGTAGCAATTTTCCACGTCAGCTGCCAGCGCGATAAGAAGGGCGCGTGCCGGCACCGTAACCCTTTATGAAGGGCGATCACTTTCCTGTCCCTTATTCTGGTGTTACCTTGAACTCCCCAATTGTCCTTGTGTAAACGGGGGCAACGAGGCAGAACCCGGGGAACGTGGTGCGGCTGAGGGCGAGGTGTAACAGCATCCACCCCCAAAAGCAGCGCAGACCCCCTCCGAGCATGGAAACGGCGCAAGAGAGCCGGAGAATGTATATTGCATAAGGGCTCCCAGGACCTGTCTTCGAGACCGTACCCCTTCCAATCCACCAAATAAAAGGGGCGCCCCCTACGGAGACGAAAATCCAGGATGTACGCCACTTCATATTCATCATCCCCATCCATCCGAACCGGAGGAGGGCGATCGGGCAGCCGAACAGAGGGTGGACAAGGCTTCAGGAGACAGACGTGAAATACAGGATGATGATTCCAAGAGGTAGGTAAAGAAAGGGTACAGCCACCGGATTTATAATCTCAATAATGGGAAAAGGACCCACGAATTTAGGTAACAACAAGCGTTTGCCAGGAATTCGCAAATTACAGGTGGACAACCAAACTTTCATGCCCACCTTATAATTAGGCGCCGGTTTTCTGTGACGATCAGCAAATTTCTTTGCCCTCGCCTGAGCTTGAAGTAGATGTGAACGAACCGTACTACGGGTCGTCACCAGTTCCCTGACACAGTCCCGAGCCGCCGGGTTATCAATGGGAAGTGTAGGATCAAAAGGCAATGATCGTGGATGGCAACCATATAGGGCAAAAAATGGCGAGACCCCTGAGGCAGTATGCATAGAATTATTGTAAGCGAATTCAGCAGAAGGAAGCATAGTCAACCAGGATGCTTGAAAATGAAGGCAGAGACACCGGAGAAATTGTTCAAGGGTGGCATTTACTCTTTCAGTTTGCCCGTCCGTCTGAGGATGATAAGCAGAACTGAACCGATCGTCAATACCCAATGAAGCAGTCAAAGCCCTCCAGAAACGTGATGTAAATTGAGAGCCACGATCCGAAATCAAGATAGCAGGCAATCCAAAGAACCGGAAAACGTTCTGGAGAAAAAGGGAAGCCAAAACAGGAGCAGAAGGCAGACCCGTACAGGGAATGAACAATGCCATCTTGGTGAAATAATCAATGACTACCCAGATAGTGTCAAGGCCTTTCACAGGAGGTAAATGCACAATAAAGTCCATAGAAACCATTTACCATGGTTTGTGAGGCACAGGGAGAGGGCGTAACAGACCCACAGGTTTTGAACGGGAGACTTTGCATTGAGAACATACTGAACAGGATGCCAGATAGTCAATCACATCCGTTGACATAGTAGGCCACCAGGACCAACGGCGTAATGCCTCCAGCGTCTTTTGCTGACCCGGATGAGCCGCACACAGGGAATCATGAGACCAAGACAGGGCACATAATCGTGCCTGTCCTGGAGGCACAAACAAGCGTCCTTGGATGTAGGGTAGGCCTTGAACCACATCAAGATTGAGAGTTTCACATTCTTCCTTATGTGTGGAGACCCAATCCGAAATCAAAGTCCGCAGGCTAGGTTGAGGGGTGCAGGCACAAACAACGTTACCATGTAACAAGAGAGGTTTGTCAGAGTCTTTGTTGTCAGAATGGAAGGCAATGCGTGACAAAGCGTCTGCACAAGAATTCAATCGGGCCGGTCGATAAGTGATTGTGAAATGAAACTGGGAAAAGAAAAGATGCCAACGAGCCTGTCGGGCAGTAAGACATTTCAGTGATTTAAATGCCAAAAGGCTCCGATGATCCGAAAAGACCGTGACCTTATGTCGAGCCCCCAAAAGATGGTGCCGCCATTCGGAAAAAGCGTCTTTTATAGCTAGGAGTTCTCGTTCTGTGATTGGATACTTGCGTTCGTAAGGCGTCAATTTCCTTGAAAAGAATGCAGTCGGATGGATTTCCCCCGAGTCTGGACATCTCTGGGATAGAACTGCCCCAATAGCCAAGCCAGAAGCATCGGCCTCCACCAAAAATGGGAGTAAGGGATTAGGGTGCTGTAACACTGGAGCGGAAGTGAATGCTGCTTTAAGGGTATCAAAGGCTCTTTGTGCCTCCTGGTTCCATTGATAGGATTTCTTAGAACTGGTCAAAGCCGTCAGCGGCGCAGATATAGAAGAAAAAGAACGGATGAAGCGCCTATAGAAGTTCGAAAACCCCAAAAAGGATTGCAAGGCTTTGATCGATGTAGGAACGTGCCAATCCAAAACAGCCTTAACCTTAATGCGACTCATTCTTATACCCCTACTAGTTAGGTCATAACCAAGAAACTCCACCTCAGTGGAGTTGAAGACACACTTTTCAGCTTTGACAAAAAGGTGGTTTTCCCTCAACCGTTGCAAGACAATTTGCACGTGCCTCGTGTGTTCCTCTCTGGAGGGTGAATATATGAGGATATCGTCCAAATATACTACAACAAACTGATCCAAACAGTCATGGAATATATCATTCATGAACGCCTGGAAAGTGGCCGGGGCGTTACAGAGACCAAACGGCATAACCAAATATTCATACAATCCATAGCGTGTTTTGAAGGCGGTTTTCCACTCGTCCCCTTTCCTAATTCGAACGAGGTTATATGCACTCATATGATCCATCTTAGTAAAGATTACAGAAGAACCGAGCTGGTCTAAGAGCACTGAAATAAGCGGGAGGGGATATTGGTTTTTTACTGTCACCGCGTTTAATGCCCTATAATCTATACAGGGGCGGAGGTCGCCCTCCTTCTTAGGGACAAAAAAGAGCGGAGAAGCCGCAGGGGACCTGGAAGGCCTAATGAACCCAATGGCCAATGCCTTGTCAATGTAATCCTTCAATACCTTATCTTCTGGAACAGTAAGGGAATAGACCCTATCCGCCGGGACCTTAGCACCTGGCAGTAAGTCGATGGGGCAGTCGTAAGGCCTATGAGGTGGCAATTGGTCTGCCCCTTCCATGTCAAACACATCACAAAAAGACTTGTATTCAGGAGGGATTTCGGTTTCGGGAGATTTAGTGATGGCTCCAATTATAGACATAGATGCTACCAAGGCTTGACAAGAAGATTCAGAGGACACACTGGTGTCTAGGAAACACTTTTCGTTACACTCAGTGGAAAGAAACTGCACGGTTTTCCTCGTCCAATCGATGGCCGGATTATGATGTTGCAACCAAGGGATGCCCAAGATGACCTGGAATTGAGGGGCTTTAATTAGATCGAAGGAGATCGACTCAGCATGTCCTTCCTCGGTTTGCATATGAATTAAGGAGGTACTTTGTGTAACTAGGCCAGAGACCAAGGATGTACCGTCCACAGCGTGAACAGCCTCGGGTTGGGTTTTAGAGACAATTGACACATTCTTACTTGTGGCGTAATCGTAATCCATGTAATTCCCGGTGGCCCCAGAATCAATGATCGCCAAAGAAGAAAAAGTACTACCTTCAGTGGTAAACACCACAGGAAGGCTAACAGGAACAGAAACAGCACCTTGAGAATCCAAGGAAAGCACCCCCGGCGTAGGAACCCTGTCTATCGCCGGGTTCTGGCGTTTCCCGGCTTTTTGACAGGTCTCTTAGGGCAATCCTTCAAGAGGTGTTCAGCAGATCCACAATACATACATAAATTATGTGCTCTGCGATAATCTCGTTGTGCAGGAGTCAAAGGACCTCTTACTGCCCCAATTTGCATAGGTTCCAGAAGCGAAGTAGAAGGAGAAGACTGGTCCACCTGAGGAGTAAAAGGGACTGGCGACTTGCGTTCACCCCTTCTTTCGGTTCTTCTAGCGTCTATTTGTAAAACCAAGTCTAACAGTTCACCAAAAATGGTAGGAACCACTGGTACTGTGGCCAAAACGTCCTTTAATTCTTCTGACAACCCTTTGTAAAACACGGCAGACTTTTTCTCTTCCGGCCAATCAGTTTCAGCCGCCAACTGGTTGAATTTAGTAAAGTATGAAAACAAAGAGGATGTGCCTTGACGCAGATTGAGGAACTCCAGGTCAGTAGCCTGAGATTTATAGCGGGTGTCAAATACTCTGTTGATGGCAGTGATGAGAGCATCACAGTCATAAAGGAGGTAGCTATTGGATTCAAGTAACGGATTAGCCCAAGCGGCTGCTGTACCCCCCAGATGAGAGAGAACAAAGGCTGCCTTAGTAGTAGAATTAGGAAAAGCAGTGGGCCGACAGAGAAAATGTAATTTGCACTGGTTGATAAACGTGCGATAATGTTTAGGATCCCCAGAGAAACGTTCAGGGGGGGCCAGTGGGAATTGAGTAGCCATAAGCACCGGGATAGTCGTAAAGCCAGAGGCAGAGGGTGTAGGACCGGTTGAACCTGATGCCGTAGCAGCAGACGTATCCACCCCCAGGGTGTGGGGGCTTGGAAAACTCTGCAAAGTGTCGATCCTTTGATGGATAGCACTATGTGCGGCTGTCATATCAGAGCGAAGTTCAGATACCAAGCGAACCAAGGTGGTTAAAGGATCAACTTCTTCCATGGCTTCTGTTTTTGTTACTCACCGGAATGGAGAGTATGTAAACAGGCCGGACCTCTATTGCTGGGGAGTTGCTTGAAGGAGCAAGGGTTGGAGCCTCCACCCAAGCCTCCTCTCTGTGAGGGAATAAACTCTTTAAACCGATATGACCACCTGCTGAACTGTACAGACAAGGGGACCGATCGATCAAAAGAGCGGGGAGAACACACCGCCTCGAACCCAGGCTGTAAAGGAAAGGATAACAAGTTAAACAATCTGTCAATACTGAATCTGGTTTTCCCAAGACTATCCCCCTTCAGAAGTACCTGGTTTAACTCCCCTTAAGCCAAAAGAACCGGAGCAACCTATAAAGCAAAGAGGATTTAGTATATAGCTAAAGGTGTAACTCTCCAGTATTGAAAACCAAGAAAACTATACTTTACCACTGATGGAAATAGGATTGATGTAAAGAGTCCTGGGTAACAACGAAAGTATAAAATAAAAAAAGGGAAGGTTAGTAAGGCAGCTATCCCCGAGCGGAACGAGGGTCGCACTGGTTTCGGGATGGTGCACCACAGCAAAGTGTTCAAAAAATGCACTTTTAGGAATGAAGCCAAAATCCACAGATGATGACAGACTGATGAAAGAGGGAATCCAATTATAAAGTCGTTCTTACCAGAGTAATTACTATCCAAGAGTCCAGGAAGCAGGAAAGGGTTCTGGTACATGGGTGGTCAAGAAACACAGCAGAATCAGTATCCAAGAGTTCAGGAAGCAGGCAAGGGGTCTGGTACACGGGCGGTCAAAAAACAAATCAATTGAGGATTAAGGAGAAGGAGTCCGTGTGCAGGCAGGGTCGGTACATGGGAAACAAGGACTTCAAAATTCAAGATACAGAGAGAGCACTTCGGAAAGTATGCCGGTTGTAACTTTAAACAGAAGCAGCGTTCTGTATGCCCTGTGGAATAAGTAACAACAAAGAGGCGTACCGTTTGAGAATGAGGCTCCCGTCTCAACGCCGGGAACTACAACCCTTAACAGGTTTTCTGGATAATGTAGTTCGTGTAGCAATTTTCCACGGCAGCTGCCAGCGCGATAAGAAGGGCGCGTGCTGGCGCTGTAACCCTTTATGAAGGGCGATCACTTTCCTGTCCCTTATTCTGGCGTTACCTGGAACTCCCCAATTGTCCTTGCGTAAACGGGGGCAACGAGGCAGAACCCGGGGAACGTGGTGCGGCTGAGGGCGAGGTGTAACAAGTTGTCAATTAGCTGGATACCTGACAGAGACCTTTTAGTGAGTGCCCACATGGTGCCGGACCACTCTGTCTATGGTTTCTTGTTTGCCCTCCCAGAGTTCAATCACTCCTCTGGTTTTCAATTATATTTGCGTTGTTCGTCACATACGTATCACACACTATTCTCTTTAGATTTATTTTACAATGTTGCCACTTGCAACCTTGGTTCTAACACAGGCTGGTTTGGTATCAGTCTCTATCGGAATCACTGGATGTGCTGTCTTTACTTCTTCTGTCTTCTTGTTGTAGGAGCCAAGGACAGTACTACGGCAGCAGCCACTCCTCCCTGCCTTGGTTATTGACACAGGAGAGCCCCGGATACCTTTGACACACAATGCAGGTTTGTTCAGCTTTAGCTCCCGGTTTTAGGTTTCTTACTTTTCAAGGTTAGCAAAAGTAATATTCTGAAAATGTCAAGGACACTTCCCTCCTTTCAAGCCTCTCTAGTCTCGCCGTCTTTCTCCTCATATTAAACTGCCATCCTGGAACCACTGTTTCCTCGTGTGCTTTTCCTTGCTCTGTGTGTACTTTCATGCTCTGCCTTTTATCCATGTGGGGAAGTGTGATGGAAGTCTGGTGTGTGTAATGATCGGTAATTGCCTGACGTTGCCTGACCATTGTATTGGGACATGTCAGGTACACAGCTCTGGTGTTAGTCCTTTTTCGCTCACGGTGAGCTGTCCGTGAGAAAGTGCTTGTGTCGGGAAATGGGGGGGTTGAGTTCCTAGGTATCCTACCTGGTAGAATGGAGAAAAGATGTTACAGGGAAGGGGATACTGTGTTTCACCTTCCGGTGTCCCACTTCCACTCCCCGAAGACCCCTCATCCAAGTGATCTTTCCAAAGCATTCCCTTGTGCACCCCCTTCTTAAGAAGCCCTCTTCTGACCCCTCCTGCCGAGCTAACTACCGCCCAATCTCTATCACTCCCTTCCTGAGCAAGCTCCTGGAGAAACTGGCCATCTCCCAGCTTAATCTTCATGCTGAATCTGTTGGCAGTCTTCATGACCATCAGTCTGGCTTCAGAGCTGCCAGAAGTACGGAAACTGCTCTCCTGAACATCCGTGAGGACCTGCTCTCGAACCTTGATTCTAACATTCCTTGTGTTCTCATTTTGTTTGATCTCTCTTCTGCCTTTGATACTGTCAACCATACCATCCTGCTTAACAGTCTCCGTGATAACCTGGGTATCACTGGTCAGGCTCTGGCGTGGCTGACCTCTTTCCTCTCCAATTGACCCTCCCAAGTCCAACTGGGGTCTTTCCTTTCTGACATCTTTTTCTCTACCTGTGGTGTCCCCCGGGGTTCTAACCTCTCCCCCTGGCTCTTCAACCAGTAACTGGCACTTCTCGCCCACCGCATCGCTGCTCTCTGCCCCTACTTTCAGTGCTATGCGGATGATACCCAGCTCAATTTCAGGCTACCCTTGGCCTCCTCTTCTCCTTCCCTCATCTCTGACTGTTTTTCTGCTATCCAGGACTGGTGTGCCGCCAATGACTTCTGCCTTAATGCCAGTAAGACTGAGATTCTACTCATCAGCACACCCACTCTCTCCTTCCCTGCAGCTCTCTGGCTGGCCTCTCTTGGCCCTCTTCCTGCTTCTACCTGCAAGGCAAAAAACCTCGGGGTCATCTTTGACTCCACACTCTCCTTCTCTCCTCACATATCTGACGTCTCTAAGAAGTCACACTGCCAGCTACACCTCCTCAGAGGTATCCTTCCTTTCCTCTCCTTCCCCCAGAAGCTCACTGTCTCTAGAGCCCTAGTTCTCTCGAGGCTGGACTACTGAGATAGCCTCTATCTAAATCTTCCTGCCTCTACTCTCTGCCCTTTGCAACTCATCCAGAACAGGACTGCGAGACTTGTCCTTGGCCTCAAGCCCAGGGACCGTATCTCTCCAGGACTGAAATCACTACACTGGCTCCCAGTGACTGGGAGGATCAAGTTCAAAACCCTCTGCATTTTCCACAAGGCCTTCTGGGACGTTGGGCCAAAATACCTTCAACTCTCTCTTCCTAAATATCTTCCTTCTCGAGCTCTTCGCTCATCCGCCTCCAACTCCCTCAGGGTCAGCCGCTTCTCCAAACAACAAGTTGGTGGCAGATCTCTCTCCGCTGCAGGGGCCTCCCTCTGGAACAGCCTTCCTGCCTCCCTGAAACTTGAGGAGAACCATCTCCGGTTCCGGAAGCACCTGAAACCCTTCCTCTTCGCCTCAGCTTTCTCTCCCCCTCCTCCCTGCTAAAGTTACTGAAACTGCACTGAATCTGCAACTGGGCCACTTGCCGTTCTCAGTCCTTGGCCCAGCCACTCTCCCCTGCACTGCCTCCCGGGCACCCCCTGCACTACAGGACTGTGTCTGTATCCCACAGCCCCCCTTCCCAGGACTTATCTGCACTTACTCGCACTGCCACTAGTTGGCCCTTGTTATTTCCTGTATGCTATTGACCCTGTAATGCACTTCCCCTCTCCCTTTCCCCCTTGCACTTCTCCCTTTCCCCTCTATCCTTGCACTTGCGTGATCTGAATGACACCTGGCCTAGTAGGATCGTTGTCTGTCTCCCTTTGTCCCCCCCCTTGCCTCGTCGCGCCTTGAAACACTTGTGTATAGGCGCGTTACAAATGCCATATCATATCATATCATATCATTGGTCCATACTCAGGAACTGGAACCAAAAGTGATGGCTGTGTCCTGGCCACCTGGATGACAAATCCCTGGGGACTAGTGGCTGAGACACCTTCAGGTTTCTCACACTGGGCATTGCAACATTTCCATCCCATAATTGAAGGGGAAACAAATCACCAGCCTCTTCAGTTCTTGCAAAGTAAAAGGATCAGATAAGGGAATTTGGCCCAGTCAAGAATCACTTCATGGACATTAACACTTCAGGGATTTCCAGTGGAGGAGAGATATGGACAGAACAAAAAGAGCCCAGTGGCTCAAGGGCTAGCAGAATTACATGACAGTGCAGCTGTTTCTGCACATTAAGACTCAGAATTAGAAACAAATGTAGGCCAATTTGATCAATTCCCCACACAAGGCTTTCAATGAAGAAACATGCAAGGGTCTCCCAACCGTGTATGTAGATGGATGTGCATATCTCATGGAAGGGGTTTCTGAAAAAGAACTGGTGGCAGGAATAGGAAATTAAATGCAATAGCATCCCGATAGTAAGCATGAGGCTAGGCCCCAAAAGCAGTCAAGTTGCAGAATTGGCAGTCATTTGTGAGGCAATATCTACAGCAGGAGAAAATTAACTTAAATAAATAATTTTAGTCGCTGATTCTGATTACACACAAAATAGTTTTGTGGAAAACTTACCCGGCTGTAAAGTGAGGGGAACGCTTACATATAACAAGAAACCACTGAAACATGGCAAAATGATTCAAGCTATAGACAAGCTTGTTTCAGAAAATAACATGATCATCCATTGGAGGAAGATACGTGGTCATTTGAAAACACCGGGGGAAGACAAAGAAGGAAATAACAAGACAGATCAATTAGCTAAAAGTGGGGCTTTGATGGGTGATCAAGACTTGATTAAGGCACAAAAAGAGGATTTATTTTAGGCCCATTTTACAACCGCTTGTTAGATGCAGAGCAAAATACTCTGACTGAAGAGGACCGCAAAGGGAAAGTGGAATTGAGGGTATTATTAAAAAACAAAAAGAGAATTAGTTTAAAAGATGGGCTTGTGGTTAGGGAATCCCTGTCAGGCCAAATACAATGGGTAGTGCCTTTGTCATTTTGGGCACTGATGTTACATCATGCCCACCATGCCTTAACTGCAGACCACAGAGGTTCCCAGAAAACATTGGAACTCTTAAAAGATTATGTCTATTGGCCACACATTTTGGAAAAGGAAAACATAAAAACTCCAAATTACTTGCATCATGGTGCAGTCCATTTGAGACTGTAGATAAGGTTTCACCTGTAGTCTGCAGAATCCCCAAAAAGGAAGGAGAGTTAACAGTGCAACAATTTGTCCATGGTAACCAGATCAAGCCCTTCCACCCGAAACATGAAGTAAAAAGGCTCGAAAAAATTGGAGAAACCAGGGAGTGAGAAATGTAATTATGTTCTGGAAATAAAGAGCTTACATATCAAATAGACTTAACATAACAGGTAGGTGTAAATATTTTGAAAAATATCAACTTGGAGTATAAGGGGGTCAAAAGGAGTGATACATCAGGTGAGTAACTTCATATGTCTTTATAATGATAGGCAAAGAAAGGAGGGATGAAACGGGTGAGAACATAAATGGAAATATGAGCCCAAAGTGTTCAGGAAGTAAATAAATATATATAAATAGATAACTAAGAGAAAAGGGTATCGTAAATATGTAAAACATTTCAAAGTATAAGAAAGTAAATATAAAAGAGGAGAAAGGTGGAGTGTAGTATCACAGGGTGAGTATGTTTAGTTAAATTGTATTATTTTTACATTAGATGCTGTGTTGACATTGGTTGTGTTGAAGTATTTGGCTGGAAAAGTACTTTGTTATATTTTTGTACTTAATCCATGTTGTTTTCAGTTTGTCCTGAAGCGGTGTCCTCAGTATATTACATCGTATTTTTGTGTATAATCATCATATATATGCATAATTCATTTTTGATTTCAGATATCCAAATGAAAAGGACAAAATGAATGGATTGATGTACTTGATTCTTAATATGTTTTTTCTCTTTGCTCTAGACACTAACTAATTCTCCCACCAGAGCTCCGGGAGTTGGAGTGCGCTGAAACGCCGGAGGATGCCACTGGAGTGGAGTCCCCTGGAAAATACCCCCCAGATTGAAAAAGGAGGTGAAGATGGTGATCCCAGAAGGAGTTTCCACTTGCAGAGTATGTCGGCTTACTTCACGCAAGACCATTTCCTGTTCAAGAGCCTGACTGGATATTCTGACTGAACTCTCACTTTGGTCTGAAGATATTTTAAACATCTTATTTGCTTTTTATTATTTTTATAAACATTGACTTTTCAGGGTTGGACTGATGCCACTGTTACAACTTTGTGGACTCATGGCTGTTTTGAAATTAATGTTACTTTTCTGTTTAATGTTTTATTTATAAAAAATCAAAAAGGTACAAAACATTCTAAACAAGATAAGTGATATAAAAAAGAAATCAAAAAGGAGATCATTAAAAAAAGAAGGATAAAAGTGATCAGAAGATTAAAAAATATAAATATATATATATATATCTAAAGATGAAAAGAAAAAGAAAATATAAACAAATATACATGCACTGTTGAAATCAAGTACAGTTGTTTTTGTGTGTGCCCAAGATGGCATAGGTGTATTGAAGCCGGATTACTGCATATTTTTTTTCTGCTGTGATTTTAGTTATGTCCAAGCATAAAAAAGAAGGGAAGTGTAGGGGGAGGTGACTCTGTATTTTAACTGTGACTCCACATTTTAGCTAGGGTTCCACATTTCATTAGGGCTAAAAATGGGTCCCAGTAGGGAGCAAGAGAGTGAGACTCCCATGTGAGATTCTGGCTGAATCTAGTATAGGTGAGTATTGTGTATACATAAAACACATGGCACCTGAAATATGAATTTCAACTTGATACTGCACAGCATGTTCATTTGTTCCACATCACAGTTATGGAGTGAATTGCAATTAACATAAACACTAACAATTATTAAACCTTAATCCCTATCCTCTAATCCCTACTAATATTCAGAGCAAATCAGTTCATGATTTTGTGTACAAACTTTGGTGCAGATTGATGACTGAATATTCAGGCATTTGTGCTGTGATGAGCTAATTCAAAATGCAAGAAGAATAAACATGAAAAGTAAATCCATTATGCAGTCTTCATGTGGCTTAAAAAGAGTCTATTGCTAAATTTGCAAAATTTGAATAATGTAATTCTCTCATCCGTTGCTGCCATTCTAAGCAGTCAGGATGAACACGGTCAGAAGTTTCGAGAGGGTTTGCTGAGTTTCAAGGGAGGTGGCTCTGACTGACACGTTACATCACAGAAAAAGGCTAGCACACTTACATTTCATATAGGTGCAATTTATTCACATGGGCAGGCTTAGGGAGAGAGCTTAAAAAGGCTGGCAGGAGGGCTGACACTCTCTCTCTCTGGCTCCTGGGCTGGCAGCTGCCTCAGAAGAGTTTGCAGTCTTGGGCACTCTTAATCGCTGGCTGACCCTGAGGGCGTGCGACAAGTTCTGGCAACGAGGCTGGGGAAAATACTTTGTGAGCTATCCTAAGCAGAAAAGGGAAAAGGCAGAGAAAGGAAGATCCAGTGCGAGTGCTGTCCAGAGGGCCACCGTGGGGGTGTTTTGCAACAGCCAACCTGAGAGGGAATCTTTAACATTGCTGTGTCAAGGCACATGCTGAACGAGACATCTTCTATGTGAGCATGAAAAGTATAATCGAAGTGCATGTAGCCTTGACATCACAAGTGTAGATATCGATTTTAGATGGGGTTTTACATATCAGGCATCCTAAAGTCTGTTCACTCCCCATTATACTCAAGTGAAGTGTATTTCCCAATGCGGAATTTGTTGCCAAAAATAATAGTTGCAAAGACTAGTTATCGGTCCAGAGTTAAGTGGCTCAATGTCGTTGCATAGTATTTTCTGCCAAGTTAGAGGTGGGAGAGAGGGCTACATTAATTGTCTGAACTTCTAGAGGGATCATTGCCTGAGGTGGCAGAGAGCAAAATGTGTGCTAAATATTGCTGCTGTGTGGGATGTTTTAACCCACTAGGCTCTGCCCTACGACATCCCTGTGTGCTGATCGCACCAGAATCAGCAAAATGGCTGCGAAAGCCCTATGCGCGCCAAAACCTATGAAAAATTGCGCTTTGAAACCGGAAAATATGGCTGCCAAATCTACTTTGCCTGTTGTCAGTGGTGGAAGGAGACCTCACTGCTGAACCCTGTCACTGGGCTGCCCACCGAGTAAAAATGAAACACTGCAGGAAAGGCAGTGCTTTATTGCAAGACACCCAGAAATTGCTCTTAAACCCCTTTTTTTTGGTTGCTGAAAATACAGAATGCCAGTCCAAAACATCAGAAAACACCCAATATCTTTGCTGGGTGTTACCCACCACTTCATCTAAGGAAACCATATGAACCCACAATGTCAGGAAAAGTGGAATATATTAAAATATCCACAAGTGTGCTTGCCTGTGAAAATCTGTCAAAATATGGGCGCAGTACCAGCGGGCGCTTCTGACTGTTTCAAAAGCCTGCATTTAAACTGCAAATTTGCACCATTAAGATCTAATGTCTTACATCTAAGTGACCTGTCATTAAGAGGAACATAGGTTGTAATTATTTAATCTCCATGATTTACAGACTGGAGTTTTAGCTGCTTGATTACAAATTGCAAGTTTTGTTTTAAATTAAGAAAAATGTTATAAATTGACAGTGGATTTAGCTGAACTCAGAGTCACCAAACCAGTTTTCCCCATCTTTCCCATAACAAAAGGCATCTCCCCTGCTTCCCACAAAGGCCAGGAACGTACACCTTTGTGTTGAGTAAATCAAGGGAGGAGATTTTGGGCTGCTGCTCCTGGGAGAGACAATGAACCTTCCTTGGCTGAAAGGATATGCAGATTGTAAAGTGTCAAAGTGGCTTCTGCCAGAAGAAGAAGGCCGGGATTGCTCTTGAGCTACAAGATAGGAATGGAGGCGGGGATAGACATTTTTGTTGATTCTCAATGGACAGAAAGTATATTTTTGAAAAAGACTGATAAATGACCGTGCAAGTTTGTAAAAATTGTAAAATTACAGTATTGTTAAATGTGATTTTTTTGTGCACATTTTAAAAGGGGCCCGAACATTGTGCGATGTTCTGAGAAGGCGTAGTGAAAATTCTGGTTTTGTAGCAATTGCATTTATGTCCGAAGCGTGAAACTTCATATGATTATGCCCTTATACAATGCGCACATATGTAAAGAATTGTGGATGAATCAGATGTTGTGCCCTGGATAAAAAGTGCAAAAAAATGCCAACTCCAGACCCAAGATCTCACAGCAATGAGGCTTGGAAGAGAGTGTGCTCCACAAAATATATGATCCATGTAAGTTATTGGTATAAAGATTGTACACATGTAAAGATGTATTATATCAAAAATAGATTTATGTGCAAAAGGCAAAGGGGAGGTTTTCTCCTGTCTCATAAACCGCATCATCATGATGACACTCTGTTTTCTCCTCCAATCAAGGGAGAGGGCAGATTTTAGCCAATAGACTACCTAGGGGGTGCGCCTTGGATAATTCAGCATACCCAACCCTTTATGAAACACATAAATAGAGACAGCTGAGGACCTAGAAAAACACACTGATCCACCCACCACCCTGAATTTGGCGAAGTACTTTGAAGAAGATCCATCCATACTCCTTGATCGAGACTCCAAAAACTTTGCAAGCAGAAAGGCTCAGAGCATAGCTGAACCACTTTCAGCTGGACCTATTTTCCAGAACCCATCCCTAAACATAAAGGGGAAAACAAAGAAGCAGCCAGGCTGTGCTGTAACTGCTTGCCTGGCAAAGAATTATCTTCATAACCAGAAGGGCAGATTAACACCCAGTCTGGTGCCGTGCTGTGCTGTGCAGACCAGAGAGCCATTGCAGATCCAGTCCAGTCGTGCTGTGCAGTGTAGACCAGAGCGCCTTGATTTCCAGTGCTGTCGTGTGGTGTCCAGAGGGCCTTGCTGATCACTGACCCATCTAGTCCGATGTTCCCAGCAATCTGTCCCAGAAATCTTTGACCAGAATCCCTGCCGGTTCCATTCAAACATTGGTAGTGAGTATCCATAGCATAGGATTGTCACTAGCCTATGTACTGTCCATAGTCATCCCTATCCAAATCAAATCTCTTATATCCAGTACTTTATTGTTAGAAATCCTTTTTCTCTTGCCTGAACTCTCTCTCTTATCCTATATTCCTTCTCTAATAATATTGTTAAAATCATCTTTGCGCTGATATATTGCATCTGAAGAAGGCACGTGTCTCAGCGGGCAAAATCCTGATCTGTGACGTCGTGGTCTGGTGGTTGTGCTATCGTGTAGTTTCTATCTTCATAGTCTATCCCTAGTGTAAAGAAACCTTGTTTGTATTTTAAAAAGTGCATTCTTGTTTTACCATTTTGCCTCTATCTGAAAAAAACGACCTCCACGAAAACTTTCATAACTTCTTCATACTTTATGCTAGAAACAAAATTTAAGTGTCTACTTGAAGATAACATCCTTATAGTTTTTACACAATTGCTCTTACTGTGCACAGAAAAGTTTGCCGCACATTTTTCATTTGGCTAAAATCTATAACGTGTGAAATAGCTTTCCATTTTTTTCGACCAGAAAATTAAGTTTTTCAACTTGCTTATTACTCTTAAATCATTGCTAGTGTTTGTCTGAAACCATACAAAGTGGCTCCCATTAGTATTCAACAATTTCAGTGAATTAAACCATTTTCGGTGTTTTACCCATTACATTCAAGCCAACTTTAAAACCATTTTTGACAAGTTTGCAATCATTCCTGTTTCTCTCTGTGTTCGCTGGGGGAAATTGAGATTGATATCTTTTGTTGAATTCTGCATTCCTGAAACCTGTTCTTTCTCATTGTATCTCTTTATATTGCATATTGGGGGGATTGAGGGGTGTGCAGGGGGAAATAGTAATCACATTGCCATTTGAGTGAACACACACAAAAGTATTATCTTTGTGCTGCATTATTTTTTCCCATCATTGCTCCTTGTGATTAAAGAGATTGTTTAGTGTGACATCACCCCATGGGTGATCATTGTGTACCCATTTAAATAGTGTGATATATATATTGTGAAATACATAAAGAAATATTTTTAACTTTACAAACCAGCCTGAATCCTGGTTCAGTGTGACTGGGGGGCGTGAAAAGAGAGGGGCGTGATATAAGTAGTACATCGTTCAGAATAAAAGAACTTATAAACACAAATAAATAATTAAGGGTTTCAGTTGTGCATCCCACGCTAGACATTGACTTAGGTGAAGTGCCGGATTGAAATCACTTACAAGATTGGGGGCTCGTCCAGGATTTCTGAATTAGACATATCACTTGTGACAGTCTAATACAGCGTGCTAACTAACGGGGTACATAAACCCTGTTGGGCTACCACACTGTGCTGCACTGTGAAAAGCACCCTTCAATAGGAACGCTCTAAGGAATTTGGTCTGTTTTGTAAAAATAAAATAAACTCCTGTAAGTCAGAAAGGAAATGAATATTTCCGGAATGGCGACCTTGGTAGAAATCAATATGGCAAAAGAACACCTGGTGCACAAATTATTTGTAAGGGGTGAATGGACAGGGCAGGATCAGAATGTTTGGTTGCAGGAAATTAAAGACAGGCCACTGCAACAGGATTAAATATATGGCAAGATCAGGGTCCATTACATATGGCACTGAGTGAACTGTATATGGCCCCTAAGGTAAAAGAAGAGCAAAGTAAGATTGCCAAAATAGCGGCATAACTGTACCTCCACATTGGAGTAAAACAGGACAAATATGCAGAGAACCTAGATCTGGCAAACAAGCAATTATAAGTATTAGAAAAAGCCCAAACTGATCTGGAATCTGCAGAGCAAAGGCTACAAAAGAGCCATGAATCAGAAAATGAAACCAGGCAGTACCTGATAAAATAAAAGAAGACATGGATATGCTGCAGCAGGATAATGTAGAGCAGGATACCAAAGTGCTGGCGCTGCAGAAAGAGTGCCAAGAAAGTTTGGACTCTCTACTGCAGAGCCAGAAAAAGCTGGAACAGCAAATACATTTTAATAGGGCCTGCGCAGAGCAGGTAGTTACCAAGAAAAAGAATAAAATAACAAATTAATTCTCAAAGACCTTGACACCCAGACAGAATTCGATGAGGAGCGCCAGAAATCTGGTGCACTCCAAAAACAAAGAGAAAACTTGGCTGCACAGAGGGGTACTCTAATTCAGGAAAGGGACACCTTAGGCTAGGAGGTCAGTTATCTAAAAGCCAAAATAGAAGAAAATCATGTGGCCCTCCAGGGACTGGGTGAGCTCCAAAAAGATTACAAAACTGTTAGAGCACTCCAGGAGGATGGAAGATGCTCTGGCAAAGAGTGACCAGGCCAGTAAGGACAGGACTCAGGAGGTAACCCTCCCGCAGCAAAAATTGGCCTAATATTCAAAAGTGACACAGGAAGCACAGAGAGACAATGAGGCTCTCTGTGAGAAAAATGATAGGCTCCAAAGACAGGTAGCTATGCAGGAACAACTGATAGAGGAACAGAACGGTCAGGTTCTTGCATGGCAACAGGGAGCAGGGGCTGAGAGAGATGAAGTCCGCTGAGAAAGGGAAACACCTGAGCATAACCTCAGGAACCCTAGTACCAGAGGCTTTTATCTCTTCAACCCCATGGACTCTGCCACGCTCATGTCCACTGGCGCACATGAGCCAAGGGCCACGGGGATGGGAGACTTCAATCCAATGACAAATATGGGGCTCAAAGGAATGGATGGGCGGCCATCTGGGTATGGGTTCCCAGGTGCAAGGGCCATATTCTCTGATCAAGTACACTCCAGTGAGGGGAGGGTCAGAGAAATGGATCCTCAAAAATACCATTTGCCCAGAGACCAGATGGTAAAATTTAGTTGGGAACTCCATCAGAGTAGGCCCACTAAGGGCATCCTGAAAACCTCTGCCCAGCTAGGACAGTGGGGGGGGGGTACTCAGCCAATCCTGGGAGCAAGGAGGAATCAGAAGACTCTATGAGCGCCACAGGACTCAAGAAACTAGGCCCCCACATTCTGCCAGCCATTCCCAAGCTCGCATAATATGGGAGAGCCTAGAACAGCAGACAGGCACCTTTGGTAGCAGTCCCTCTGAGTCAGAGGATGAGTGGACCAGGGTCATCTGAACTAAAAAATCCAACAAGGTTAAGAGGGCCTTTGTCAAGGATCCCCTAAAACAAATAAAGGCCATTAGGAGCGTCATCGCGCCCTATCATAAGAATGCAAAGTATTTGGTTTGGGAGCACCTTGAGCTCTTTGAACAAATGATGGAGACTTTCCATTTGAAGGACAGCCAAAGCTGTATTCAAAATGTAAAGTGGACCTTCTCTCTCGAGTACTCCAGCTTCTTTGCGGGGCTGGAGGATCAGAATCATTCCAGGTGGTCCACCTATAAGGCGGCCATCTTGAAACATTTTTCTGTGCACAGGAATCCTCAGGAGGCTCACAAGGCAGCCTACAACTTGCAATGTGGGGAAGATCAGGCCCCACAAGAATTTGTTCATGAATTAAAGCGTGCCTTTGCGCAGACCACTAGAAGGGTGCGCACTGATAGCAAAGAGCTTGTAAATACTTTCTTCCACGCTCTCCCTAAGTACATCATGACCCAGCTAGTGAGGGACTTTCACGTGAAAAGATCACTAGACTGGGTCATTGAACAAGCAACACACATTTATGAGGTGCAAAAGCCAGTGGAAAACAAAAATAATCCCAAAAGCCCCAAAACAACCAACACCCCTGCTGCTGCTAAAGTAGCAGAGGTGAAGGTTGCCCCCATCTTAGATTTGGAGATGGAGGGGCCTAAAAACCTGCCTGCACAGAATCAAAACAACCCCAAACCAAGAAGGCCCTCGGGCCAATCACAAACAGGGAGCCAGGGAGGCAGCCCCACAAATGGGACCCCTAACTCCCCTGACTACATCAGCCCACGCTACAAGGGCAATAGACGCATCCTGGGTTATGTGAGGACTCCTCCAGCCCAAGGGGGGGATTCCACCAGACAGCAGCTAACCCAGGGAACTTCCCTCCTCACTTCCCCCAGGAGGGCAGTAATCCCTCAAATACCGGACAGAATTTCTTCCCAAGATACCGGCCAAATTTCAACCCCCAAAACAATCCATCCTTCTTTCCCCAATTTCCTGAGCCCAGACAGCCCAATCCGGGATAGGGGAGGCCAAAGGTGGAGGGGTACCCACATTTTCAATAACCCGGGGTATTTTGGGAGAAAGGATAGCTACCCTTCCCGGAATCAACCCAGGGGAGAAATGAGGACCCCGCACCAGCCAGAGCTGGTGTCCCAACTAGAGCGCCAGGTCCAAAACATGGCAATGGATCTGGGTCGCATGCTGAGGGCTCAACAGAACCCTCAGATGAGCATGGCAGTGCAGAATGCCTCAAATCTAGGACCTGGTGCTCCAGAGCAATGATGGGGGAAGAACCCTGACAACCTACCGGTTTCCAGGGAGGAGACACAAGGGGAAGGGTGGTGTAAAGCCTTGGAGGAAGCTTTCTTCCGCACTTGTAAAAAGACCAGGAAACCCAGGAACTGGAATCAGAATCTCCTTCCCCTGAAAGTCTACAACCCAAGGAGCAGAGGGGGGCGGGAGGGTAGGAGAAATAAAGATCCCAAAAAGACCCATTTTGAGGAGGAGGTAAAAGTCTTCCAATTTGAAGGAGAGGGATCCTCAGAGGATCCTGGGAAAAGGATCTTCTCCTTCAGAGATGGGGGAACTCCTCCCAAAGAAAAATGGGTCCCAAAGGATCCAAATCCAGACTGGGTAGATGTGGGGACCGAGTTAGTACCGCCCATCATCAAACCCCAGAGCCATCAGCATGAAAATCCCCTGGTTCAAACCCATCCTGGTGTCTGCCTCCAAAAAGGGGGGGGGCAGCCCAGAACCAGAACCAGGGGAACCCAAAACCTTCCCGATATCTAGCTGTCCACTTTTTCTTTCAGATTCCCAAGACTCCAAACAGAATCCTGTCCAAATCACCTTCCTGTCAGTGTCCAAAACCAAGAAATTAACCCACCAGTTGTCCAAAAATGTACATTATCTGTGCTCTCTGGAGGAAAAGGCAGGAAGATGTTATGCCCCGGTCCAAATACAGGGGCAGTGTACAATTTTGGCACTGGTGGACACTGGATCCCAAGCTACGCTTCTGTCAAAAGGGGCCTTTGACCAACTGAATTCGGAAAGGGGGGAGAAATACCAAATTCCTCTCACCCCTCTTCCTGGACAACTTCAGAACTTCGACGGGAAGGAAATTCCCATCGAGGGCACTGCGGATTTGGACATTAAAATTGGGCGACACAAGGTGAAGCACCCGGTCATAGATGTGACTCCAGAGGGCACCCCTTGTTTACTAGGGAATGACATCCTGCGTAGATTGTCACCCCTCATAGATTGTGTAAACAAGGTCCTCTGGACCCACACTAGCTAACCAATAAAATTGAAACAGAGTGTCAACCATGTTAGTTTAAACGGCAAATGCCACATGATTGAACTGAAACCTGACCAAATAGAATTTCACTTCCAGAATAATCAAATCCCAGACGTGACAGTAATTGCAGTAGGACAACAAACCGGTGATGGGGGGGTCCTCTCTATTCCTGAAAATCAACCTTGCTTCCAGTCTAAGGTGGCATTCCACACTGGAAGGAAACACTCTGAAATTCTTTACAAATTCACAATCAGAAAATCCCACCCCTATAGTCCAGAAAGATAAGAAATCAGCTAAAAGGGTGGTTGATATTCAGAAAATTGCAGAGCAGTTGTTCATCCCTATTCAGTTAAATGAATGGAAGGACTCTGTTCTCGCCCGAGTGTGTGTGAACAACAGTAAGAGCTTCATCAGCGAGGCCAAGTTCCGCAAACTCCCAAAAGATCCAGCCATTCACACATTTAAACTCATAGACAAATGGAAAATGGACCTGGAAACACCCAATTCCAAAAATCTCCTGCCTAGCAGGTGTATGCTCAGAATTTCCATAGGCAACAAGAGCATAGTCCATAATTGTTGGGTCGTGTGAGATGTCCCTGCTGCATTTTACTTAGGCAGTGACATTCTCAATCGCTTTGCCATTAGTTTGAACCTAATAAACTTCAAAGCTTGGTCCCGATTAGCGGGTAATCCCATGGGCCTTGATGACCCAGAGAAAGCATTTAGGTCAGCTCAACTGCTGCCTTATGCAGTTGAAATTCAGATTGGAGAGGAAGTCACCATCCCAGAAAGGACCCGACAATTCCCACTGGAAGTAAAAGTTCAAAGAGGACAGAAACTGAAAAACCCTGACGCCTATGTTCATATTAATGCTTACTTCCAACAGCAAGGGTTGGGGGTAAACCCAACACCACTAGTCAATATAGAACACAACACCATTTCAATAGAGGTGGATAACAGCGACTTAAAGAGTATCACTCTAGCCGCAGGCACCATTATTGGAATAGCGGTTGATGGCCGAAATTTTCCATAGATTTAGGTAATGAACTGTTAGGACCAATCTCCAAGGACTGTTTTGACAGCGATAGTGACGATGACGCAACACCAGACAGGATCTTCACCCGGCATGGGGGAATTTCCTGGTGTACACTTCCTGCCCTTATGGCAAGGAGGATGTGACCTGTGACTTCAGGAGGGATGAGGTGATATTTCAGGTCCATGAGGGCTGCCTTACCCACTGAAGCCACCAGTCCAAATCAGCACTTTGACCAGGGACTTCTCCACCCAGCTGGAGGAGGCCGCTGAGATACCAAGAGCGGAAGTCTTTCCAGGCTTCAGGCAGATTGTTGAAGAGAGAGTCAACCTAGCTGATGCCTGTGAGACTCTGGAGCAGAAGCAACAATTGAAACAAGTTTTCTTAGATTTTCAAGATCTCTTTGCGGTGGACTCATATGACTGTGGTCGCACCGACATTCACACACCAACAATTTCAACGGACCCTGGCATGACTCCAGTGTTTGTGAAGCAGTATCGCTTGCCTCTCGCATCAATGGAGTCCCTTACTGAAATAATTAAGAACCTTGAGTCCCGTGGGATAATTTGTCCAGTCCACAGCACCTTCAATAATCCGGAGCTGGGGATTTTGAACCCGAACGGCCAGTGGAGACTCTGTGCCGACCTAAGGGAGCTCAACAAACGGGTCCATACTTCCCGATGGCCTCTTCCCTACATTGGCCAAGGGCTGGCTCAGATCCAGGGGTCACAAGTAGACACTGCAATAGACCTGACCAATGGGTATTGGACTGTACCTGTCGGTAGGGAGGACCAATACAAGCTAGCTTTCACCTTTGGGGGGCAGCAGTACACATGGACCCGGACTCCCTTCGGATACATCAACTCCGTCAATTAATTTAACATTTTTCTACACAAGGCCATGCCCGACCTGGGTGAAAGGGGTAACCTGGCCTATGTAGATGATGTTTTAGTCAAAAGCTCAACTGTGGAGGAACACATGGCGGAGATCTGTTATGTTCTGTACATACAACTGTACTCTACAGTTGAGGGCTGCCGGAGCAAAACTTTCCTTTCAAAAGGCACAGTGGTGTAGAACCTGTGTCAATTTCCTGGGGCATGAGATTACTCCTCAGGGTCTCTGTCCCCAGCAAAAGAAAGTGGAAGCGCTCCAGAAATGAAAAGACCCCACAACTCTGCAGGAACTAAGGAGCCTCCTTGGACTGACTAATTACAGCAGAAAGTTCATTGAGGACTACGCAGAGATCACAAGACCCCTGATCCATCTTTTGAAGGGGGGTTCAAGTGGGAGTGGGGTCCGAAACAAGCCGAGGCAGTAAGACAACTCAAAAGGAGCCTCTCACAAGCACCTTGCCTAGCTTACCCTGTCAAAAACAAGGAGTTCTTCTTGGAGACAGGGTTCTCAAATACAGGCTTGACTGCAGTATTATACCAAAAGCATGACAAGGTCTATAAAGTAATCTCCTATGCGAGTAAAACTTTATCCTCTGTGGAGGAAAAATTCAACGATTGGGAGAAGGCACTCCTGGCAACGGTGTGGGCATTGAATAATTACCGCCATTTATCCAGGGGGAACACATTTTAGTGGAAACTCCATACCAGCCTCTGCAATATTTCAAAAGTGACAGAATCCGGGCGGGAAATGTGAGTAATTCCCATATTACTTCCTGGATTCTGTCCGTGCAAGGCTTTCCTGTGGAGGTCAGATATGGCCAAAACAAGAAGAGTCCCCTCGCGCAAGGTCTGGCTGACTTGCCTGATTGTACCAGAGAAAACTGTCTCGAGGACGAAAGTCTTAAAATCAAGGACAACATGGAGGCATACTTTAATTCCCCACACAAAGTCTTTGAAGAAGACCAGTGTGAGGGAATTCCCACTGTCTATGTGGATGGGTGCTCTTACCATGTTGACAAGAACGGGGAAAAAGAACTTGTGGCCAGCGTAGGGAATGCATGGGTAAATGATGCCCCAGAACCCTCCGCTGGGTACAAAATCAGTCCCCGAAGTAGTCAAGTGGCAGAGTTGATGGCTGTGTATCAAGCCATCCTCACCGCTGTCCAACACCAACTCCATGAACTGGTCATAGTCACAGATTCGGATTATGTACGGAACGGGGTCGCGGAGCACCTGGTTAACTGGAAAACCAGAGGCATGCTATGTGCTAATAACAAACCATTAAAACATGGAAAATGAATCCAAAATATTGATGATCTGGTCACCTCGAATGGGATGACCATTTAATGGAAAAAGATCAAGGGTCATTCTAAAATAGAGGGACCAGACAAAACTGGAAATTACCTAGCTGATCAGCAGGCCAAAACCAGAGCCATCCAAGGGGATCCACTTGAGATTGATTCCCTGTTGGGGGAAATCCAGGTCACTGCTATCCCTAGGTCCCAGACAAATGCTCACAATGAACTCTCAACTGCACAATGGAGTAAGGAGACCTCAGATGCTGATTTGATCATGGCTTAAAAGGCGGATCCAATAATCTGTACGTTTTATCAACACATTGAGGACCCTGAGAACTTTCCCCTGAAGGATACCGATTACATAGGGAAAGATGACCTCAAAGTGTTGATGAAATGTCCAAAAATGTTCCGAATCCAAGACGCTTTGTTGGTGAGGAGATCCCTAGCTGGCCATGGTCAGTGGGTGGTCCTTACCTCATTCCGAAGCCTGATGCTAAGTCACACCCATGATGCGCCCACAGCTGGTCATGGGGGTTTCATACAACACTTGAAACCTTAAGAGAGGTTGCATACTGGCCACACATGGGGCAGGACCTCGACCAATACTTGAAGGGGTGTCTTGTGTGTGCACAATTGCAGCCAACATCCCTCACACACCGTGCGCCTCTCCAAAAGAGGGGGATGACACTGCCTTGGTCAGATTTACAAGTCGATTTTATCAGGCCCGTGATTCGCTCCTCTAGGGGGAACAAGTACATGTTGACCGTGACATGCTAGTACACTAAATGGGTGGAATGTCTCCCGGCCCCAAATTGCAAGGCAGAAACAGCAGCTGCCCTGATGATCAACCACATCTTCTCGCGTTTTGGACAACCACAAAGGATTGAGTCGGACCGAGGTAGCCACTTCACTAGTGAAGTGATGACAAAGATGTGGGAGATACTTGGGGTCAAAAGGAAACTACACATTGCCTAACGGCAAGCATCTAGTGGTGTAGTGGAGAGATACTACAAGACAATTGTGAGCATATTAATGTTTGTGGCATATTCTGGGCCAAGTTGGGACATCCTACTACCTCTTTTTCTGATGGCCATCAGATCTACCCCTTCATCTGCAACAAAAATATCTCTGTTTGAGCTGATGGCTGGACGAAGGATGGTGCTTCCCCAGCATCTGCTCTACAGAACCCAAGAGCAGACTTTGATCAATGCCTCCACAACTCATGAGTATGTTGAAAATCGGAGAAAACACCTTCAACATGCTTTTGCCTATGCTCAGCGAAATCTAGAAAGATCTGCAGACAGTATGAAGACCCACTATGTCCTAAAGACTACTAGAAAAGAATACCAAGTAGGAGACCGGGTCTACTTATACAATTTCCAAAGGAACCAGGCCAAACAGTGCAAATGTCTTCCTAGCTGGCAGGGACCTTTTGAAATTGTAGACAAAATCTCACTAGTCGCCTACAAAATCCGTATCCCCAAAGGCAGTTTGGCAGAAGGGGAAGATAAGTGGGTCCAAATAAACCAACTGAAGTGTTGCCATCCTAGGCACACTCTGCAGCAACTAGAGGATTCATCTGGAAACCCAGAGGGGCACCCTCCAGACCCCTAGAATTCCAACTATTAAACTATTCCATCTGTTATAATTAGTAATAATTGCAAATAGAAAAGATTGTCCTTATTTGTCAAATGTATGTGTCTGCCCCACTACATGAATAGTGGTGGGGAAAATGTCTACAAATATGGTCTGTTTTGTCATCCTAGAATTTGAAACCATGGATCCTAAGCATCGAGGAGGACCACTCAGGGACCAGAAGGAAGATCCAAGGGGCCCGGGGTATCGCTCCATACTCTCATCCGGAACAGGCGAGGAGAACCTGTCGATCCACCACTGATGGGAGAAGCAGACAAATTTTGCCATTTGGACCAGAAAGAAAAAACTGAACATCCCAATCTTGCGACTTCCCCTTGACAGGCGGTCAAAGTCCAATCGCGAGGGGGGGCTTGTGGGATGTTTTAACCCACTAGGCTCTGCCCTGCAACATCCCTGTTTGCTGATGGCACCAGAATCAGCAAAATGGCTGCGAAAGCCCTATGCACGCCAAAACCTATGAAAAATTGCGCTTTGAAACTGGAAAAGATGGCTGCCAAATCTACTTTGCCTGTTGTCAGTGGTGGAAGGAGACCTCACTGCTGAAACCTGTCACTGGGCTGCCTACCGAGTAAAAATAGAACACTGCAGGAAAAGCAGTGCTTTATTGCAAGAAACCCAGAAATTGCTCTTAAACTCCTTTTTCTTGGTTGCTGAAAATACAGTATGCCAGTCCAAAACATCAGAAAACACCCAATATCTTTGCTGGGTGTTACCCGCCACTTCATTTAAGGAATCAATATGAACCCACAATGTCAGGAAAAGTTGAATCTATCATCAAAATATCCACAGTAAAAAGTGTGCTTGCCTGTGAAAATCTGTCAAAATATGGGCGCAGTACCAGTGGCCGCCTGTGACTGTTTCAAAAGCCTGCATTTAAACTGCAAATTTGCACTATTAAGATCTAATGTCTTAAATCTAAGTGACCTGTCATTAAGAGGAACATAGTTTGTAACTATTTAATCTCCATGATTTAGAGACTGGAATCAGAGCTCTAGCTGCTTGATTAAAAATTGCAAGTTTTGTTTTAAATTAAGAAAAATGTTATAAATTGGCAGTGGATTTAGCTGAACTCTCAGTCACCAAACCAGTTTTCCCCAGCTTTCCCCTAACAAAAGGCATCTCCCCTGCTTCCCACAAAGGCCAGGAACTTACACCTTTGTGTTGAGTAAATCAGGGGAGGAGATTTTGGGATGCTGCTCCTGGGAGAGACAATGAACTTTCCTTGGCTGAAAGGATATGCAGACTGTAAAGTGTCAAAGTGGCCTCTCCCAGAGGAAGAAGGTGGGGATTGCTCTTGTGCTACAAGATAGGAATGGAGGTGGGATAGGCATGTTTGTTGATTCTCAATGGACAGAAAGCATATTTTTGAAAAAAGACTGATAAAAGACTGTGCAAATTTGTAAAAATTGTAAAACTACATTATTGTTAAATGTGATTTTTTGTGCACATTTTAAAAGGACTCAACTTTGTGCGATGTTCTGAGAAGGCGTAGTGAAAATTCTGGTTTAGTAGCAATTGCATTTATGTCAGAAGCATGAAACTTCATATGATTATGCCCATATACAATGCGAACATATGTACAAAATTGAGGACAAATCAAATGTTGTGCCCCGGATAAAAAGTGTGAAAAATTGCCAAATCCAGACCCAAGATCTCACAGCAATGAGGCTTGGAAGAGAGTGTGCTCCACAAAATATGTGATCCATTTATGTTATTGGTGTAAAGATTGTACACATGTAAAGATGTATTATATCAAAAATAGACTTATGTGCAAAAGGCAAAGGGGAGGTTTTCCACTGTCTCATAAACCGCATCATCATGATGACACTCTGTTTTCTCCTCCAATCAAGGGAGAGAGCAGATTTTAGCCAATAGACTACCCAGGGGGTGCTTCTAAGATAATTCAGCATACCCAACCCTTTATGAAACAAATAGAGACAGCTGAGGTCCTAGAAAATCACACTGATCCACCCACCACCCCGAATTTGGCAAAGCACTTTGAAGGAGATCCATCCATACTCTTTGTTCCAGACTCCAAAAACTTTGCAAGCAGAAAGGCTAAGAGCATAGCTGAACCAATTTCAGCTGGGCCTAATTTCCAGAACCCATCCCTAAACTTAAAGGGGAAAACAAAGAAGCAGCCAGGCTGTGCTGTAACTGTTTGTCTGCCAAAGAATTATCTTCATAACCAGAAGGGCAGATTAAAACCCAGTCTGGTGCCGTGCTGTGCTGTGCAGACCAGAGAGCTATTGCAGATCCAGTCCAGTCGTGCTGTGCAGTGTAGACCAGAGCGCCTTGCTGTCCAGTCCTGCCGTGCGGTGTCCAGAGGGCCTTTCTGATCGCTGACCTGTCCAGACCGGTGTGCCCAGTAGTCTGTGACCAGAATCCCTGACGGTTCCATTCAAACATTGGTAATGAGTATCCATAGCATAGGATTGTCACTAGCATATGTACTGTCCATAGTCATCCCTGTCCAAATCAAATCTCTTATATCCAGAACTGTATTGTTAGAAATCCTTTTTCTCTTGCCTGAACTCTCTCTCTTATCCTATAGTCCTTCTGTGATAGTATTGTTAAAATCATCTTTGCGCTGATATATTGCATCTGAAGAAGGCAAGCGTCTCGGCGGCCGAAAACCTAATCGGTGACATCCTGGTCTGGTGGTTGTGCTGTCGTGTAGTTTGTATCTTCATAGTCCATCCCTAGTGTAAAGAAACCCTGTTTGTATTCTTAAAAGTGCATTCTTGTTTTACCATTTTGCCTCTATCTGAAAAAAATGATCTCCACGAAAACGTTCATAACTTCTTCATACTTTATGCTAGAAACAAACCCAAAACTGCATCTCAACTCCTTATAGTTTTTCCGCAATCCCGCTTACCGCGCGCAGATAAGTTTGCCGCAAATTTTTCATTTGGCTAAAATATATAACGTGTGAAATAGCTTTTCATTGCACCCAACCTGAAAATTAAGTTTTCAACTTGCTTATTGCTCTTAAATCATTGCTAGTGTTTGTCTGAAACCATACAAAGCGGCTCCCATTAGTATTCAACAATTTCAGTGAAGTAAACCATTTTGAGTGTTTTACCCATTACATTCAAGCCAACTTTAAAACCATTTTTGACAAGTTTGCAATCATTACTGTTTCTCTCTCTGTGTTCGCTGGGGGAAATTGGGATTGATATCTTTTGTTGAATTCTGCATTCCTGAAACCTGGTCTTTCTCCTTCTATCTCTTTATATTGCATATTGGGGGGATTGAGGAGTGTGCAGGGGGAAATAGTAATCACATTGCCATTTGAGTGAACACACACAAAAGGATTATCTCTGTGCTGCATTATGTTTTCCCATCATTGCTCCTTGTGATTAAAGAGATTGTTTAGTGTGACATCACCCCATTGGTGATCATTGTGTACCCATTAAAATAGTGTGATATATATATTGTGAAATACATAAATAAATATTTTTTACTTTGCAAACCAGCCTGATTCCTGGTTCAGTTTGACCGGGGGGGCTAAAAGAGAGGGGCGTGATATAAGTGGTACGTCGTTCAGAATAAAAGTAGACACAAATAAATAATTAAGGGTTTCAGTTGTGCATCCCACGCTAGGCATTGACTTAGGTGAAGTGCCGGATTAAAATCACTTACAGCTGGAAGGCAGGTTAGCAAAGGCCCATATCTTCTTTGAGCATTACATGTGCTGTTTTACTTTACTCATACATCTCAATTATCTATAAATTGCTTGTAAAGAAACAAGTTAGCTCTAGTATTTATTTATGTGCCATGGTTTCTTGTGTCATTATGCAGGCGGTATTTCACTGTATCACATGTTGTAAAATGCAAAGCAAAGATAGTCACTGTAAATTGTGTTCTTCCAAGAGGACCTGAATGAATGTTCATGCTTGGTTTACATGTTATGTTATGTTATTTTGCATTTATATAGCGCCTTCTGTACCATTGGTATGATCTCAAGGAGCTGGTAGGTTGAACGCCCTCGGGAACCGAAGTTCAAGTCAGTAGAGAGAGAGAGAGAGAGTCATAAGTGCGTGTGAGCACCGGATATGTGTGCAGCAGGTGTGATTCATGTGATAGATGCTTCTTAGCGGTAGGTGTGGTGGTTCGGAGATCAAGAGAATGTGTTCGTTCTGGCAGGCTGTTATCCAGACAGATTCTGGCTGCGTTAGGCCTGAGGAGAACGCCTAGGCTGGTGGGTGTATAGCCAGCTGTGTTTAGTTAGGCTGATGGGGAGTATGAGGCAAGTGATGGTATGAGAACAGCTATACCGAATGGTGTCATAGTATCGCTGTGTTCTAGTTGATTGGTGGTATAAGGAAGAGAGTAAGCGTGCAGATGTGATATGGTGGTTTACATTAGGTGCTTGAGATCGAGCACACTCCAATAGTTCCATGCGCTCCAAACCATTCCATGCATTCGAAACCATTCCATGCACTCCAAACCGTTCCATGCACTCCAAACCATTCCATGCATTCGAAACCATTCCATGCACTCCAAGCCGTTCCATGCACTCCAAGCTGTTCCATGCACTCCAAGCCGTTCCATGCACTCCAAACCGTTACATGCACTCCACTCCATCAGTTCTAAGTATTCCTTCTTATCTAAGCACTTTGTCCGATCTATATGTGTTATCCTTCATCATCCAGTCTGCTCATTTCTACGTTATCCGTCGTTCACCATGCATCATCCATCCACATACTTGACCCGTTCCACATACCCGGTTTGACCTGTTCCATCCACATATGACATCCGTTCATCCACATACATCATCCGTTCATTCACCTACTTCATTCGTTCATCCACCTGCGTCATCCGTTTCACCCACTTCACTTGTTTCATCCACCCACTTCACACGTCCCACCCGCTTCACCCGTTCTACCAACTTCACTGGTTCCACCCACTTCACTGGTTCCAGCCCCTTCACCGGTTCCACTTATTTAGCCGATTCCATCCACCGACTTCATCCATTAATCCACCTACTTCATCTGTTCTGCCCACTTCACCCGATTCGTCCACACACTTCATTCGTTTCATCCACTTCACCCGTTCCAGCCACTCCACCCGTTCCACCCAGTCCACGCGTTCCACCCACTGCACCCATTCCACCCACTCCATCCATTCCACTCACTCCATCCGTTCTACTCACTCCACCTGTTCCACCCAGTTCCTCCGTTTCGCCCACATGCTTTCCGGTTCCAACCCCATACTTCGTCCATTCCATCCACATACTTCACCAGTTCCATTCATTCATTTTCACAGATTCATCCACATAATTCATCTGTTCTTCCACATACTTCACCAGTTCCATCCATCCACTTCATCCGTTCCAACCATCCACTTCGCCCGTTCATTCCACATACTTGAATCGTTCCATCCACATACTTGACCTGTTTCATCCACATACTTCATCCGTTCCATCCACATGTTTCACCCATTTCATTCATCCATTTCCCCCGGTTTAACCACATATTTCAACTGTCCTTCCACATACTTTACCCATTCCATCCATCCACTTCATTGGTTCCATCCACCCATTTCGCCCGATCCATCCACATACTTCATCCTTTCCATCCACATACTTCATCCATTTCACCCACTTCACCAGTTCCACCCAGTTCATCCGTTCCACCCAGTTCATCTGTTCCACCCAGTTCATCCGTTCCACTCACATACTTCACCCGTTCCAACCCCAAACTTCATCCGTTTCAAGCACATACTTCACTTGTTCCATCCACTTTACTCGTTCCATCCACATACTTGACTCGTTCCATCCACATACTTGACCTGTTCCATCCACATACTTCATCCGTTCCATCCACATGCTTCACCCGTTCCATTCATCCATTTCCCAAGTTCATCCACATATTTCACCCATCCTTCCACATACTTCATCCGGTCCATCCATCCACTTCATCAGTTCCATCCATCCACTTCATCGGTTCCATCCACCCATTTCGCCCGATCCATCCACATACTTCATCCTTTCCATCCACATACTTCATCTTTTCCATCCATGTACTTCATCCGTTCCACCCACTTCACCCGTCCCATCCAGTTCATCCGTTCCATCCAGTTCATCCATTCCATTCACATACTTCACCCGTTCCAACCCCATACTTCGTTAGTTCCAAGCACATACTTCACTTGTTCCATCCACTTCACCCGTTCCATCCACATACTTCACCCGTTCCATTAACTTACTTCACCCGTTCCATCTACATACTTGACCCGTTCCATTCAACATACTTGACCCATTCCAAGCACATACTTCACTTGTTCCTTCCAGATACATCACCCGTTCCTTCCAGATACATCATCCGTTCCTTCCAGATACATCCCCCGTTCCTTCCACCTACTTCAACCATTCTATCCACATACATCACCTGTTCGCGCCACACTCTACACCCGCTCCACACTCTACATCCGTTCCATTCAACATACTTGAGCCGTTCCGTCCACCTACCTCACTCGTTTCTTTCACCCACATCACCCGTTCAGTCACATACATCACTCGTTCCATCACAGACATCACCCGTTCCATCACATACATCACCCGTTCCATCATATACAACATCCGTTCTGTCACATTCATTACCCACCCGCTGCACACTCTGCGCCTGCTCCACACTCTGCGCCCCCTCCACACTCTGTGCCCGCTCCACACTCTGAGACCGCTCCACACTTTGCGCCAGCTCCACACTCTACACCTGCTGCATACACTACACCCGCTCCACCCTCTACACCCACTCCACACTCGACACTCTACACTTGTTCGAGACTCCACACCCTACATCCGCTCCATACCCTACATCGACACGACATCTCCACATCCTAAATCTGCTCCACACTGCCATCCACTCCACACCCTACAATTGCATCATACCCTACATCCCCTCTACGCTCTCATCTGCTCCACGCTCTCATCCGCTCCACGCTCTTATTCATTCTGCACTCTCATCCATTTTATGCTCTCATCCGCTCTACACTCTCATCCGCTCTACGCGCTTCATCCTCTCCACCGACATTCATCCACTCCACCGACTTCATCTGCTCCACCGACTTTATCCATTCATCATGCATTATCGGTTCAACTCATGTCACTTGTTGCACGCACTCGATCTGTCCCATGTTCTCCATCTGTCCCATGCACGACACCCGTCTCATGCACTTGAATCGTCTATTCTATTAGTTCCATTTATAGCATGCACTCTTACATTCCATGCCATCTATCTGTTTCATGCACTCTACCAGTTCCGTGTACTATGTGCACTCATCTGTATCATGTATTCATCTTTCCATCCGCTCCACTCCACTCCTCTCCTTCATTTCGGTCCTCTCGTTCATTACATCCATATCATCCATTTCATAGAGTTCATCCACCTTACTGCGTTCATACAATTCATCCTTTTTATCCACTTCACTGCTTTGATCCATTTATCTAATTTTATTCTGTTTGTCCTTTTTAGTTTACATTAGAGGTTATTAGTTTTGATTTCTCGCTTGGATCTTGATGCTGGATTGTTATTTATGTTATTGTTATTTATGATTTAGTAGTTTGGGCTAGTTGAATTACTGTTATCCATTTTATTCCTCTCATCCACTTTGATCCTTTTGCCCATTACATTTGTTTCATCCATTTCATTAATTACAACCACTTTACTGCTCTCATACAACTTATTCTTTTCATCCACTTCACTGCTTTGATCCTTTTTACTCATTCTATTTTGTTTGTCTATTTTAGTTTACCTTAGAGGTGATTAGTTTTTGATTTCTTGCTCAGATCATGATGCTGGAGTTATTTATGATCTAGCATTTGGGCTAGTGTCATTGAGTTGCTGTTATTCAGTTTGAGTTAGGGGTCGGTTTTAGGGGAAGAGCCATGTTTTCAGTAATTTGCGGAAAGACATGAGGTCCTTGGAGAGTCAGATGTGGGGTGGGAGTGCGTTCCACAGAGTGGGGGCCAAGGCTGAGAATGATGATCCACCTAACCTGACTGAGTTTGTTTTTGGTATGTCTAGGAGGCAGACTGAGCTTGATCTTAGAGTACGTGCAGGGTGATAGGGTTTTAGTTTGTCTTGAAGAAATTGAGGTCCGGTTTTATGCAGTGTTCGGTGAGAAATGCATAAGGTTTTGAAGGTCACGCTTCGGGCAACCGGAAGCCAGTGCAGAGTTTTGAGGGCTGGGGAGATGTGGTCTCTTGGGCCAAGAGCTAGTAGCAGTTTGGCAGCTGTGTTTTGTGCTCTTTGTAGTTTAGTCAGTTGGTATGTGTGCACTCCGAGGTAGAGGGGGTTAGCATAGTCCAGTCTTGATAAACAATAGATTGCACCGTGGAGAGTCTTTTGGGAAAGGAGAGGTATGGAAAAATGCACCTAAGAGTTTTGAGGTGGTAGTGGCAGGACCTTGAGGTGTTGTTGGCTTGGCGCGAGAGGGTTAGGTCGGAGTCTAGGGTGCATGCAAGGTTTTTGACTGAATTAGAGGGTGTCGGTGAGTTGCCCCTGGTAGAAGGCCAGGGTAGTGGGTGTGGAAGAAGTTTGGTGTTGCCACATATCATGATTTCGGTTTTGGAGGGGTTTAGCAAGAGGTGGTTTGGGTCATCCAGAGCTCTATGTCGAGGAGGCAGGGTGTGAGGTCAGGTCGGCAGTTGGGTTTTGAGCTGTGTAGTTTTAGAATTAGTTGAGTGTCATCGGCATAGTTGTAGCACACAATGTTGTGCGAACAAATTATTTGTGGGAGGGTGGCCATGTAGAGATTAAACAGGAGGGCTGATAGGCATTCTCCTTGTGGAACTCCAGTGTTGACTGGTCGGGCTTGGGAGGAATAGGTGGAGAGTAGGGTTATTTGGTTCCTTCTATTGAGGAAGAATGCTATCCATTTGAGAGTGGTTCCACAAATTCCTAGGGAGTGGAGGCGGTGAAGGAGGATTTAGTGGTTGATTGTGTCGAAGGCGGCGGATAGGTCAAGAAGGATTAATGCGGCGCATCCCACAGATTCTGCCGTGTTTTTAAAGTTATCCCAGATTGAGCTTAGGATGGTTTTGGTTCCGTATCGGGCTCTGAAACCTGATTGAGCGGGGTCTAGGAGATTGTTAGCTTCGACAAAGATATTTAGTTGGGAGTAGGCAGTCCGGTCAATGAGTTTCGAAGGAATCTGGCGTTTGAGATGGGGCGGTAGTTTTTGGGCTCGAGAGGGTCGAGGGAAGCTTTTATTATAAGAGGTTTGACATGAACCGTTTTGAATGCGTCGGGGAAAATTCTTGAGGAAAGGGCGTCATTTATGTTGGTTCTTGCATGTTCTCCTGCGCAGGTAGATGCGAACATTTCTTTGAGGGTTGTGGTAAATTTACCTTGAGATACAGCCAAATAACCTGGTATAGTAAATTAAATGCTGCACCTGGTGCCTTCCTGCTTGCTGCTCTTTTTCACCACTTAGCAAGCCCCTCCCACCTGGTGCCTTCGTGTTGGCCGCTCTTTTCCCTACTTAAGGAGCCCTCCAGCCTCTTTTCCTTTGCAGCTGGGGAGCAGGTGTAAGTGGATCTAGGTCACCTGGCCTAAGCCCCGCTCACCTGGTACCTTCCTGCTTGCCGCTCTTTTTCACCACTTAGCAAGCCCCTCCCACCTGGTGCCTTCCTGCTTGCCGCTCTTTTCCCCACTTAAGGAGCTCCCAGCCTCTTTTCCTTTGCAGCTGGGGAGCAGGTGTAAGTGGATCTAGGTCACCTGGCCTAAGCCCCGCCACCAGGTGCCTTCCTGCTTGCTGTTCTTTTTCACCACTTAGCAGGCCCCGCCCACCTGGTGCCTTCCTGCTTGCTGCTCTTTTTCACCACTTAGCAAGCCCCGCCCAACTGATGCCTTCCTACTTGCCACTCTTTTCCCTACTTAAGGTGTCACAGTGTCACGACTCGCTCCCTTCGCTCCCGTTCCCACCCCTTGGGGGCATGATTTGGGGTTTATTCCCTACTGGATTTTTCCTCCGAACCTCATGCTACAGTGCTGTGATGAATTGGGAGCGCTAAAACCTTATTTTCCAAGTTACTTCCATTCCGGATCCATTCCAGGTTTTTGGCAGCCAGCATGCTACTTTGATCAAATGACTATGCTTCCCAGAATGCCTGGCTCACTGCTTCACCTCCTCCCTTGCAGGACAAGGTTGTGTGGAGGATAGGCAACACCTGTGGCTGCAGGTGCAGCAGGCGGCACACCTGATGGGTGTGCTCGTTAAGCAGCTTTAAAAGCCTCAGTTTACTTCAGTCCAGCGCTGGTCACCGTTGCAGTGTTCCTGTTGTGACTAGTCCCTTGTTCCTAGCTTTTGTGCCTAGTTCCTAGTTCCTGTTTCTTGTTCCTCTGCCCAGGATTTCGGATTCATGTGCTAAATTGATTTCTGCTCCCTAGATTCCCTTTCTGTTTTCCTCTGTTTGCAGGCAGCATTTCTCAGTGCTTTCCCCTTTTAGAAGCAGCCCAGTTTGTCTGTGTTCTATATTTCTTTGACTTTGTCCTTTGCTGCTGTAAACCTTTATGCCTTAGCCTTCCTCTTAGATTAGCTTTCTGTCTTTTCCTTGGAGGAGTGGGGGAAGTTTGCCTTGGTAATTTCGTTTTTCCCTGCTCCTGATCCTTACTTTCTATTGGGATCGCTTCCATGTTTTCCATTGCACTTCTGCATTTATTTCCCATTTGATTATTAAGTGTGGTGTGCTGTTGTAGCTAGCTCCTGTGTGAATTCCTATGTGTTCCTCACTATTCTGTAATCACTATTCCAACTTAGGTATTTAGTTATCCTCCCATTCCTGTTATAGCCTTTCTGGGTCCCAGTTTGATCAACAGGGTTCGTGGGCTTGCTGACATTCAAGAGGGTTTTCTCGTCCTCGTGAGTACTGTTATTTTAGTTTCCTTATTTAATACCATCAAGAGTGTTAGTTCACAGATCCTGTCATTGCTTACCCTCTACGTGGGTTTAGCGCTGTCAGTACCTGTAACAGCAATTGGGGGTAAGGCACTTGCCGACTTTCCTCGCGGTCATGTGCTTACCCCACATCCCTTTTCATATATTGGTTTTGTTGTCACACTCTATTTGCACTCCTGGGTTTTAGCATAAATGAGTCTTGGTTCCTGTGTGCACGTAGTTTAATTCAAGGCTATTCACTGTGTGATTTAGTGCACATTTCCCTTGCCATATTCGCTGCCTTTGTACTCGCCTGACTAATCCTGATAGAATGACCAGCCCAAAATTCCCATTGAATATGGCAAGTTTAAGAAAGAAAGGCAGCAAGGCCTCTAACAAGTTTGTACAGAAAGCTTCCCCTACATTTACCTGCGACAATCAAATCACTAGTCCTGACTTAAATGAACTCCTTGTCACGAATGGGCATATACGTGCAAAGTATTTTTCCCACAGGATGGCACATCCTACATTGCCTGATCCTAGTTCTGTCTTTTATTTTGATCCAGATTCTATGTCAGCGCAAGCCTTAGCCGCAGAAAACAACACACTGTTAGACTTATTATACAAGAGTACCTCTGTTGTTGAACCCCATGATTCCAGTTGTGCTTCACCTCAGATTGAACAGTTTCATGGTACAAACATAAAGAATGGAGGGGTTCCTTGCATAACTTCTGTTTTCTACCCTCAGTCTAAAGCATACTCCTTTGCACAAGTACATACTGTAGTCCCTAATGCCAAGAGGTCTAATGTCAATAGTTTGCTTAAGGGAAACACAGACCAAGTTGCTAAGAGAAGGTATAAATCACAGAACCTGCAAGCAGTAGAGGACAATGTACAATCGGTGCACATCCAGATTGCTAGTGCAGGATCCAGCCCTGATGCCACTATGCCTCCCCTTGTGCCTACTGATAGTGATGTACAGTTAATGCAGGGCATGCTAAGAGCTAAGCTTGAGGAGTTACGACAAGAATTCATTTCTTTACAAGAGGAGAATAAAACCTTGCACTCTTTACTGAATACACCTCAGACTTTATCCGTTGATGTTGATGAAGTGAACACTGTTCAGCCCCAGAGTGCAGAGACTTTGGTAAACCATGATATTTGTCAATATGTTAGATCTATTGGGAGTGAAAGTCTTTCTTCTAGCACAGCGCTTAATCTGGGCACAGTTTCTAACAATTGTTCTGCTGTTTGTCAGGGATTGCAGTTAGCTGAAGATTTACAAGCCACTCCTTTACCTAAAATTTCCTGTGTAGCAGTTTGTCATAATTCTGAGCTAGCACACATACAAGCTTCTGATTTCCAAACACAATCCACAATGGTGGCATACACAGATTCAGTCACTACAGTAGGCTTAGGCCCTGCTCTTGATACAGCTGCTGAGACTGAAGTAGATGTTAAAGCTGATGTGGAAAACGATGTTACCTCTGGGTTCACTCTTCCTTCTGCCAATTCTGATCAATACGAACAGTCAGAGACAGTACAGTTCTGATGGACTCATTCCACAGTATACAGAACCAAAAAACCGGCAGGTGATTCCTGAACTGTTGATTGTTAATTTGCCTCTTTCAGAAGCTAAGACAGAAGAATGGACAATTGACGAAATCCTGATTACCAGAGACTTTACTATGGTGATTCCACTGGTTGATTTTGACTTCTACAAAGAAAGAGACTCTGTGTCACCCACTAAAGAAAGGGACTGCAAGGGTACAGCTCTGTCTTTGGTTACTGGTGCCAAGGAGTCTACTGCCCTAAAGGTGCCGTCCATTCCTGAGCCACCAATGTGTCTGTCAACTTCTGAGACTTCTGTCTGTCCTCCTACAACCATTGACTCTTCTATGATCCAATCCACAGCCCTGCAGTCATCTTTGGCACACGTGTCTTCAATCAATGAACCGCTGCCATGTCTGCCATTTACTCAAGAGCCAGTCCCAAAGACCTGGACATGTTTGTATTCAGCAACCGAGATTGCTCCAGCTTGCATGCCTTCAGCCTCAAGGTTTCCTCTGGCCTGCCTGTCTTCAGCTACAGTGACTCATCCTGCAGATCATCCTTCAGCCATAGAGCCTCCGGTAGTCCATCATAAGTGCATGTCTTCAGTCCCGGAGTATACTGATTATTTGCCTTCAGTTCATGAGACGCCTGTATCCTGCTTAGCCTCGCTGCCAATATCAGAGGTATACCTGGCTACACCATCAGATCCTGCTGTATTTTCTTCTGCTCCAGCGATTCCTCCTGAATCCCAACCATTTTCTGCCGATGAACGTCTAGCCTGCCTTTCTTATGCTTCAGGGGGATCACCAAAATGCCTGCCTTTTACACAAGACGATTCTCCCAACTGCTTCACTTTAGCATCAGAGCCTCCTAAATATGCAGCATCAGAGTTTGAGACTTTTGCCAGCTCCCGCTTCAGAGTCATCAAGCTGGACCAAGTGATGGGTCAGAACCACTCACCTGGGTTTGCACAGGGGGTGGTGCAGACCGGCGTATTACCTACAGGACTTGTGCAACAGAATTCCGCCAAGAAGCACCAGTTGGGTGCTAGTAGCCAAAGGAAGGGAATGACTGCTGCAGTTCAAAATGTGTCTGTTATTGCTCCTTCTGCGAGTGTGCCTGAAGTACCAAGTACTGCGTCTATCACTCCTATCAGTATGCCAAACGTCCCTGCTGTTGTATCCCACGTGCAACAAAGTGGCTACACGACTGTCACCAGGAGTACCAGCCTCGTACAACCCATTGGACTTCCAGGCCTCCAAGGCGTAGAACATGTGCAGTCAAACCTTAGTCACTTTCAACCACAAGCCTTTTCCCAGATGGATGACAGAAGAAAATCCGAACCTCTACCTCAGCCGCCACCTTCTCTAATGGCTGAACATAAACATTTCCTGAAGCCAGCAATTTCCTCACCTCCCGCATGTCCGCTCTCGGCAGAAAGGCTAACAGAACTTCTACCATTGTCCAATGCATGTTGCACTAGCCTGCCTCTCTCCTCAAAGACGTGTAAGTGTCCACTCCCAGTGACTGAGTTTCCTGGGCCTTCCAACTCAGCTTCAGATCCTGCAAGTCCTTCATGCCTTTCTTCGACCCATGAGTATCTTCCTCACCAGACACCTGCCTACGACTCTTCTAGACTGCAACCTGATTCTATGCATTCCAGTCCCTCTGCCTTTGCCCACAGGCCACCATTTCCATCAGTGCTACCTCCAAAGAAAAAGCAGTCCCATCATGGAAAGAAGATGTCTCGTGCGGGTGGCGGGCACCAGAAGACGGCCGTGGGAGGGGGTATACTGTCACGACTCGCTCCCTTTGCTCCCGTTCCCACCACTTGGGGGCATCCCTTTTCATATATTGGTTTTGTTGTCACACTCTATTTGCACTCCTGGGTTTTAGCATACATGAGTCTTGGTTCCTGTGTGCACGTAGTTTAATTCAAGGCTATTCACTGTGTGATTTAGTGCACATTTCCCTTGCCATATTCGCTGCCTTTGTACAGCCTGACTAATCCTGATATACAGGTTCCCCCTTTTCTCACCTGTTTTTGCTGCTTGATGGAATCCTTAGGAGGAGTTTTCTTTCGTATGGTTCGGGTCTTGTACAAGCCTGCTCGGCCGTCTTCGGCTTCCAGTGTTCGTTCAGCTTCAAGTCCGGGATCGCTAGGAAACTCCCGGAAGTCCAGGAAAGGGGAAAGGAGCACCCAGAGGCGGGTACACAGGATCCGGGAGAAGGCTGAATAAGAAGGAGTGAGAATAGTAGGAAAGCAGAAGGTCCGGGAACCAGTGAACAACAGAGTTCCGCAAAGGCGAATTACAGAGCACACGTCTAGCCACAGCTAACAGTAGCGTTGAGACGCGCGGGGCTTCGGGGTGTGGCTACTTTATAGAACGTGCTGCATTGGACTTGAAGGCTGGTAGGCAGCGTTCTGTGCTTGCTGCCATGTTGGTAGTATAACAGAGCGTAAGCCCCGACGTGTCAGGGACCAGGAGGTCCAGAAGGGGCATGTCCGATTGTTCATGACAGCATGTCTCCTCCGAAAACCCGTCTCGTTGGGTTTGTCCGGATGTATGAGATGGAACCTTCTGAGTAACCTGGGGGTATTTAAGTTTGAGATGGGTTCCCAAGTGCGTTCACTGGGAGTATACCCTTTCCATTCCACCAGGTACTGGAGCTGACCACGTTTATATCTAGAGTCACATATTCTGGAGACTTCACATTCCAGTTGGTCATTGACAGGTACGGGAGTAGGCCTGAGGTTAGACCGAGAGGTCTGGATGTATGGTTTCATTAGAGATGTATGAAAAACTGGGTGGATTTTCTTCCAGGAGTCTGGTAATTTGAGTCGAAAGGCCACTGGGTTGATGATTTCTTTTATAGGAAAAGGACCATAATACCGGGGAGCCAGTTTATTTGGCCATAGATGCCGGGGCAGCAGTTTCGATGATAGCCATACTTTATCTCCTAGTGCGTAGGAGGGCCGTGGTCTTCTCTTTGAATCCGCATAATGCTTGGTCTGAGTCCTGGCCCTTTCTAACTGTTGTTTGGCTTCTCTTTGTACATTGATGAGTGTTTCAATCCAGGAATCGACTGTAGGAACTGGTGTAGGATGTTGGAGGACAGAAGGTAGAACCGAAGGGTGGAATCCCTGGCTACAGAAAAAAGGGCTGGTCTTAATAGCCGAGTGATCCGAATTATTGTGGGCGAATTCCGCCACAGGTATTAAAAGGGACCAATCGTCCTGGACCTTGGTAGTGAAACAACGAAGATACTGTTCTAAGGTCTGATTCACACGCTCAGTAGCTCCGTTGGTTTGGGGATGATAGCCTGAGGAGAGTGCACGATGAATCCCTAGTATCCGGCAAAGGTGTTTCCAAAACTGAGAAATGTATTGAGGCCCTCTGTCTGATATGATCTTGGAAGGGAGTCCATGAAGTCGGAAAATGTGTTCCAGGAAGATTCCAGCAAGTTCTGATGAAGATGGCAGTTTATACATGGGGGTGAAATGAGCCATATGGGTGAACAAGTCAATAGTGACCATGATAGTCGTGTATCCCCTGGAAGGCGGCAATTCCACAATGAAGTCTGTAGCAATGAATTCCCACGGCCTTGTTGGCAGTGTAGGCTGCAGTAGGAGACCCGCCGGTCTCTTGTTATCATGTTTGTTTTGACTACAGACAGAACAGGCTTGTACGTACAGTTGTACGTCGGTTTTCATTCTGGGCCACCAAAATTGCCTTTGTACTAGACGGAGGGTATTGGTAATGACACAATGGGCCTCATTAGGACCCAGGCGGTAAGGGGTTTACGGCGGCGTAAACAGCGCCGACCCTTACCGCCTGATTCCGAGGTCCCTTAGCGCCATGGAGGATTTAACACCTGCTTTAGCAGGTGTTAAAATCCATGGCGCTAAGGGACCTTGTTGTTAATTACGCCACCGTAATTTACGGTGGCGTAATTAACGCCTTCCCCACTCCCATTATGCCCTATGGGGCAGAAATGGGAATGGGGAAGGGTAAATGGGGATTGGGGACTTACCGCCCCGCCAACCTCGGAATGGGGCGGTAAGTCCGCCAACCACCATGGTGGTAAAGGTACGACCCAGGCGGTAACTTACCGCCTGGGTCGTAATGAGGCCCAATGTCCGGAGTGAAGGGTATTGTGACAGAGGTTTATTATCCTTTGTTGTAGTTTTTGTGTGGGAATGACTAGAGCATTATCCTTGAACAAATATCCATCCTTGGTCCTCAGATTCCATTGATTCTTCCTTGAAATATCTCTCTAGAGTTCAGAGGACTGGGTTTGCATGCAAACTTCTTCCAGGAGGCTAATAGCTTGAGCTACAAATATTGTATGGGGAAACATCTTAGGAAATGTCCGGTCTTCAGGGGGTTCGTAGTCAGGACGTCGGGATAGGGCGTCAGCAATTATATTCTGTGTTCCAGGAACATGATGAATCTGGAACTGGTATTGGGCAAAGAAGAAGGCCCAACGGGCTTGACGGCTATTCCTACATTCCAGGGCTTGTAAAACTTGAAGATTTCGATGTTCCGTGCAAACCTGGACAGGATATTTTGCTCCCAGAAGTAAATGACGCCACTCGGTGAAGGCTTGACGGATGGCTGGCAGTTCCTTTTCTAATACAGAGTAATGGGTTTCACTGGGAGTTAACGTCCGTGAAAGATAGGCAATAGGATGTTCCAGTCCGTCGTCGAATTCCTGTTTCAGAACTGCTCCAATGGTGTAGTTAGAGGCGTCTGTTTCCACTAGGAAGGGCTGGTTGATATCAGGTTGAGCCAGGATGGGGGCTTGTGTAAACTCTGTTTTCAACCATTGGAAGGCTTCCTCCTGTGCTGTTGTCCAATGATAGGGTGCGTCTTTCTTCAACAAGGCAATAATCGGTCAGACTATTTCGGAAAAGGAAGGTATGAATTTCCTATAGAAATTAGCTAAGCCCAGGAAAGACTGGATCTGTTTCACGGTGGTCGGATTTGGCCAGGATAGAATGGCTTTTACTTTGGATTGATCCATTCCAATACCTTCTGGGCTAAGGAAAATCCTAGATAGTGAACAGTAGAGATATGAAAAAGGCACTTCTCGGGTTTTGCCAGGAGATTGTGTTCACGTAGCCGTTGTAACACTGTCTTAACATGTTCTTCATGCTTGAGAGGATCCTTAGAGAATATTAAGATGTCGTCCAGATACACGATGACGAAGAGAAATAGCATATCCGAAAACACCCGATCCATGAAGCGTTGGAAGACCGCCGGGGCATTAGCGAGTCCAAAGGGCATGACCAAGTATTCATAATGACCAAAGGGTGTTCTAAAGGCTGTCTTCCATTCGTCGCCTTCTCTAATACGGATTAGATGGTAGGCACCTCTGAGATCCAACTTGGTGAATATTACGGCGCCTCTTACTGCCTCCAGGATATCTGAGATCAAGGGCAAGGGATATCGATCCTTAAGGGTGCACTGATTTAGACCTCGATAATCAAGACAAGGTCTGATCTCATTGGTGTCTTTCTTTGGAACAAAAAACAGAGAAGCCCTGGCTGGAGATTTAGATGGTCGTATGGTGCCATTTTCAAGGTTAGTATTTAGGTACTCACGGAGGGCCTTTTTCTCAGGTTCGGATAAAATGAACATCCTTCCAAAGGGAATCACAGCTGAAGGTTCGGTTTCAATAGCACAATCTTCAGGTCTATGAGGAGGTAAGGCTTGAGCAATAGCAGAAGAGAACACATAAGAGTATTCCTGACAGATTTTAGGAACCCGGATGATGTTTGAGACCGTGAGTGGAGCTTGAAGGTCTGCAGAATACCCTTCCGATGGTGTCGGAGCAAGATCCAGGAGTGGGCAATGCGACATGCAATGCTCAGAACCCAGAAATAAGGAACCTGCTGCCCAATTGATGTATGGATTATGTTTTTGTAGCCATGGCATTCCCAAATCCATTGGGTAATGGGCAGACTTTATGACATCAAACTTTATCCTCTCTCGATGGTGGTTTATTGCAAGCTCAATTTCCTTGGTCTGAAGGGTTATAGGTTCTGAAGAAAAAGGTCTCCCATCAATTGCTTCTACAGGTTGCATGATATTCCAGAATTCGTAAGGAATATGGTGTTTAAGGACCCATTCTTGATCTATGAATATTCCCATGGCCCTACAGTCCACTAATGCCAGAATGGGGTAGGTTTCCTTCTTGGATGGCGATAGAAAGGTCTGTAAAATTACCAAATTGTTTTGTCCAGGAGAGTTCAAGGATGGTATAGATGTGGAGCCAACATCTCTATCCCGAAACTGTGCTCCATCTAGGATCGGGAGTTGGCGTCTCCCGAATGCCGTGGAGGGGCTATAGGACATTCTCTCACTAAATGTTTGTCCGAGGCGCAATACATGCATAAGCCGGTATGGATCCTTCGCAACCTTTCTAGGTGGGATATGGGTTCCACAGAAGGCTCCTATTTGCATGGGTTCGGATTCATTAGTAGGGACAGAACCGCCTTCGGATTTCGAGGAAGTCTCTATGGGGTTCTTCTGGAAGGGTAACTTGGTCTTCTTTTTCTCTGCCTTCCTTTCCTGGATGCGAAAATCAATCTGTAGAGTGAGATCCATAAGGACTTGGTATGAACTTGGACTAGTTCATCCTTGATGTCTTTGTTTAGCCCTCTTCGAAAGAGAGTGAAGCAAGCTTCAGAGAATCAGTCCGCTTCTTTAGCCAATTGCTTGAATCGTGTTACATACGTGAGCATGTCCTGTGCTAGTTCATCCTTGATGTCTTCGTTTAGCCCTCTTCGAAAGAGAGTGAAGCAAGCTTCAGAGAATCAGTCCGCTTCTTTAGCCAATTGCTTGAATCGTGTTACATACGTGAGCATGTCCTGTGAGCCCTGCTGGAAATCAAGTAGATGTTCCTGAGTGGTATAGACCTGTTCCGGGCGGTCAAACATGGTCCTGAGAGCTTAAATGAATCTGTCATAATCATCCAGGAGGGCATCTCCGGCATTAACTAATGGGGTGGCCCAGGTTAATGCATTCCCGGAAAGGTGCGAAATAATAAATCCCACCTTAGCCCTGGGAGTAGAGAAATAATAGGGCTTAAAAGTAAAGTGGACCAAACAGGAATCAAGGAATCCACAAAGGTTTTTTGCTGACCCATCGTATTTGTCTACAACGCCGCCCAATAGTACGCTCTCCTTCGTGGCAGAGTCGCGGGATTAGACTAATTGTTTTAACGCGGCATTATCTGCCATTAAGTTTTGTACCTCGGTCGTTAGTTCTTGCATGCCGCGCATAAGATCCTGAATGGCCGCCTCCATGTCTGTATCGACTTCGGTCAGGTGGCGTCTCAATCTGTCACAGGTTTCCCCTTTTCTCACCTGTTTTCGCTTTATGGAATCCTAAGGAGGAGTTTTCTTTCGTATGGTTCGGGTCTTGTACAATCCCGCTCGGCTGTCTTCGGCTTCCAGTGTTAGTTCAGCTTCAAGTCCGGGATCGCTAGGAAACTCCAGGAAGTCCAGGAAAGGGGAAAGGAGCACTCAGAAGCAGGTGCACGGGATCCGGGAGAAGGCTGAATAAGAAGGAGTGAGAATAGTAGGAAAGCAGAAGGTCCGGGAACCAGGAAACAACAGAGTTCCGCGAAGGCGAATTACGGAGCACACGTCTATCCACAGCTAACATTAGCGTTGAGATGCGCGGGGCCGCGGGGGTGTGGCTACTTTATAGAACATGCTGCATTGGACGTGAAGGCTGGTAGGCAGCGTTCTGTGCTTGAGGCCATGTTAGTAGTATAACAGAGCGTAAGCCCTGACGTGTCAGGGACCAGGAGGTCCAGAAGGGACGTGTCCGATGGTTCATGACATAAGGAGCCCTCCAGCCTCTTTTCCTTTGCAGCTGCGGAGCAGGTGTAAGTGGATCTAGGTCACCTGGCCTAAGCCCCGCCCACCTGGTGCCTTCCTGCTTGCCGCTCTTTTTCACCACTTAGCAAGCCCCGCCCACCTGGTGCCTTCCTGCTTGCCGCTCTTTTCCCTACTTAAGGAGCCCTCCAGCCTCTTTTCCTTTGCAGCTGGGAAGCAGGTGTAAATGAATCCATGTCACCTGACCTAAGCCCCGCCCACCTGGTGCTTCCTGCTTCCCGCTCTTTTTCACCACTTAGCAAGCACCGCCCACCTGGTGCCTTCCTGCTTGCCGCTCTTTTCCCTACTTAAGGAGCCCTCCAGCCTCTTTTCCTATGCAGCTGGCGAGCAGGTGTAAGTGGAACTAGGTCACCTGGCCTAAGCCCCGCCTACCTGGTGCCTTCCTGCTTGCCGCTCTTTTTCACCACTTAGCAAGCCCTGCCCACCTGGTGCCTTCCTGCTTGCCACTCTTTTCCCTACTTAAGTAGCCCTCCAGCCTCTTTTCCTTCGCAGCTGGGGAGCAGGTGTAAGTGGATCTAGGTCACCTGGCCTAAGCCCCACCCACCTGGTACCTTCCTGCTTGCTGCGCTTTTTCACCACGTAGCAAGCCCCGCCCACCTGGTGCCTTCCTGCTTGCCGCTCTTTTTCACCACTTAGCAAGCCCGCCCACCTGGTGCCTTCCTGCTTGCCGCTCTTTTTCACCACTTAGCAAGCCCCGCCCACCTGGTGCCTTCCTGTTTGCTGCTCTTTTTCACCACTTATCAAGCCCCGCCCACCTGGTGCCTTCCTACTTGCTGCTTTTTTCCCTACTTAAGGAGCCCTCCAGCCTCTTTTCCTTTGCAGCTGGGGCGCAGGTGTAAGTGTAACTAGGTCACCTGTCCTAAGCCCCGCCCACCTGGTGCCTTCCTGCTTGCCGCTCTTTTTCACCACTTAGCAAGCCCCGCCCACCTGGTGCCTTCCTGCTTACCACTCTTTTCCCTACTTAAGGAGCCCTCTAGCCTCTTTTCCTTTGCAGCTGGGGAGCAAGTGTAAGTGGATAGAGGTCACCTGGCCTAAGCCCCACCCACCTTCTTAGCCCTGCCTCTTCCTTCCTGCTCTTAACTCTTAGATCAAGGGCGTCTTTCACCTGGGCATCCAAAGTGAAGGGCAGTCAAAGAAAAGGGCAATTCCTGTTTGGACCTGTTCGGACCAGGAGGATCCAGGGTCCGACCCCCTGCTAAGACAGAAGGTAAGCATACACCAACATGTGTTACACCCTCTGTCCCCACAGGCCATCCCCACCCTCTCTGGTCCCCCCGGGTTGTTCCCTTGTGCCCCCCCCCCTTCCCGCACACAGGAGTCTGTACTGATACCTTCTGGTTTCACCATCACTGTCTTGTGGCCAGTGCTGGATTTTAATTTTATGGACTTCATTGATTTTTGGTGCGTCACCATTTCTCAACTCTCATGCTAGACTTCCTTTGCATCTTTAACTCATGGTGGCCCTGAATCATGCTGTTCCCATCTTCATCTTGTATCCTGGCTTGCAACGTTATGTGTTACTTCTGCCTTCTGCAATTGTATTCGCTCTTGCTTCACTCTTTTTGACTGCTTACTCCCAGTTCTCTCCTCCCTCTCCCTTTTCCTATCTCCTCCCCCCTTCCCCTTACTTTCTTCTATGCACTTACTCTATCAGAATTCTCCCTGGACCTAGTATGATAGCAACCTCGTCTGTCGCTCCTCTTCCCCTTCCCCTTACTACCCCCCCTTCCTCCAGCACTATCTGAAACGTTGTCAGGCCTAGTACGATAGTCGCTTGTTTTGTTCCTCCCCTCCCTTTCTGCACCCCTCTCCCTCACCTTTTGTTTTTTTCCGGCTCTACCAGAAATGTAGTCAGGCCTAGTATGGTAGTCGCCTGTGTGTTTCCATTTCCTTCTCACTCTCCGCCTCCCTTGCTTATCTATGTCTTAGCTTCTTGCACTATCTGGAATGTCGTCAGGCCGAGTACGATAATTAATTTCACATCCTTACTGTTCATGGCCTGTAAGAATGTCGTTGTATTTTCCCTTGTTCCCTCCCTTGCCTTGAAGCACTTTGAAACACATTGTGTATAGGTGCTATATAAATGAAATATCATATCATATCATATCAAATCAAATCAAATCAAATCAAGGGCATACATTCACCACTTAGAGTGTACTAAGTCCTGTCTTTGTTTACAACTAGTGACTCCGCTATAAGAACAATTATTAGGCGGTACTGCAAAATTAGGCTCACTTCTGTATCATTTAATACCAGAAATACCGCCAAAATACCTCTAACAACACTAAAGAGAAAACCTTTCTTTCACCAGAATTAAAAGTATCAGAACAGACAGTAAAGTGATAAGAGGATGTCATCTCCTTGGAGGTTCTAAAGTGCTATACACTAGCAGACATCTGCCTGTCATCAGTATCAAAAGCCACATAATAGATAGCAAAGTAACAAGAGGATTTCACCACTTCTAGGATCTTCTGTATTGGGCACTATAAGGAACATCTGCTTATCACCAGAAATACACGTAGCAGAAGCGACAGCAAAGTAACAAACGGATGTCACCCCCTACGAGGTTCTAAATTACTGTACACTAAAGGGAACATCTGCCTTTCACCAGAATTAGTGGCATCAGAACAGACAGCAAAGTGACAAGAGGATGTCACCCAATCGGAGTTTCTAAAGTACTATACACTAGCGGACATCTGCCTGTCACCAGTCTCAGAAGCCACAGAACAGGCAGCAACGTGATAAGAGGGTTTCACACCTTTATAGGTTCTAATGTACTGTAGACTATAGGGAACTGCTCCTTGTCACCAGAAATAGATGTATCGGAAAAGGCACCGAATTAACACCCCTTCTAGGATCTAAATTACTGTACACTATAGGGAACATCTGCCTGTAACCAGAATCAAAGCATCATAACAGATAGCAAAGTAACAGTAGGGCTACAGCCACTTCTTGCTTCTAAAGTATTGTACACTAAAGGAAACATCTGCCTGTCACCAGAATCTGAAGTATCAGAACAGACAGCAATGTAATAAGAGGACACAAACCCCTTGCTAGGGTGTAAATTACTGTACACTCTAGGGAACATCTGCTTGTCACTAGAATCAGAAGCATCGGAACAGACAGGAAAGTAGCAAGTGGATCTCACCCCCTGCTTGTCACCACAATTTGAGGCATTAGAACCGGCAGCAAATTGACAGTAATATGTCACCCCCTTGCAGGTTTCCAAGTACTGTACACAATTGTAGTGTGTGGCAGGCTCTCTCACAACACAATGCCATGCCTTAACAAGTTAACAGTAACTTGTGAAGTGAATGTGGTGCCGCGCTGCCTGCCCACAACACTCCCGTGACCCACCCCCACTCCACGGCACCATGTCATTTCACTGGTTCAGAAGAACAGCCTCTGAAAACTGTACATTCTGTGTTGCTATGCAGAATGTATCAAATACTGAATAGTAACAACAGAATGTTAGTTTTCTTTGGCTGTTTGTTGCTATTGCTGTAGTCACAGGCCCAGCCAGCAATGGCCTGCAACTGCAAGCAGAGCGCAATAGAGATCACAAATCACAATGATTTCTGATCGAAGGGTAGAACTCTAACAAACCAAATAATTACACATGTGCCGCCTGCCGCATCAATTAGTTCTGGTGTCCAAAAAAGAGTGCCGATGTGGCCCACCAGCAGACACCGGCACAAGTTAAGCACTGCTTGCACCCCTGTGGTGGTAGGACAATTGAAGATGCCCGCGGTGCAGGTTCTGATAGCTACCAAAAGAGTGTCAGTGAATCAATATCGGATACCTGGAAGGCAGAGGGAGATTTCAGAAACCTTTAAAGGGTATGTAGAAGCCGGTGTTTTGCATCCCGTGACCAGGGCCTGGTACAATCTGATCTGGCCCGTTAAGAGGCCGGGTGGAAGCTACAGGATGACTTTTGATTATCGCGAGTTGAATAAACACACTCCTCTGCTAATACCGGCAGTCCCTGATGCAGTAACTTTGATTGAAAATGTACAGAAATTTGAGGGATATTGGTATGTGGTATTAGACTTGGCTAATGCCTTCTTCACCGTACAGATTGCCGAGGAATGTCAGGAGCAATTTGCATTTTCCTGGAATGGGAGGCAATATACGTTCCAACGTTTGCCAATGGGATACATGCACAGTCCGACCATCTGACATCGTTTGGTGGCAGAACATTTAGACAAAATTCTGTGTAAGCCAGATGTGCAAATTTTGCATTACATTGATGACATATTGATACTGGGAAAAGATGACCATAGCGTGCGAATGCACCTAGATCTTATCATAGACGGTTTACGAAAGGAAGGGTGGGAAATTGAGACAAAAACCCGAAGTCTGGCAGAGACAGTGATTTTTCTGGGAATTCAGTGGCATAATGGACATTGTGAAATGGTACAAAAAGCCAAGCAAAAGATCCTCGACTTTTTGACTCTGAGGACTAAGAAACAAACTCAGCAGTTTATTGGGCTGTTCAGATTCTGGAGACAACATATACCACATTTGGGGCAGATTTTGGTGCCCTTTTACAAAGTAACACGCAATAAATTTGATTTTGAATGGTGTGAGGAGCAAGATAGAGCATTACAATTAGCCAAAGACACCATTCAGAAAGTACTTGATTTATGGCCGTTAAGAGATGGGGAGGTGGACCTCAATGGGCCTCATTATAAGTTGGCCGGTCCGGTAACAATGGCACCGGTAAGCTTGCCGGTACCGTTGTTACCAGACCGGCAAACTACAAGTTCTTCTTGCAGGTGCCTTCCCGCCTGCCAGGTCTGACCTGACGGGCGTACCGTCACCCGCGAGCAGAGCATTGTTAGGCAAAGTTTGTATGCAGTACCCTTTCGGTGCACTACACACAACTCTGACTACAGGTATAGGAAACCAAACCTTTGGTATAAGCTTGTACTACACTGGGTTGGTAGAGTGTTGAGCGGTCAGGCTTATCTCAAGAGGGGTCAATGTGAGCGGTAGGGGAGTTACACAGAGATTCACAGTGACAAGTTTTCAAATGAACTCTTACACACAAGGTTTTTTGAATAAACAATTATTAATTTATTTATCAGTCAGTTAGAATAAGCCTTCTTCAGAAGGGAGCAATATAAAAACTAACACACAAATACACTTCAATACTGTACACTCTTAGTTTCTAAATCAGTAAAGACCCTTTTGGGATGGCCCACAGACACAACCTACACCCTCAGGGGACATTAATATCTTACTGTTTGCATTTAGAAAACTTTTAGAAGTTGGTAAAAGGAAAAGATTATTAGAAAAACAAGAGACTACACATATTCTTAAGCAGGGAAATACTTTTGGCTCCACCAAGAAGAGTCATTCAGTACAATAGGCTAAGCTAAGGCCAATGGGCAAAAGACTTATATAGGATGAAGCACTTCTGGTAGGTAAGTAGAAAAGTCTTTGCACAATGATTTAGAAGTTTTTGAAGGCAAGAAGAATCAAATGTAGGGCTACAAGCTGATTAGACTTTTGAGTGGTAGAAGATGCAAGCAACTCTACAGTAAGAGGTATGTTCTCTCAGACTTTTTACAGTACCTTTGTATTGAAGAAAAAGTGCAGCAGATGACTTCTATTCCTGAGCAGCTCTGCAGTTCTCACTGTTCCTGGGCCTCAGTCATGGGGACACGAGGGAGGACTTCTGGAGACTCCTGCACTGCAATGGGACGGTCACCGCTTGCAACCGGCAATCTTCAAATCAGTGGCTGTTCAGTGTTTCCGCTCCTTGCGTCTACCGCAAATAGCAACACTGCGGTTCCTGCTGTTGAGATGGATTTTGCTTGCTTCAGGGGTCCCGCACTCTGTTGAGGGGGCTCAGGCTCGGTCAGTCCTGCTTCTTGGGAGTCCAGAGGATCTTCCTGGAGCTCTAGGCCAGCTTAAAAGCAAGGCACATAATCTGGTGTTCCTCTGCCTGGCTATACAGATTCCAGCAGCAACTCTGTGGAAATTCAACCAGCTCCGAGATGGATGAGGTGGCTTACTTTGGAGTTGATTGGTCGCACCAACTCAAGGGGAGAAGACATCCTTGCAGGGGCTTCTCTGTCGATACAAATTGGAAGTTTCAGCACAGCAGCAGGGCTTCATCAGGCAAACCAACGGCCCAGGAGTTGCAGCAGGCATCCTCTTCAAGTTCTTCTTTGGTTCCTTCATCAAGTGGTCGACTCTGCCTTCCAAGCCAAAAGCCTCGCCTTTTATTCAGTTCTCTCCCATTCCTTCCAGCCTAGCTGTCAGTCACCCAGCAGGGTGGCTGTCCTTGCTGGACAGTCAGTCAGCCGATCACCACAGAGTGCATTCGGGTCTACTAGGAGACTAAGCACAGGGAGTTTCGGCACCTGCCTCACTTCCTGCCTACCCCAGACACACTGTAGACAGAGGCAGACTTCACTCGTGAATCACACCAAAGGCAAAGCAAACAATGGGACCAAATCTTGTTTGGTGCACAGAGTAAATCTCAAGAAGGACCTTTCCACAAAGAAATGGCAAAAAAGAAGACTGGGCCATTTTGACAAAAATGGCACCCTTGGATGCTTTACTGCTGCTGCGAACGCAGCCCACGGTAAATGCACACCAGGGTAGTTTAAAGGAAATGACTGCCACCAGCCAATCAGTGAGGAAAGGGTAACATAAAAATATTTTGCATGAGAAGCTACAGAAAGGGGATACTAGGTAACCCCTCCAGCACCCTATTGTAAGATAGTGTGTGCTGGGTCTAGAAAGTTACAAATGTAAGTAAAGTCAGTTTCACTTTACTGTTCTGGGAAACAGTAGTTTATCCCAGAGAAGGTATTTAAACCTTTGGGAAATCTGAAAGACTTCCATGTGCCACTGTACTGAAGGTGCTGGGTGACAAAATGTAACAGATGATGCCTATGGAGTTAGTCAGACTCCACAACCAAAAGAAACACAGAGTTCAAAATCACATGAAAATACATGAGAGAGTGGGAAAAAGGGTCTCACTCTCTCCAGGTTAAAAAAATCAAGTCCTCAAAATCCGGCAAAGTTGCTGGGAGTCTCTAAGGTGGAGGGAATTAGCACATTTCTGAGAATTCTCCCTAACACTCGCCCTCCTCCCCCAGACTAAGGGACAGGAGAATTTAATCGACCCCTGGATGAATTTCCTTACTCCAGTCGGTCATAATTTCTGGAGAGACCATCAGCATTTTGGTGATTACACCCTGACCTGTGTTCAATGGTAAAATCAAACCCCAGTAGGCTGATTGACCATTTTAACCATTAAGGATTTTCCCCCTTCATCTGCATTAACCATCTCAAGGGTTGGTGGTCTGTTTGAATCACAAAGGTAGATCCATACAAGTGTGGTCTAAACTTCTTCAAAGACCACATAATGGCAAAACATTCCTGTTCTATGGTTGACCACCTTGGCTCAGGTTCCTTCAGTTTTCTACTGATGAATCAGATTGGGTGTTCCCTGCCTTTGTCATCCAGCTGACTCAGAACTACACCTATACCTGTATTGGAAGCATCTGTCTGTACAATAAATGATTAGTTGTAGTCAGGAGCTCTTAAGACTGGAGCTTGACAAAGGGCTTTCTTAAATCCTTCAAACGCCTTGGTGTACTCCTCATTCTACCTGACCTTCTTGGGGAATTTGGGTGAGGAGACCACGTTCAAGGGAGAAGCTATGGTCCCATAGTTCTCAATGAAGTTCCTATAGTAACCTGTGAGACCTAGAAAGGCTTTCATTTGCGTTTGAGTAGTAGGGGTGGCCCAGTCTTGTACAGCCTGTACTTTGCTAGGCAATGACTTATTTCACCTCCTCCTACCTCATGTCCAAGGTAGACCACTTTACTCTGACCAATTTGACATTTACTTGCCTTTATGGTCAGATTGGCCTGCAATACATATCCTAGGTGGTCAATATGATCTTTCAAAGTAGTGCTGAACACTGCAATGTCATCCAAGTATGCCATGTAGAAGTCCTCCATCCCATTCAGAACATGATTCACCGTCCTTTGGAATGTAGCAGGTGCATTCTTTAGTCCAAAAGGCATAACCTTAAATTGCTAGAGGCCCCCTGGGGTTGAAAATGCAGTTTTCTCCTTGGCATGGTCTGTCAGAGCTATATGCCAATAGCCTGAGGTTAGGTCAAATGTACTGAGGTACTTGGCTGAACCAAGTTTGTCCACCAGCTCATCTGTCCTAGGTAAAGGATGGGCATCGGTCATGGTGACTGCATTAAGGGCTCTATAGTCCACACAGAATCTCAACTCCTTGGATCCTTCCTTGGGTACTAGCACAACTGGACTAGACCATGGACTTGTAGATGGCACTATTACCCCGAGATAAAGCATCTTGTTGACCTCTTCCTTTATGTGGGTTCTTACATGGTCTGACATTCTGTAACCTCTGCCTTTAACAGGTAAACAGTCACCAGTGAGAATCTCATGCTGGCCCCAAGGGGTCATGCGTGTCATAGTGAAAACAGAGGGGCAAACCTGTTGTTCCAGTGTCAGATCAGAAGAGAGATTAACTCCTTCTATCTTCCCATCTAAAGGTTGTCCCCTGAGGAGGCCAGGTAGAGGCTCACTCTCCTCTTCCTCTTGTGCAGAGGCAAGAAGCAAAGCTCCTAGTTCTGGTCTAGAGATATAGGCCTTTAGGCGGTTGGTGTGAAAGGCCCTGGGGGCCTGCTTAGGGTTGCCTAAGTCCACCAAATCATTGATCTCTCCAGGTTTTCCCACAACCTTGAAGGGTCCAATCAGTTTGTCCTGTAAGGCCCTTTGCCTTGTAGGTACCATAACTAGAACTAGCTGGTCTTGAGTAAACTCAACCATGTTGGCCTTCTGGTCATGCCAATGCTTCACCAGAGCCTGACCTGCTTTCAAGTTATCTGAAGCTTCTGTCATCATGTGTGTCATTCTCCTTTGGAGACCTAACAAATAGTCAGTGACTCTCAATGGCTTGTGGGAATGTCACTCTCCAACCCCTCCTTGATTAGGGCTAATGGAGCTCTAACCGGATGACCATAGACAAGCTCAAAGGGACTGAATCCAACCCCTACCTGAGCGACTTCTCTATAAGCAGAGAAGGCATGGCAGTAGAAGGTCGCACTTTCTTTTAAGGGGTTCTTCTAAAGCACCTATCATGCTCTTCATAGTTGTGTTAAACAACTCCACCATCCCATTCCTTTGGGGGTTGTAGGCTTTTGAGAACTTGTAGGTCACTGCACAGTTTTTCCACATGGCTTGCATGTAGTGAGACATAAAGTTGGATCCGCTGTCAGAGATAACCTCCTTAGGAAAACCTACTCTGGTAAAAATACGAAGTAGGGTCTTAGCACCTGTCTGAGCAGTAACAGTCCTCATAGGTATGGCATCATGATACTTGGTAGCATGGTCTACCACAACCCATATAAATCAGTTGCCTGAAGATGTTGGAGGGTCTAAGGGACCAACAATGTCCATTCCTACCCTCTCAAAAGGTACTCCCACCACTGGCAGAGGCACAGCCAAAGGAGTCTCATGGGCTAACTGTAGAAACTGAGGTCTCACCTCCTGGGGCACTACAAGTCTTCTGTAGTCTCATGGGGTAGACTCAATAGGTTCACTGTAGAGGAGGCCATCCTCCCAGTACAACCTGTGCTTCCCTGGCTCTTGCTCTTCCAACTGGGAAGCTGCCTGTTGGTGAAGCCTTTCAAGAGTAGGACACTCTCTTTGACCTCTGCTGAAGTCTGCCCTACAGAGGCCACCTTCTGCCAGTAAATACTGCAGCTCAGGATGGTCTTTAGGATCCAGATCTCCAACAGTGGGAAGGTCTTCTTCCAGCTCTCTGTCATCAGTAGCTGACTCAACTTTTTCTGGTTGGACCTCACACTCAGCCAAAGCTGGTGGAGTAGTGAAAGGTGTGACTTTGGACTGTCCTCTTGGGGTCCTGGTTTGATGCACAGGAGTGCTATATTTCTTCATTCCTGATACCATGGGTTTCCCCTTTGTCTCTTTCTTCCTGGAAATAGAAGTTTGCTTTTCCTGTGGACTGGATGTTATATATTCTTCTGTAACAACCCACTGAGAGACATTTAAATTTAGCTCTCTAGCCTTCCTAGTCTGCTCCTGCTTCCTTTTACTGGGTGGCCTCGGGGGGCTTGATACAACTCCAGGATTTTTTAAGTCATTCCCCAGCAGGACTCTCCCAGGCACCTCACTTTGCACACTGACAGGTATTCTTACAGTCATATTGTTTCAATGGATGAGAGCTGGTAGTATTGGAACCATCTGGATAGGGCCTCCAGCAAACTCAGTGGGGCCTTTGGGTGCCTTAGCAACATCCTCAGATTTGAAAAAGGTTCATCTACCACTATGATGCTGGCCCCAGTGTCTCTAATGGCAGGGGTCTCCTGACATTTTACAAGTACACTGTCCTTGTAGTATTCTTTTGTGTTATCTGGTATAGAGTTATACACATCTACATTCTGCTGTTCCCACAGACCCAGGGGCACTAAAGAAACACTGGCAGTGACTCCAATGGGGTCTTCAGCCAATCGTTGAAAGTGTCCACTTGCCATATGTAATTTTCCCTCGGGGATGAAGGCTAAGGAGGCAGTGTGGACCCCTAAAGGTTTACCCTTGATTCTGGGATCCCATTTCACATGGTCAGTTGACCCACAAGCATAACAGTTTCTAAATGTTTTGATAAATGAGGGCTTCTGCTGACCTCCCTCAGGTTTAGCAACAGAGGTTTCACTAGACCCACCTGGTTCCCCAAAGGACTTACCCTTCTTATGTTTGTGGCCCTCTTTTGGATGGGAGGTTTTAGAATTCTCGTTGTCATCTTTCTGTCATCATCTTTCTTGTGCTGCTTCCCCTCATCCTTTTTATGAGTGGCCCCAGAATCCCTGTGAATAGCCCTGTGACAAGTGCTATGTCAGCTCAGGAAAGCAGGAATCAAAAAATAGATGCCAACAAAAACAGATTTCTCATTACTTCAAAAGTGTTCACTCTGTAACCCTTAACCCAACCATCTAAGATTTTCAAACATTCACACACCCAAGTAGCACAAGGGTCTTTTTGAGGTTCCTAAACCTCTTAAGGGTCTGGGAAGGAGTTTTCCCAAATCTAGCTATCAAAGCTAACGTCACATTTTCATACTTCAATCTTTCAAGTTCCCCTACCTCCATTAGAGCATCAGTTGCAACCTGGGGGAGCCTAGACAAAAGCCAAGGAATCAACTGATTTCCTGTAAAACCCTGAATCCCATAGTCAAAAGCACTCAACCAATCCAGAATATGAAGTTTCACACCATACATACTCACTGCTTCTTTAGGCATGCAAGGTCTCTTTGGACTGGAAGTCCTAGAAGACTCTGGGATAGAAACATTTTCAAGAGACAATTTCTTCATTTCAAGAGCATGCTGCATTTCCATTTCCCTTAGTTTGATGTCCCGATGTTTGGTTTCAGCTTGGATCTGTAATCTTTTGAACTCTAACACAAGTCTCATTTTCTCAAGAGACACAAATATTGGACTAAGTGTGGGACCTTGTGAGGTCCTGTGGCTAAAGGTTGAGGCAAAAGGGCATGTTGAGGTAAAGAGGGTCTCTCTTCCTGAGACTCCTCTGACTCTTCTGTCTCTTTAACAATATTAGAGTTAGACTCTGAATTATAATCCTCATTATCATTTTCCACATTTCCTGGGTTAGTAGGTGCGACAAGCCTACTACCAAGACTTTGATATTCAACAATCTTGCAATCAGTTAACTTTTTCTTTCCTTTACCAGGGACATTCCTTACTTTACACATTTCCTTCAGTTGCTCTACTGTAAAAATGATCATGGCTTCTGCCTGAAGCTATCCATATCTGGCATGTTAAAATTGCTTTTGTAGTGGAGCTTAGCCTTGTGAAGGTTTTTAGTTGAACAAATGCAAAGCAAATTCTTAGTGTATGGGCCTGATCACGACTTTGGCGGTAACGCCGGTGGTATTACCGCCGGCGGTATTAGCCCTATCGCCGAACTCCCCGGCGCTAATAGCGCCGGATCACGAGTTTGGCTGTAATGTAATTTCCCATTACCCATTGAGCCCATTCGGGAATGCCCCATTCCTCATTGGGCTCAATGGGGAAAATTTGCGCTCTTACCGCCGGCGGATTTCCCGCCGGTGGTAATAGTGCAAATTTTTGGCGGATTTCCCCCCAGCTCAGAGCTGGGGCGAAATCCGCCGAAGTCCTGATTTGGCGGACCCTTAAATCCGGCGGTAATAGCGCTACCGCCGGATTTAAGGGTTACCGCCAAAGTCGTGATCAGGCCTTATATATCCTCACCGCCTGCCGCCAGTGTTAGGCAAAGTTTGTATGCAGTACCCTTTGGGTGCACTACACACAACTCTGACTACAGGTAAAGGAAACCCAACCTTTGGTATAAGCTTGTACTACACAGTTTTGTTAGCGTGTTCAGCAGCCAGGTTTATCTCAAGAGGGGTCAATGTGAGCTGTAGGGGAGTTACACAGAGATTCACAGTGACAAGTATTCAAATAAACTCTTACACGCAAGGTTTCTTGAATAAACAATTATTAATTTATTTATCAGTCAGAATAAGCCTTCTTCAGAAGGGAGCAATATAAAAAGTAACACACAAATAGACTTCAATACTGTACACTCTTAGTTTTTAAATCAGTAAAAACCCTTTTGGGATGGCCCACAGACACAACCTACACCCTCAGGTGACTTCAATAACTAGGGTGCTGGGGATAGTAATATCTTACTGTTTGCATTCAGAAAACTCTTAGAAGTCGGTAAAAGGAAAAGATCATTAGAACAACAAGAGACCACAATTATTCTTAAGCAGGCAAATACTTGTGGATCCCCCAAGAAGAGTCATTCAGTACAATAGGCTAAGCCAAAGTCAATGGGCAAAAGTCTTAAATGGGATGAAGCACTTCTGGTAGGTAAGTAGACTAGTCTTTGCACAATGTTTTAGAAGTCTTTGAAGAAAAGAAGAATCAAATATAGGGCCACAAGCTGATTAGACTTGTGAGTAGTAGAAGATGCAAGCAACTCTACAGTAAGAGGTAAGCTCGCTCAGAATTTTTACAGTACCTTTATATTGAAGAAAAGGTGCAGCAGATGACTTCTGTTCCTGAGCAGCTCTGCAGATCTCACTGTTCCTGGGCCTCAGTCGTGGGGACAAGAGGGAGGACTTCTGGTGACTCCTGCACTGCAATGGGACGGTCACCGCTCGCAAACGACAATCTTCAAATCAGTGGCTGGTCAGTGTTTCAGCTCCTCGCGTCTACTGCAAATAGCAACACCGTGATTCCTGGCTGTCAAGATGGACTTTCCTTGCTTCTGGGGTCCCACACTCTGTTGAGGGGGCTCAGGCTTGGTCAGTCCTGCTTCATGGTAGTCCGGTGGATCTTCCTAGAGCTCTAGGTCAGCTTAAAAGCAACACACACAATCTGGTGTTCCTCTCCTGGCTATACGGTTTCCAGCACCAACTCTGTGGAAATTCAACCAGCTCCGAGATGGATGTCCACGTGGCTTACTTTGGAGTTGATTGGTCCCACCAACTCAAGGGTAGAAGTCATCCTTACAGGGGCTTCTCTGTTGATACGAATTTGGAGTTTCAGCACAGCAGCAGGGCTTCACCGGGCAAACCAATGGTCCAGGAGTTGCAGCAGGCATCCTCTTCAAGTTCTTCGGTTCCTTCATCCAGTGGTCGACTCTGCCTTCCAAGCCAAAAGCCTCGCCTTTTATTCAGTTCTCTCCCATTCGTTCCAGCCTAACTGTCAGTCACCCAGCAGGGTGGCTGTCCTTGCTGGATAGTCAGCTGGCTAATAACCACAGAGTGCATTCGGGTCTCCTAGGAGACTAAGCACAGGGAGTTTCGGGCACCTCCCTCACTTCCTGCCTACCCCAGACATCTTGGAGTGAGAGGCGGGCTTCACTCGTGAATCCGCCAAAGGCAAAGCGAACAATGTGACAAAACCTGGTTTGGCGTGCAGAGTAAATCTCAAGAAAGACCTTTCCACACAGAAATGGCAAAAATAGAAGACCGGAGCCATTTTTGCAAAAATGGCACCATTGGGTGCTTTACAGCAGCTGCAAATGCAGCCCGTAGTAAATGCACACCACAGTAGTTAAACCGAAACCACTGCCACTAGCCATTCAGTGAGGAAAGGGTAACATAAAAATATGTTACATGAGAAGCTAGACAAAGGGGATACTAGGTAACCCCTCCAGCACCCTATTGTAAGATAGTGTGTGCTGGGTCTAGAAAGTTACAAATGTAAGTATAGTCAATTTCACTTTACTGTTCTGGGAAACAGTAGTTTATCCCAGAGAAGGTATTTTAAACTTTGGGAAATCTGAAAGAGTCCCCTGTACCACTGCAATGAAGGTGGTGGGTGACACAATTTAACAGATGATGCCTATGGAGTTTGTCAGACTCCACAACCAAAAGAAATGCAGAGTTCAAAATCACAGTAAAATACATGAGAGATTGGGTAAAAAGGTTCTCACTCTCTCCAGGTTAAAAAAATCAAGTCCTCAAAATCCAGCAAAGTTGCTGGGAGTCTCTAAGGTAGAGAGAATTAGCACATTTCCGAGAATTCTCCCTAACAAGCATATCGGATGCACCAGCACCATTCTGAATGGTGCCGGTGCATCCGACCTCCCCATTCCCATTGAGCTGTATGGGGCTCAAGTGGGAATGGGGAGCATTTTTTTCCAGCGCCCCAGAATGGGCAATTACCAGGTCCGGCTGGGCCGTAATGACCCGGTAATTGCCCATTTGCGGGCACCGGAAAAAAATGAGACCGGCGGCAGCCACACCTGTTATACCGGCACGGCTACCACCGGTGTTGAAATGACCCCCAATGTATCAGTGCAGGATGTTTATGCCAATTGGAGTTTGTGGCAAAACAAGAAAGGAAATGGGTGCGTTTAGGATTTTGGAGTCAGAAGTTACCTGAAGCTGTTGACAGATATACTCCATTTGAGAAGCAATTGTTATCCTGTTATTGGGTACTTGTGCATACGGACAAATGATGGTGGATCATGATGTATTGATCCGACCAGAAATACCAATCATGCAGTGGGTACTGAGCTCCCCTAAAAAACATCTAATCAGGCATGCACAAGAGGCCAGTATCATCAAATGGAAATGGTACATTCAAGATCGAGCCAAGACAGGAAAGGGAGGAGTGGCAAAATTACACAAGCAAGTGGCAGGGGTTCTGCTGGTGGATCTGGAGCCCGCAAGAGAGATCACCATGGGTGAATCTCCAATCAAATGGGCAATACTATATGGAGAATTATCGGGCAAGCAAGTTGAACATGCCTGGTTTACTGATGGTTCAGCCAAATATGTGGGAAGTGAGCGACACTGGAAAGCTGTCAAAGGGATGAGTAGCCCATTCGTGGAATTGAATGCTGTATACAAGGTTTTGAAACAGGAGACGCCTGGGAGTTGTCACATTTATACAGACTCGTGGTCTGTTGCAAATGGGTTGGTTGTGTGGCTGCCTACTTGGCAGAAAAATGGATGGAAGATTCATGCTAACGAAGTATGGGGAAAAGAATTGTGGCAAGACATTGCTGAGATGCTAATGTATACTACAGTAACTGTGTATCATGTAGACACACCTTGTGTCTCAGATTAATTGGAAGGATGGTTCAATTCTGTTGCAGATAAGCACGGCAAAATTTCAGTCATGGACACAAGGGCTGAGGAGGATGATATGGAGGGAATTGCTAAATGGGCCCACCAGAAGAGTGGACACCTCAGAGAGAAAGCTACTATTAGGTGGGCGCAAGACAGGGGAATTAGCATTCCATTATGGATGGTAAAAACTGTGATTTTACAATGTCCCATGTGCCAACATAAAAAGCAAAGATCCATTCCCCATACAATCCATAGCACATTGAAGTGGGCTAAATTGCCCGGACAGATTTGGAAGATCGATTATATCCATCTTCTACCTATTAGCCGAGGATGTCAGTATGCATGTACCCTTGTGGACACATATTCAGATTACCTAATGGTATTGCCATGCAAAAGAGCTACCCAATTGAACACGATTAAATTATTAGATCAAGTGGCTGTGTATTATGGTATTCCCTTACAGATTCAAAGTGACTATGGGTCCCACTTTAAGGGAAAATTGGGTTAAGACTATTGTCTGGAAAAAGGAATCAAATTGATCTTTCCTATCCCCTAACACCTTGAGGCTTCAGGATTAATTGAGAGAATTAATGGTTTGTTGAAAGAACAGTTGCACAAAACTGGTGAGGGTACTTTAAAAGGGTGGCGAGAACGTGTGTTAGATGCCATTCAGCTACTTAATAACCGTCCCATGGCGAACGGTTTGGCTCCATCAATGCGTATGTTGACGCCAGCCTTACAATTCAGAATCAATAAAGTTGTGGAAACTCTGTTGTATTGGGAAATGTCTCCTGGAGCGTTAGCTCTTTCTTGTGCCACTCCTGAGTCATCTGGGGAGGATTTGCATGCAAGGGAAGAAATCTGACTTGAAACCAAAGGCATTATGTAGATTGATACTGCAATCGGGGTGCAGATTGCATCAGAACATATGGGATTTATTGCCCCTTGAGGCATACAGGTTTTGGGAGGGATTCTAGATGCAGATTATCAGGGAGAAATTAAAGTTATACTCATGAACAGTGGAGAGAGAATATGTTGCCTATACATATGGGAGATTGAGTGGGCCAATAGATATTGGTACCTATAAAGTTATCCATGGTGAAGAAAGGGGAGCCACCAACACTATTAACTATTAATGGTGACAAAGGTTTTGGCTCATCAGATGCAATGATTCCAGGTACCAAGGTATGGGTTGAAAAACCTAATGGTCTGCCCGTCCCAGCGGATGTGATTGCAGCAGGGGAAGATCGAGTGGCTCTTGCAATGGAACCTGGGAAAAGGAAATTGACTCATATTCCTGCAGATAAATGTTAATTGCGTGCATGATGTACTCCGCTGATATTTTGTTTTTGATTTTTGACTTTTAGATCCTTAGTCTACTGATGAGTGCCTGTGTGAGGAAGAGGATAATGTCTCAATTCTGTCGATGGAGTTGTGGATTTGGATCAAGAATGACACACCTGTTACCGCTTTTGAGCCTTCTGATGTGTCTATTGAGGCATATCGCAGTGCCTTGAGGAAACGACCAGGACAAAAGCGTAATGCCTTGCCCCTTTCTGCTCTTTCTATGTCCGTGGTGCAAAATAACTATCCCACCTCGTTGGGCAAACTGAGAACATATGGGTTTACCTAGCCCACAAGGTGTTGAATATTTCGCATTTCTGTGTGTCAGATGTGCATGGCTCCGTGGCTTTGGTTTCCACTTGCCTTGTGGTGATACCGACACTTGTCCCGGTGCTTTCAGGGTCTTGCATAAGGATCACTTGGTTGAAAATTCCGATATACGAAGTTCCTTTTCTGTGTATGAATATTTTTCATTCTGTGCGGACATGGATCGCAAATGGAGGAATTTGACTTTGACAAGCATCATTACTTACAATATTGCTCCTGCTGATGTCTGCTGTCATATGACTTGTGATGCAAACTTTGTCGGTAAATGTCAACAACTGACTTTGAACCAAAATTAGAAGAGAACGGATTTCGAGCAGCGCTTGTGTGCGTGACTGGCATCTGTTTGTATTGATGTCTCTAACAATATGTGGTGCAATTCTACTGTTTTAACTGCCAGCCACCTGAACCATGTGCAACCTCCTACTGGTTGGTTTTGTTCTTGTGGGAACTATACCTATTCATATATTTTGAATTACCTTCAACTCTCTCTTCCTAAATACCCTCCTTCTCGGGCTCTCCGCTCATCTACCTCCAACACCCTCAGGGTCAGTCGCTTCTCCAAGCAACAAGTTGGTGGTCGATCTCTCTCTTCGGCAGGGACTTCCCTCTGGAACAGTCTTCCTGCCTCGCTGATACTTGAGGAGAACCATCTCCGGTTCCGGAAACACCTCAAAACCTTCCTCTTTGCTTCTGCTTTCTCTGCCTCTCTCCCCCTTTGAAACCCCCGGCCGAATCTGCACTTGTTACCTGGCCACCCTTCTGACCTTGGGGTCAAGTCCCACCCTTTGCACTCCTGCCCTGCCTCCCTGGAAACCCCCCTCACCTAGGGACTGTTTTTCTGTATCCCTTCAGTCCACCCCACCAGCACTTGTCTGCTCTACCTGCACTTGCCACCATCCGGCCACTTTTACCTATCGCATTTATTCCTCTATCTCAAGTACTGCACTTCCCCCTCTCCCTTCCCCCAGGCACTTTTCCCTTGACCTTACCCTTGCGCGATCTGAATGACACTTGGCCTAGTAGGATCGTCTGTCTGTCTTTCCACTGTTTTTCCCTCCCCTGCCTCATCGCGCCTTGTGTACACTTGTGTATAGGTGTGTTATAAATACCATATCATATCATATATCATATCATATCATATCATATCATATCTTATATCATATCATTCCTACTAATATTTCAGGTGGTCCTTGCACTTTGACACATCCTTGCTTGATGCTGTTTCCCTTACGTCCTGCTATTCGGCAGTCTACGCGATCCGCTCCTATACCGCCCTATTGCCTGATTGTATTTTGATGTCCATTTGTTGTCTGAAACTGAAGTGGCAGCGTTAGCTGTTTCCTTAGTCTGGATTTGGGGTCTAGCATCTGGGGCTTATAAAAATGTGATTAAACTAGCTTTATTGGTAGTTAAAGGGCTTAACGAGACATTGCAGGCTTTAACTGAGCTAATGTTAGATGATAAGAATTTTAGCAAAGCTATTTTGCAGAATAGGCAAGCTATTGATTATCTGTTTCTGAGGCATAATTTAGGATGTAACACCATGGAGGGGTTGTGTTGTTTTGACATGCAAGATCATTCTCATTCCATTGAGGATCATATTAATGAGTTGAAGGATCTAATTGCTCCAGTGACACAGGATAAAGACGGGGACTGCTGGGGTCAAATGTTTTCCTGGATTCCTGAAGTATTACGTTCTGCTTTGGTTTGCATGTTTTGTATTTTTGCTGTTTTAGTATGTTGCTGTTGTTGTATATCATGTATTCTGAAATTGTGGCGTTTATTTTGCGGTTTCTGGAAACCTTCCTTTCACCCATTGGGTTATGGTAGTTAAATGTCAAAGGAGTGGAGTGGAGTGCATGTGCGAAAATGAGCAAAGAAAACAATGTAAGTGATTTCAATCCGGCACACACCCAAGTCAATGCCTAGCATGTAGTGCACAACTGAAATCCTTATTTATTTTTCTCTAAAAGTTCTTTATTCTGAACGATATACCACTCATATCACGCCCCTCTCCTGGAACCCCCCCGGTCACACTGAACCAGGAATCAGGCTGGTTTGCAAAGTTAAAATATCTATTTATGGATTTACAATGTAATCACACTATGTTTTAATGGGTACACAATAATCACCAATGGGGTGATGTAACACTGAATAATCTCTTTAATACCCAAAGAGTAGTAGTAAGCAAAACAATTCAGCACAGAAATACTGCTTTTGTGTGTGTGTTCAGATCAGATAGCACTGTGGTTAAAGGTTTCCCCTGCACACCCCTCAACCCCGAATAGACAATGTAAAGAGATTGGAGGAGAGAGCAGGTATCCAGGAATGGCAGAATCAAACAGAACATCAATCCCACTTTCCCCCAGCAAACAAAATAGAAAAACGGAATTGACTGTCAAGCTGTCAGAATGGCTTTTAAAGTTATCTTAGAATGGACTGGGTAAAACACTAAATATGGTCAATATTGCTGGAATTACTATAAATTCTTATGGGAGCCGCTTTGGATAGTTGCACACAAACACAAGCAATGATTTAATACCAAGAAACAATCTGAAATCTTAAAATTCGAGTTGGAAGCAATCAAAAGCTGTTTTACATGTGTCCGAATTTCCCAAAAACAAAATTGTGGCAAACGTTTCACTGCACAATAATCACAATAATGGGAGAACCGTATGGATTTGCAATGTGGTTTCATATGCAATTTAAAGCTGTGGGTGTTAGCTACAAGTAGAAGTTGGAATTTTGTTTCTAGCACAGAAACCGAGGGCGTTATGGACGTTTTAGTGGAGGTTTTTTTTCGAGATAGGCGCAAGAATGGGAAACAAGAATGCACTTTTAAAATGACAAATGGGTTGCTTACACTAGAGGATGACTATGAACAAAACGAATACCCCTCAGGAACACAGCTACTTGATCAGAATGACGGCCTGCAGAGGAAACTCGCCTTCTTCAGATGAGAAAGGATCAGCGCAGAGATAGTTTTAGCAATACTAGTATAGTAGGAAGATAGAATGGTTTGGATAGAGAGTTCAGACAATTCAAAAATACTCCTAGCAACACAGGTTCTGAATACAAGATAGGATGGGTTTAAGATAGGGATTAACTAAGCAAGGTACATATGCTAGTGACACAATTCTTTCTACCGATACTCACTAGATATGTTTTTAAATGTAACCGTCAGGATTCTGGTCCGTCAAGATTCTGGTCAGGGAATTGGATCTGGTTTTGGGACAGACGGCTGGGCACATCGGATTGGATCTGTAATCAGCAAGGTGCTCTGGTCACAGCACAGCACAGGACTGGACTGGATCTGCAATGCACTCTGGTCACAGCACGGCCCAGGACTGGATTGGATCGGCCCTTCTTGGTTCTGATGATAATTATTTCAGCAGGCAAGCAGTACAGCACAGCCCGGCTGTATTTTGATGCTTCCCCTTAGGTTGGTGGGGTTCTGGTTCTGGAATTTGAGGCCTAGCTGAAAATGGTTCTGCTATGCAATGGGTTTCTACTTTGCCAAGTTTCTGGAGCAAGGAAGATGTAGAGTTCAGCAGCAGGGTGCTCCGCCAGTATCAGGATAGTGAATGAATCTGTCTGTCTGTTTTGAGTGGTGAGCTGTCTCTATTTATGCTATGATAAAGGGGTGTGTGGGCTGGTTTATCCTAAGCTCGCCCCTTTGACAGGTGATTGAGTCAGAGTCTCCTCTCTGCCTTGATAGGAGGAGAGAAACAGTATGTTACCTTTATGTTGTGATTTTATGAGGCTGAGAATCCACCCATAGCCCCTTGAACACAAAATCTACTTTTGGCACAATACATATTTACACATTTGCAACCTCTATAAGAATCACATATACAAATTACATATTTTATATAGCAGCTATCCCTCAAAACCCTGTAGCTGTGGGATCTTGTCCCGGCTTTTCACAGAATTTTGCCCTTTTCATCAGGAACACAATGTCCAATTTATAAGCAAATTTCTACAAGTGTGCGCGTTTAACATGAGCATAAGTGTATAAAGTTTCATACTTCTGGCAGAAATGCATTTTGTTTAAAATCACATTTCCTGCCATTTCTTTCCAGAACATGTCACACGATTTTGACGCCTCTTGAAACGTGCAGGCAAAATTTAGATTCACAAATCTGTTATTTTCATGTTTTCTCACAATTTTGAACAGTAAGTTATCAGTCTTTTTAAAATGTGTTGTTTGTCCTTGTTAAGCAACAAATGGTTGTTTTAGCTCCACCCCTTGGCCTGGCAGCCCAGGAGCCATCCCTCATGTTTGCTCCTTGCAGAGGCCATTTACGACTGCTCTGCAGCTGTTCATTGTTCCCTTTTGCCTCTGTAGGCCAAGTTCTTTCCAAAACCTATACTTACTGCTTGGGTGTGATTTCCTGGTGGGGGGAAATGTCATCCTTCTGTGAAGAAACCTGATATTCCAGTTTGGTAGCTTTTAGCCATGCTTGATTTAATTGGTAATTCTGTTGCAATTTCCCTTAGCTTAAAACAAACTCATGATTTCAAAATAGCAGCTAGAATTCTGATTCAAGATTTTAAACCATGGGATCAAAACAATTACAAGATGGTTACTCTCAGTAACAGGCCTCTTAGATTGCAAACATTTGATTTCAGTTTATACATGTTTAAAGTTTAATCAGGCAGGCTCTTGACAGCTGTCATCTCAGCAGTCCTCAGCTGCACAGAGATTTTTGACATCCACAGACAGGCCACTTTTGCTGTGGAAATGTATGCTTTCAGCTTTTCAGGACCTTGCAAGTTCACAATGATTTCTTAACTAAGTGAATTGTAGCACCCAACAAGAATTTTGGATGTTTGAGGGCTTTTTGTACTGCCATTCTGCAGTTTCAGCACCAAAGAAAAATGGATTGAAAGCAAGACTTTGGGTTTTCATTTAGCAACACTGCTTTTTCCTTCTGTACTCCATTTTTACTTGTTGGGGAGCCCAGTGACATATTCCAGGAGTGAGATCTCTGTTCCACCACTGACAACATGCGTGGCAGATTGGGCAAAATCTTTTTGTGTGTTGCAAAGCGCAATTTTCAGAGGTTTTGGTATGCACAAGGGTTTTGCGACCATTTTGATGTGTCTGGCACCATCATAACACAATGATGCCGCCTAGCAGAGTGAAAGTGGGTTAAAACATCCCACAGAGACCCCCCCTCATGACTTGAGTTTGACCGCCCATCAAGGGGAAGTCGGGAGATTGGGATGTTCTTTCTTTCTTTGGTCGAGGTGGAGAAATTCGTCTGCTTCTCCCATCAATGCTGGATCGACATGCTCTCCTCGCCGGTTCTGGATGGGAGTATGGAGCGATACTCCGGGCTCCTTGGGTCTTTCCTCCCAGTCCCCGAGTGGTCCTCCTTGGTACTTAGAAATTCTTGGTTTCAATGCTATGAGACAGAACAGAGCATGGTTATGGAAATTTCCCCACTACTACTCTTTTTTAGTTGTCTTAAGATCATAGTGGGTCTTCATACTGTTTGCAGATCTTTCTAGATTCCGCTGAGCATAGGCAAAAGCATGTTGAAGGTGTTTTCTAAGATTCTCAACATACTCATGAGTTGTGAAGGCATTTATCAAGGTCTGCTCTTGGTTTCTGTAGAGCAGATGCTGGGGTAGCACCAACCTTTGCCCAGTCACCAGCTCAAATGCAGACATTTTTGTTGCAGAAGAAGGGGTAGATCTGATGGCCATCAGGACAAGGGATAAACGAATGTCCCAACTTGGCCCAGAATCTGCCACAAACTTTTTTAATATGCTCACAATAGTTTTGTTGTATCTCTTAACTCCACCACTAGAGGCTCGCCGGTAGGCAATGTGTAGTTTCCTTTTGACCCCAAGTATCTCCCACATCTTTGTCATCACTTTGCTAGTGAAGTGGCTACCTCGGTATGACTCAATCCTTTGGGGTAGTCCAAAACGCAAGATGATGTGATTGACCATCAGGGCAGCTGCTGTTTCTGCCTTGCAATTTGGGGCCGGGAGACATTCCACCCATTTAGTGAACAAGCATGTCACAGTCAACATGTACTTGTTTCCCCTAGAGGAGTGAATCAAGGGCCTGATAAAATCGACTTGCAAATCTGACCAAGGCAGTGTCATCCCCCTCTTTTGGAGGGGAGCACAGTGTGTAAGTGATGTTGGCTGAAATTATGCACACACAAGACACCCCTTCAAGTATTGGTCGAGGTCCTGCCCCATGTGTGGCCAGTATGCAACCTCTCGCAAGATTTCTAATGTCGTATGAAACCCCCGATGACCGGCTGTGGCCGCATCATGGGCGTGACTTAGCATCAGCCTTCGGAATGAGGTAGGGACCACCCACTGGTCATGGCCAGCAATGGATCTCCTCACCAACAAACCGTCTTGGATTCGGAATATTTTTGGACATTTCATCAACACTCTGAGGTCCTCTTTCCCTATGTAATCGGTATCTGTCAGGGGAAAGTTCTCAGGGTCCTCAATGTGTTGATAAAACTTACCAATTATTGGATCCCCTTTTTAAGCTGTAATCAAATCAGCATCTGGGTTCTCCTTACTCCATTGTGCAGTTGAGAGTTCATTGTGAGCATTTTTCAGGGACCTAGTGATAGCAGTGACCTGGCTTTCCCCCAACAGGGACTCAATCTCAGGTAGATCCCTTGGATGGCTCCGGTTTTGGCCAGCTGATCAGCTATGTCATTTCCAGTTTTGTCTGTTCCCACTACTTTAGAATGACTCTTGATCTTTTTCCAGTAGATGGTCATCCCATTCGAGGTGACCAGATCATCAATATTTTGTATTAATTTTCCATGGTTCAATGGTTTGTTATTAGCACATAGCATGCCTCTGGTTTTCCAGTTAACCAGGTGCTCCACAAACCCGTTCTGTACATAATCTGAGTCTGTGATTATGACCAGTTCGTGGAGTTGGTGTTGGATAGCAGTGAGGATGGCTTGATGCACAGCCATCAACTCTGCCACTTGACTACTTTGGGGACCGATTTTGTACCCAGCGGAGGGTTCTGGGGCATCATTCACCATGCATTCCCTACGCCGGTCGCATTGGAGACTACTTTATTGACCTTGTCATGTTTTTGATATAATACTGCAGTCAAGCATGTATTTGAGAACCCTGTCTCCAAGAAGAACTCCTTGTTTTTGACAGGGTAAGCTAGGTAAGGTGCTCGTGAGAGGCTTCTTTTGCGTTGTCTTACTGCCTCTGCTTATTGTGGACCCCACTCCCACTTGACCCACCCCTTCAAAAGATGGATCAGGGGTCTTGTGATCTCTGTATAGTCGTCAATGAACTTTCTGTTGTAGTTAGTTAGTCCAAGGAGGCTTCTTAGTTCCCGAAGAGTTGTGGTGTCTTTTATTTTCTGGAGGGCTTCTACTTTCTTTTCCTGGGGACAGAGACCCTGAGGAGTTATCTCACGCCCCAAGAAATTGACACAGGTTCTTCACCACCGTGCCTTTTGGAAAGAGAGTTTTGCTCTGGCAGCCCTCAACTGTGTCAGGACATAACGGATCTCCGCTATGTGTTCCTCCACAGTTGAGTTTTTGACTAGAACACCATCTACATAGGCTAGATTACCCCTTTCACCCAAGTCGGGCATGGCCTTGTGTAGAAAGATGTTAAATTAATTGCTGGAGTTGATGTATCCGAAGGGAGTCCAGTTCCAAGTGTACTGCTGCCCCCCGAAGGTAAAGGCCAGCTTGTATTGGTCCTCCCTACTGACAGGTACAGTCCAGTACCCATTGGTCAGGTCAATGGCAGTGAATACCTGTGACCCCTGGATCTGGGCCAGCCCTTGGTCAATGTAGGGAAGAGGCCATCGGGAAGTATAGACCCGTTTGTTGAGCTCCCTTAGGTCAGCACAGAGTCGCCACTGGCCGTTAGTTTTCAAAATCCCCAGCACCGGATTATTGAAGGTGCTGTGGACTGGACAAATTATCCCACGGGACTCAAGGTTCTTAATTATTTCAGTAAGGGACTCCATTGATGCGAGAGGCAAGCAATATTGCTTCACAAACACTGGAGTCATGACAGGGTCCGTGGGAATTGTTGTGTGGATGTCGGTGCGACCACAGTCCACTGCAAAGAGGTCTTGAAAATATAAGGAAACTTGTTTCAATTTTTGCTTTTGCTCCAGAGTCTCATGGGCGTCAGCTAGGTTGACTCTCTCTTCAACCATCTGCATGAAGCATGGAAAGACTTCTGGTTTGGCTATCTCAGCGGCCTCCTCCAGCTGGGTGGTGAAGTCCTTGTCAAAGTGCTGATTTGGACTGGTGGCTTCAGGTGGGGAAGGCAGTCCTCGTGGACTTGAAAGATCACCTCATCCTGCCTGAAGTCACAGGTCACATCTTCCTTACCATAAGGGCAGGAAGACTACACCAGGAAATTCCCCCCATGCTGGGTGAAGATCCTGTCTGGTGTTGAGTCATCGTCGCTGTCACTGTCAAAACAGTCCTTGCGGATTGGTCCTAACAGTTCATTACCTAAATATATGGAAAAATGTCGGTCATCAACCGCCATTCCAATAATGGTGCCTGCTCCCAGAGGGATACTCTTTAGGTTGCTGTTATCCACCTCTATTGGAATGGTGCCGTGTTCTATGTTGACTAGTGGTGTTGGGTCTACCCCCAACACTTGCTGTTGGAAATGAGCATTGTGATGGACATAGGTGTCAGGATTTTTTCAGTTTATGTGCTCTTTTAATTTTTACTTCCAGTGAGAATTGTCGGGTCCGTTCTGGGATGGTGACTTCCTCTCCAATCTGAATTTCAACTGCATATGGCAGCAGTTCAGCTGACCGAAATGCTTTCTCTGGGTCATCAAAGTCCATGGGATTAACCGCTAATCGTGACCAAGCTTTGAAGTTTATTAGGTCCAAACTAATGGCAAAGCGATTGAGAATGTCACTGGCTAAATAAAATGCAGCAGGGACATCTCGCACGACCCAACAATGATGGACTATGCTCTTGTTGCCTATGGACATTTTGAGCTATGCAGGAGATGTTTGGAATTGGGTGTTTCCAGGTCCATTTCCATTTGTCTACCAGTTTAAATGTGGGAATGGCTGGATCTTTTGGGAGTTTGCGGAACATGGCCTGGCTGATGAAGCTCTTACCATTGTTCACACATGCTCGGGCGAGAACAGAGTCCTTCCCCTCATTGAACTGAATAGGAATGAACAACTGCTCTCCAATTTTCTGAATATCAGCCAAGCTTTCACCCTTGGATGTTCACCTCCCAGTCCCCCGTGACCCTCCACTCAGGTGATCCTCCCTCGCTTGTCCAACCCCATGGTCGGGATCCAAAAGCGATGGCCCTTCCTTGGCCACCTGACTAGAGGATCCCGGGGGAGTAGGTGGAAGAACGCCATCAGGTTTCTCACACATCCCTGACATTGTTTTTCTACGAACATCCTTATTTGTTAGAGCTAATCCACTGGTTCCTGTAGGTGTTCAGTTCAAACCTCTACCCTTCCAGAACACTGCATAAAACCATCTTTTGCAAAACTCAATTCAAATGTTTTATGTATTTCAATGCTCAGCCTTGCCACAGTACCTAAGGGAGGAGGAGGAGGATCAATGTGTGGCAATGTATGTACCTATGTGTGTCTGTGTGCACGCCTTCTCTTTCACTCCTTCCTTTGTAGATCAGTTTAAAATTCGAGGCTCGATAACTTAGGCTTCCCCTTCTGATCTCAACATGGTGCATTTCTTTATGTGGTTACACTTTTCAGAAGGTCTGCAATATTTTATATGTGAATGAACCTTAAGTTTGTTGATTTTATATCCACCAACATTGTTGCATTTGAGTGATGAAATGGCAATACTTTTTTACACCTGCACTCTGGGGCCAGGAGGATAGCTCAGGGGCAATGTGTTTGTCTTGGAAGTAGGACAACGCAGAGCAAAAAAAAGTTTAGTCCAGGTCTCAGCCTCTGAGACTGGTCTCTGGTATTAAGCATGTTATAAAAGATGACTTAATCAATTAATTAGCAGATTATTATATTGTATTACAGTGCATTCACTTCTCAGTGGGACTAATGAAGATTTAATAACAAAGTATTGCACTTCTCAAAAAGGACTCTGTTTTAGTAGGACTGTATTGACTGTTCTTTGCACAGTGCCTACTACTATGCTTCACATGAGGTCCTAAAACATGTCAACATTTTTGCTAGCCGTAAAATGGACATTACTGCAGTTGCAGTATTGCAGTTATACTTTACATTTGAATGTACTAGGACGTATAAATAGGGTTGTGGTATATTCAGTAGCACAGTGTTAATAATTTTTTATTATTCTCAGAAGAGAGACCAAATATTGAATCTGCATGGAATGTAAACTCCCTTAAGCTCATAAAATGGTATTATGCACACACGTATGGGGCACAAACATCACATTGAACCATTTTGTGTCCTACTGTTTGTTATTGACCAGACATTGCCACTTCATATCCAGTATTTCAAAATAATTGTGTATGTAACATCTGAAGGCAGATGTTTTCTTTATGATCTCGTGTATCCGTGCACAGAAGGAGAGCTATATTGTTCCCCAGCAATGTTGGATAAACTCTACAGTCTGATGCTCCTTTTGTATGCCATAGCCATACTCTTAGAGTACAGAGAACAGAGTGATGTATGGTTGCATCTGCCAGGAATCTGCCTCCCACAGACATTCCGTACAACTGACCAGCACTAATTAACTGAAGGGCAAAGATTACATTCCAATGACATTTGCTGCTAACATTATTAGTGGTGTGTTATTCCTTTAATGGACAAAAATGAGCCCATATCCATCTGTGCTAACTCTATTAGATCTTCCTCAGACTGATAAAGTATGGCTCAGCAAACAATATCTTTTTTAGTTAACACCAGCATAGGTCTAAGTGCACTTGGGTGTTATTAGGAGCAGAGCTTTGAATGGGTCTATTAATGAGATTAGAACACTGAGTAAATATGGACATTAACATGAACAGGAAAAAGAGTTAACGAATCTCGGTGTCATCATGAGCAGAGCTCTCTGTGCGTTTTGTGTGTTAATAGGTCTACTCTGAAGGAGTTTATGTATACACTAGTTATATCACTCTTTTTAGCTAATTCGGATGACTTGCTGTTATTTATGTGTTCATTTCTATGATGAAAACCTATTTACACTGGTTCTACCAAGAGGGGTTTCAGAGTGCCTAAGAAGGTTCAAAGGTTGAAAAAATGAGATGTGAAACAGAAGTTACAAAATGCTTTCAGGATAGGATAGGAAGATTAGGATAGACAAGTGGTAGGTGGGGAGGTGGAGGAGTAGGGTTATGTGCAAGGAAAAGGGTATGTCTTGAGGCTCTTTCTGAAAGTGGTTATGGAGAATGCAGTGCAAATGTGAAGCTGTAGCGTGTTCCATGCTCTGGGTGCCCACAGGATAAATGTCCTTTTTGTGTGCATGTTAGTTTGCAGAGTCGGATGTGTAGAAGATACTGGCTTGCTTCTCTCGTGTTTGTGTGGGCGATGGGTTTGAGAATGTTGTGAAAGTAAGGCGGGGTTTTGAGATGGATGACTTTGTGAACATAATGTAGAGTTAATTGAAGGGAATTGTTTGTGGTATGGGGAGCGAGTGGAGCTGGGCGGGAGCTGGTGTAATGTGTGACTGTTTGGGTACGTGGAGGATCAGTCCGGCTGCTGTTTTTTGAATGGCTTGCAAGGCAGACGTGTACTGTCCAGTGAGGATAACATTGCCGTAGTCCTGCTTGGACTGAATCAATACTTGGACTACGGTGCAGAAGTTGTCAGGGGAAAGGATGTGTGTGATTGTTCATAGGAGGTGTAGTTGTAGATTGCATGATTTGATGACATAGCTATAGAGGTATAGATGTAGGTTGTGATAAGATCTTTGATCCAGGGCAGTAAGGTTAGATATGTGCCAAGGTGGGGTGTTATGGGGCAGATGAGGAGGTATCCTGCTTCGGTTAAGCTTAAGTTAATGGGTGGCCATCCAACTAGTAATGGTTGAGAGACAGCTTTTGAGTGTGTGAAGGTGTGAAGGGGATGAGATATGGAGTATATTTGTGTGTCATCTCCATTTTGGTGGAAATGGACGATGTGTTTTTTCTAGGGATCTTTCCAAGGGATTCTACATACAGGTTAAAGAAAAGTGGGGACAAGGATGAGCTTTGTGGGACACCCTATGTGACTGGAATGGAGTGTGATTGATAAGGAGCATAGAGACAAAGTGTGTCCTGTCAGTGAGGAAGGAAGTGAACCAGTCTAGGATGGTCACTGAAAGTTTCATTCCGTGGGATAGAATGTTTAATGGAATGGTGTGATCGAGGAGCATGAGAAATGATGTTGTGGAGGTCATTAAGGATGTGTAGTGTAGCGGTGTCGGGTTGAAAGCCAGATAGGAAGGGGTTGAGATGGTTATTTGTGGTGATGTGTTGTTGCACTTGGGGAGGGACAAAGCATTCCTTGGTTCTGGTGAAGTATGGGAGGATATTAATGGGGCAGTTGTTTTTGGGGAGTCTGAATCAATAGTGGTTACAGCGTGGTTCTCCACCAGTTACGTTTTGTGTTGACTCTTACTCTGTGCTTATCTTGCTCTCTTAGCAGTATAAGGCAGTTATGGTATAGGAAGTACTCTCTAAAAATACTCTATACTATCAACCTTCATTCATACATGTGGTAATATTTGCTTTGAAATTATTCACTTGATGCCATGTTTTAGAAATGACTTAGGTTGCACCCACACCCAACCTTGTTTCCACTGAAAGAATTAACTTCACTTGATATCCTTGCTAGTTGAATATCACCAGGATTGTTTACAACACCCATGTTTTTTTTAAGGTGACACAGGACAGCACTCCTGCCCATCAACACATTCCTGTCTCTCCCACTTTCCCACCATCACCTCTGTTTGGGCTATTAGGTGTCACAGAATGTGCTGCCTACAGCCAACACAACTGTTATGGGTAGGTGTCACAGAAAGTGCTGCCTACAACCCAAACTATTGTTATGGGACGTGAAGATAGGAGATAGATGAGATGTGAGGAAGGACACACAGATTGGGAGTGTTGTTTGGTATTCACCGCTCATGACCATGCTAGCACATATGACCATTAAGTCCCATTACCTGCCCTTCCCATCCAAAACATCCCGTGTGATCTCTTTAAGTCTAGCTCTTTGCTTCCTTAGCAGATTTATGAGGCGTTGCTCAGTGTCGTCTTGTTTCCAAGGTGAGCATGTTGCCTCTGAGCTATCCTCCTGAGACAATGGGGTTATTGCATCTAAACACCAGTTAAACCAGCTCCTAACGTAATACAACTGCATTAAGCAAGTGTGCCTTCAGCCACTTCATTAATAATCAGTAAGTGTGTCCTTGCATTTGTCCCTTGTACTGAATTTCTGTTAAAACAAGCATTGGCAAAACCAGCAGCTTGTGCTCTTGGAGATTCATTAAATGGCCATTTGCCAGAAAATGCAATTATATGCCAGATACTAGCACCATTGACAAGCTGCTACCATCATATTGCCTGGTAGTACCATTATGGCAGCCCGGAAAATTAGTAATCTCATGCCTGCACAAATTCCCAAACCGTTGGCTTGGCCAATGCTTGATTTATAGGGCCAACTCCTAGGAGTCCAACACCAAAAGTCAGAAAAGCTCTATACAAGACCAGATTAGGTGCTCACTTACTTTTTCCCCTAACCACTCTTAGCATGACGGAATGAAAGTCCTCACTTTATGCAGCAGGTTCTTTCTAAAGAAAGACGCAGTCCCGCGAAATGTGTACTCTTTGCTGCTGACATTCACACATTCATGGAAAGAGGACATCCTCATAAGGGCATCGCAAAATAAATGCCCTAAAAACTGAAATATCTCTCGATTTGTTTTCCGTCTATTTTAAATTCCCCACAACATACGTTGAGCAAAACATATTTAATATCCAGCGCTGCCACCTTCTGGCCTGGAGTATAAATTGCTTTTGCTGTCAAATACAGGTTATTTATGTGCCGAATACCTACGGCATTAGTACGGCATTAGGTTCACAAATGTGCGTGCAATCACATTGCAGCTCTTTGCAAATTCCTGAAATGGGGGACATGCTTATGCTCAACTTCAGCCGGCGTCACATCTAGATAGAAATGTGAATGCTAGAATGTGCCACACTTGGATGGAATTCTTAATTTGAGCCCGAGTCCTATCACACTTGGATGGAATTCTTAATTTGAGCCCGAGTCCTATCTAGATAGAAATGTGAATGCTAGCATGTGCCACACTTGGATGGAATTCATAATTTGAGCCCGAGTCCTATCTAGATAGAAATGTGAATGCTAGCATGTGCCACACTTAGATAGAATTCTTAATTTGAGCCCGAATCCTGTCTAGATAGAAATGTGAATGCTAGCATATGCCACACTTGGATGGAATTCATAATTTGAGCCTGCTCACATCTGGATAGAAATGTGAATGTTAGCATGTGCCTAACTCAGATGGAATAGTGAATGATAGTAAGCATCACACCTAGACATAATTGCAAGGACTGCAATGCCAATTAACCAATTCACTAACAATGTCACCCCTCTGCATACACCTCTCAAACTCTAACCAAACACAACCACAAGCCTACAACACCAAAACCCATACAAACCTCACTATACTGCAACAACAAAACAAACCACACATAGACTCGCACAATAGCACACAACGTCTACCTACCGTAAAACACCCCAAGCCCAACCAACGGACCCACTGGGCTGAGGCTGCCAACAGCACATCACTGCTCTCTTGCACTGTTTCAGCTTATTCCCACTAACTCACCCCCCTCCGTTCCCTTTTTCAGAGCCGCCAGAGCGCCAGGGGACCACTCCGGCGGTGATAGTGTGCGGTACAAATATCCTTTACCATTAATATTAACATACCCAATCGTGTCATTATGTTAACCTTCAAATGGCAGTTTACACTTGGAGTTATCTGTTAATTTGGCTTGTAAAACAGGCATGTGCTTTGCATTGATATTTTGGGGCCGTTGCCTGAACATATTTGATGGGGCTAGGGACTAACATATAATGCTATGAATGAAGCAATGCCTCATACAAACTACACTTTATATTTTGATGCATGTAGGTAATTCTGTACAAATTAAGACCAGAGTCCTCTGCTAGAGGCATTCAGTAGCTTCTAACCATCTGGTGTAGGGTCAACCAGGGGCTCACTGGTGGCTTCGGTTCACCCGTGCTTGGTGCAGTCCCTGCTCACCAGAGGTGCAGCCTGGACAGCACCAGTGGACCAGCCTCTACTTAGCCATAGTACCAGTCAGCTGTACAAAAAAAATAGGCGAGCCAGAGATAATTATGATCGAGTGTGATATGGTACTAATGATGCACAATTAGAATGCAGGGAACTTCCTCAAGTATGCCATCCTGATACCGGATGGCATGTCCCTGAGCACTGTGAGGATTACTAGCCATCCCATTTCATGGCTGAATGCTGCCAAAACCTAGTGCAGGTCTATGCGCCTCTCTGACCTCTTTCAGTGCCTGCTCCTATCCACAGCACTTTCCAGAAGTAACAGAAAGCAATATATGAGGGTGTAGAATGCTGAGTGTTTTTTTATTTTTGCTATGCAAAGTGCAGGGGTCAGATTACAGAAACTTTGCACCGGCCCAAGTTCAAAGTTTGCATGGTATTAGCAGTAGTGCAAACTTTGCCCTTTATTTTAAAAAATAGTGGGACACATTAAAAAACCATTGCACCTTGACAAGTGCAGTTTGGCATATTGAAAGCACCAGGGAAAAATTGCCTTAGACAAAAAAGATGCATTTTCACTACATTTTAGCACCAGGGCAAAGTTTGCCATAGTGCTAATACGTAATGGTATTAGTACTAGGGCAAACTTTGCCCTGATACAAAAATGCATCAAAAATGCATCTTTTTAGCACTAGGGCAATTTTAACCTTAGTGCTTTTAATATGCCAAACGGCACTTGACCTGAGGTGCAATGGTTTTTTAATGTGTGCCAGTGTTTTTTTTTAAAAAGGAAACCTTTACCCTAGTGCTTATACCGTGCAAACTTTGCACTTGCACCGGTGCAAATTTTCTGTAATCTGGCCCCAGGTGGTTTCTCTGCAGGAAAATGGTGTTGCTAAACAGGCACGTTTTCCACATATGCTGTGCTGCTTAACATATACTATTGTCAATGATTATACTTGCCCTGATTTCCAGGCTTGTGAGGGTGTAAAATGATCACAGCCAGTTATATAGTGGGCACATGTATCATGGCATCAGCTCAAACGTTAATTGCCCACTTTTCAGAGGAAATTATAATGTACTTCAAAGGTGCACATGCAAAAGCTGTGTAGCAACGTCACATGTGCTTGCTGTTTGAAAAGCTCTATTAACACCAAGGAAACACCGTAATATCATACAGCTGTCGATTAATGTCCTTTACCTTTATTTATGTATTTATTGATCATTTATATAACACCAGTACACTTAACAAGTCTTTCAAAGCGTTTCAACGCAGGAAGGCAAAACAGAAAAAAGACATTCTTAATAAGCATTGGAACATTCAGAATGGGCAAGAACTATGTGTTAGGAGGTACAGCATCGAACAAAGAGGAAAACAAACTGTAAACAACATATGACATAATTATTGTTTGTGCCTGACAATCGATTCAATAATGCAAGAGCTAAACATAGAGAGAGGAGAGAGGGGCGGGGGAAGGAGAAGGAGAAGACAAACAAACGGGAAACTATCGTACTAGGCCGGACGACAGTTCAGATAGTGAAGGTGCTTTAACAATAGATGAGGGAAGGGAGGGGAGCAGGAGGAGAAAAAGGAGGGGACAGACAGGGATAGACAAAAGGCAGGGATAGTGCAGGGCAAGCATGAGTGTGGAGTCCAGGGCACACAGATGCATGGTGAAATGGGGAGTGCAGAAATGTTAAAAAACAACCAGATTTGAATGTGCAGCACGCACAGATGCATGGTGCGGTGCAAAGATGTTAAAACAACCAAATTCAAATGTACAGCACACACAGATGCATGGTGGGGTGCACAGGTGTTAAAATAACCAAATTTGAATGTCCAGCGCACATAGATGTATGGTTGGGTGCAAAGGCGTTAAAACAACCAAATTTGAATGTCCAGCACAAACAGATGCAACCACATTCAAATTGGAACCTTCTTAATCGAATATTAGAAACTAAGGTAAAGCAGGGGATGGAATTACAAACAGACTGCTAATGTTAAGTTCATCTTTAGCCCCACCGGAGAGAAGTACCCCAGTCAAATTGTTATTTAGTAAACTCATGAATTTGGCAGTAGGGCTTATGTTAAGCAGTGATAAAGTAACTGCAACACTATAGCTTATTGAAAGATAGCTATAGTGAGTCATAAGGGGATTCAATTAAACATCCAACACCAAATTTGCTGTCATGTTTCTATGCCTCCACTTAGCAGACAGATGAAAGAGGCATCATGTGTAGACTTTTGCCTTTTAAACTGTTCCCACAACACATGGGTCCAGCTACACCCAGGAAGCCTATTGTACTATTAATGGGTAGTCTGACACTGTTCCCAGGTGGAGGGGCCGGATTCATCAGGAGGCAGGGCTGCAGACAGGCACTTCAAGGGAAGCTGCAGGACAAAGGGGAAATACTTTAAAGAGGATAATTAACATGACAATCCTTTGATCTGGGCTAGACAGGGATTAGAGCATGTCCAGGGAAATCAGTAGGCCAGAAATCTACAGGAAGAAGCCTTCGGCCATTTTGGATCTTACTGTGTATTACTTATTTCTTAACATAGACATGGACTGGCCTTAAACAGAGGGATTCAAAAATAACCAATGTATTGTTAGGTCTTGATTATATATGGTGTGAAACTTCCGATTTGTGGAATTATCTTTTGGGATCATGCTGGAACAGCATAAGGATACAGATGGAAGTCTTCTTCCTGGTGCCAAAGCTGCTCAAAGTCCCTTGCATCGAGAGAAGACAAGATTTCCATGAGAACCGGTAGCTCTTTCCATAACCAGTTTTGGGGGACAAGAGAAGTGACGGCCGGAAGGAAAGCTTGCCTGCTACTGAGTCCTTTTCAAAGAGTCCTTGGGCACAAAACATGAATTCTGGTTGGGGATTTGGCCCCAGGACTCGCGCATATTAGCATTTTCAAGCTACATGACAGAATCACGTACCTTCTGACCAGACACTAACCTGCACCCTAAATATTTTGAATAATTACAATCAGGGTTGCTAGCACTTTTGCTTTGACCCTGTTCACATGCCACCAGTGGCTAATTCCACTTATACAGACCAACGCTTTGATAACGACCAAGTGGGTCGAAACACGTGTCGGCTAGTGCACTACTAAAAAACAGAATAAATATTGGACCAAATCTATTTTTCTCAAGGACTCTTTGATATAATACTAATCTCAACGCATGGGACTGGCGCGTCTGACTTACCTTCAATTCTCTTTTCCAGTCACTGTTTTTTCTAACCTGCTAGGGGGTACCATTTGAAGTGTTTTGACGCAGCCTATCCCAGTCTCAAGATAGTTATTCATATCATAATTACTTGTGGCGGTAGCAACTAGCGCACTGTCTATTATAACAACCCCTAGTCTCCATTACAGAACTCTTGATTCAAGGTACCCCAAGCTGATGGAGCTAGAAATGATACTACTGTCAAGCTACTATTGCTATCTTACATCCCCATCGTGTGTGCTTCCAGCTCTGCTTCGCCGCTTCGAGCTGCCTGGAGAATGCAGTCGAGCTGTGAAGAAGAAGCGACGTAACACTGATCCCAAATATTAACGACTGACTGAGAAGTAAAAACAAACTTAAAGATTACAAAGTCCAAGTGGGCTTAAAAGTCATATGTCAACTGCCCTCCCTTGTCTCCTTCCTGAAGTACTGAAGTATTCCACCTCATGAAAGAAGTACAATTAATTTTCTACCCTTCCTATCTCCTCTGGATCCACTCCAGCCCCATAGCAGATTTCAGCAGGGGTCTCCTGAAGAAGGACGGGATGATGCATGAATCTGTAGATATGTTGTGGCGGGGCAGCTTGAATTCTTGGGTTAGTTATGCCACCAACACTGATGATGTGACTAAGAGTGGAGTAGGGATCATCGAAACAGCCGATGTGGATATGGCATCATAGCAGGTAAGCACTTAAAGGTGTTGCATGGACTACGTGTCTCTTTTAATGATTTTACTCTGCTGGGCATTGCTGGAGGATTTTTCTCAGACCTGGGTACTGTTTGATTCTGGGCAGGTGCACAGGCAAAGTCTGGCATAATGCAGGCCTGTCCAACAGCAGCAAGACTCCCTCTTGTTCTGCATTTTCCAAAAGGAGAAAAGAGACCACAAGCTATTTTACTCCTACATTCTCCAGGAGACGATCATAAAAGCATGAGGGCCTCCAAGGACTGACAGAAGAGAGAGAAGAGGACAAGTTGAATCTCTTCAGGTCTGCCTAAGTACAAACTTCAGAAATTGAATGACAAGTCCATTGCAGAGCCCTTTTAAAAAGAGGTAGCAGCTGCACCATGGCCAGAAGTGAAAGAGGATGCAGACCTTGATGCAAAGTGCTATTACATCTCTAAGAGGTAAGTCCTGCAGTATCACAGAACGTATATCAGAGCCTTGAATTTCTTTCTACTGACGCTGACCAAGAGGAAGATGGGTACTTCTGGAGTAGCTATACTGTCATGGGCACTGTGAGATCTCCATGATTAAAACAATAAGAAAGTCCAGAATGAGGTATTGCCAGTGTAGCGGAGGAGCCATAAGCCTCTACAGGAAGTCCCACTTCTAAATTGTCTATATATTGGGAACTGGAAATAGTGACATGCAAGACACCTATAATGATGCCTATAACACAAGCAGTCTTTGAAGCAAAGTATCCATTAAGGAAACCATTCTTTATGTATCCACAGAGAACTGGAAGCCTCTAGGGAAAGATCCCTGAAGAGCATGTGAAAACGTATGAAAGCATGTGAAGACGTATGAAAGACGAGACTGGTGATGTCACATGAAGCAAAGTGACACACCTCAGAAGTGAAGACAAGAAAGAAGATGAATAGAACATATAGAATATGATGGCAAAGTAAGAATCAATTAAACTTTCATACATGGGATGATGATCATACGTGTAAAGAGCACAGAGGAAACAGATAACAATTTTATAATTGTACAGATGCAAGTAGACAAAGTAATCATAAGGCTGGCTATGTAGTGAATAGTTTGCCGAGATGCACCAAGGTATATATATGTATAGGAATCTGGAAGTTCCACATCTTATTTGGGCAAACTCGACTCTGTGAAGGGCTGAAAATGTGTGGCACAGCAAAATAAACCTGGCTGTAGATTGACGAAAAATCAAAGAGGCCTGCCTGGCCCAGTGTCAAGGGATGAGCCAGCCAAGAAGCCAGTTAATTATAATTATAATGAAAAGATACAATGGACGAGAAGGCAATAGCGAGCTGTTATTAAGGTGCGGCGCAAGGACATTGAGTGCCAAGTTTTATTAATTTAATATTATGAAATACAACAAGTAAGCTCAAAACATAATCTCCAGTCACATGATCAGATGAAAATAGACTTTGGGCAGGATACAGCAAGACCAGAAGATAAAGTTATGCTCACACTCCCTTTTATTCCCAGAAGCAGTGATACTTTGCAAGGTCGTGTTTAAATGACTGGTCTTGTGGCCGAGAACTTGAGTGATGATGGATGATGGGCCAATTGGGTGGGGAGGCATGACCAGGCCGAAACCACCAGCCGTTGGGGTACCAGCTTGTGTGCAGCTAGCGAGTGGAATATTCCAGAATGGTACAAGCGTGCCAACCAATTATAAAGTGCCATGTACCAAAGAGCTCAAATGAGACGTTGTGTATGTTATGACGCTCACAAGGGGCCTCATTAGGAGTATGGCGGTAGCGCAACAATGGCGCTGGTATCGCTACCGGCACCGTTGCTACCGTACCGCCATACTAGGAGTTCTGCTCGCAGGAGCTCTAGCAGCCACCTGGTCTGACCAGATGGCCGTGCCGGCATCCACGAGCAGAACATGATGGTAGCAACGGTACCGTTATGAACGGTACTGCTGCTACCATCCTACCCATTCCCATTGAGCCCTGTGGGGTCTCAAATGGGAATGGGGATGTACCGGCTCCGGCACCCGCGCAAGTGGAATTACTGGGTCTGCCGTGGTCGGAATAGCCCGGTAATTCCCCTTTCGCGGGTGCCGGAGCCGGATGCAGGTTTGGGGGTAGCCTTGCCAGTAAAACCGGCAAGGCTACCTCCAACCTCGTAATGTGGCCCAATGACTTGCACTAGGGGTGGGCAGAGTTGTCCACTTGATAATAGAGACCCAATCACAACACCAACCCGCATAGACAGTATATCTACATAACCTCTGTTAACCAATCACAGACTTAAACAAGTTTTCTCAGTTTGCCACGTAGTGTGACGTCAATAATGATGAGTATTTAGTATATAAATGTGTTTTTATGTTTTTTGCGGAGATCTTAATGTCAGATAGCCGATGACATCATTGTACTCCCTGTTTTAGATAATTGATATTAAAACAGACAATTGGGCCTCATCACGAGTTGGGCGGTAACGCCGGCGCTATTAGCCCCCCCGCTAATAGCCCTACCGCCAAACCCCTGGCGCTATTAGCACCGGATCACGGGTTTGGCGGAACGGTTAGTGCCCATTCCCCATTGGGCCCATTCGGGAATTCCTCATTCCCCATTGGGCCCAATGGGGAAAAATTTGCGCTATTACCGCCGGCGGATTTCCCGCCAGTGATAATCGTGCCGAAAATCGGCAAATTTGCCACAGATTTCCACCCACTCAGAGCTGGGGAGAAATCCGCCAAAGCCATGATCTGGCATAACCCTTAAATGCAGCTGTAATAGCGCTACCGCTGCATTTAAGGGTTACTGCCAAACTCGTGATTAGGCCCAAACTATTTTGCCAACTTTCTGAGTTGGTTTTATTATTGATGTTTGAGTAATTTCTCCATCTCCATCCACCCGGTAGAGTGTTACATCCTCTTAAACAGCCCTAAGGGTTCATCAGAACCCAGAAAAGATTGTGGATCAGAGGTTTATCTCTAAAAGCTACCTGGTAAAGGCCAGCAGAACTCATTGAGCATTTGAAAGAGGATCTGATGATCCCTACCTTTTAAAGTGAAGCAGCCTATGATGATGCAAGATATGGCCCCTCGTGATGCGACTAAAAGAAAAGTGAAGGCAGCCTTGAAAAACGACTATTAAGGGTGGTATGTAGCTTTGTGATCTAGCATCTGCCAAGTACACACTGCACATAGAGCCTTCAAAAAGTCAAGAGCATTTCCCAGAATCAGACAGGGTTTTGTGGGGAAAAGAAGACTGCTTCACTAGTGGCAGAGTCCAAGCACAACCAGTACTGGCTATTTGGCAGATCTACTGTTGAGGGGACATTGCCAGGGATTCACACGTGTTTGGGAGACAGTGATTAGCGACTCATGAGTCACACACATTGTGTCAAATGGATACACCATAGAATTATCAGTGACTCTAGGTTAACAGAGGATAGTTGGGACAGAGACCCCAAATACTCCAGTTTGCATACGTTGTCTGGAAATCACATTTATCTTACATTGTTTCTATTTCTCTTCCGGTTATCCATGCCGCCATTTGCCGGATGATATCAGACAACATGAAATACAAAGGAATGTGACCCTGTATCAACTGAGATTCCCCTTCTTGAACCTCCTGGACACATTTTGTCAATAGCATTTCCATTGGATTCACAAAATTCATCACATTTTGCAATATCCCATCCTGCTTGACCATTACATGTATACTATGCTCTAACAGCATTGATTAATCACTCAGGGTCACAAGAGTTTAATTCACATAATGAACCAGTTCCTTCTGTTCCACCCTAACCTTGTCAAATATTTGTTGTATTAATTTAAAATATTGACCTAAGTCCAGGGCCTTGTCACCAATGTGTTCACTGACACCACATTTGCTGTTGACACAGTTGTCGGTACAACAGCCCCAATTATCGTGACCCTGATCGCCTCAACCAGAAGACCTGCCATTCCACGTTCCCTTTTTCTCTTAACACCTGATGCACTCATAAAGGTCTTTCACAGTTGCATTAATGTTTCTTTCACTGCTCTTTGAGCGCCCCCACAACGTATTTCAATCCACTGTTGCACTTGAGTGGACTTAACTGAAATAATGAATCCAGGGGCACCCTGCATCACAATGCCTGATGCTGGTCCTAGCTCGATCAAAACTTGTCCATTCGCCGACATGACCTTTGTCCATGTTACTAGGCCCATTATTAAAAAAAGTAATAATTCAAGAAGGTTATTGACTCTTTTCTTCCTTCCATGAAGCATGAACTAGTGGTCTTCTCCTCTGCGCCCACCGGTCTCCTTCCACCTTAGGGAGTCCTACTTCTCTCGTCCCGGGGCCTCGTCCTTTTCTCGTTTGGGGGCCTTCTCCATGGGCATCGTGTGCCAGCAAACCTTTTTGGAGGAAAGCGAGTTAACCATGACCTATAACAGAGGAGACAGACAGGTTCATTACCAAGCACAAATAGTTTACCCAAGGGTTCTCCTTTTTTTAACATGCCATTCAATCCTTCAAGCATAGTAAACACACATGCTTACCTGCTACAATGAATCATTTCCCTCTTAACCTCATGCCCTGTCCTGTGGACCATTGGGAACTAATGTACTCACCCAGATCATGGTATATCCTTACTACTAATAAAAAACCATTACGCCTTTAAGTCCTTGTTGGCTTCACCTGGTTGTTCTATTATTCATACATCATGTTTTGGGTGGAATGGTTTGACTTGATTTATGTGGACAAACTGTTCCTCAGCCAGATCACCTCCCTTCATCAGTATTCTATACAGTACAGGCAGAACCTTATCACAATCTTGAATGGGCCACGCCAGAACGCCATGAACTTCGAATTCCTGTTTTTTCATTTTACAAACTTGAACTTGTATATCTTGTCACCTATCTCATATTCCCTGACAGATGACTTGGCACCCTTAGCTGCTTTTGTGCAAATGCATGTGCAAATGTTGCAAATGCTTTCTCAACTCTTCCACATACTCGTGAATTGTGGATGCGTTTACCGAGACTTTCTCATTGGGCCTGTACAATAAATTTTGAGGAAGTACCATCTTCCTGCCTGTGGGCTGAGATTTGTAGATTTTGATGATTGCGCTTTATTTTGATGATGTCACAAGTATTAATGGGAGTTGTAAATCCCAACTAGACCTTGCTTCAGCCACAAACATTTTTAGTATATCAATTATTGATCTGATGCATCTCTTCACTCCACCACTGGAGGATGGCTGATACAAAACATGTAACTTCTTCTTTACTCCTAAAATGTGCCACATCTTGGTCATCAGCGCACTGGTAAAATGGCTCCCACAGTCTGATTCTATTCTCTGTGGCAACCCAAATGTGGAAAATATATGATTCACCAATAAGGTAGACAGGGTCAGTATACTGCAATCAGGAGAAGGTATACATTCCTACCATTTTGACAGGTACCTGTTGCCATGTACTTGCTTCATTGCAATGATCTTTTGACTGGGCCATTTAAATCTATTTGCAGATCTGACCATGGAAGGGCCAATCCTCTTCATTAATGGTGCTCTATGTGTTGGGTAAGTAGACTGAAACTGTTTGCACACTAAAAATTCCCCTGTGTATAGTTCCACTTTGCATATTCCTTTAATATTTCAAACGTTTTCTGTGTTCCTCTGTGACCCGCTGTTATCGCATCATGGGCCTGATGTAACATTAGCACTCAAAACGAAATGGGGACCACCTACTGAATATGACCTGAAATGGATTTTCAGAGTAACAGTCCCTCGTCTAGCTGAAACTGTTGTTTACTCTTCATCATCACCCTCGACTCCTCTCTTCCCTTGCAGTCCTCTTGCATAATGGGATTCTTTTTAGAGTCTACCATATGATTGTAAAACATACCTATGATTGGGTCTTCCTTTTCTGCCATAATCAAATCCTGATTTGGTGTGTCAAAACTCCCTTGAACTACTGGTTGATTGTCTGACCCTTGAAATTTGAAACGTGTCACTATATCTACATGTATCTCACCAAGCAAGTGTTCAATGGCAAACAGTTCTCCCATTATCGCCCCAATTTCAGCCTTACCATTTCCTTCCTTGTATTCTCCTAATGTTTTGGACTGTCCCCTCATCTTCCTCCAAAGAATGTTCATCTCATTTTCTGAAACAAGATTGTCGATGGCCTGGATCAGCTTACCATGCTTGAGAGGTTTTTTGTTTCAAATGACCATCCTCCTCCGCTTCTACCCGGCTAGATATTCCACAAAGCTATTCTGGGCATAGTCAGAGTAAGTGAACATCACTATCTCTTTTAATTTGTTTTCTACTGCTGCGGATATTGCTTTGTAGATTGCAGCCACCTCTGCTTCCTGACCACTCCTGGACCTACCCTCATGCTCAATGATGGGATATTTTCACATTTGATACACACATGTCTGATTCCTGACACTAATTCTTTTCAGGATCAGTACTCACATGATATGCACATACATCCATACATACGGTTGGGAGATTTCTACATGTTTTTTCATCAAATGCTGTGTGCAGTGAATGATCAAATTCAACCAAATCAGTTTCCAATTCTGTACTATCTGTTTATTTTTATTTTTATTTATTGAGTTTTTATAATGCACCTATACATGATGTGTTTCAAGGTGCAAACAAGACTGGTGGGAACAGGGATGACACAACAAAAATGGTCCTACCAGGCCTTGTGACCTTTGGATCATGCAAGTGCAGTGTTTTTGTGTCTTCTTCACTGTAATAGAACCTTACCGTGTCTTCCTCCACTTGTGTTTGCCAGTTCTGCCTGGGACCTGAATGAATGACTGTTTTCCCTTTTCTTTTTGTCCTGCATTTCATCCTGGCACATGAGAATGAAAGTAACACTAGGTACACAGCCATTTTGAAGATATACCTCAACCGCTCTTTCTGAATTTGCAATAGTGTGGCATTACTACTTTTTGGGGCTTCATTGAGTTTTTGGCCAAAGACCCCAGAACATCATTTACCCCATCAATTAGCATCGACAGATGCTTCAGCCAATATGTGTTGAATAAGAACAATGTCTCCTCAGTTGGAGTGACCACCACATCTTGGGCTTCATTGCAAGTTTAGGGGTCTGCCAAACTAAGAGTCTGCCGGTAGGGACACGGATCTCTCGGCAGGCCAGATCTGCTGGGAGTTCAGGCCCCTACTGGCAGGTTTATTACTGAAGCACCGGCACTGTTTCTAACAGTGCCAGTGTTTCAGGTTTCCCATTCCCATGGAGTCATATTGGACCCCATGGGAATGGGAAATAATCGGTCCGCCGCCGCCTATGATATCCCATTGGCACCGGGATGTCAGGCAGTGGAAACAGTGTTGCGGGTCGGCGGTAGCATGCCACATTCCGGCAGGTCTTACTGCCGAACCCGTAATGAGGCCTCTTGTCTTAATGTATGTTTCCCTGCCTTAATGTGAATCTTGGTAGAACCTTCCACAGGTATTACCTTACCATTGAAATTATGCACAAGGTCCTCAATCTGTCTTAATTCTAATGTGTTCTGTTGCTGTTTTTCTTCATTTATGCCATTCAGCAGTTTCCTTGACGTTACAGTAGCCTGTGCTCATGTATCCACCATTGCAAAGACATTGCATAGTTCTTCTACTGTGATAGGGGCATAATATCGATGTTCTGATTCCTCAAGTATGCATAGGAAATGTGAGCTAATACTGATCTCAGGACAGATTTTTCTTAAAGCCGCCTGACTTCTTGTTAAACAAAGGGGCGTGTAGAATGACACATTAACCCCCTTTTTGACCAACTCATTTTCAACTTTCCTATCATCTTTGTTTACTTTTCTGGGCCTGTTTTAATTCTCACCCAATTCCTTATCTGCTTTTTCCACATTGTTTTCAGTGTCACCACTTAACTTCTCTATGGTACTTGATTTCTCATTGTTTTCATGAACTCCTTTCTTATGTAGTAACACATGAACACTTTGTGTTTGAAGCTCAACTTGCACTTGACCTGTTAATTGCAACTGCTGTGACACGAAAAAAATCCTCTGGGAACTCAAATGCATGTGTCATTTGAGGATTGTGTACCACTGTTGAGATACAAACAATATTTGATTAGTCAGGCAAGGGAACCCCATCACTTTGTTTTGTATTTACCCTATTCTCAATAGTCATTTCATTTACATCTGTTTCACAAGTTTCTAATGTGTTCTGTGCTTTCATTTGCACTTTTTTTTAAACTGAATCAACAAAGGCATTAAACAGGCGATGGTCCCTTTTCTCACCATTCATTATTTGTTCATTTGTCTTCAACACATCCTCTCTATTTGTAATATACTTCTTTTTAGTCAGCCTTTTTTCGCTGTTCTTTGGGTTCACATTGACCATTTTCTGCCTTTCCTTATCCTCATACATCTGAATGGAGTCAATACTTTGGATTGACTTTAGGTTAAACCACACCCCTTCCTTGCGTGTGTTTTTATTTTCAATGTCATTGCACACCTTATTCTCAAATTCGCAGATACTGTGCATGTATGTGTATTAATCCAATGGTGTGTCATTTTGTACCTGTTATCCAGTGTGGGCTGTTTGCCTGACTAGTCACTTACTGGTCCCTTGTACAGTGTCACTCATATGTTCTTCATTCTGATTTGTCATTTGTTGGTGAATTATTTGGCGTTTTGGATTTCATGCAGTCTTCCTATTTGCTCAGCAAGCATCTTCACTTGTGCTTCTAGGCTCTGAAATATTTCTTGATCCCTAAATTCATCTCTCTGTGCTTTATTGACTCAAATTGCCCTGGCCTGTTCTGGTTACTCTAATCACCTTCAGGTGACTGAATTTGGTTAGTTTTTAACCCTGAATTCCCATGGTAGAGGAGGTAGGGAATGTGTTGTTACTCCTTGCCCATAACCCCCTTATGCTGTGGCTTCAGCATATGAGTGTTGGTTACATGTCCCATTATGTCCTTCATTAGGCTGACATTGCTCCATGTGTTGAATCCAAGTTTCAATGAATCTATCTAAATACCTTGGTTCCATTTGATTACTGTTTCAAAATGCGGTTGTGGTAGGATTGAACCTGCTCTGAGCTCCCAATGCCTGATACGGTCAAAGAGGTGAGTGCCTTGGGTGCTATTTCGTTCTGCTACACTGAACTGAAATCCTACCCGATGAGAGTTACCACGGTACCGGGGGCTCACATAGGTAGTCTTATTTCTGGGATTAGTGGATTGAAACACTGGCACTGGTGGTGTTGCCCTTTCTGCTTGGGCGTTTCATTTTTTTTCAAACCTTTCTGATTCTGTACCATGTCATTTTATTGCTGTCGCATCTCCAGCGCCATACTCCTCTCAGACAATTGTGGAGCAACCTAACAATGGTTTGATGTATGTTTCGGCTCTTTGCCTGTATTCTCAGTGTGGGAGATTACTTGCCATATTTTCATGGCTTGATCTAGAATCCAACAAATACATTTCTCATTTGAGAATTCACGTGTTAATTTTGCGACAATTGGCTGATGAAGACCATGAAAGAATATATGTTTTAGCTAAATTGAATTCACATTGCAGCCCACATCAAATCATAAAAATGCCCTTGTTAGTGTTTATAGAAATTGCCTATGTGATTCATCTGCACCTGCTGATAATGCAAAAGCCACCCTCTTCGCGTCTTGCACCGACTTGTAGGGCAAAAAAAAAATCTCCTTACTTCTTGTTGGTAGTTATCAGATGATAAAATGTTCTGTTCATTTAGACTATGCAACATTCCAGCATGGGTCTGATCAATTGTCCAATGAATCAATCAAATGTATTGAACTTTTGGAATATTTGACCCCTTAGAGATTTTCTTAAATGGTCTTATAATTTCCATAAGTGATTTCATGATCTTAAGTGGGTCGATAAGCATTGGGTTTTGTTGTGATAGTGGAACCCTATCTGATCCCTTTTCAGAATCACCTACTCTTGAGCTCCCCACATTTTGCTGGGCATTGTATTCCTTTCTCATATGCTCCTTTGTACCCATCTCTCTTATCTCCCCAGTGAAAACATTTCTCTCCAGCTGACACACAAAGTCTCTCCACCTTTCTATGCCAGCCCACCGGCTTCCACTATCTCTTCCCGCTGGTGTGATGTCACTTCTTCGCAGCTTTATTTCTACTTGCTTGCCTCCCAGATTCTGGTCCGGCGTAGACTCATTAATTGACATATTTTGCAGTTTACAATGCTGTGAATTCAAAATGTGTCTTCTTAACTGTGTTTTGTTTTGTTTTGTTAACTCCCTCATCTGCGCACTCAACATTTCTGTTTCATCCTGAAAGGTGTCAATTTTGTATTGTTCTTTGTTTAGCCTTACGATCAAAGCATTCATTTTGTGATTAACCCCTTGAAGTAAAGTCAGAGATTATTTTCAGACGTCTTTCGTCCTCTGACATTAAATGAGTGATTTCATTTTCTAAGCACTTGACATCTCGAGACCACTGTCTATTCTCTTTACGTAATGATTCTGTTTATTTTTTTTAAAAATTCAAGTGTTTATGGTTAATTCAACCGTTGAATACAACAATTATCAAAACAGCATTACAAAAACCTAATACTCAATACAATGTTCACTCTAAATATGCACACACAAAAATAAGACATCTAAAATAGTTCAAATTACAACATTTAAAAGGAACATTTCCTTCATAAAAGACAATTAAAAGAAAAAGTCAGGTTAAATTAATTTAATTTTTCAGCGGGACTAAACATTGGCTGCCTACGTTTTTATTTTATTTAACATTGTGCTATTACCAGAGTATAAAAGGCACCATGTTTGGTCCGATTTAAATTTTCCAAGTTAGTTTATTAGGTTAAAGTAGTCTTTACAGTAAAGTTCATGTCATCCTATGCAGCCCCTGAGTCTCTATTTCCTTTTAACAGATGAGGCAAAGTTTTGCGTGGTAAGGAATGGCTTCCCATGCCCCGATTTCTGGAAATGTGGGGAACAGTAGCAGTCTGAATTGGATATAAATCTTCTTACAAATACATTTTTTGGAAAGGAGCACAGTTTCTCCACCGGAATCCTATGCATCACATAGAGGTGATATTGTTTGTGTTTTGAAAGAATGGTAACATTATTGTTTCTGTCCCAAATCTTGGCCAGTTTCTTTATATTCTTTTCCACAAGGGACATATTCAAATCTTTATAACGGTCAAATATAATTTCTTCAAAAAATAAATGATTATCTTTAATCCATTCTTTGAGGGATTTAGAGCTCGAGGATTGGGATAAAATATCAGTAGAATTAGCTGACAGAGTTTGGTTATCAGATTGCAATAACATTTTATAAAACATATCCCAGTTAAAATCTTATTCTGAATAACCAAAGATGTCAGACCTTACTCACATCCTTTCGCCTCAATAGGAGCAGAGTTCTCAAAGCCAAGCATCCTGCACCAACGTTTACTTTCCAATTTTCTCAACCAATTTGTTTCACGATTGGTGAACATTCCTAATCCATACAACATAGTATGAACTAGGCTTGTATTATATAATTTCAGGAAACCTTCAATTGAAAAACCACCTTTAGGTCTAATGAAATTCCTGATTGCATTACATTTCTTTTCAGCTTTCACAGTGACATTTTTATGTAGATCACTAGTTCTAAATGAATCAGAGACTAAGACTCCAAGATAGGTATAAGAAATGACAATCTGGATGGTCTCAATTTCCATATTCCACACCTGTTATAAGTGTGTTCTCTTCTTTTTACCAACTTTTAACACTTATGTTTTCTGGTAGTTTATGATCAGGCCATTTTCTTTAGAATATTCACTCAAGGCCTGAACACTTTGTTGGAGGCCAATCTCAGTTCTGTCTTGCAGGAGGGTGTCATTAATGTAGGCCAACCAAGCAATAGCTTGGTGGCTTATCCGAGGTGGAAAATTATGGAAACCCTCCAAGGCAATTCCAATATCTTGTGATAATCTTAACTGGACTACTGTTTCCGGATATAGTGGTTTGACAAAGTGGAGGATCATGGGGTTAAGATTACATTTTTCTCATTTTCTCCAAAAGCAGCCTCCGGTCCACTGTATCAAAAGCCGCTTTGTAATCTACAAAAAGAATGAACAAAGCAGCATCTTTATTAGTCAAAGTAGACTGAATTAGATAAAACAGAGACCAGAGGTTAGCAAGGCTACTCAGAACTTTCCTGAACCCAAATTGTTGGTTCCCCAAAAGTTTATTTTTAGAAGTCCAAGCATGTATTTCTGACAACAACAATTGAGCAAATGATTTGGATGTATCATCCACCATGGCCAATAGACGGAAACTCTGGGGAGTCTCTCTACAGACTTTTTTTAAATATAGGAATTAAGATGGATGCTTTACAACTAGTTGGTACATGGCCCGTCTCTCTAATAGTCTGGAAGAGTTTATTCAACCTGGGAGCCAAGTTATTAATTTTCTTTTTAATTATCAAATTTGAGATTCCATCAGGTCCTGGAGCACGGGATGGTTTTATTTATTCTATTATCCTTATCTGATCTTCCAAGGAAAACGTTAATACATCTTCCTCAAAAGGATAGATTAAAAAACCCTTAGCTCTAGGGTAAATTTGAGCTTTGTAATACATTTTAGCTATGTGTTTCAACCATACTGATTCAGGCATAGGGTTAACTTCTTTTTTCCCTAACTTCATTTGTGATTGGGATTTATACAAATTCCAAAATACCTGAGCATCAGAAGTTCTAAGCACATTGTGTAATAAGAACCATTGTCAGGTATTATCAGATCTCTTATAACGTTTAATAGTGTTTTTATGAGACATTTTTTATTTCTTTATTGCTTTTTGTCGAGTTTGTAGATTACTAAAATCATTTTTAGCTTTTTATGTATTGACTTTCAAACCGTTTTTTCATGTTTGCAATATTTATATCAAATAATACATTATCTGGTCTTGCCTTCAAGGTATATTTTCTTTGGAGTGTCTCTATCTGTAATTTCTACTATGGCGTCATCCCTAACCACTTGAATCTGAGCTAATTCCCCTTTTAACTGGGCATTCTGTTCCAAATTCTCCTGAGCCTACTTTCTCTTAATTTCCAACCTATATTGTAATGTTTTCTAATGCAGTGGGTTCGCCCGTAAATGCAACAATTCATCCATCATTTCATTACAACTAGTCTGCAATTGTGAAAATGGTAGCTGCCCTTCATCTGACCAACCTTCTCGCGAATCAACCTGTCACGTAATTCTGTCGATTCGATCTTAAACGTCACCATTATTTGCTCATCATGACTCCTGATTTCCAGCAACCTGTGTAGGATGAACCAAATCCTTGACCTAACCACATTATGCTGCCTTTCTACGACTTCTTATGATAGCAATAAAACACCTGAGCAAACACAGTCCCCTCTTCAAAAAATAATGTTCTATCTCTGAAATTAGGGGCTTTTGCAAGATATACATAGTATCTGATGTCCACGGGGCTAGGGCAAAGAACTTGGATTCTGCATAGTTGCGCCGATTTGCCACACTAACCTTGGACATGTTGCACACTGTCCATGCACATCACCAAGACTCCACTTGGAATTCACCTAAAGCACAGCACGCGACTGACAAAAACAATACTGCCACGCCTGACTGATAAGCTAGTGAAAGTTTCCAGCCCAAGGAACCAAATATGTTGATATGTGGATAGAATCTCCTGAATCGTAGGGTACCTAGAATACTCATTGACAACTACTAGAATAAAAGTACCTATTTTTAGGGACACATAAAAATCAATCACAACCTCTTCTCATATTCTTTATGGTAACAGCAAAGTTTGGAGCGGGTCAGGTCTCACCTAACCAGTGACCTTTTACATATTTGACATTTTGTGAATGTTTTCTCCACCATATCATCCAGAGTGAAAACCAAATCTTCTACCTCATTATGCTATTGTTGGCTACTATTCCTCTATGACCTTCATGTGCAGCACTTCTGCAACGTAACCTCAAAGCATGGGGCACTATTCTGAGAACAAAAAAACATAAGGAGTCATGGATGTTTCTGACTGAATGCATTAAACTACTTTTAACTCATCAAGATTCTCTCGTGGTGTCTGATTTCCTATTTCAATGGCATGCTGCCATCACTGAGTATTTATGAAGGACATGGCCAGTGTCAATATGATGGTGGCTGATGTTTAAAATGCTGCTCGACTTGTGAGTGGCTTGCAACACCATTAATCATGGGATTCTCCTTAAGATACTACCGCAACAAATAGGCATTGACGTACTGGTCCTTCATTGCTCCTGTTCATTTTCAAGTTCCAGACAACAATTAATAGCTATGGGTCAAGCCTTCTGTGACCACTTTTCAGTACCTTATGGAATTCCTCAGTGTGCAATTATTCCACCTCTTCTTTTCTACTTTTACATTGAACAATTGGGTGAATTGGCATGGAAATATGGGCCCTGATTCATGGATTATTTGCGCCGAAACAACACGATTTGTGCGGTATTCTACCCGTAAATCCCCATTTTTTAAACAGGAATTTGCGGGCAGAATGGCGCACAAATCCCGTTTTTTTTAGCGCAAATAATCCATGAATCAGGGCCTTGAAATAGAAATGCATCAATATGCTGATCATGCACAACTTTATTTCAGAATTTCTTCTGTTAGGTATATGATGCTAATTTATGTGATTGCCTAGTAGATATTGAAGCAATGATGGGCACTTATACTTTATATACTGAACTTGACTAAAACATAGTTTCTTGTATAGTTGCACACTCTCTGTCTATCACCTTTTTCTTGTCTGTCTATTAATACTAATATTTCTGGAGCTTATGCTCTTATTCCCCAGTTGTGAAATCATTAAGGTTCTCTTTGGACTCCAACTTATTGTTAATACCACATATTAATGCAGTGGATAAATCTGCAAAATTCCACCTTTTTGCCCAATCCTTTCAGATGCGCAGTTTCGAATGTTGGTGCAATCTTTGGTTTTATGTCGGATTGATTGTTCTAATTCTATTCTAGTTGGTCTTCCCCAATCTTCCTCGGCTCCATTAAAAGTGTGTTTTCATGCTGCCGTCCGCTTAATTCATGGTGCCAGGAAGTTTGATCATATCACTCCCATTTTAAAGAATTTTCATAAGCACCCTAGCAGGGGGCGCTGACCAATCAGGAAGCTCGGAATGCGGGCTGTGTTCTCTTTTATAAGTCTGCATTCTGGGCAGCCTGAGTGCGGAATGAACAGGGGATAGATACTTCTGGGAAGATAGCCAGACCAATTCACGGTAGCTTGGAGAGCAGTCAAGGCTAAATGTCAGGAGGAGTGAGGGTGATTAGGGGTCTCCAATGAGCACACACAGTGAACACCAAGAAATACATTTGGAGTAGCATATTAAAATACACTATTATAGACCCAATAACTACACAAAAGAAAATGCACTTGTAAAATATCACTCAGGCAACACACTATGTAATATATGTAACAAAAGAGTGTAGAAGCCCCTCTACTGAGAGTGAACACAGGTCATATACCCTGTTTTATGGAGTGCCTTCCACTCACAGGGGTCTACAGCCACGTTGTAGCTCATTGCACCCTCAACAGAGACGAAATATGCATTTGCATATCAGTCTTTGTCCTACCCATAAGGGGAGTCCAGCACCGAAATGCTAGTCAATTCTTCTATGAACAAGAGTATCATAAGCGACCCCAGACATGTATTGTATTTTTTTTCACCACCTCGGTACTTGTAATTACTGGGGGTAAAAACTGGTACTGACAGATTCATCTGTACCCTTACATTTGTGTAGTGGAGTGGGTGAGGAGTAGTAGTAGTAGTAAACAATGAGGACTGGTAGTTTTCAACTTAGAGGACAAGAGTTAATATCAAAGGGTGGAGGCAGGAGGAAGCCCTTCCGCCCAATTTACATAAGGTCTTTGATTATGTGAAATTCAGAAAAGCATTGAAAACTTGGCTATGGAACTCTGTGTATTAATTGCTGTTTTATTTTTCTTATGACGTTTATTCTGTGTGCTCAGCAAATGTAAAGGTTTTTCAAATTTTGGGCCTCATCATGAGTTGGGCGCTAACCCCGGTGGCGTCACCGCTGGGGCTATTAATCCAACCCCAAACCCCTGGCGCTTTTAGCGCAGGATCACGTGTTTGGCGGAACGGTAAGTCCCCGTTCCCCATTGGGCCCATTCAGGAATTTCCCATTCCCCATTGGGCCCAAGGAGAGGAACAGGAAGAAACTGTTTGAGCAGTTTCAGTTTGAAGGCCACATGTCCGTTGTTTCAGCCATGTGGCTCTGCTTTTTGGATTAGCAGGTATGAAGCCCTCTACATTGTGAGGTTAACTTTGCTAATCATTCATGAAGCAGTGTGGTGTTGATGACCCATGAACTGACTGGAAATGATCTGCCTTTCTGCATCCAAAATGTGTCTGACTCTCCACAAGACAGTCAATGAGGTTTGGAATTTGTATCCGCACTTGAAACATTTCTTTCCACCGGTCTTTTCTTGTATGGTATGTCAGGTTGTGTGTGCTTTGTGTTAATAACTTCTGTCTGGAATTCAGCAGTGAGTGAGGATCTTGCCTTGGCCAATATGTCACCCAAGGTGCAAGGTTTTTGAAGGAGCTTTGTTCTAAATGACTGTGGGCCTCATTACACGGTAGGCGGTGAGCCATGGCGCTATTAGCGCCATGGCTCATGCCGGTAAAATACCGGCACCGCCTTGGCGGAAAGGGGATTTACCGCCCCATCCCAAGGTTGGAGGGGAGGTAAATCCCCCTTCCGCCATTGCCCTTCCCCATTCCCATTTCTGCCCCATAGGGCTCTATGGGAATGGGGAAGGCGCTAATTACGGCACCGCAATTTTGCGGTGCCGTAATTGGCTCTGAGGTCCCTTAGCGGGTTGGTATTTAACGCCTGCAAAAAGCAGGCGTTAAAACTCCAACCCGCTAAGGGACCTCGTAGTAAGGCGGCAGGGATTTACCGGTACCGGTATTTTACCGGTGCCGGTAAATCCCTACCGCCTACCGTGTAATGAGGCCCAATGACTCTTAGCGTCATGTTTAGGAGGCCATCCTTGCTAGATGAACAGGGGACACTTCTGGGAAGATAGCCTGACCAATTCATGGTAGCTTGGAGAGCAGTCAAGGCTAAATCTCAGGAAGAGTGGGAGTGATCAGCGGTCTCCAATGATCACACAGAGTGAAACACCAAGAATTACAATTAGACAGTAATTAGACAGACATTGTTTCCGGGAAGGCGATGGTGAAATGTGAACATGGAGTACTGCCAGCTCCGAAAATAAACAAAGCATCATGAGAACTCCAGCAGCCATCTTGATTGCGGGTTCATTTTGTCATAAAACTTCATAACAGAACAAGCAGATGTTCTGTCTACTTCAAAAACAGAAAAGGAACAGAAGTGCCAAATAAAAGGTGCCAAGAAAAATAAACAAACTAATAGTGTCCCATCAAACCTATACCCATAATGCTATTCTAGAAGAGATCAAACTGGAGTGAGTTCATGTTTTCTCTCTTCCAAGTAAAACAAGAAAAGTGGCAGAGAGAGGACCCTACATGGTGCAGCGCATGGATGGCAGGTTTAGGTGCTTGCTGATGGGCTGCGGCTGAGAGCGGTAGCGGGAACCTGCCAAATTACCCACAGAGTGAAAGATGAGGGAAGACTGGGTTTGCTCTCACACTGCGCACACAATATCAAATAGAAAGCACAATTTGCTGATTATATTAAGTGATTTTAATCAACAACGTTGCAGCCTGACACTGTTTCGAGCTTCATGCTCTTTTACTGAGGCTGCTTGGACATGATTTTGAAAAAATAATTGTTACACAAAACCAAAATCAATAATGAAGGTAGAACAATAACCCAGACCCGAAAACACATGGAGCAGGTAGGGTGTACCAACCAGAATAAAATCATAACAACCAAAATGCCATAGCAATTGAATAAAAAGTTACCAGAAAATATATTTGAATTAAACATAAGGTAAAAAGCATATTACCAATGGAGTGCGGCATTGTTTGTCAAAGGATATCAGGTTAATAAAGAGAAATAGAAAAATAAATAAAAAAACATTAATTGAGGAAAGAGGATTGCAATGGTGATCAGCCAAAAAGTACATGGGTAAAGCCTGAATTGCATAGAAGTACCTTAATCTTGGTTAACCTGCAAATCTTGTGCTATTGGAAATAATTACCAATGAATTTAATTGAAAATAAGTCAAAGGTTGGGTAGAAATCCATAAAAAGCATAAAATGCGAGAACATTTTTTTTGCCAAGAGTAAAAGGCTTACCAGGTATTGAACCTTAATTAGAAATGAAAAGTAAATGTTCCCAGTGCATGGCTAAGGGGTATTTAGAGTCTGATTGTGCAATAGAATAGCGATGTTCCCTAATGCAGATTTTCAATGGACGAATTGTACTGCCAATGTAATAAAGACCACAAACACATTTGATACAATAAATACAGAATTTAGAGTTGCAATTGATAAAAGAATTGATCTTGTGTGTACCTAAATGTCCAAAATCAATGGCCGTGGTCTAGAGTGCATGGGAGCACAATGAACAGCCCCCACATTTGTAAAGACCTGGGCGTGGGGGTTGGTGTAACCAAGTTTTTTGTTGTTGTGATGACGTTGCCATGAATGAGGGGGAAAGAATATTCTTAAGATTTCTTGCCTTGGTATAAATAAAACTTGGTGTACTCTCAACCCAAGGAGTAATGTCACGGTTGAGTTGTAAAATGTGCCAATGTCTTTTGATTATATTGTAGAGTACTGAGCTATCCGAGTTGAATCTGGTGATAAATTTCTCTTTCTGGGAGTGTATGGTCTCATTCCGTACTTTCGGTGTGAGTAGATTGCACCTCTTCATGACTCGTACTTCTTGCTCAGCTTTAGCTACTGATCGAGAGTCAAATCCTCTAGCAAGAAACCTCTGACGTATTATTGAGCATTCCTCATTGAAATCTGTGTTCAACAGACAGTTACGTCTAGCCCTGATAAATTCACCTTTCGGAATGTTGGAAATCACAGTTTTCCTGTGACAGCTACTAGCATGTAGAACTGCGTTAACAGATGTAGATTTTCTGAAAGTTTTAGTCACAAACTGATTGTCTGAAATGCTGATTGTAAGATCCAAAAAATTGATACTCGTAAAGATGTATGTATGTGTAAACTGGATGCCCCAATTGTTTGAGTTAAGGTAAATGACAAATTCATTTAAGCATTCAATAGAACCCTGCCACACCAAGAACACATCATCAATATATCTCTTCCATATATAAATATGTGGTTTAAAAGATTGGTTCGAAAAGACAATTTGTTGTTCGTAGTTATGCATACAAATATTTGCAAGGGCAGGAGCATAGCTTGCCCCCATTGCAATTCCAATACATTGTCTATAGTAGGTGTTGTTAAACAGAAACACATTATTGGAAAGAGCAACTGTTAGTAAGTCTTTAATCATTTCTATGTGTTCAAAGAACAAAGCTGAGTGTACTCTAAAGATAAAGATAATACTACTGATTGCTTGTTGGTGGTTTATAGACGTATAAAGGGCTTTAACATCAAGTGTAACCAAGACCAAATTGGGTAGCATAGGTAACTGATCAAGCATCTGAAGAATATGAAGAATATGCATAGTATCACGGATGAAAGTTGGTATAGTGTTCACCAGTGATGAAATACACGCATTGATATAGAAGGAGGTGGGCTCTAGGATCCCACCACCGCCACTTAGGATTGGTCTCCCTTCTGGTATTTTGGTAAATGTTTTATGAATTTTAGGCAGAAAATATGCCGTTGGCATTGTCGGCCCTTCTACAATTTAGAATTGTTTTTCCACATCAGTTAGCAGTCCTGCTGTGTGCCATTTGTCTACCACTGATTTAATGGTTAATCGAAGAGTGGCCGTGGGGTTGCCAGGTAGGGTTTCATAGCAGCCCGGGGAGTTCAAATGAGTGAGACCCATTGAAATATAATCAGCTTTGTCCATGATAACAACGTTACCTCCCTTGTCTGCCTCCTTTATAATGATAGTGTCAATGGTGACCAAATTATGTAAAGCTTGTTGTTCTTTATGTGAGAGGTTGAATTTGTTGCTTTTTCGTTTGACTGAATCTTGGAGTTTGTGAATGTCATTGATTATCGCTTGATGAAATGTATCAATTAAGTTATCCTTACAGGAGTAAATTTGGATTTGATTGAGAGTTCTTTAATTTTCAAACTCTGTTGTTGGATATTTAAGTCATGCAATAAGTCCATGACATTGTTATTGCAATCAAATTCACAATCATCAATGGACATCAATACATGAGTGCTCGACATAGTTTGTAATGTAATGTTGGATGGTAGGGTTTCTTGGGGCTTACTTTTGTAGTACTTAACTTGTGTCGCAAAGAATTTATTAAATTTTAATTTGTGAATAAATTTGACGAGGTCTATCTGGATTTGGACATATTCATTGAATCCCGTTGGTGCAAAGGAAAGTCCTCGATTGAGGACTGCACGTTCATCAGAGGAGAGCGAACAACTACTCAAATTATGAATTAAATCTATCTGGTTTGATTCTTGAGAGTCTGTTGGTACGACGCCCATGTGACTCTGCGCTGGGCGAGTGGGGCTTTTACGCCTGGTTGGTTGGCTTCCCCTTGTGTCCCGAGGCTTGGGTCTGGGGTTGTAGTATTGGCGGGTGGAGGTAATTGGAACTGAACCTTTTTGGCTGCTGCTATTGCGGCTTGACGATTGCCTTTCTTGTACCTGCGAATTTGTTCTAAAAAAGGCATAAGCTGAATAATTGGCGTTTGTTCGCCTTCTGTTGACTCCAAATCATCAGAGGGATTAATCTCAAAGCCAGCTGAGGGTGCATCTGGATCTGTTTCAGAATTGTGTTTGTCGCCATCACTCTCGGCTTCAGAGCTCGCAGGGGATGATGCTAAGCTACTTGTGCGGGAGCGAGAGACTTGGTCATGTTTGGGTTGATAGGTGTACACCCTATTGTCGCGTAATCTCTGCCATCACGTGAGAACTTATGTGATTTACGTAATTTCACTTCATCTTGGTGTTTACGTAGGCGGGTGTACAGGGTTTTATAATTCTTGCCTACAGTGGCACTTGGTGCATCAAGAAGGGCAATTTCTTCTTTCAAGGAATCAATTTGAACAACATTTCTATCATGTTCTCTCTTAGCATGTTCTATAAGTAACTTTAACATGTTATTTGAACTGGTTGTTAGATTGTTTTCCCTGTTGCTAAGTCATTATCTAGGGTGTCTTCAAAGTCCAGTAGGATCAGTATACAACGACCCCTAGGTATTTTGTTTTCTTGTAGGTAATGAGTGAGAGTGGTCTTCTCCCAAAATGTATTCATCTCTCTGATGCTGAGTCTTTCCAGTTTAATAAATTTGGATCGGAGATCCTCTGATTCAGGTGTCATCCTCTTAAAACGATTCAAAGTTGAGCCCCTAGGGACAAATAAAGCTTTGATGTCATCATCTCTAGTCAGAATATATTCTGCAGTTGCGGCCATATTGGCTATGAAGAGAGTAGATTATATACAGAGCTGCCAAATTTGCTGCTGTACCACTATGGTCTGGACTGTGAAACAAGAAAAGTGGCAGAGAGAGGACCCTACAGGGTGCAGCGCATGGATGGCGAGTTTAATGTTAATTATGTGCTATTTTGCTCATCGGATCTGCTAACAGGCGCTCAAAAATCTTCTTGCTTTATAGGGAGCCCACATATTACTTTTCATTTCTAATTAAGGTTCAATATCTGGTAAGCCTTTTACTCTTGGCAACGTTTTTTTCCGCATTTTATGCTTTTTATGGATTTCTACCCAACCTTTGACTTATTTTCAATTCAATTCATTGCGCAATTATTTCCAATAGCACAAGATTTGCAGATTAACCAAGATTAAGGTACTTCTATGCAATTCGGCTTTACCCATGTACTTTTTGGCTGATCACCATTGCAATCCTCTTTCCTCAATTAATGTTTTTTTTATTTATTTTCTATTTCTCTTTATTAACCTGATATCCTTTGACAAACAATGCCACACTCCATTGGTAATATGCTTTTTACCTTATGTTTAATTCAAATGTATTTTCTGGTAACTTTTTATTCAATTGCTATGGAATTGTGTTTGTTATGATTCTATTCTGGTTGGTACACCCTACCTGCTCCATGTGTTTCAGGTCTGGGTTTTTGTTCTACCTTTATTATTGATTTTGGTTTTGTGTAACAATTATTTTTTCAAAATCATGTCCAAGCAGCCTCAGTAGAAGAGCATGAAGCTCGAAACACGTGTCGGGCTGCAACGTTGTTGATTAAAATCACAATATAATCAGCAAATTGTGCTTTCTATTTGATATTTTGTGCTCAGTGTGAGAGCAAACCCAGTCTTCCCTCTCTTCCAAGTAAGACTGAAACGTTGCAAAAAAGAATTTTTGAAGTCATCCTGTTATTGTTCCAGTGAATAACGTCTTACTCATAACGCAAGTCATTGCCACTTCCTTCATCCCCTACTGGCATGCCAGCTTTCCTTCTAGCAGCTGCATTGACAAATTATCTTTCTCTTCAGTTGGCACTAAACTTTGAATACTGACTCCTCGAGCATGGGTGTTCTTAGCTCATGCTGCGTGAGGGACTTTGACATTCTCATTGTGACCATGTGGCTCCCAAGAGCACAGCATCCATACCTCACACCCTGTATTGCCACCCATCCTGCCACACCCCACAACGAGAACACATTATATAAATGTCTAATAGGTTGTTGCTACTCCCTTTCTGTTAGAATGCATTTCTAAACTCTGCCCTGGTGGACAGATGTTTAGGAGGCCACATTTATTAGATGAACAGGGGTTACTTCTGGGAAGATAGCCAGACCAATTCACGGTAGTATGGAGAGCAGTCAAGGCTAAATCTCAGTGAGGGTGAGGGTGATCAGGGGTCTCCAATGAACACACACAGTGAAACACCAAGAATTACAATTAGACAGTAGCATACTAAAATACACTATTATAGACCCAATAACAACACAAAAGAAAATACACTTCTAAAATATCACTCAAGCAACACACTATGAAATATATGTAAGTGTGGGATCCCATCTACTGAGAACGAAAAAGGGTCATATACCCTGATCTATGAATTTTTGCTACTCAGGAATGTCTACAGCCACGTTTTAGCTCACTGCGCCTACCACAGAGGCTAAATATCCATTTTCATATCAGTCTTTGTCCCACGCACAAGGGCAGTCCAGCACCAAAATGCTAGTCAATTCTCCTCTGAACAAGAGTACTATCAGCAACCCCAGACACATGTTTTGGCCTTGTTGGGCCTCCTCAATGAGGTGAAGCTGAGTCTCTCTAAGGAACAATGAGCAAGGGTTCCGCACCTAGATTACCCATGGTTACTTAGGTTGAAACCCCAAGTTTTACTAAATTAAAAATGAGTGTGGGAGCCCCTCTACTGAGAAACAAAATGGGTCAAATGCAGTGTTCTATGGACATTCGTCCACTCAGGAGGGTCTACAACCACGTTTTAGCTCATTGCACCCTTCACAGAGGAGAAATATCCTTTTTCATATCAGTCTTTGTCCCACCCACAAGGGCAGCCCAGCACCAAAATGCTAGGCAATTCTCCTCTGAACTAGAGTACCATCAGTTACCCCAGACACGTGTTTCGGCCGTGTTGGGCCTTCTCAGTGAGGTGAAGCTGAGCCTCTCTAAGGTATATTGAGCAAGAGGTCCACGTCTGGATTACCCTGGGTTACTTAGGGTGAAACTCCAACTTTTACAAAATTACAAAGGAGTGTGGGAACCCCTCTACTGAGAATCAACATGGGTCAAATACCCTGTTCTATGGAATTTCTTCCACGCGGAAGGGTTTACAACCACATTTTAGCTCACTGCACCCTTCACAGGGGAGAAAAATAAATTTGCATATCAGTCTTTGTCGCACCCACAAGGGAGGTCCAGCACGGCAATGCTAGGCAATTATCCTCTGAAGAAGAGTACAATCAGCAACCCCAGACGCATGTTTTGCCCTTGTTGGGCCTCCTCATTGAGGTGAAGCTGAGCCTCTCTAAGGCACATTGAGCAAAGGGTCCATGTTTGGATTATCCTGGGTTATATATGTACACTCACTGGAGAACGTATGAGAAAGTTGATAACTCCTCCAATACCTGTAAGGGAAAAGGGTGCATTACTTTTATAGCACTAACCGTTTTCATAAATGTTAACCCTGTATGTTCAGCCCTAAGATGCATGGAGCCTTGTGCTCAATGTTCAATGCACACATGAAAGAGCCCGGCCGTGCGTAAAGTTCGCAAAGTACTTCTTAGTGAACAGGAAAAGGTTATGGGAATAATCCTGAAGGGGTGAAACGGGTTCCAAGAGTCACAACAGCATCTGTTACGATGAAAAAAACTGTATCCAACTTTCGAAGGGCTTTCAGAAGCAAATTCTACCATAGCCACAGAGAAGGCCAAATAAACCCTGAGTGCTTAAATGCGTTTGGATGAACAAAGGGCCATCAGTCAGTGACTTCACTACTCATGCTCGGTTTTTGGTGCAGACTTGGCAGATCTAGAGGTGGTCGTAAGAGGTTCAATTCCCCACCCTCGGTTTGGCTGCCAGATGCTGCAGGTGAGGGTACAGGTCCGCTTTGGGAAAGGAGCTTTAACTCTTGATTCAGATAAAGAGCAAAGAAAACACCAATGCTGCAGGCATCATGGCACAGGAAGGAATGCAGGAAAACATCCTTCAGCTAACGTCACTGTCGCACAGTGATGCAGGGGCACCCAACTCTTGTGGTATAATGCAACCTCCTATCCCATGACCCAAAGGAGCTGGGACAACGTGCAAAGCAGGGCTCCACTGGGAAAACAACAGTGTTCGGGATCCAGCCCTCTTCAGTGCATCTCAGGATCATCCTTTGTTCTGCTTGGCTCTTCAGGATACTTGAAGCAACAGGTCAGTTCTGACCTGTTGCTGATCTGCTTGAATGAATGCTGGACCCCTCCTCATATCCAAAGTCAAGGGAGTGCTCGCACCCAGACTACCAATGGGAGGATCTGCTCCATGCATGCACACCAGCAGTGGTCCAATCAGGGACCACTGGGGCTCTCATTTTCTCATGCACACCAGACATCCTTGCACCCGTAGTGTGGATTGGGACCAGACAGTCCCAGCCCACCTCCTGGGTGTATACACACATGACCAGCATGGAACACGAAAGAAGCAGATTTTGCGGTCAACTGCATACACAAATAAGGGAATCCCGGCCCTGGGAGGGCAGGGGGAAAGCCAACAGACAAAATGGCTAGAGGAACAGACAAAAGACCTCATAGCACGGTCATGTTAGACACTAGCCACAGTCAGGAGCCGGATGCGGTAAGGCTCGGTAAAAAGCCATAAAAATGAAAGAAAAAGCCACTGCTTTTTTCCACCAGTCTGTTCCAAGGCACATTGTACAGTTACCAAACATTCCTTAGAGGGTGTCTAGAGCCCTAAAGCACGATAGCTCCATTGCACGGTACTGTATGGTACTTTGCACAATGATAACATGTCACCAAGAATTGGTAAAAGATTTGAATACTAATAGAAACAGAGTTTCTCAGTACTGACAGCCTGAAGGCTGTGTCAGATTCCACAGAATAATTAGCTAAAGTACAGCTGAGTGCAGCTGAAGCTTTGCGCCACTGTAAAAAGTAAGTTTGGGATACAGAAAGAAATGCAAGATGTTTGGGGGTCGATGGACTATGGAGGAAAAGTTGCTTCAAGGGAAATATTTCCTAACCCTCTCCATCACTAGCTCCCTGGTGGGCTGTGCTCACAGTTCCCTCTACTTACACGAATTGCAGTATGCAGTCGACTTTCCAAGAAAGTGCTACATGGGAGCATAACAACAGCCGAATGACATAATAACAAATCCGGGTTTGATAAAATACCACTGGTGTGATTCCACGGGAACACATGAGGCAGTGTTTTAGGTGGATATGGAAAAAACAAATTGGCACCCATTGTTTCTCTTTTTTTTGGACTGTACAGAAGGGAAGCACAGGTGCTTTACTGCATTGCAGTGAACAAATATTTTACTAAGAGGAATGGTATGCTGGTCAAAGGGTGTGCATCTCTGATGCCACCTCTCACCACTATACCCAGGTAATGCATAAACGGGTCAAAAATTACCCTTTTGCACGTACAGAAAGGTCCAGTGGTGGTGTGACCCACTACTGTACATATTCCATGTCCATCTTCTGATTGAAGGTGGACATGGCTGAAAAAAAATGTTAACAAAATCTGTTTAAATTATCACCAGTGGAGGTGGTGTTTCTCTAATACCTCGGGATTATCTCGGTTCGAAATTCGGAATCGGGTGGATTTTCAGAAATATCACTGGCAGAGGTTGTAACTTTCTCCAGCGGTATTTCATTAAAATAAAATCCAGCCAACGTTAAATTACCTCCTTGGTTTGTAGTCTAGTAATAATCAATACCTCAATGTTACATCTTTCATGCAGTGTTTTCAGCTGTGTTCAAAAGCAATAACCACCCTGGGTGCTTTTAATTTTTTGGGCAACAATATCACCACTGACGAAGAAAGTTGTCTCTACATAGGCAAAGCATTCTTACAGAATAAAACCAAGAACAAACTTCAATAAGGTATGGACATTTACTTTCTTGCAAAGAAGGAGACAGGATATGCTGCTGGGGTTTGTAACAGACCAATAGAGTAAGGGCTGCGGTGGTCCCAGAATCTGTCATTTAAATGCGTCCCTGGCTGCTGGGCAGTATGAACATGCAGCTGCGGCCAAGGCTCTTCTCCCTCACTAACTCAATGGGTAAGCCTGTGTGTGGGGGCCACCCTGGCACATCTCCAACATTACTGAATTTAAGACCAGTTCCTCATCTCATATACATGGAAGCCAAGCAGGCCGTGCAGCACTGTGTTCCTTTGAGGCAGGCTGGATTATGCATTTTTAACATGAATTAGGTTAGGTGTTGGCAATCTGCGCTCTGCCTCCTTAAAGTTGAATAAACAGTGTTTTAGTATGAAATCAATTCATTGTCATCCAATAGTTCAACTGTAGGTGATTTTATTCACTTAAGGTCAGCCGACACGTGTTTCGACCTGAGTCGTCCTCAAGGCCTTAATATTCAAAACTGGGTATGTTGACCGGGAAATGCCCGTTGGCGTGGTATATGGTGATATCTTGAAGAAAGCTCTGGTAGTATTTGATAGAAGGGTTGGATCCCCAAAATGGCCTGTCTGTGACTTGCGCGTTGTGTTGAAAAATCTGTAGTGGTATTTCAAAATCCTGGGTAAGTTCCCCAAACCGAATTAGCATGCAAAGTGGATAGCCCAAATTGTCATTGTGAGGTTTGAATCCGTGGGTTGAATCCCTGTGTCACCACGCGGTGACACAGGGTCATACTACATGACTGTTTATTCAACTTTAAGGAGGCAGAGCACAGATTGCCAATACCTAACCTAATTCATGTTTCATTTTTTCAAGGTCTTTATGGGTGGAGCTTATGGAATTAGTGACGCAGCTCACCACCGCCTATAACTCTTAGTAGTCAAAGAGCACTCCGAAGGATACGAACCCATTCACAAATCTAATTATGTCTTTTTAATGTTTGTTTTTACATATTGCAGGTTTGGCCCAGGGAGCAACCCCCCCAACCAGCCTGAGAGGCATTTACCCTCTTTTCCCTATTCCCAGCCCACCCGTGGAGGCTTCACTCTCTATGCCTTGCTGCAGCCTCCATGCGCCTACATGCAGCTCCAACTGGAGTCGCTGATGGTAGTTTTATGATTTTTTCTGGATGGGCCCAAGGGGTTAGAGGGTTCATTTTAACAACCCACACTAGTCCCATGGCCTCCTCCATCCTGCCCCCCTACAAACACTGACATATGTACAACTTGACTCCCATCAGTCCACACCACCCTCTCCTAGTGCGGCAGCCTTATTGCAGACAGGATTCTGCTCTTCCTGATGCAGAAATTAATATCAGCAGGAAGGAACCAGTTAAATAACATTAAAGAGCCATCGCGTGCTGCTGCAAGCAAGAGACCATTGGTGGGGAAATCCTTATTTATAACATGTGGAACAGGTCAGTAGTGTCCATAGTTCATTTCTGAAGTTCTCCAGAGTTGTGGCGAGTGCCTGGGCCACGACTGAAGTATATTTGATTTAGGTCCCTGGTGCTTGCAATAGCAGTCACAAGCAGCAGTTTCCTCACATTCTCCATTGTATGAATAGCCATAAATTGGCAATGCCAACTGTTTTGGCTCAAGTTTAGGCCTGGGAAAGGCCTTTTCCAGGGACTGCCGTGATGGCAGTAACTGGTCATTAATGATAGCAGCTGCAAAATGGTGTGAGTACCTGGGCAAACAATATCAGTGGCTGGCAAATGCCTATCTAATGCCTGCACACAAGCCCACTCTGTTGGCTTTGCTAATGCTTGTTTTTTTCACAGAACTTCAGTGAAGGACACAAGCGCTGCTTTTAATTCAAGAGGCTGAGGCAGACCTGTTTAAGAGATTTCTGTTACACCAGTAGCACGTTTACAGCTCCAATTAAGCCATTAACCCTCTGAAGACTGCTTTGAAATCACACAGTCAGGTACTTTAAGTGCAAAAGATGATTTTACTGGTTGATAAGCTAGCTCAAAGAGATCGCAGAAGGATGTGTTTTGGGCAAAGAGGGTCGGTAGTGGGTGTGAAGAACCATAGGGATCAGCACGGCCATGTGCAATCTATTGGTGGGTAAATAACAACATCTACAAGTTTTGTGTCGCTCCTCATATGCCATCGCCTCCTAGTTGTACTATAATTTCGGTTTATTGTGCCAGTTAATAGCCAACACTAGAAAGGGTTCCTGTGAAGGGCTCTGATTCTAGCTCCATCATATTGTTTCAGGTTACATGTTTGTACAGCCCGCTCTGCAAACTGCATTGTTTTTAGTTGCCAAAACAGAAAGCCGAGATAATCTCATACATATATATATATATATATACTTGCAAAAGATGCACCTGAATGAACACTGGGCCACAATCATCGTGTTGCATATTTGCAGAATATGTGGGCTGTTTATTAACCTTGTTCGTGTGGAGGCGTTTAGAATTCCAATCAGTGTCCCTTGCCTCCTGAGGACTGCAAAGGACGCATGGGCAAGCAACGGGAGCGATAAACCTCTGCGGATGAATAGGTTTTCCATCTCAGAAGCCAATCCATTTCTCATCTTAGTGTAAAAGCTTCCACTGCGTGCAGTAGATATGTTTCTTCCTGAATTGGGCCTGCTGTACAATTAACAGCATTTTTGCATTCGGTGATTCCACAATCCCAGCCTTTTGATATAGACTCTGAAAAGAGAATATTTAAATTCACGTCTTAAATTTCGACTGGCTCTTGTCATTCAGTCTTTGATCACCCAGCAGACCTTTCCTCTTTGATCACTATAGCTTCTGACGTGGCTGACAGTTCACTTGACTGATTATCGATCCTGCAGGAATCCTGCCACATCACTGTATAAGGACATTAATGTAAACTCTGTTTCATGTCATCCATTATAAAACGCTGCGGTACTTCAACATAAAACTGGGCAGATGTGAAATTCTGTCAATCTATAAAACATCAGTCGCTTTTATTCTTCCTGACCCTCATTCACAATGTCTTTGCAGCAAATGAGATTGTATAATTGGCAAGTATGTATTGGCTCAAAGAACAGTGGTTGTGTGGGACAGGGAGACACCGAGAGGCTATCTGCCCACTACCAACAACATCTGCATGTTCAACTTATATTAACGATAGCATGAGACAAACATTTGATCCAGTAATTTTTGGTGAAAATATAATGGTGACAACTCTGAGCTAAACTTAGTTGCCACTTTTGTTGTTGCAAACAGAAAAGCAATGAGACATATTCAAACGGATTAATGTGCTGGGTACAATCAAAGGCCCCTAAATCAACGGACGTGAAGGGCCATGTGAAAAAGTCCTACCTGTCATTACCAAAGGAGCATTTTAATTCTCAAAGGCAGAGGACATTCAGAGGTCCCTTTCACATGAAAAACTGTGAATGTTGTTGCAGGAATGGGATTTTAGAGTGCTAAAGAAGAGATTTACACCAGCCCCCATTCTCAAACATCTGGACCTTTGCCTACCTCCGTAGTAGAAATGGATGCCCCAGGCATGGCCATTGGCACCATACTTTCTCAAAGTAATGAGAGGTCTAGCAAAAGTCAAAATTCACTCAATTGCTTTTTTCAACAGAACTCACCCCCAACTGGAACAAAACCATACCTTTTATGACCAAGACTGCTCGGCCTTCAAGAACACATGAAACAAAGGAATAGTCCCATCACAGATATTCTCCTTGCATACTGTTCTTCTCCAGATTTCACTTTGCCATAGCATACCTGACAGGTAATAGACATCAAAGACAGACTTTCTGTCTAAATTTAGAAGACCAGGACACATCCATACATTTGGTACCCTTGATATACTCAAGACGAATGTTGCAGCAGGGATCAACAAGCAGACCAGCAGGTTTAAAAAAGCATTTTGAAAGAGGCGTGAAAGGCATTTCATATGAATGCATGGATTGAGAAGGAACCAGGAATGCAGAGACTGGAAGAAGGGATGCTTTTAGGCAAAAACGTAATTCTTACCAGGCATGGCCTCTGAAGTAATGGTTTAAAATTGTGTTACGATACACTACCAGCAAGAAATCCTTGAATAGCACATACCATAGACCTATTGGCACAATCATTTTGGTGGCCCTCATTGAGGAAACATGCAATTAACTATGCCCACTCTTGTACAGTTGGCTTCAGAACCAAAAGGCCGAGCTCATGCCTGGTAGGCTTATTCTGTCAATTACTCATTACAAATAGACAATGGCGGCAGATCCCTTGGATTTGCTGGTAGATTTACTAGAACTAGGTGAGCTCACGTGGTAGCGGGCACATTAACTAAACCTGCACACTTCATTGTGTTAAAGAAATTACGTGCAGCAAAAAATTGTTGCAAGGGCCATAGTGCAGGAGATAACATGTTTGCATGGGTTACCGAATACTATTATCTCCAAAAGCAGGTCGCTGTTGATATAAGGGTCCTGGACATCACTCTGTAAAATAATGGACATCACGTGTAACAAATATTCCAGTTATCATCAACAATTAGCTGGACGAATGGAGTGGGCAAATCAGTCAACGGAGCAGTTTCTGAAGGGTTTTGTGACATTTTCAAGGACGAATGGGGAGGATGAGTACGATTAGCAAATTCTGCCTACCATATTCCTACACATATCAACATTGAATCTTTTTTGCAGCATTCTGGCTTCTTCCTGGGTTTCCTACAATGGTGCCCAGATCTACTGTACCACAAGCACATGCATAAGTGACAGTATTACTATAAGTCCAGAGGAGACTGGTTACCCCATCCTTACTGTGAAAAGAGCAAAGAAGCTCACAGTTTCTGAATTACACAGCTGGCGGCTTTCACTTAGGCTTTCATCTTAAGAGAGAGAAGCCTAAGTAAAAGCCAACAGCTGTGTAATTCAGAAACTGAGAGCATCTTTGCTCTTTTCACAGTAAGGGAGGGGGAACCAGTCTCCTCTTGAAATATAGTTGCACAACTTCTTCCACGTTTGAGTCTGGTCTCCCGATAAAAAATAAATGTGTGGAAGTACCCAATTCATACACAAGTGATAGTATAAAATGATATGTTATGTTACATGTCACTTGTATAGTACCTACTGCCATTGGTATGGCTTTGAAGCACTGTGGGGTTGAACACCCTTCAGAAGAACATAGTCATAGATGTAAGAGGAAAAGAAAGGATTTCTAAAAGGCATATGTGCATTTTATCCAGCATGAAGATGGGTAGGGAATGGGTAGGTACCTAGCAGCAACCCATAGTTATCAGTTGAGAGAATCGATACTATCGAAATTGTCAGGGAAGTGGGATAGTCAGATGGGTCAGATTATGAAAACGGCTGGTCTGAAATTTACATGAGTCTCAGCTGTATTCTATTGGATGAGCTGATGCATATTTTGGCTGTGTGTAATCGAGTAGTGTTTATTAAGAGGTATGCAGGTAAGTGGGCCGTGCCCATGCAGCATACAGTTATGTTTCATAGAATGCAAGTATGGCAGTGGAACACCATAGCAAAATACAGTTGAGAAGCCCACACCCAGGGCCTGAGGGAGGCAGTTAAATAATGCAGTGGAAAACAGTAGCAAAATACAGTTAGGAAACCCAAACCCTGCACCTTAGGGGAAGAAAAGGAAGTATGGCATTGGAAAACAGTCGCAAAATATGGTTGGGAATCACTGTGGGGAAAATAATGCAATGTGGTGGAACAAAACAGCGAGATTCAAAATGCAAACCCAACCCAGAAGCACTGTGAGAAGACAATGCAATGTGGTGGAACAACAACAGCGAGAATCAAAAATGCAGACCCAACCAGAATCATTGTGGGAAGATGATGCAATGTGGTGGAAAAAAAACAACAGCGAGATTAAAAATGCAAAACCAACCCAGATGAACTATGTGAAGACAATGCAATGTGGTGGAACAAAACAACAGCGAGATTCAAGTATGCTGACCCATCCAGAAGCACTGTGGGAAGATAATGCAATTTGGTGGAACAAACAACAGCGAGATAAAAAAAAGCAGATCCAACCCAGAAGCACTATGGGAAGATAATCCAATGCGGTTGAACAAAACAACAGCAAGATTCCAAAGTGCAGCAATACAGCAATGACATAGTCTCCTACTTTGTTGTAGCTGCAGACTGTGAGGGTGAGACCTGGCGGGAGCACCAGGGCAAACAGGCAAACAATGATGGAAGGTGCCCAATGAAGGTGCCTTTGCCTAAGCCCCTCGATGGCTGCTCGGGCAAGGCTGCCCTAGGGGAGAGCTTCAAGTATGGTGTTCCGGGTCTTGTGACCACAATGCAGAAATACTAAATGAGATGAGGTTACAACCAGTGAGAATACACTTAAAATGCCATTAGTATGCCCCCAAACCACCACGTTCCTGAATGATCCTATCACAGGTAAGATTTGCGGGATGCACCCTGCATCTCAGAACTAGCTCATTCCAGCAAGAACAGAAATTGGCAAAAGTAATGGGGGGGGGGTGGGGCGGACTCTGAGAACTCACAACTGAATCATTTCCAATGTAAAAATACCACCTACAATCATTTGCTAGCAGCCACCAAACCAGTTATCCTGAAAAATGCCCTCAGGTTTCAGGCAGACAAGTTCAGCAATTGAAAATAATGTTGGAAGATATCCCCCGCCACTCTCCCCATGTCCAAGAGACTCCAGTAAGTGGATCCATTGTGCTCTGTTCCCGTTGAACAATAACTAGTCACATTTTAAGGTACAGCTTGAAACAAAGAGGTGGTCTTGAAGGGCTTGTGCAGTTTGCCCCCTTGGCCAGATGTGGAGCACACCAAAGTCTCTTTAAACTCTCAAAATCCTTTGCTTGCAGAGACTTGGAAGGAGCAACAAACAGCTATTAATATGTTTCAGATAACAGAGCCAGCTTTGCGGAGTTTGTTAGTGGATTTGCTGTCATGGTGTTGGTTTTCGCCTGGTCAGTTGCCCCATCAGTGATTGGCTCAAGAAGGTCCTTCACTTTGAAGTTCAAGCCCAGAACCCGGCTGTGTTCTTTCGGGTAGATGTTTGATGCCAGGATACAGATGGTCCTTCAGACATCCATGCAAGAACATTCATTTGGCAGCACAGGCTACATGGTCACAAAACAAATTAAGCTAGTAGAATGACATGTGTTTGCCATCTGCTAGGCTGGTGAGAAAAGTTGCCCGAAATTCAGATGGTAGATCATAGGTTGCTTCACATCATCTACTGTCACAGCAAAACGTTTCTGGTAGCAAGTAGAAAGTCAATGTTAGCTGAGGGAAGAGTCAAGTGTGAGTAAAGCTTGCCAATCGATCAAACAAATGCCTTGGGCTCTTTGTTGAGATGACTAGGGATGAAAGCGGATGAAGGAAACGTACAGCTACCATGACCATGTGAGATTGTATATAAGTCACAGCATCTCACCCTGTACCTCTAAGCAATTGGTTTACGTTTCTTGGCTCGTAGACTAGGCAGAGTTGGGCCTTTGCTAGATACCTTGGGTCCAACAGCTTGTCAAAGTATGCCTGTGCTAGCAGTCTCTTTTCCTGGACTGACAATAACTGGTGGTAAAAGTGGAGTCCTGGACAGGCCAGATCATCAATTAGGTATAATTGGACACAAATTAATTCTTCAGATGAAATGTCATCTTATCTGCGTCAGGTATAACCCTTTGAACACTATTCTAATGTTTGCAAGAATTCCAATGAGAGTCTTAAGTAGAGGCAAGAAAGAAGGACATGAGACTTGACCAATGGGCTCTTGGCTGACTGCTTGCAAGAATGTATTTGCTGTGGTCTCATGGCCCAGAGGAGTAACATGTTTGCGGTTGTTTGCTTAAAAACTGAGTAGTCTCATGATGTAAAAGGAAACAAGGTTGCCTGCTTCTGGGCCTTGATATTTATCTTGCTTAAGGAGTGCTTTAGGAAGGACACATCCATGACATTGACCATGGGTAACAGAAATGGAATGTGGACAGGTAGTCCTCAAGCGTCCATGACCTGCCCAAGTCCCACCTTATAGCTTTCTGGTGGGCTGACTTGTGTTCTTGTGCTGCCCATTCAGATCCTATGTACACTGAAAAGTAGGCAAGCAAAACCAGATCCCTTGCTGGTAGTTATATTGGCTGTAGAAATAGTGGATCCAGAGTGAGTGAAGGGTGCAAGGAGACTCAATTGTCCTTTGGCTAACTCAGGTTACCAGGATTTAGGCCCCGTAGTAGAGGTGCTAAATGTGTGTGACAGAAATGGAGCTTGTGACAGACTGACCATTCACACAACTGATAATGTTTCAACCTCAGCTGTCTCCATTCACTTGCAATTTGTGATATGTTGAAAAAGGTGGTGATACTTTTGAGAACAGTGAACCTTGATTCCAAAAGGTTTGTGGACAGGGCATGTGTGGCAGCACCAGAATATAAAGTAGAACAACATGTGTGGCTGTCAATCAGATACCTTAGAATTGCAGGATTTCCCCACAAATGTGTGCTGTGATTTGTGGGACTATACGAAATACCACAGATGTTTATCCCATAGCTATATGGCTGAAGTTATCATAAATATGGCGCATACAACTAATATTCCATGTTTCATTGTTAAAAGGTAGAATGAAAAACATTGCATATAGTTAGGCATCCCACTCCAGCCTTCAGTCAAAATTCACCAGTACATGAAGTAAACAATATATTAGATTCCTGAATCTGTAGAGCTCAGTTACAATATCCATTGGATTGTAAATGGTATGGGCTGCTGGAGAGATGCCGGGAACTAGCAGAATGTTTGCATGCTGCACTCTGACCCCTCTTGTTCATCGCGTTTCACGAGAAATTCCTGAGAAAACCCAAACAGAAGGAGAGGGGCATTTAGGGAAGGGGATAATGTCAGGATTAAGGAGACAAAAGGAGAAATCAGTATGTGGAAGGAACAGGAAGGGGATGCAAAATCTGACATAAGTGGAAGAGTAGTATATCTGGTTAGGTTCCTATATTTAGACAATCATGTACATATTAATCCAAAACGGCCAATAGATCAGATATCGGTATAAACACAAACAAAGGACTCGAGGATAGCAGGATTTTATGGGACTATATAGTCTAAGGGTGAACATGAAGAATTTGCCTCACAAAATATTTATGTGGATCTTTGTGGATCTATTCTTGCCCTTTGATATTTGGAGTTGCCTTTTTGATTTTGGTCTTTGTCTTTTTTCTTCTGCTCACTGAGATGCTCTCTGAGGCACAGTCAGATCCTCTGTTTCTCTCCCTTCTGTTCATTGCCTCCCCACCCCTTATCCGGCCCCCTCTTATGTGCTTGCCTCATCTTCTCCAATAATTTCCTCCTGTGTTGCTCTCTCTACTCTCCCACTCTCTCCCTGGGCGTTTTTCCCTTGGCACCAGTGCCTTCTAGCCTGCAGTCTCTGCTTACCCCTAACCTGGAAAAACATTTCATACTTCCTGCATTGTTTTTGGATGAGCTGTGACTTCTCTCTCTCTCTCTCTCTCTCTCTCTCTCTCTCTCTCTCTCTCTCTCTCTCTCTCTCTCTCTCTCTCTCTCTCTCTCTCTCTCTCTCTCTCTATCTTTGATCTATGCTCTCGATTCTTTGGAGCTACTGTCTGTGGCCCTATGATAACCTAGGCAGCGCTAAGTGTTTTCTGACTTTATTGGATATTCTTGTATGGCAGTTTTTGCCTGGTGCTTCAGGGTTTTATTCTGCCTGAACTGCGGGGGATATGGTAGGTGTCAGGGGCGCACTGTGAAAGGCTTGTCCTCAAGATCCTGGTTCTTCATTGGATATAGCCACTGTATCATGCTAGTATCTTATGTATGATTTTTCTTGCCACCACCAGGGATCCTACGACGAATCTGCCCAGACCTTCATTCATGCGTGTGCTCTTGGACACAGTAGAATGGGAAGAGTGTGCTCTTGGACACAGTAGAATGGGAAGAGTGTGCTCTTGGACACAGTAGAATGGGAAGAGTGTTCTCTTGGACGCAGTAGAATGGGAAGAGTTGGTTTCAAGTAACAAGAAACTCCTCGAAATTGTGCCTGTGCTGTACTGGTTTTATCAGTCACGGTTGTTGGGGTACATGGAGTCCCATTTAAAGAAGAAGCTGGATTATTATTCGTTGTAGTTGTGTGCATAGTGTGACCCCTCTGGGCAATTCTTAATTGTATATTGTGCTATAGAAAAGATAATAAATAGAAAAGATAATAAAAAGACGAGGCTAGTTAGCTAGCCCCAGGGAGCACTGAAGTTTATAGGTAAAAATGGAACGCTTTGTCGAATATAAGAACAAGAAAACAAAATGTTGACATACCTGGTCAAACAAGTTTGGAGCTAGCGAGAAACTGGGTGGACTGAAATAATATCTAAAGTGATAGCTGGTGGCAAGTGCTGAAAAGAGGAAGGAAAAACAAACTGGCATAATTTTTTTTTTTTATTGGACTTTTGTATGGTGCCTATATACAGGTGTTTCCAGGCACCACAAGTCAAGATTTGCATGGAAATCAAAAAAGTAGAACAAAAACGGGTGTATTGACCTTCTGACAATCTTACCGTACAGGTGTATGACAAAGTGTTAAGTGTCAGGGGGTAGAGGGAGAAGTGCAGGAGTGGGGTACTCCCAAGGGTGGGGGTGGGCAAGTGCTGGGCGGGACAAGGCGGTAAGTGCTAGGGGAAGGGCGGGATGAGTGCGGTGGACAGGGACAACCAAGTTGGGCTAGTCTGGGGAAGGGGGACTGAGGGCAAGTGCTGGGAGAGCATGCTGGGGGGACTGGCAGGGGGTGGTCTGGTCGCTGTATGACTCTGAAGGGACCAGGCCCCAGTCGCAGTGGCAGATGGAGAGATAGCAAGGGAGGGGGGAGAGGGAAGGAAGAGGAGAAAAGGAAAGTCTTGATCAGTTTCCAGAACTTAAGAAGATATGGCTCAAGTCTGAGGGGGGAGGAGAGAGGCTGTTCCAGAGGGAGGAGCTAGCCGAGGAAAGGGATCTACCTCCCACTCTCTACTTGGAGAAGTGGTTGACCTGCGGAGAGTTGGAGTCAGAAGACCGAAGGACTCTGGCCGGGAGGCGTTTAGGGAGGGAAAGCTGGATGTAAAGAGATCCCAGGCCCCAGCCAATCTTGTGGATGATGCAAAGGGTCTTGAATTTGATCCTCATGGTCACCGGGAGCCAGTGGATAGATTTTAAGGCTGGAGAGATGTGGTCCCTTGGCTTGAGGCCAAGGATAAGCCTTGCAGTCCTATTCTGGATTAGTTGAAGGGGGTGAAAGGAGGAAAGAGGCAGGTTGAGGAAGAGGATTTTGGAGTAGTCAAGCCTAGAGACAACCAGGTATCTGGTGATGTTGAGCTTCTGGGGGAAGGTGAGGAAAGGTAGAATGCCTCTGAGTAGGTGCAACTGAAAATTGGACTTCTTGGCAAGGTCCATGATGTGTGGAGAGAAAGAGAGGAGTCCAAGATGATCCCAAAGTTTTTTGCCTCGCAAGTGGGTGAGGTGAGGACCCACAGAGTCTTGCCAGAGGTTGGGGAGGAGGGGCAGGAGCAGGAATCCTAATGAGAAGTATCTCTGTCTTACTGGCATTACGGCAGAAATAATTGGCAGAGCACCATGCCTGAATAGCAGTCAGGCAGTCAGGTACAAGGGAGGAGGAGGAGGAGAGGAAGGCAGCTTGAAGGAGAGCTGTGTTTAATATGTGTAACAATGGAAATGAGGGGAGAAAGTAGAGATCAGGTGGGCCAGAGGGGCCAGGTAAATGTTGAAGAGCCAAGGCGAGAGGATAGAGCCCTGGTGGACGCCACAGGTAGAGAGTGAGGTGGAGGAGAGAAAAGGACCCATTTGTACTTGGGAAGGTCATTTTGAAAGGAAGTAGGTAATTTATGGACAATGAGGAAGCAGACAACTCAAAAAGGAAATGTAACAAAAATTGTAGATAAGAGGAAGAGTGGACATGGTGTACTAGAAGACATACCTTGAGGAGCCAAACACTATGGAAAGATTTAGAGAGAAGAATTGCTGATGGCCCAGGGTGCTGACATATTGAATGTTTCATCCTGAGCGCTTAAGCACTGTGTACAAACAATGGAAAGTGGATCATCCTGGAACCACAATGATAATCATAGAAATAGAAGAACTGCCTAAAATAGCAACTGTGCAGCATGGATAAACAACTAAGGTCCCACATGCTCACATACGTCCATGGTTCAGAAAAGTACAAGACAGCATTTTTTTATTTTTAGTTCATGCATGACAAAATCAGGATAAACATGAGCAAGCGTTGTTAAACTCAAATTCGGAGATGGGACATGTGAGATACCTGAAGTTGTCTCACTCGCTAGTCCCCAGAGATCTGTCATCCAGATGGCCAGGACATGGCCAACGCTATTGGATCCAGTTCTTGGGGATGGACCTGTGGGGGAGGATCACCAGGGCAAGGGGTCTTCGGAGAGTGGAAGTGGGACACCAAGAGTTGAGATGCGGTATCCTCTTCCTTGTAACACCTTTTCCCATTCCCTCTAGGATATTTAGACGCTCTACCCACCCCTTCCCACACAAATGCTTTCTTACACTGTAACAGACAACAGACTAACACCAGAGCCATTTACCTGACATGTCCCAACACACAGGTCAGGCAGAGTCAAGCTATTGACAATATTCACACTGAACTGACGGCCCTTTACCTTCCGCCCAAGGAATAAAAGGCAGAGCACTAAAGCACACTTCGAGCAAGGCCAAATGCACGAAGAAGCTGCAAATAAGCAAATACAGTACAGCAGTTTAAACAGAGACGAAAAGCAACAAAATCTGAAAGGACGAAAAGGAGGGAGATGCCCTTGCCCTTTTCACCGCTGAACCGCAAAGCCTCCTTGAGAGAAAACGTCAGACCAGGATATACAGCTGATGTGTGGAGTAGCAGATGTGAATGGTTCACGTGGGCCTCCCGCATTGATGACCCAGGCAGGGAGGCATGCTGGCTAACATGACATCATCCTTGATTCCATAGGAAAAGACAAGCCAACGGGTTCGACACAGCCGGTGAGTCAGAAAGAGCTGATAGCAAACCGAACTGTGCCAATCCCAAGGTTGCAAGTAGCAACATTGTGAATGCGAGGAACTGATAAACAAAGAACCTGTCAGTTTGTGAACTTGAAGAGAATGCCCAGCTGAGGTCCAGGTGCAGAGGGGTCCGGCACGACATGGGCGCTCATTCCAAAGACTCTGATAGGGATCTGTTTTGAAAGAAGGCCCTAGGAGAGGGTGGTGTGAGGCATTAGAGTGGTCCTACAAGGGTCGTGTAAAATCCTTTGTACAATCAAAAGTCACTGACCCATTACTGAGAGAAAGCTAGGGCAAGGGAAACCTCTCGCTTCTGAGAAAGGTTGTGAAGTTGTGAAAAAAAGCAAGTGTGAACCCGACAGAGGGATGCCGAAAGAAAGCTAGGAGAAGGGAACCAACTCTTTCTGATGAAATGCAGTAGAACATGAACTGTGTTAAAAATAAATTAAATGTGTTAAAGGAGGCCATAGTGAACCTGACGGAGTGAGGCACATTTTTGCAAGAGGGATCTGAGCCCTGTGGAGGGAGATTCAATGGGCAAAGGGCAATCGCCCAAGGTACAGAAGTACCGAAGGAACATTTGTTTGTTTGTTTGTTACTTTGAATCAGCAGACTTTCTAAGGCAAAAGACTTTTGCAGGAAAGAGACTTAGCCTCTGAAGGCTGTCATATTGTTGAACTGGAACTGTAAATCTCCTGCTGATGAGGACAAGGTGTGTGCTGTGCTTGAGAGTCCCGCCTTATCCTGTGCTTCAATCGTGGGGAAGGGAGACCCAGCCATACCATCCTGACTCATTTTGTTTGTGAACACTTCTTTCTTTTCTGGTGAACATTATCCCACACCCTTTTTGTAATTTATTAGTAAGGATTGGCAATATTTATTTTTTACTATAGGGCCTTTTTATTTGACAAGACGCCACTAGGACTGCCTTATTATTATTTGATGGTTATAGCTTGCTCCCATCTTAGATGTAGGTTTAGATTAGGCATTTATCTCACCCATTATAAAGTTCAATAAACACCCTTGCACTGTGATCACTTGTATCTGTCTTTATTGTTGCCATCATGAGTTCCTTACAGACAGAATACAAATGAATGAGTCCACTAGGAAAGAAGCAAACAATATACACCCTTAAAGGACATTACTACTTTCCTTGAGCTAGCAAAATAAGTGGTTCTGGGACAGCTTCACTGAGAATCTTTTGAAAATAACATGATAAAATGGTGCATTTTGAAGCACAATTTTTGAGAAAATTGGGTACAATTCTTAATATATACAACCGGTTCAGGAGAGTAACGTATGACAAAATCCATTACATGCTAGGTCACCAAAAATACAAAAAATACACAGGAGCATTTTAAAACATTTTCATGATGCCTGTGCCCAGAATATATGTCACTTCCCAAGATAAAACTCACATACAGAGTCACTTAATTACTCAAACACATAACACTCATTCAAACTATAATACACACATACATGGCATACAATTTGAAACATGCACAAATGCACACATACAAACACTATACATATATCCTTTCATGTTTCACACCTGTCCAGGGCAGCAGGATACAGAAAACCTGGCATAGGTGGCCAGGTCGCAGATGTTGGGAATGAACTCCAAGGTATGCCAGAGCGACACTGGAAGTTCGCAAACTTGGAGGGCCCAACACCCTCTCCCAGGATACATGGAGGACTCAGTCAATGGCAAGTTTAAACTGAAGTTTATTACAAACAAAACCAACAGTGATCAGCACCGGAACAGAGAATATTTATGCACATCTCGCTCTTCCTCGGCTCACAGGCTGGTTTTACTCCCATATGGCGTCAGCACTTTGTCACAACCTGGGTCCTTCTCCAGAAAACCGGGCCAGGTGATTGGGTATCGAGTATTTTATAACCTATACAGGACATTATAGATGTTATTCTACTGGCCCTCGCATGTCAGGTGGCTGGCCTGTTCCATCCCTAATCCACTAACTATAACATTGTTGCAGTGTTGTGGACTTACCATTGCTTTTTGCCTGTTGCTACCCACCCCTATGGTACTAAACTGTGATTGGCTAGAGCTGATGTTCCAAGGCCTAGGATCTGCAGAGATTCTCAGCTCACTGTGTACCTCTTCAAGGTGGTGACAACAATTATTTGTCTGTATTGTAACTTGTGTGTACCACCTTTGCCTTATGAGAGTGCACTCCTGACTGGCTCAGCACTTGTTGCATACTGTTGCATACTTGTTGCGGTCCGTGTCTGGCAGCCTGGGACCGGCTCTCCTTCCCCACCACCGACTGCTGTCCATTGTCTGCTTTGGCCGGATCACGTGTTCAGAGACCACAAATTTGAGCTTGCAGCTCTGAATTATGAGGATTTATTCATTTTTCTGCCGCTGGTCCCTTTGTCGTCTGGGGATTGGAATGTCATCTGCATCTTGACCTTGGCTGCGGGTCCCGTCTCATGTCTTGTTCTCTGTTCAGCCTGAATCAGCTCAGCTCGTCTCTTGCTCAGAGGCCTGAGGCTTTCTGTACTTTTCCTAAACCTTACAATGCGGTTTGTACAGTGTCCATGCTATACTACATTTCAATCGGTTACTCACACTTGGCTCTGCCAGGTCCCATAGGTGCTCCTACAGTTCCATAGGGTTATTCGCGTTAAAGCATCAGCAAACTTTGCTCAGGATCTCTTGCGTCTTGCGATTTCTGCGCTGCTGAATTTGGCTAATGGCAAACATAATAAAAGTAATGACAGTATGTATATGTATTTGTCCTCTAAGTAGAGAACTGTACAATTGATTTCTTCATGTATTCGAGTGTGTGTTTGTGTCCTGAAGTGCGGATGGCACATGTGCTTCATGTCTAACGCTGCTTTTTCGTGGTGTCTCTAACGACGTCAGCAACATGGCTTCTTGGTGTTTAATCCAAGCTGTCCATACAGCTGTCTGTGATCATTGCCTGCGGATCTTCATTCATGCATGGTCGGTATGGCTGACTGAGGGAATACCTCTCAACGTACTTGTCAGTCATAGGCCCATGAGGAATTCTTACAAAACAGAATGTATGATTGCAGTGTTTTCTGGCCTTCTTTCTTGTCATGAATTTAGTAGGGGTGTGGGTGGTAGGATCCCGAAACCCTTCGTCACAGAATCAATAACACAAGTGTATGCCCAGCGCATTCTGAACGTGGTTGCCTAGCAAGCAGTGATATGCATTGAGTGGAGACTGGAAGGCACAGTAGATCCCTCAGACTGCCTTCCAGCCCTGATTCAATGGAATATTAATATATTTGTTTTAATCTGGAAAAAAAGCAAGGCACCAGGATGTGGTGGCGAGACCCAAGTGGGGACATCACCATTGCCACCTACTGGCCTGCACTCTGCTCACATTCTTATGTAGGTAAAGTCAGAGGTAAGGAAGCAGATAGGGGAACACAGGAACTGAGGGGGCAGGAAACAATGGGCCCAGGAGCTGTTTTGGTGAGCCTGGGCCTGCCCGGAATCTTTCACTTGCTACCTGACACTGCACAGTTTTGGAGTCCTTCCACCATTTCCACCATTTTTCATGGAGGCAGCAGTACAAAGACTGAAGCACACACGGAGCGCGCGGTGTGCGCAGTGTGTTTTGGTGAGCCTAAGCCTGCCCGGAATCTTTCACTTGCTACCTGACACTGCACAGTTTTGGAGTCCTTCCACCATTTTTCCTGGGGGCAGCAGTACAAAGACTGAAGCACACGCGGAGCGTGTGGTGTGTGCAGTGTGTTTTGGTGAGCCTAAGCCTGCTTGGAATCTTTCACTTGCTACCAGACACTGCACAGCTTTGGAGTCCTTCCACCATTTCCACAATTTTTCCTGGAGGCAGCAGTACAAAGACTGACGCACGCGCGGAGCGCACAGTGTGCGCAGTGTGTTTTGGTGTTTGGGTGTGAGGGCTGGGAGGATGCCTGATGTGGAGTGTGTCCCCTCTCAAACTATGACCAGCAATGCCCAATGTGAGCACCCCCTCCGCCCAGACCAGACTACAAATGCGATGCTGGAATTCCACATCAGCTGCCAGGCACGTGGGTCCTGCTCCCGAGGCTGCCAAATCAAATCGTGTAAGTACTATATTTTCAGACAATGTTGAACTTGCTCCCAATGTGGAGCGAGGAAAGTGCTGCATAAGGAAACATGCAAAACATTCTGCATCGCTATCCGCATTACAACAGGTGCCATTAAGCCCCCCTACTGACTGACATGCTGCTCTTACCAGTTGAGAGGGAGGCCGCGGGTGTGGGCACTATAGGCACTGGGAATATTGTGGACTTGGCGGGCGCCGCGGGCCCCGTGTCTCCTGCTGGCCCCCTCGACTCGTGGAGTATTTGCGGCTGTGACTCCCTGCTGCTCTCCGAGCTCCAGACTGAGTGGGAGAGTGGGAAAATGTGGCATGGAACCGGCCGCTTCCATTAACATAAGAAATGTCAATGCACATAGTGCGAATAATGACAATAAGAAGCTCGCCAATCATGGTACAAGTTCCGAAACTAAAAACACCAAGAATTATCAAATATATGGAGATTAAGGTGGGGTACCTGTGGCATATGTGCCTCAATTAAGGGTTCTAGCATGGCGTATCCACAATAGGAAGAGAACGAACAGCAACAATATGGAAGCGCTGATAACTAAGGAAAGCTCAGATGGAATTGTTGCTGTCATGAGCTTCATAGAAGGGGCTGGTGAAGTAAGCTCTTGTCTAAAGTGTGATCTGCCCCCTAGCACATGCAAAATACCTTCCGCGAATGAAGACAAGGTGCTTTGCCATCCACTTGTATACCTGCGCATGAGCAATTGTAGGTGGAAGAATATAGTGAATGATGTCAACAGAAGAAATTCCCTGGATGTCGTCAATAAGATATTGCACAACATAACTCAAATAAATAAGGCGTGCAATTTTGGCAGCAGAAATGACGCTGGGGCACTTGGTATATAGAGAATTCAGATGGCCCCTGTGAAAAGGACGATTGGCTCCACAGGAGAAAAAATGCATGGTGACACATAAACAAACTGGAAAAGTGGTCAAGTCAAATGAAGACGAGTCGAAAATAGCTTGTCCCCTAAAATCATTTGCTCCCAAGCTCGCTTTAGTAATACACAAGATGTGACTGAAGCACAAACAAAAGAACTTGGAACAGGGAAAAAAATAAACCAGTCTAAAAATCAAAGGAGAGACAGCATTGAACTGAGTTCCTCATCAACTGAGTCTCCTACAACTGACTCGTCAATTATGGAACGTGATTATCCAAAGATCAGACGCACTAAGACCTATCACAAAGCGAGAGCCCATGTTAAAGATTGTGAGCCTGAAAATAATTTGGGAAAAAGACTCACTCAGGAGCTACAACCTTTATTGATGTCCTCAATGGCCATCACGATCGCCCCATTTCTAAAACTATACGAACAAATTAATGACAATGTTAAGAACCTAACAACTTTGGTGGCACTAATGAATTCAAAAATAATAAATCTGGAAAGAGACAATAACACACCAAGACAGGTTTATGCCAATTCAAACAAAAGGATAGATGTCTCACTAAATACACTTGCTGATCAAAAGAAAAACAATGGAATGGACAAAAAATTACTTGCAGAGATTGCCAAAGAGGCGCTGGGTCTTTTAAGGCACAGGAATTCTGCAAAAAGTGTTATGACTAACCAGGATGGTCGAGAATGCCAGTGTGTGCAACGGAAAGGCAATGTACGGGCACAAAAAGTGACCACTATCACTCCATCAAACACCGTTCTCTTGGGGGGCGAAAGTACAGATGACGCAAGCATTGTCATGGGCCATCTCGCTAACGCAAAAGAACTAGGTGTGAACCCTGATCTCTGGGAATCAGAATCAGCAAGATCCACACGGGCGGATAACATACAAAGCGACAGTTGCCAAAAGAAGCAAACATGCCATAGTAATAAGCCAGCACTAGAAACGATGACAACAATGGAAGGTGGTGCAGCAAAAACTGAAACAACAGTCAATACAACCAATACACCCTGTGTGGCTCCATTGATTGCATGGGAAGAGCAAATAAAAATCCCAAGCTTTGTCAGTGTATTGTAAATTAGTGGGGGTCAGGCAATCTTGCCACTTTAGATCCACAAATACCTACGACATCAGCCTCCGCAGAAGGCGCACGTGTGAACCAAGAGGATCAAGGGAAGAAGACTCCACCAGACACCGGAAAGTGCAGTGAAATATTTGTCATATTCAAGGGAATTCCTAATCAAACACCCAAAGTCGTGGAAAAAAATCAAGTCCAAATGAAAAAAACAAAAACAAAAATGAATCAATAAAGTTTCTTCACAATCTCAAGACCGTTAATGTCATCGTCAACAATAATGATAAAGCCGATAGAACGACAAAAACCAATAAAGGGACTAAGGTGTCAGACTTGATTGAAAACCCACAAAAGGACCAGGAAGAAATAGATAGCCAAGAAGAACCAGTAATTTACCTAATGGACATGTCAGCATATGAAGATGAGCTCGAGGAAGTTTAAATGGAACCCAGCGCACCGCCCGCTGAACTTCACGTACAACCAACGGTAAACAAGACGGGTGGTTTGGCGATCACAGTTAACCCGGTAGTGTCAACTAGAACTTGCACGTTGGTACAGAAGACTGTTCAGGGAGACGGTAAGCCCTCTAAACCATCAAGCCCAATCTTCACAACAATGAAAGAAAGGAGAGAAAAACTGGCTTCTGTGCTGGTTGTAGTAGGGTCACAGATGGGAAGCGATGAACCTTTGGAACCACCAGTGTAGACAGACCCGAAATCCCACGAGAACCATTCAGATGGCTAGAAAAACCAGAATATGAGCAAACTAGTATCCAGAGCCCCATTTGGTTGGCAGAAAGACTCCTACAGAAGTGCTCATGAAAAAGGGACAAGGCAAAAATATTGAGTGGAAGGGAAATATAGATGGAAAGCGCAAACATTTTACAGAGCCCGCCTTGAACGAATTAAAAGTTGTGATGATCTAATATTGAATCGGAATAATGTGCTATGTCTATTCCACTGCGTGCCCTGACTTAGGACCATCAAATCTGACAATGTCAAAACGGTTGAATTTGTAGAAGAGGCTCAGAATGACAAAGTAATTCTTCACTTTAAACCCAAAATTGTATTAAATATCGTCATAGACGCAGCACCAGCCCTCATGTCCTTAGGTTTTGACACATCTGAAGTATTGGACAACCCAAAAGTGGAAAAAGAAAAAGAGGAAATAAAAGAAAAAGCAGAAATAAGTTCCAGAACCGCTCCCCTACTGAGAGATTTTGAAAACTATGGGCCTCATTACACGGTAGGCGGTGAGCCATGGCGCTATTAGCGCCATGGCTCATGCCGGTAAAATACCGGCACCGCCTTGGCGGAAAGGGGATTTACCGCCCCATTCCAAGGTTGGAGGGGAGGTAAACCCCCTTTCCGCCATTGCCCTTCTCCATTCCCATTTCTGCCCCATAGGGCTCTATGGGAATGGGGAAGGCGCTAATTACGGCACCGCAATTTTGCGGTGCCGTAATTAGCTCCGAGGTCCCTTAGCGGGTTGGATTTTAACACCTGCAAAAAGCAGGCGTTAAATCCCCCAACCCGCAAAGGGACCTCGTAGTAAGGCGGTAAGGATTTACCGGTACCGGTATTTTACCGGTACCAGTAAATCCTTACCGCCATCCGTGTAATGAGGCCCTATGTGAAGGAAGGCATGGGGGGGTAAGAGACCAAGCGAAGCTGCACAAAATTCGAACAATATGAAATTTTCAATCAGATCAAGTGATGAACCTGAATCCTTAGAAATCTTATGTAAAGAAGAGAACATCAAGATCAGCATACAGTGCGGGAACGAAACCAAAACAAACTGCAATGAAGGCACACCCTTGAAGGAGAAAAACAACAAGACAAACGAGTGGTGTTGACTGGCTGAAGCGCTAAGCAGACTGCCTCGAAGATAATGCCAGGTGGGGGAGGAGGAGATTGTGCTCAAGTTTGGGACATGGAATACTAGGGGCTTCACACATTTGTTCCAGGAACACTGGCTTGATGGACTGGATGTGGCCTGCTTACAGGAAACTTGGTTGGATGTCTGCCCCATATCTGATGACTATGAGGTGGCTATTAACCCACCTATCAAAAAACAAAAGGGCAGACCCATGGCTGGCCTTCTAACGCTTGTTAAAAAAAGTTTGGGATGTTGTATCATCAAATCATAGAACATATCGGCGTTTATACAGGCAACAACTATTGTCACAAGAAAATCAAATCGTAATTCGGGTCCAATCCACATCATCAATCTATATTGGAATAATTCGGCTGCAGGCACATCTTTCATAGATCAAATATCGGCAGCAGTGGATGAGATACTTGAAGAAGATGGAACAGCAAACATCATAATATGTGGTGACATAAATATCAACTACATCTCCACAAAGTGCGAAGACAGCAAAGACAAGTCGATGCCAGATCAAGCAGCGACAAGATGGTGCTTGGAATGGCGCTAAGAAATCTTGGGATGCTGAATCGAAACACTGCTGGTGATACTCCGGCCAATCCAACTTGGAAGAGAGGTGACCAAAATTCCATCATAGATTACTTTTTTGTGACTGAAAAAAATACAGCAAAAGACAATATCCCTGCAGGTGACTACTTTGATTCACAGTGACCACGAGTTGGTAATCATGTCACTATTAGCACCGGGGAAAGGCAAATGTATATTTTGTAAACATCCCATCGTGGTTAATCAAATAGGGTAAGGTTAAAACTTCAGAAACCTGAAGTCAATCAAATAGCAAAAGCATATATCAACTGACAAAATGAAGTTGAATACGGCCACTTACTAACACAATTAGTGGAAAAAAAACATGGGCCAAGAAAATGCGATTTTGTCACCAAACACAAATTTGACCTGGAGGTCCTAAAGAAAAAGCGTGAAATGCATGCTGTAATCAGACAAATACCAACAAAGGATCCTAAATGTTCTATACCAGCCAAACGTGCAGCCAAACGAAAGATACAAAAACTGGATGAGAGCGCATAAAGCATCTATGTTTCAAAAAGTCACATAACTACTAATGCAAAAAATGGTAAACAAAAATTCCTCTGACAGCATGAATAACGCAGTACACGGAACTGTATAGTAAAAAAGGAAAGTGGAAAGATCCTGCACTGCCAAATCTTGAGTCTTGGAACTTAGAATTTGACAGAGATGATATCTTTCAGATAATCAAAAAGGCTAGTGCTTCAAGGGCACCTGGCCCAGATGGCCTCACCATCTATACCCTAAAGAAAAATCCAGAGAAATGGGCCGATGTTTGTAATGAGTTGTTTAGCAGAATTTCCATCAAGTGCACTACCCCAACATCTTGGAAAAGTGCCATTACTGTCCCTAGATTTAAGAAAGGGAATCGAGCAAATCCAAAGAACTATTGTTTGATAGCCCTTTTGGACATTTTTGGGAAAGTTTACGCAACAATGCTTCAACACAAATTACTAAATTGGATCACGGAAAGTGGTCATGTGGATCGCAGACAGGGCAGATTCGTGAAGGGAGTTGGTTGTGGCCTGAACCTCCTATTAATAAATCTGCAAAAAATGGAGGCAATAAGAACGGGAAGTAAGGTTTATTTAGCACTTATTGACTTTTCGCATGCTTTTGATAGCATTGATCGGGAACTACTCTGGACCAAGATGCAGAACTCGGGTTGCCCTCGAAGAAGTTTGCTGGCTGCAATCAAAGAACTACACACTGACACTAACATCAAAATTTGATTAGACCAGGGTGGCACTCTAACAGCTGAAATTAAAACCTTCTGCGGCGTGAAGCAAGGATGCCACCTGGCCTCCATCATATTTAACCTCTTCTTGTCAGATATTGGCGCAGCAATTGAAGGCACTTAATCCTTTTCTCCAAAAATACATGGGTCCCTTGTAAATTGGATGCTGTATGCCGACGACTTGATCCTGTTGGATGCCACCCCAATTGGGTTGCAGCGTAAAATGGACGCAGCAAAAAACTACGTGGAAAATAATGGCCTGCATATAAACAATGCAAAGAGCGAGATACTAACTTTTCAAAATCTGAAAGCATGTAAAAAAGGTAAAAACAAAAATTCAAATGGCATCTAGGAAAGGAGACACTAAGTACTGTCACTAATACCAGGTATTTGGGCATGCAGATTAGCACAAACATAAATGACGGTCCATGGGTAGAGATCACAAAATCAAAGTGTCTGCAATTTGCATGTCAGGCAATTATTCTGAACAAAAAGTACGGGAACATCTCCTTGAAACCTGTGATAAACTTTTACCAGCAAAAAGTGGTTCCAGCACTAATATTTGGCTGCTCAGATGAACTATGGTCACCATAGAAAATATATTCTGGGTAAAAGTACTCCAGCCACCTAAAGGCACACCAACGGCTTGTGTACGATACGAGCTAAGTTTGATCTCCATCAATGCTCGCATCAGTTGGAACACCTTAGCATTGTTTCGGAAAATTACAATGAACGATGTAGTTCCACAATTTAAAATCTTGCACAATCCTGGCAGTGGCAACCCTGAGTGCTTATTGTCACTATGGAAGAAGCGATGTGAGGCTATTCTGGAGCTTCATGAAACAGATGAAAACTCTTCATGCAAATCCAAACTTGGTTAAGATGAAAATATGGAAATTGGACTGGATTCGAACTGGTGATAAAAGAAGGAACACAAAACTTATTAAAGATGTTCCCAGTGAAGCCAGACAATACAACACACTGCAAAGATATGTGGCACTATTTCCTGACAACAAGAGAAGAGCGTTGCGCTTTCGTCTTAATGCTCTCAAAACCAAAGACAGAATAAGCAACTGGGCCCATATGAGTGACATGAATCTAAATTGCAGGTTTTGTGCAAAGAACGAAGAAACTCTGAACATCTCACACTATTCTGCACTACATTATGAACACAAAGGACAAAATATATGGGGCATATGTTGACAAAAGAGCTGACTCTGAATGCAGATAACTGGTGGCAGATGATGTTTGATGGGGAGGACAAAACAGTAATCTTTGCGTTAACTTTTTTCTTGGAAGAAATAGAGAAGCTCTTAGCAACCACAAATGCTGAAGGAATAAACGGAGAAAACCCTGCGCCTTTTGATCGGAATGAAGCACATAGCACTTAGATAGTGGACCAAATAAGGAATGATTATGGTGGAAAAAGATGTATCTTCTATGACACTGTGAATAGATGCTTTGTGCTTTGTATGTAATTCAGGTCTTTGCTTTTTTTTTAAAGGATTGAATAAGCCAAATCGAAAAAATAGAAAAAATAAAGAGAAGGACCATTATGCCACACCACAGTTTCTGTGTATTTATTGTGGGTGAATAAAACACAGTTCTTCATGTTACAGATTTGTGTACTTACCGTATTTGCCTCCTTATCCATACAGCACAATTACCTAAAGAGTTGCCAGGAATGGAAACCCATTTATAGGCCAAGTGGACCCTAAAACCAGTCCAAAACTACCTCAACAGCATTTCAACCAATCCGCGTCAATACCATGAGTATAACAGTTCTTTCTCTATATTGGAGACAGATAGTACAGCTGCACACATTTAAAAAGTACATGTAATGCAAGAAGCACGAGTGATTTAAGACTTTTTTCTGTAGCCTATGTACATTTGCAGCAGATTTATTTTAGAAAGAATAGCTCTATTTCATTCCCAAATCAATCTCAGAGGAATAGCATGTCCAGAACTCCTAAGGTGCCCCACATCAGATCCGGGTAGCACATGCATTTATTTCTGCTTCTTCATTTGCACCCTCAGACAGTTATAAACTACAAGTCCCAGATTGTAAAGAAAAAAAAGGACTGAACAAGCCAATCCACCCAACATGAAACAATCTGCAAGCTCTCCACATACACAATACTCACTGACAGTAAATCTACGACAAGTAGTGTTTGCGTGTTTGCCTTAGCACCATGGGTCAGAAAGACAACATTGCAGCTTTATCTGTATGTTTATAAATATATTACTAAATACATTTTGCTCTGCACACAGCCCAATGATACAGCCTTTCTGCACGTTCGCAAATTGCTCTGGCACAATGCAATGTGTCAATGATGGTATGTAGCAAGGCAGCTCTAAGCTAGCAGGAGACCAGTCCTGGAAGCCTTGATTCTAGCCTGTTCTGTTTAATGACTAATCTGCCTCTTCTTTCCATTGAATCACCCCCAGACCTAAACCCCTACAACATACCTTTACCCACGTGCACCGCAAGAGTATGGATATCCTCTCTACAAATGATCACAAGACAAAGGGTAGCCCAAACATAGCCCAAAAGCTCTGGCTCCCACACACAGCAGTTGCTTCACACACAACTGTTGTCCAAATCTGTAAATAAATTGGCAATTTACTTAGTATGAATCTGTCCTTTTCCGTGAGGAATTTGGGGCTGGGAGGAAGAGGCGGGACCAGAGGTAGCATTATGAATGGAATGACAGGAGCAATCATCAAATCAGGGTGAGCCTGGCTCACTTAGATCATGGTCAGGTAAAGAACTGATTGGATGAATGCTCTGCAGGAAGGAAACAGCAAACTGAACTAGCCTGTATCCTTACACAAAGCCACAAGCCCATATGACGCAGAACTTTTTTGGCCAATCTGGCTTTGCAAACTTTCAGCAATACTAGAAATGAGGTCTGTGTGGTACATTGATCCCATGCTGCTTCTGCCTGTTCTTAGAACCCTCCCCTCTGGCCTTGGGGGGCATTAATGCATCGTTATGCCGAGGTGCAGCACAGTTAGTAGATTCAGGAAGGTAAATATGGGTGTACTGATCTTCTGGTTGTGCTCAAGGTCCCCGAAGATTGATTGCATGGTTGTCAAGATAGCAGGTCGACATTCCTGCTGCACACTCAGATCACAGTGTGGTCATTTTGTCCTGAACACCCTCGACACTATTCTCCGGTACTGCTTCTGTACTGGCAGCCGTACTGGCTGCTGCACTTATAGGGTTGATGCAATACTTAGTATCTGCAATAAGGCAATGCTGTTACCTGCTGTGACTGCCATTGTTCTCTCTTTCATTCTATATGGATATTGCTGGCCTTTCAGCGTGCCTTCACACTTGATTTGTGTGCGGGTTTAGGTGCTGCATACATTTTGATGACATGGGTTTTCATGGTCCCCACATGTGCCAGCCTTCCCGCCTTTAAGAGCTCTGCATATTTTCTTCTGGCCAAATGCATTCTCGTGTAATACATGCAGATTCTACATGTGGGGAGGCTCTGCATATTTTGTTCTGGCCCAATGCATCTCGTGTAATACATGCAGATTCTACATGTGGGGAGGCTCTGCATATTTTGTTCTGGCCCAATGCATTCTCGTGGAATACATGCAGATTCTACATGTGGGGAGGCTCCGCATATTTTTTTCAAAATTCATACGTCCAATGACACACTCAGAAACTGCATTTCCAATCTGCTTCCAGGAGAACATTTGGATGTGGAGAAAATGCGCGGAACTGTGTCCTTTCAATTTTCTCTACATCTGCTGCCTTCAGAAGGGCGCTGTCATAACTGAGCTATATGTAGTGAAGCATAACATCGAATTAATGCACAGCAGTGACACAAACTCACATGCAGCTGAGACTGTAGAAAGTTTCGCCTCCCTCTGTCTGTTGACAAGTAATGTGAAGACCCACACTATCGAAATACAAGCATTAGCAATGCCAACTGTTTGGGCTTTGTGTAGGCATGGGGAAGGCACTTGCCAGGCACTGCCATTGCCTTTATATTTTTTTTAATTTTTTTTATTAATGTGTTGTATAGTTAAATGCAACCTTCAACACTGTAGAAAAAGATGTTATATACAGACAGTGTTAAGAATGATACAATCATTTCATCAATTTCTAAAAGCATATTATCAAAACATATTATCACAATGTTGCATAATTCTTAATACAAAAACATACTACCATCAACAATCATTTAATCAAACCCTATAAAAGAACATTCAAAGTTTATGAGGCTTTCTAGTGCCTATCATAATACATCTAAACAGTGGCATTGGCAAGTGACAATAGTTTTTCCACTTCAATTCAGATATACTACATTGTGTAGCTAAGTACCAGGCAACTACCTGAGTACAAAAATACCCATGTCTGATCAGAGCTAATTATTTCCAAAGGGAGTCTTATCTTCCTATATCTTCTATAGAGCAAAGATATAATGCATGGGTGTCTCGATTGCTTCTTTGCACAGTCTGCACCAACGTTCATCATATGGTATCTCATGCCACGCTCCTGTTCTAGATAGCGCAGGGAGTAGGTTGAGGCGTAACAGTAATGCAAAGCGTCGTACTTTCCCATTACGTATTGTAATGGGTGTTGTGCAATCTATCACGTAACCAATGTCGTTCAAGAAGGAATACACTTCTTTTCTCCTCGTCCCCAGTGCGCATTTACAAGACACGTTTTTAAAAATCAATTTAAAGTTGCTATACCTTGAATCAGCATTTCCTTCTTCCATGTTCACTTTTACAAGAAATACAGCACTATTCATTTTTTTATGTGTGGTCAGTGCGGTAAGGCCTAGTTTGCTTTAAATTGCTTGAATGGCGGTACATTTAGGCAGTGCTAGAGCTCCATGCCACAGCTTTGCTTCCAAAGGCGTCAGCCAAGATGTTTTGGTGTCTGTGAATATCTCAAGGCCGTATAGTATCCGACCCACTATACTGGTGTTATATAATTTCAATAATCCTTCAGTGGAAAAGCCTCCTCTGTATTTTATGTAGTTCCTTATAGCTTTGAACTTTTTCACGGTCGTGTTTACTACAGCTACTCCCAGTTTTTCGCCCTTATCAGCGGTAAAAAAACAGGGAGCCTAAGTACACATAGCTGCCCACTACTTCAATGGGGTGGTTGCCAATTCTCCAGCCATATGTGGTTTTCTTTTGTTTATTACTGCAGAACACCATCATTCTGGTCTTCTGGTTGACTACAGTTTTCCTCAGAGTAACTTTCCAAGGTGGACATAGAACATTGGAGGCCCTTAGGAGTTACATCTATTAAGATTGTATCGTCCGCAAATGTCAGCCTTGAAATCTGCTGAGTTCCTATGCGGAGGGGGGGAGTTCAGACACTTCATCATATAATCATTCCAGTCTGCAACATATAAGTTGTAAAGCAGGGGTGCCAAAGCGCAATCCTGCTTCAAAACATGATTTGTGGAGATCTTCTTACTCAACTGTCCCTCTTGGTTCAGTCTGATCTTCACAGTCGTATCCGAGTACAATCCATCTAACAAGAGAATGCCCCACTTGTCCATGCCCCACTTCTCCAATTTCATCCACAGTCTAGTTCTCATGACTGTGTCAAATGCTGCTTTATAATCTACAAAGCAGACATACAAAGGAGGGTGTCCATTTACTTTAGCTCTATCTCCCAGGTAGATAAGTACCCACAAATTAGAGAGCGTGCTATATCCCCTTCTAAAACCCAACTGTTGATTCCTAAAAATGCCTATTTGTACAATCCATCAGTTGATGTTTACCATCAATGCTTGAGCAAATAGCTTTGAAGAAGCATCTTCTGAGGCTCCTTCTGAGGCGGCTCAAGCAAGTGTCTGCAGGTGTCAGCAGGGGAAGCCAGTTGCCAGCCGTCAACCAGCAGCGACTAAGGAAGGTAGGATTGGCCCAGGGCAGGTTTAGAACCTCACTCTACACTGCAAGCCTGTCCATATAGCAGACTCTCAAACTTAGGTGTGCTTTTCTCTATTTTTGAAATTGCACTGCGAAAGTATTTAAAAATTGCATTGTGATACCTAGGCCTTTTTCCCCACTAGGACTCTCAAACTTAGGTGTGTTTTTCTACTGTTTTTGAAATTGCACTGTGAAACCTAGGCCTTTTTCCCCACTATTCAGGACTCTCATACTTCGGTGTGTTTTTCTACTGTTTTTGAAATTGCACAGTGAAACCATTTAAAATTGCACTCGGGAGGAACTTGACCTCGATGTCCTCAATCTCATCTAGACGTGGTTCACGGCCAGCTCTGTCACAAGCTTTGACACTGCCCTCCTTGATGGCTACAAGATTCTCTCTGTGCCCTGACCCAACCGTTCCGGTGGCGGTATAGTCCTGATCTTCCCTGAGTGGATTCCTGCTTCTGTCATTCCTACGCTGGCCTACTCCTCTTTCGAATGCCTTGTCTGCAGGCTCTCTTGCCTAGCCATTCCCTTACTGTGGCTACCATCTATCGGCCACCTGGTCAGATCTCCTCCTTCCTCTCTGAGTAGACAGACCTCTCCTCTTCCCTTCTGTTCTCGACTACTCAACTCCTCCTTCTTGGAGACTTCAACATCCACCTTGATGCCTCTTGTCGTTCCTCTGGACTCTTTTGCAACTTCTGCGACTCTCTCACTCTCTATTTCACTCTCTATTCTCCCCTCTGGCCCGACTCACTCTGCAGGGCACACTCTGGATGTTCTGATCTCTTCTGACCTTCCCTTTTCGATCCCTCTCACCACTCCTCTCTCCTGGAGTGATCACTTTCTCCTTTCCTCCCATCTCACCCTCTCTACCCCCCAGGCCAAGTCCACTCCAGCACTGCCACCTACCTTCTCGGTTATCCGACCCATGGAGCGTGTGTCAGTTGAGGCTTTTGCCCCCCCAACCTCTTGGCTGACACACACCCTGACACAGCCCTTTCCATGCTCCACTCTGCTATATCTGACACTCTTGATGTTCTTACCCCTGTCATGAGGAACCGCCTGAAGCCCAAAGCCAAGTGTAACTCTTAGTATGACTCAGACCTCATCACCCTTAAACGCAAGTGCAGGGTGGCTGAGAGGAAATGGCGGGCTTCCGGTACATCCTCTGACAAACTGGCCTGCCGCCTGCTCCAAAGGCAATACCCGCTCTCTGTCCGCACCAGGTAGAGAGCCCACATCTCAGCCCGCGTCTCCGCAGCATCTAACAACTCGGCCAAACTCTTTAAAATCTGCAAGGAGCTGGCCAATCCTGCTGCAGTCTCCACCTCTCATGTCCCCACCGAGGCTCTCTGCATGGCCCTGGCCTCTCATTTCATCTGTAAAACTCAGGTCATCCTGTCCTCTCTCTCTTCCTCTCCCCCTCCTCCTTCCACTCCCTGCTCCTCCTCTGGCCCTTCTTCGTCCACCTCTCCTCCCTCCTTCTCTGCCTCTCCCTGGTTCTCCCGAGACAAGGTTTCTAGACAAGTGTGATCTATGAAGGTCTCGTCAAAACAGGTTCACCCCTGTTCCTCCAAAACCATCAAGGACCACATTGACACCCTACCTCCTGCTCTGGATGACTTCTGCAACCACTCCTTTGCCACTGGAGTCTTCCTCTCCACCCCTGAAGCACTCCCCTGTGCACCCTCCTTTTAACAAACCCTCAGCGGACCCCTTCTGCCCTGCTAACTACCGCCCTATCTCCATCACTCCGTTCCTGGGCAAACTCCTGGAAAAGCTGGCCATCTCACAGCTTAATCTTCACTCTGAATCTGTTGGTTGTCTTCATGACCATCAGTCTGGCTACAGAGCTGCCAGAAGCATGGAAACTGCTCTTCTGAACATCCGTGCAGACCTGCTCTCCAATCTCGATTCCAACACCCCCTGTGTCCTCATCTTACTCGATCTCTCTTCTGCCTTTGATAGGGTCAACCGTACCATCCTGCTCAACCATCTCTGTGATAACCTGAGTATCACTGATCAGGCCCTGGCTTGGCTGACCTCCTTCCTCTCTGTTTGACCCTCTCAGGTCCAACTTAGGTCCTTCCTCTCCTCTATTTCTATCTCTACTTGTGGTGTTCCCCAGGGTTCTAACCTCTCTCCCTGGCGGTTCAACCAATACTTGGCACTTCTTGGCCACCACTCTCTGCCCCAACTTTCAGTGCTATGCGGGTGACACTCAACTAATTTTCAGGGTCCCTTCTGCCACCTCTTCTACTTAACTCATCTCTGACTGTCTGTCCGCCATCCAGGAGTGGTGTGCCGCCAATGATATCTGCCTTAATGCCAGTATTACCGAGATTCTCCTCATCGGCACACCTGCTCCCTCCTTTCCTGTCACTATCTGGCTGGCCTCTCTTGGCCCTCTTCCTGCTCCCACCTGTGAGGCTACAAACCTTGGGGTTATCTTCGACTCAACACTTTCCTTCTCTCCTCACATCTCTGACATCTCTAAGAAGTCACACTACCAGCTGTAACTCATCAGAGGTATTCTTCCTTTCCCCTCCTTCCCCCAGTAGCTCACTGTCTTCAGAGCTCTGGCCCTCTATATGCTGGACTACTGCAACAGCTTCCTTCTAAATCTGCCTGCTTCTATTCTCTGTCCTCTGCAACTCATCCAAAACAGGACTCAAGACTTGTCCTTGGCCTCAAGCGCAGGGATCGTATCTCTCCAGGACTGAAATCTCAGCACTGGCTCCCAGTGGCTGCGAGGATTAAGTTAAAAACCCTCTGCATTGTCCACAAGGCATTTCTGGGGCGTGCAACCTCAATACCTTCAACTCTCTCTTCCTAAAGATCTTCCTTCTCGAGCTCTTCGCTCATCCGCCTCCAACTCCCTCAGGGTTAGTCGCTTCTCAAAGCAGACCGTTGGTGATAGATCTATTTCTTCTGGTGGGGCCTCCTTCTGGAACAACCTCCCTGCCTCTCTGAAACTTGAAGAGAACAATCTCTGGTTCCGGAAGCACCTCAAGACCTTCCTCTTTGCTTCTGATTTCTCTCCTCCTCTCCCCTGCTAATCTACTGGCTAAATCTGAAACTGCACTGGTATCTGGCTACCCTCTGATCTCGGGCCCAGGTCGCCTCCCCGCCAGTTGCATACCTGCATTGCCCCCCTGGCAACCCTTGCACTCAGGATCTGTTTCTGTATCCCTACAGCCCATCTACTAGCACTTGACACCTAATGTCTGCACTTACCCTGCACTTGCCACCAGCTGGCCACACTAATTATTGCTTTATTTATTTTATTGTTATCCTATGTACTGTACTGCCCCGTCCCGTCCCCTTTGCCCCTGCACTTTTCCCCTTCCCCTATGCCCTGCACTTGCGTGATCTCAATGTCACCTGGCCTAGTAGGATTATTTTCTCTGTCTTCCCTCTGTTTCCCCTCCCTTGTCTCGTCGCGCCTTGAAACACTTGTGTATAGGCGCGTTATAAATGCCATATCATATCATATCATATACTTTATCATAACATCTACTATAGTCAGCAGTCAGTAATAATTGGATCTTCTCTAGCTCCCTTTTTGTATATTGGAATAAGAATAGATTCTTTCCAGCTCTGGGGTTCTGTACCTGTCTTCAGTATATTCTGGAATTGCACACTTAATAGTTTGGGCCATCATTCTGGATTTGCCTTAATGGTAGCAGGTGCAAAATGTCCGAGTAACCGGGCATCTAACAGCAGTGCCTGACAAATGCCTAATGCCTTAAACTGTTGGCTTTGTCAATGTTTGTTTTTAATAGCACTTCAATGAAGGACAGAGAGAGTGCTTATAAATCGACTGGATGAAGGCAGGCCTGGTAAGACATTTCTATTACACCAGTAGCGGGTTTGCAACTCTTAATTAAGTCATTAACGCTCAGAAGACTGCTTTGAAAAAACAGTGACAGGCACTTTGAGTGCAAAGTCTGATGGTAAGGCTTGATTAAAGCAGGGGTCAAGTCCTAAAAATAAAATGGGGGGCATCATTAACATAGGAAATCGGATGTGATGTCACAAAAAATAAGCATATCAAGGTGAAATATGCAAATTTCATTCAATTGGCTTTGCATAACCATGCAACTTGCACATAACAAATGACAGTTGCCTTGCATTGATCAACACACACACAAAAACCTAGAGGATATTGGGGGTCATTCCGAGGTTGGAGGTAAGTAACGGTACTTACCGGCATGGCGCAAATAGCATGTCCGTGTAGTCAATAGCCCGCTAATAGAGGGCTATTACGACTTCGCGGGCACAAGCTTTGCGTCATGCCGGTAAGGGCATTACCGCCATGCCGTTAAAGGCACGAAAAATGACCTTAGCGGCATCATGCATAGCGCAGATAGCACTACCGGCATGAACCTTGCAGCATTAGCGGTCAACGCTAATAACGGTCACTGTAAATAAGCAGAACCGGAAGTAGCGTCATCGCACAGGAACGGGAAGGAGCACGGCGGCCATCTTTAAAAACACAATCCATTGCCATACTCAGCACACAGGACCTGTGGGACTCTGGTGTTTGTTTGAAAACCTTCATCCAACACACCACAATGCCCAAGGCCCTTAAGAAGGGAGCTGCCTGCCTGCGCAAGGAGCGCTTCAACGAGGACGAGTTGGAGATGCTAGCTGGCACACTGCAGGAACATGCAGAGATTGTTTTCGCCAACAGCATGAAGAGGGAGGCCATCATAAAGAAAAAAGAGATCTGGGCACTTGTGGCGCAGAAAGTGAGTGCAGTCGGAAACACCCCACGCACCATTAAAGACTGCCGGAAGCGCTGGGACGACTTGCGGCTTAGATTAAGGAACATACTCTCCATCAACAGGAGCCAGGCAATGGCAACAGGTGGAGGTGGCAGCTGCCCCATCAAGCTGACCCCATGGGAGGACATCTGTGCCAGCATGATTGGCATGGAGGGGATCGAAGGTGTCAGTGACATGGAGTGTGGCGCCACAACATCGGCCGATTGAGGTGAGTGTCCTAAGAAAAAAACTGTAATGCAGAGTCTGATGAAAGGCAACCAATATGTCCGTCCAAAGAGGCAAGCCATGGCCCAACATACACACACACTCCCAGCAAAGTAGCCGGATGCATCACAGAAACATGCAGATGCCTGCAGCAAGGCAATGCTGTACCTGACACATACCACACAAAATGTAAATGCCATAAGTCACACAGCATGCAGGCCCCAACAAATATGCATGTCACATAGCATTGGTCTTGGCCAACATGAGTGACCCCGAAGTATGCCTGCATAACGCACCCATGTATCAAACAACGTGATCATCCAAACTCAAATGCCTATTACCCTGGATTGTGTGGATGATCAATTGTAGAAATGTATGTGTGATGCCTATGAAAACATCACTCATGACGTCCCTCTCTTCAACCCCCAAAGGCTCTGACCATGACAGCAATGCCCAGGAACCAACCCCTGTGAAAACCACACCCCGGAAGAGGTCCCGGGGTGAGGCCAACCGGCAGTCCACCTCGAGGGGCCAATGCAAGGGCTGCCGTGCACCACCAGTGAAGACACCCCAGGTTGCCAGTGCACCGGTGCCGCCAAGGGCCATAGAGGCCGAAGCGCAAAAACCCATTGGCCAGCCAGAGGAATCAGCCGAGGCACCACACTCGGAGGAGTTAAGTTTGGCAGGGGTGGTGGCAGCCACAGCACGCCGGGCTGTGGAGGCGGCACAGGATGAGGTATGGGTGCCCATTGAGGACAATTCCTCAGAACTGCCCCGCACGCCCAGTCCACAGCAAGCCCCCAAATCTCATCCCTTGAGACAGACCACACCACCACCCCGGAGCAGTCTAGGTGGGAGCTAATTGAAGGGCCCATTAGTCCGATAGTGGCAAGTAGTGAGGCCAAGCAGGGGGGCGAGGGTGTGTGGGGGAGTTGAGGGGGGAGGATGAGGGGGTTGAGGGTGTGTGGGGGAGTTGTGGGGGAGGGTGGTGGAGGGTTATTGTTAAATCTAATACACCCGCTGTGTCAAAAGCAAGACCTGAGTGGACATTCATCATTGCGCATTTGTCATTTATTCATATACAGTGCATAGTGTGCATGTACCCACACACCCAGTGGCCTCTCTCAAAATATCATGTCACCCTCTGCAGTCATGTGTGCCAGTAATATTGTGCAATCACTGACTGACGCACAGCACATCCCTCCTGTGCATCGGCACCGCAATGATGTGCATCCACTTTTTCTTCATCCCCTTCATCATCACCAGGTGGTTGCAGTTCAATGTCAGGGGGCAGCTGCACGTTGCGTCGGATACACATGTTGTGCAGCATGACACATGCCATGATGATCTTGGCCACCTTCTCATGCCTGTAGAGGAGTGCCCCACCTGACGGGCTAAGGCAGCAAAACCATACCTTCAATAGGACAAAGTTCTGCTCAATGACCACACGGGTACGGGAGTGGGATTGATTGTAGTCCTCCTCATGCCTGTTCTGTGTGTTTCGGACAGGGGTGAAGAGCCACGGCATCAAGGGATAGCCACTGTCACCTGCATGGGAGGCATAACAAGCTATATGTCAGTCGATTGATGATGGACAGCTGTACTAGTCACACATGCCGGCAGATTATCTTTGGTCACATGCACATGTCCCTAGTTGTATGCACGCCATATTTAGGCCCTCATTGTGTCCTGTGCCATGGAATAATGGTGTGGGTTGCATCTTCAAAGATGATACACGGTGTCCTCTGCCATCTTGTAGCTCATGCGTTGTGTACGCATACAGCTGTGTTTGTGTCAATTTAGTGATGTGTTGTGTTCTGTAGGATTTCCTGATGGGGAGCGTTGGCAGTAGGCTCTGCAATGTTAGGAATTCTGTGCTGATTTCTGACATGGTGACATGCAGCATTCCTGTGGTTGATCCGGGATATCAGACACAACAATGTGTCATGATCTTGCTTGCGTCGCCTTCAATCTGCACCTGTTTGGAGTGGTATTGCTTGCGATTGCGGTAAACAACCTCCATGGCATGGAGGCCACCTTTTGTTTCAAGAATCTCCTCGGGAGTCCGTGGTAGGGATATGTATTCCATTGTGTGCTTGAGGAGGGCTTCTGGATACGAGTGAATAAGGGTGGTGATATGCCAATTATGTGCCCCACTGTGTGCTGGTAAGTGGCTGTGGAAAGGTAGTGGCGCACCGTCACTACCTTCAGTAGAGGGGGATGGTGGTGCATATTTCAATGAGGCTGACAATCGTGTATCATGTCCACAATGGTCTTGATGGTGTCGGGGTGATTATCCCGGGGGCCGGCAGAGCCGTCCGTGGACCTCCGGGCTGGGGAGGCCCCAACTCCTCCTGTGTCCCCAAAAGGAGGATGAGACACACACAAGGAGCAAGGTGGTTCTGCTGTTTATTATAACAATGGCAGGGACGGGTCTCGGATCGTACGCGTCCGATGAGACTCTCACTCTTAGTGGGGCTCACCGGCCCTTTTTACAGCAGTGTGACGTGCTATCCGTGCCACCTGGGAAAGTTAGCAAAAAACCTCTTGCCACTCTGGATTGGTTCCCCGAGTGGTAGGGTTAGTATAGGTAGCATATGGAGAAGGATATTAGTGGGTAAGGATGGGTCAGGTGGTACACTTGGGTAGTCCCTAATAGTTGTTACTTTAGAATCGTTACAAGGGGACCCCTGGTGATTGGCGAACACTAATGGCGTCAGTGATGAGCCCCCCTGTGTTCTGATTAGTTCTCCCCTGAGCCCCCAAGCCTGGGACCATCGTCGTTCCCAGCTCGCGGTGTACCTGTCATTAGCAACAATGTGCAACTATGTGTTTGTGCAGGCAACTGACAGGTCTGCTCATAAGCTTGTGAGCGGGTCGTTCCCATCGCTGTAGGAGTCCATCTTGCCGCTTCGTTGTTGCAACCTGTGTCCCAGACATGGGACCCAGGCGGCTTTCTGCCTTGTGAGCCTGGCACCTTGTCAGTTCGGCTTGGTCACGTGTGGAGAGACCGTAGCTGGAGCAGAATTATGAGCATTAGATTTGTATTTCGCTTCTGTGGGCTTGGCATTTTACATGTATAACCTTGGCGCTGGGCCCGCGTCATGCCAGTTGCAACATTGTGGCCTTGGCTGCGAGCTCTTGCTGGGGGCTCGTTCTGCATGGTCAGCACTTGTACTCTTGTTCTGAGAGGATTTTCATGGTGAGGTTCTTGCCTGTGTGACTCTTGCTTGCGGCCTACCCGGGCCTAGTACATAGGTGGTGGTACATAATCCATGGTATGGGGGTCTCGGGTTGACAGGGCGTCACAAGCAGTATTAGATATACATGATGGTGTCGTCATATGGGTGGGTGGCGGAAGAAGCGTCAGCAAGCATATACACAAGCTCTTCAGGCGTCTTGCATTTCTGCGGTATTGTGAAAAGGCCTCTGTGAAAAATAACAACGATGCACGTCAGTGGGTGTGTCCGTCACCTACGTCATAGCACTGTGTATGTTCTTTGTGTAGGTTGGTGTGTGAGTAACCAGTGTGCATGGTGGCACGTGTGTTCTTGGCAGTTGGCTATGTCGTTATGGCATCTCTAAAGATGTGGATACTTGTGGCTGTTGTTCTTAGTCGAGCTCATCCATGTCGCAGGCGTCGGCTTGAGCCAGGCGGGCTGGTGCAGGGTGTGCTGGTGGGCATACTCCTCTTATGTGTAAGTTTCTGAACCAGGGTATTTTGTCATCTGGTAAATAGACAAACTTGTCTCGCCGGGGGTGTCTGGGTCGTGATCCTCTTGGCCATGGTCTGGATGAGATTGGGGGGAGGGTGTTGTCCCATTCTCCCACCTCAGTCCCCCCTCTGGTCGACTTGTCGACCACAAACTCATCCTTTTCCTTATCTCCTTTCACTCTCCATACTTTAGTTATTCCGGCCAAGTGTCCATAGTGGTTGACATGATTTTGGAACGACCAGTACATGTAAACGCAGATGCCGCCGGGTTTGCAGTATACCCATCTTCTGACATAGCTCCTCGGGTTTCTTGGGTTCTCTACCTTCACAGATGGTGAATCCATGTGGTTGTCAAGAATCTGTTTGCGCAACCTCTCTCTTTCCCTTATTATCATGTCCGTGTGTTTGACATCGTCAGCCGGTAGTAAGGCATGCATGCCGACCATCTCCATCATTTCGTCTGTTGTACGTGCTTTTCTAGATTTCCAGAACTTTATCACAATCTACACAGCTGTACCCAATATTATCACTCCTACTATTAATTTCAATCCATCTGACAGCCATGAAGGCATCCATGACCATAGAAATGAAAAACAGCTGTTATCTTTCTCTACTCCTTTTCTCTCTTCCATCATTTTGGAGTGCATCAGGGCCAGTTGTGATACTGCCTCAGTAAGTGTTTCATTATCTGCGTCGTTAGCAGGGGTAAATGTGCAGCATGATTGTCCAATTTTTGCACAAACTCCTCCTTCCATCGCCGTGAGAAGATCCAGCACATGCCTGTTTTGCAGTGCTACCATTCTCACTGCTCGTAGCTCTTCTTTTATGGCGTTGAATCCATTGATAGTCGAATTTATTGTCATCATCAGCTCCCACCGGGTGATCTGAAGCCATTTTGCGTTTGCATATGCTTGTAGTCCTGGGTGTATTATTGATGAAAAGAACATTGCTGCTCTGCTAAATAGTCTGTGTTCTGGTGGGATGGAGGTGAGCGCTGTTTCTGACCTTCCCCACCGGTAGTTTCCCATTAGTTCTTCCCTCTTTTCGCTCTTGACAAAACGTTATTGTTGTTGTTCTCGTCACCTTCTGCAGTCTTCACTGATCTCTTCTTCCCTTTGTTCCCTTCGTCCATCTTGGGGAAATTGGTCATGTTGACATGTTTCTGAGGCACAACCAGGGATGGTACGTTGATGTGTATCATGGTGCATACTCCATTCCATAATGGAGGCAAGGTGTGGTACGCCTTATCACCGCAGGCCCAATAGTGTTCCATTAGAACTGCCGTGCCAGCACCCCTCTCAGGTAACTCCACCGTACTTCCACAGTTGGTGTTGTATCCCACATCCGCATCACTTTTGTGTTGGTAGCACAGTGTGGGTGCAGTCAGTGGTAGTATGCTTATTGGATCTTCGTCCTTCTCCATCCACGTCAGCATCGGTACATATTTACCCCACGTCGTCCAACTTCTGTAGTTGTGCTCATGTATGGTGGTAATATTTTCTCTTGTTATCATGTTGCTCCCAACCACTCCTATTTCCTATTCATTGTTCATTTATATTTTCCCAGTTATTGTTATTAGAGGTCTTTCCCAGCACCCTTGTTCACCAGGGTCTTCAGTTGCATACCAATCACATGGCAGGTATTTTAGCGTTACTTTCTTTGTGTCTCCTTTGTCGGGGCCATCCGTCATGTATCTGAAGGCTTCAGCATTTAGGCTGCTTTTATGGTAGCTCAAATATGTTTTAAGGAAATTGTTTTCGTATGGATATGTGTCTCTTGTTTTCCATTGAAGTCTCACGACCGTCCCTTGGAATCCTCCTTTCGTTTGGAATAGTGCCAGATATATTATACATTTTACTGTTTTTGCTGGTATTTCAGTGGCTACGAATGTTCTTGATGCGCTCATGGCGTATGGGATCAATGAGCACACATAGCAGTTGTCCTCAGTTGTCTGCTTACCAATTTTGGTCATGTGCTGGTACCACATGTTGTTTGAGACGTGTGCTGAATCTGTTATGTAATTATTGAAAAACCTATTGCCACTCTGGATTGGTTCCCCGACTGGTAGGGTTAGTATAGGTAGCATATGGAGAAGGATATTAGTGGGTAAGGATGGGTCAGGTGGTACACTTGGGTTGTCCCTAATAGTTGTTACTTTAGAATCGTTTCAAGGGGACCCCTGGTGATTGGCTAACACTAATGGTGTCAGTGATGAGCCCCCCTGTGTTCTCATTGGTTCTCCCGCAAGCCCCCAAGTGTGGGACCATCGTCGTTCCCAGCTCGCGGTGACCTGTCATTAGCAACAATGTGCAACTATGTGTTTGTGCAGGCAACGGACAGGTCTGCTCATAGGCTTGTGAGCGGGTCATTCCCATCGCTGTAGGTGTCCATCTTGCCGCTTCATTGTTGCAACCTGTGTCCCAGATGTGGGACCCAGGCGGCTTTCTGCCTCGTGAGCCTGGCACCTTGTCAGTTCGGCTTGGTCACGTGTGGAGAGACCATAGCTGGAGCAGAATTATGAGCATTAGATTTGTATTTCGCTTCTGTGGGCTTGGCATTTTACAGGTATAACCTTGGCGCTGGGCTCGCGGCATGCCAGTTGCAACATCATGGCCTTGGCTGCGAGCTCTTGCTGGGGGCTCATTCTGCATGGTCAGCACCTGTACTCTTGTTCTGAGAGGATTTTCATGGCGAGGCTCTTGCCTGTGTGACTCTTGCTTGTGGCCTACCCAGGCCTAGTACATGGGTGGCGGTACATAATCCATGGTATGGGGGTCTCGGGTTGACAGGGCATCACAAGCAGTATTAGATATACATTATGGTGTCGTCATATGGGTGGGTGGCGGAAGAAGCGTCAGCAAGCATGTACACAAGCTCTTCAGGTGTCTTGCATTTCTGCTGTATTGTGAAAAGGCCTATGTGAAAAATAACAACGATGCACCGCAGTGGGTGTGTCCGTCACCTACGTCATAGCACTGTGTATGTTCTTCGTGTAGATTGGTGTGTGAGTAACCAGTGTGCATGGTGGCACGTGTATTCTTGACAGTTAGCTATGTCGTTATGGCATCTCTAATGATGTGGATACTTGTGGCTGTTGTTCTTAGTCAAGCTCATCCATGTCGCAGGCGTCGGCTTGAGCCCGGCGGGCTGGTGCGGGGCATGCTGGTGGGCATACTCCTCTTATGTGTAAGTTTCTGAACTAGGGTATTTTGTCATCTGGTAAATAGACAAACTTGTCTCGTGGGGGGTGTCTGGGTCATGATCCTCTTGGCCATGTTCTGGACGAGATTGGGGGGAGGTTGTTGTCCCATTCTCCCACTTCAATGGTGTTCCGGTCCAGACGGTACAGGGTGTGGTTGTGCTCCGGGGTTGGGTTGGAGGGACTGGCTCTGATGTTTCGGATTGGGGGGTGCATGCGTGGTTACGCTGGCTGCACTGGTGGGGCATGCTGGGCCTGTCTCACCCTCCTTCTCCTGCTGTGTCTCCTCTGTGGTGCCTGCTGTTGGTGTTGTTGCTGGTGTTGCAATGCATGCATGTCCTCCAGCTGAAGTGTTGATGCTACTATTGGATTGTTATTCGTGTGGAAAGGGGTGTGGTGTGTGGGTGTGCTCCTTTTGTTCAGGCCCAGACTCCATTGCCTCTACCTGTGCTGATGGTGTGCACCTGTGGCAGTTGGGAACACTGCACATGGCATTTTACGGTTGGTCAGAGATGCTGGTATTTACGGCATGCCGGAATCCACTTTTAGCGCCTTCATGATGCCGGTATTTGCATGTCCGCTTGACTTGTGATGTCCTCGAGTTTACGACATGCCGCTATTGCCAGTATGATGGTCTGTGTGCCCACGCCCATGCCGCTATTAGAGGCACCGTTATTTATGGCGCCGCTAATAGCGGTTTGGCTGGTCGGAATAGCCGGAGCGGTAAGCGATGCCGGTTATCCTTTACCGGCATCATTTATCCCTTACCTCCAACCTCAGAATGACCCCCATTGTCTTTAATAGTGTTTTGAAAACATTACAATGTGTGCATGTTTTAAACTCCAGGAATCAATAACAGTGTTTTCTTTGGAACATGCAGTCCTGATAGGTGACATTTCAGTTTTGGTTGTTCGCTAATTTTCATCAGCTTATCTGGTGCAGTAGTGAAGGGCCCGGCATGCGAACCTGGTCACCACAGTTCGCCCGAGGACGGTTTAAAATCACAAGTTTAAAAAAGACAAGACATTTTTGCTAATTTTACACACAGCCTCTAAAATACCCAGCGGGACGGTGTACACCCTCTGAAAAAAGTGGCGCGTGTACCTTCGACTTGAGCCCTGGATTAAAGCGAGTGCAAAGAGCTCCACATAGGAGGTGTTTTGGGTGGGGAGAGGCAGGAACTTTGTGGGAATGGCCATAGGGATTTGCATGGCTTTAGGAAGTCAATGTGTGAGGAAATAACCAAACACCTACAGCCGGTGTGTTCCTGCTCATATGCCATTCCTCAATTCCTCCCTCTTTGTACTCCAACGCAATAGTTTTGCTTTATAGGTGTCGCTAATAGCCCAAACAAAAAATTGTGAACGTTATCTCTGGAAAGGGTAGACATCAAAGATGAATGAAATCACTGACAGTATAAAACACCCCAAATTTAAGGAAAGTTCTTGCTCCACACTAGAAGGCAGAGACCATCAGTAACCTTCACTACCTTAGCTATTAAAGGCATGCTTAAATAGATTGGGGACGCCAGGGATATAACTACTCACGTGGAAAATGGCGCCAGTCATTTATTCTGAGAGAGTAGATTAGACCTGTAAGTGATTTCAATCCGGCACTTCACCTAAGTCAACGCCTAGCGTGTAATGCACAACTGAAATCCTTATTTATTTGTGTCTAAAAGTTCTTTTATTCCGAACGATGTGCCACTCATATCACGCCCCTCTCTTGGAACCCCCCGGTCACACTCAACCAGGAATCAGGCTGGTTTGAAAAGGTCAAATATTTATTTATGTAGTTACAATATAATCATACTATGTTTAATGGATATGCAATAATCACTAATGGGGTGAGGTAACACTGAGCAATCTCTTTAATCAGAAGGAGTACTAGGTTCTCAGGTAATTAATACCTTGCGGGAAAACACTACCTGTTGTTCCGCCAAATTAAGTAATCATAATTCCAATATAATTCTTCAAGCAAAGAGAACCAAGAATATGGCTCTCCGTGAACTTCGCAACAACTCGCCGTCTTGGAGGGGTTTTGCAAAGGAAAAAAAAAGATTATGAAAGTCTATAGAAACAAATGCAGAAATCAAAAGCATTTTTTACATAATCTAACAAACCAACAAATGTTTAGTGCACTTTGCCACAGGGACAGACGATCTACATGGGCAATGCTCAGGGTTGGTTCAAGCGCACTCCCTACGGACCAGACCTCTATGATTGATGCACATGCCTGGAAAACATTTTTTGAAATTCTTTTTTCGCTTCCAAAAGCATTTGAAAAAATAGAGACACAATGTGCTGTTTTGGCCACTCCGTCTTTTCCTCGATGGTCAGTGTCCAGTATAGAAAACACGATTCATGCATTGAAGTAGTCAAAAGCAGCAGGCCCTGATGGGATTCCTGCTTGTGTTATCAAACGGAATCCAGTTATGTGGACTCAGATCTTTAAAAAACGTTTTGATAATATTCTAACAAACGCCTTTATCCCCCCTTCCTGGCTAAATTCCATCATTGTGCCAATATATAAAAAGGGAGTAAGATCTGACCCCTCTAATTTTTGACCGATTGCGCTAATTGACACAGCTGCAAAGGTTTTTGCTATATTACTTTTGGGAGAATTACAATCAGTGATTAGACAGCTTAAGATCTTGTCTCGGTACCAAATTGGATTTCGGGCAAGGATGGGCACTGCACTTGATGCTACAATCATGGCGCACTTGCTAGCGAAATCCAAAGTGCGGAACTCCGGTCCCTTGTACATGGCATCAATAGACCTTACTTCTGCATTTGATTGTGTTATACGCGCATTACTCTGGGAAAAAATGGCAGCTATGAATATACCTCAGTACATTATACAGTTGATATCTAGTCTTCATTCAAACACCATCTATTTTGTAAGAGTCAATAATGAAGGTGCTACAACAAATGCAATAAAGATAGATGTGGGTGTGAAGCAGGGATGCAACCTAGCGGTCACCCTCTTCAATCTTTATCTGTGTGGTATAAACGACATATGGGATGCGCTGATCTCCTACCCGGCAAGGGTTGGCCATTTAAAAATACAATGGCTAGCCTTTGCCGATGACTTAGTCATCTTTGATCATACACCTAAAGGCTTGCAAGTCAAATTAGCTTTGTTTGCATCTTATTGTCACAACCACAATCTAAAATGTAATGTGGAAAAATCGCATATAGTGGTTTTTAGGAATCTGAAGAGAAAAGGTACCACCTTCAAATGGACAATTGATAACTTTCCCATCAGTAATGTTCCTGCCATTCGCTACCTTGGCTACACAATATTCGATTCCAACTCCCTGATAATGTGGAAAGAAATACTGAACAAGAAAGTTGCTCCGCTTGCCACCCAAATGCGGATGGCGTATATCAAGTTCTGTACATTTTCCCTGTTGCCACTCCTGCAATTTTACATATTGAAAGTGGAATCAGTGCTCCTTTTTGCTTTGGACATGTGCCTTGCTAATATCAACACCTTTCCTGATCAACTGCAAGGTCGCATATGGAAGGGGGCGCTGCGTATAGCAACGTCCATTCCCAACATCGTAATAAGGCAGGAACTTGGTTTAACTGCACTATCTGCATGATACAACGGCTAATTTCTAATTTAGCCAGAATGTTGTATCCTCAGGATAACTGCCTATATGAAGATCTTGGTCAATTGATGGTTGCCACTAAACCTTTCTCTATTACAAGATATTATGCAAAAATGAATATTCTATTTGATGAAATTGCACTTAAACCTTCAGATTTAGAATTTAGACCCAGCTATGTAAAATTCTGTATATTTGAGCATGATTGGTGCAAAATGTTAAATGGAGTAGCTGACTTTCCATCCTATAAAGAAGCTGCAAAATTCAGCACCCCAAGACGTCCTTATAAACCTTATGTATTGAAATTCCCATGTAACAAAGCCAGGGAAACTTACCTTCGATTTAAGTTGAACCAATCACTAACCTTGGTAAGAATTTGTTCTTGGAACCCGCTCTTAAAAGCACATAGTGGTTTGGGATGTAGGTTCTGTGATGATGCATCTATTACAGAATCTTTGAAACATCTAGTTATACTTTGTCCCCACTTTGAGGCAACACGCTTATTATCATTTGACATTGATGGTGTAGGTTTTGATGTTAACAATGGCTTTGGATAGCCTGTATGTGGGGTAATCGAACGAGTCTTATATTATCTATTTGTAGATTTCTAGTAATTATAAACCGAGAACTTGAGATGATGTATCAAAATTTTGAAGGTTTAAACGCACATGCCGGAGTGTAAACTATATCATTCAAACTGTTTTCCTAATAGTGAATGCGAACTGTTGGTTGATTTTCCTTATATGTGAATTCTGTATGGACTGCATTTTACTATGTTGCTCTTCCACCTATATTAGGCTACGTTTGACTGCAAATTACTGTTTTTACAACCTGCAAAATAATTTTTTAAGTGGACTTATTGAAGTTTTAATATTGATTTGAATATTATTTTTTGTCTTAATTATGTACAGATTTAGAAAAATAATGCATTTTATGAGGCATAGCACAAAAAAAAGAGTTTCATTTACTAATTTAAATAATGTGAATTAATATGTATAAAGAAAGAAAAGTGCATATGACTGTAAGATCACGAATCAAATCACTGTACAGTTTCATTATAAAAAATAACAGGAACCATGTATCAAAAAAGTTGTAAAAAGTTTGTTGATCGAACTAATAAACAACGGTTTGAAATAATAAAAAAAAGAAGTACTAGTGAGCAAAACAATTCAGCACAGAAATAATACTTTTGTGTGTGTGTTCAAATAAACTAGCAATGTGGTTACTATTTCCCCCTGCACACCCCTCAACCGCCGAACAGACAATATAAAGAGATAGGAGGAGAGTGAGCAGGTATTCAGGAATGCAGAATTCAAACAAAATGACAATCCCAATTTCCCCCCAGCAAACACAAGAGAGAAACAGAATTGATTGGCAAACTGTCAAAATGGTTTTAAAGTTATCTGAGAATGGATTGGGTGAAACACTAAATATGGTTTAAATTGCTGAAATTGTTTAAATTCTTATGGGAGCCACTTTAGATAGTTGCAGACAAACACTAGCAATGATTTGATACTAAGAAACAATGTGAAATCTTAAAATTGAGGTTGGGTGCAATCAAAAGCTGTTTTACACGTGACAGAAAGTTCCTAAAACAAAATTTGTGGCAAACATTTCTGTGTGCAGTAATCGCGATTGCAGAAGAACTATTTGGAATGTTTTTGGTTCTGTGGAAAGCCGACGATGTTAGCTACAGGCAGAAGTTGAAATTTTGTTTCTAGCATAACAATTGAGGAAGTTATGGGCGTTTAGTGGAGGTCGTTTTTTTCAGATAGGCGCAAGAAATGGAAAACAAGGATGCCCTTTTAAAAATGAAAAAAGAAAGGATTTCTTATACTAGATTATGACTATAGAAAAAGAGAATGCCACACATGAATCTCCATCAATCCTGGCAAGGGACCCTTCACGTGGTGGATAATCAATTTCTTTCTGGGATTCAATTTATTTTTCACAACACTATTGATTTATGATTTTAGAATACAAATAAGAGAAACTATGCGTAAGGAAACGCTCTGACAATTCAAAAATACTCCTAACACTTCCAGGTTCTAAAGACAAAATAGGATGGATTTAGATAGGGATTGGACTAAGCCAGGTACATACACTAGTGACACAGTTCTATTCTATAGATACTCACTATATATGTTTTGAATGGAACCGTCAGGGATTCTGGTCCATAAAGATTTCTGGTCAGGGATTCTGGTCAGGTGTTCACAGCACGGCACAGGTCTGGATCGGGTCTGAAATGGCTCTGGTCACAGAACAGGACAACTGGATTGGATCTTTTGGTTCTGGTAATAATTCTTTTAGCAGGAAAGCAGTTACAGCACAGGCCGGCTGTTTCTTTCGTTCCCCTTTGCTTTGTGGGATTCTTTCTGGTTCTGGAAATTCAAGGGCTAGTTGAAAATGGTTCAACTAATGGAATGGGCCTTTTTGCTTGACAGGTTTCTGGAGTCAGGAGCAAGGAAAATAGATGGTTCTTTTCGCAGGGTGCTCCGCCAGCAATCGGTTGGTGGGTGAATCTGTGTGTGTGTCTCTAAGTCCTCAGCTGTCTCTATTCATGCTTATGATAAAGGGGATGTGTGCTGGTTTATCCTAAGCGTGCCTCTTAGGCAGCCAATTGGCTGGAGTCCCTTCTCTGCCTTGATTGGAGAAGAAAACAGGGTGTCACCATGATGATGTGGGTTTATGAGTCAGAGAATCCTCCCCTTGTACCTTTGAACATAAAATATACTTTTGGTATAATACATATTTACATGTGTGCAATCTTTATAACACTAACATATATAGATCACATATTTTGTGTAGCAGATACTCCTTCAAACCTCGTCGCTGTAGGATCTTGTGTCTGCTTTTCACAGAATTTCGCCCTTTTTGTCCGGAACACAATATCTAGTTTATCAGAAAATTTGTACAAATGTGCGCATTGAATATGGGCATAAGAGTATGAAGTTTCGTGCTTTTGGCATAAATACATTTGGGGCAAAACACTATTTTCCGCTACTACTTCTCAGAACATCTCACAGAGTTCTAGCGTCTCTCAAAACGTGCACCCAGAAATCACATTAGCAATGCTGTTATTTCTATAATTTTCACAATTTTACACAGTAATTTATCAGTCTTTTTAAAAATGTGCTTTTGGCCTTTGTTAAGCAGCAAAGGGTGGTTTGTCTCTGCCTCCTTCCTAATTCTTGCAGCTCAGAAGCAGGCTCCTCCCAGTTCCTCGTGGCAGAGGCCATTTACGACCCTTGATAACCAGCATCTCCTTGAGCTGGAGGAAGTCCATTGTCCCCTTGCCCTGCAGCCCCAAATTCTCCTACCCTGATCTAATCATCACAGAGGTGTGATTTCCTGGTGGAGTGAAGCAGAAGGGAGATGCTGGCCTCTGTGGGGGTAGCTGTTGGACTGGTTTAATTGCTTTTAGGCAGTCTTAAATTCAATGGCATTCTGTTACATTTTTTCTTGGTTTAAAACAACCTTGTAATTTCAAAACAAGCAGCTAGAACACTTATTCCAGCTTCTAAACCATGGGATTTAACAATTACAACCTAGGTTACTCTCAATAACAGGTCACTTAGTTTTCAGACATTAGATTTCTGTTGTACAAGTTTAAATTCTATCATGCAATCTACTGACAGCTGTCATACAGCTGGCCATGGGTGCTGCCCCAGATTTTGACAGATTTCACAGGCAGGCACATTTTTGCTGTGCATGTTTTGATGACAAATTCAGCTTTTCATAACATTGTATGTTTATAATGATGTCTTGAACTAAGTGAATTGTAGCACCCAGCAAGAATATTGGATGTTTGATGATGTTTTGTACCGGCATTATGCAGTTTCAGCAACCAAGAACAGGATTTTGGGTTTCTTTCAGCAAAATCCGCTTTTCCTTCGGTGCTCCATTTTTACTTGTTGTGAAGCCCAGTGACATGTTTCAGGAGTGAGATCTCTGTTCCACCACTGACAACATGCATGGTAGATTTGGCAGCCATCTCTTTGTGCTTTGTAGAGCGCAATTTTCGAAGGTTTTGGCACACACAAGGGTTTTCGCCCTCATTTTGATAATTCTGGCACCACCAGAATACAGTGATAACGCAGGGCAGAGCATAGGTGGGTTAATACATCCCACAAAGCCCCCCTCACGACTTGAATTTGATCGCCCGTCAAGGGGAAGTCGGGAGATTGGGATGTCATCCTTTCTTTTTGGTCCAAGTGGAAAAATGTGTCTGCTTCTCCCATCAGTGCTGGATGGACAGGTTCTCCACGCGGTTCCGGATGGGAGTATGGAGCGATACTCCAAACCCCTTGGGTCTTTCCTACCGGTCTCCGAGTGGTCTTCCTTGGTGCTTAGAATCCATGGTTCCAGTACTATGATGACAGAACAGAGCATGGTTACAGACATTTCCCCACCACTATTCATGTAGTGGGGCAGATGCATGCATTTGACATACAATTTACAATCTTTCCCGCCTGTAATTACTACTGATTTTAACAGGTGGAATTGTTTTTTAATTGTAATTTTCTAGGGATCCGGAATGTCCCCCTCTGGGTTTCCAGATGGCTCCTCTAGTTGCCGCAGAGTATGCCTAGGATGGCAACACTTCAGCTGGTTGATGTGGACCCACTTATCTTCCCCTTCTGCCAAACTGCCTTTGGGGATACGGATTTTGTAGGCGACTGGTGAGATTCTGTCTACAATTTCAAAAGGACCCTGCCAGCATAGAACAAATTTGCGCTGTTTGGCCTGGTTCCTTTGGAAATTGTACAAGTAGACCCAGTCTCCTACTTGGTATTCTTTTTTAGTTGTCTTAAGGTCATAGTGGGTCTTCATACTGTCTGCAGATCTTTCTAGATTCTGCTGAGCATAGGCACAAGCATGTTGAAGGTGTTTCTCAGATTCTCAACATACTCATGAGTTGTGGAGGCATTTATCAGGTTCTGCTCTTGGGTTCTGTAGAGCAGATGCGGGGAAGAACCATCCTTCGTCCAGTCATCTGCTCAAACGGTGACATTTTAGTTGCAGAAGAAGGGGTAGATCTGATGGCCATCAGGACAAGAGGTAATCGAATCTCCCAACTTGGCCCAGAATCTGCCACAAACTATTTAAATATGCTCACAATTGTCTTGTTGTATCTCTCAGCTCCACCGCTAGAGGCTAGCCGGTAGGCAATGTGTACTTTCCTTTTGACCCCAAGTATCTCCCACATCTTTGTCATCACTTTGCTAGTGAAGTGGCTACCTCAGTCTGACTCAATCCTTTGGGGTAGTCCAAAATGCAAGAAGATGTGGTTGATCATCAGGGGAGCTGATGTTTCTGCCTTTAAATTTGGGGCCGGGAGACATTCCACCCATTTAGTGAAAAAGCATGTCACGGTCAACATGTACTTGTTACCCTAGAGGAGCGAATCACGGGCCCGATAAAATCGACTTGTAAATCTGACCAAGGCAGTGTCATTCCCCTCTTTTGGAGGGGAGCACAGTGTGTGAGTGATGTTGGCTGAAATTGTGCACACATAAGACACCCCTTCAAGTATTGGCCAAGGTCCTGCCCCATGTGTGGCCAGTATGCAACCTCTCTCAAGATTTCTAGTGTCGTGTGAAACCCCCTATGACCAGCTGTGGCCGCATCATGTGCGTGACTTAGCATCAGGCTTCGTAATGAGGTGGGGACCACCCACTGGTCATGGCCAGCTATGGATCTCCTTACCAAAAAACCGTCTTAGATTCGGAACATTTTTGGACATTTCATCAACACTCTGAGGTCCTCTTTCCCTATGTAATCGGTATCCGTCAGGGGAAAGTTCTCAGACTCCTCAATGTGTTGATAAAACTTAACAATTATTGCATCCCCTTTTTGAGCTGTACCCAAATCAGCATCTGGCTTCTCTTTACTCCATTGTGCAGTTGGGAGTTCATTGTGAGCATTTATCTGGGACCTAGTGATAGCAGTGACCTGGATCTCCCCCAACAGGGACTCAATCTCAAGTAGATCCCCTGGATGGCTCCGGTTTTGGCCAGCTGATCAGCTAGGTCATTTCCAGTTTTGTCTGGTCCCTCTACTTTAGAATGACCCTTGATCTTTTTCCAGTAGATTGTCATTCCATTCCAGCTTACCAGATCATCAATATTTTGGATTAGTTTCCCATGTTTCAATGGTTTATTATTAGCACACAGCATGCCTCTGGTTTTCCAGTTAACAAGGTGCTCCACCAACCCATTCCGTACATAATCCGAATCTGTGATTATAACCAGTATGTGGAGTTGGTGTTGGACAGCAGTGAGGATGGCTTGATGCACAGCCATCAACTCTGCCACTTGACTACTTCGGGGACTGATTTTGTACCCAGCGGAGGGTTCTGGGGCATCATTCACCCATGCATTCCCCAAGCCGGCCACAAGTTCTTTTTCCCCGTTGTTCTCAACATGGTAGGAGCACCCATCCACATTGACAGTGGGCATTCCCTCAAACTGGTCTTCTTCGTAGACTTTTTGTGGGGAATTAAGGTATGCCTCCATGTTGTCCTTGATTTTAAGACTTTCGTCCTCGAGGCAGTTTTCTCTGTCACAATCATGCAAGTCAGCCAGACCTTGCACGAGGGGACTCTTCTTGTTTTGGCCATATCTGACCTCCACAGGAATCCAGGAAGTAATTCGGAGTTACTCACATTTCTGGCCCGGATTCTGTCACTCTGAAGATATTGCAAAGGTTGGTGTGGAGTCTCCACTATGATGTGTTCCCTCTGGATAAACGGGCGGTAATTCTTCAATGCCCACACTGTTGCCAGGAGTGCCTTCTCACAATTGTTGAATTTTTCCTCCACAGAGGATAAAGTCTTACTCGCATAGGAGATTACTTTATTGACCTTGTCATGCTTTTCATGTAATACTGCAGTCAAGCATGTATTTGAGAACCCTGTCTCCAAGAAGAACTCCTTGTTTTTGACAGGGTAAGCTAGGCAAGGAGCTTGTGAGAGGCTTCTTTTGAGTTGTCTTACTGCCTCGGCTTGTTCTGGACCCCACTCCCACCTCACCCCACCCTTCCAAAGATGGATCAGGGGTCTTGTGATCTCTGCGTAGTCCTCAATGAACTTTCTACAGTAATTAGTCAGTCCAAGGAGGCTCCTTAGTTCCCCCAGAGTTGTGGGGTCTTTTAATTTCTGAAGTGCTTCCACTTTCTTTTCCTGGGGGCAGAGACCCTGGGGAGTTATCTCATGCCCCAAGACATTGACACGGGTTCTGCACCACTGTTCCTTTTCAAAGGAGAGTTTTGTTCCGGCAGCCCTCAACTGTGTCAGAACATAATGGATCTCCGCTATGTGTTCCTCCACAGTTGAGCTTTTGACTAAAACATCATCTACATAGGCCAGGTTACCCCTCTCATCCTGGTCGGGCATTGCCTTGTGTAGAAAGATATTAAATTCATTGCCTGAATTGATGTATTTGAAGGGAGTCCGGGTCCAGGTGTACTGCTGCCCCCGAAGGTAAAGGCCAGCTTGTATTGGTCCTCCCTACCGACAGGTACAGTCCAGTACCCATTGGTCTGGTCAATGGCATGAATACCTTTGACCCCTGGATCTGGATCAACCCTTGGTCAATGTAGGGAAGAGTCCATCGGGAAATATGGACCCGTTTGTTGAGCTCCCTTAGGTCTGCATAGAGTCTCCACTGGCCGTTTGGTTTCAAAATCCCCAGCACCGGATTATTGAAGGTGCTGTGGACTGGACGAATTATCCCACGGGACTCAAGGTTCTTAATGATTTCAGTAAGGGACTCCATTGATGCGAGAGGCAAGCGATGGCAAGCGATAATGCTTCACAAACACTAGAGTCATGCCAGGGTCCGTGGGAATTGTTATTGTGTGGATGTCGGTGCGACCACAGTCATATGAGTCCACCGCAAAGAGATCTTGAAAATCTAAGAGAACTTGTTTCAATTTTTGCTTTTGCTCCATAGTCTCACAGGCATCAGCTAGGTTGACTCTCTCTTCAACCATCTGCCTGAAGCCTGGAAAGACTTCCGGTTTTGCTATCTCAGCGGCCTCCTCCAGCTGGGTGGAGAAGTCCCTGGTCAGAGTGCTGATTTGGACTGATGGCTTCAGGTGGGGAAGCCAGTCCTCATGGACTTGAAAGATCACCTCATCCCTCCTGTAGTCACAGGCCACATCTTCCTTACCATAAGGGCAGGAAGTGTACACCAGGAAATTCCCCACATGCCGGGTGAAGATACCGTCTGGTGTTGCGTCATCGTCGCTATCATTGTCAAAACAGTCCTTGGGGATTGTTCCTAACAGTTCATTACCTAAATCTATGGAAAAATGTCGGTCATCAACCGCCATTCCAATAATGGTGCCTGCGGCCAGAGTGATACTCTTTGGGTCACTGTTATCCCCCTCTATTGGAATGGTGTTGTGTGCTATGTTGACTAGTGGTGTTGGGTTTACCCCCAACCCTTGCTGTTGGAAATGAGCATTCAGATGGACATAGGTGTCAGGGATTTTCAGTTTCTGTCCTCTTTTAATTTTGACTTCCAGTGAGAATTGTTGGTTCCGTTCTGGGATGGTGACTTCCACTCCAATCTGAATTTCAACTGCATATGGCAGCAGTTGTGCTGACCGAAATGCTTTCTCTGGGTCATCAAAGTCCATGGGATTACCCGCTAATCGGGACCAAGCTTTGAAGTTTATTGGGTCCAAACTAATGGCAAAGCGATTGAGAATGTCACTGCCTAAATAAAATGCAGCAGGAAAATCTCGCACAACCCAACAATTATGGACTATGCTCTTGTTGCCTATGGAAATTTTGAGCATACACCTGTTAGGCAGGAGATGTTTGGAATTGGGTGTTTCCAGGTCCATTTCCCATTTGTCTATCAGTTTAAATGTGGGAATGGCTGGATCTTTTGGGAGTTTGCAGAACATGGCTTCGGAGATGAAGCTCTTACCGTTGTTCATACACACTCGGGCGAGAACAGAGTCCTTCCCTTCATTTAACTGAATAGGGATGAACAACTGCTCTCCAAGTTTCTGAATATCAGCCAAACTTTGAGCTGATTTCTCATCTTTCTGGACTATAGGAGTGGGATTTTCTGATTGTGAATTTGTGAAGAATTTCAGAGTTTTTTCTTCCAGTGTGGAATGCTACCTTAGACTGGAAGGAAGGTTGATTTTCAGAAATAAAGAGGACTCCCCATCACCAATTTGTTGTCCTACTGCAATTACTGTCACGTCTGGGATTTGATTATTCTGGAAATGAAATTCTATTTGGTCAGGTTTTTGTTCAACCATGTGGCATGTGCCGTTTAAACTAACGTGGTTGACACTCTGTTTCAATTTTATTGGTCGGTTAGTCTGGGTCCAGAGGACCTTGTTTACACAATCTATGAGGGGTGACAATCTATTCAGGATGTCATTCCCTAGTAAACAAGGTGTGCCCTCTGGAGTCACAACTATGACTGGGTGCTTCACCTTGTCTCGCCCAATTTTAATGTCCAAATCCGCAGTCCCCTCGATGGGACTTTCCTTCCTGTCAAAGTTCTGAAGTTGTCCAGGAAGAGGGGTGAGAGGAATTTGGTATTTATCCCCCCTTCCCGAATTAAGTTGATCAAAGGCCCTTTTTGACAGAAGGGTAGCAGCTTTGAATCCAGTGTCCACCAGTGCCAAAATTGTACATTGCCCCTGTGTTTGGACCGGGGCATAGAATCTACCCTCTTTGGACACTGATAGAGAGGTGATTTGGGCAGGATTTTGTTTGGGCTCTTGGGAATCTGTAAGAAAAAGGTGACAGCTAGATATGGGGGAAGTTTTGGGTTCCCCTGGTTCTGATTCTGGGCTGCCCCCTCCCCTTTTTGGAGGCAGTCACCAGGATGGGTTTGAACCAGGGGATTTTCGTGCTGGTCATTCTGGGTACTGATGATGGGCGGGTTCAAATCGTCCCCACATCTACCCAGTCTTGATCTGGATCCTTTGGGACCCAATTTTCTTTGGGAGGAGTTCCCCCATCCCTGAAGGAGAAGATCCTTTTCCCAGAATCCTCTGAGGATCCCTCTCCTTCAAACTGGAAGATTTGTACCTCCTTCTCAAAATGGGTCTTTTTGGGCTCTTTATTTCTCCTACCCGCCCTCTGCTCCTTGGGTGGCAGACTTTCGGGGGCAGGAGATTTTGGTTCCGGTTCCTGGTTTTCCAAGGGCTTTCCACAAGTGGGGAAGGAAGCTTCCTCCAAGGCTTTACACCCCCCTTCCCCTTGTGCCTCCTCTCTGGGAACTGGTGGGTTTTCGGGGTTCTTTCCCTGTCATTGTTCTGGAGCACCAGATCTTGGATTTGAGGCATTCTGAGCCGCCATGCTCATCTAAGGGTTCTGTTGAGCCCTCAGCATGTGACCCAGATCCTATTCCATGTTCTGGGCCTGGTGCTCTAATTATGGCACCCACTCTGGCTGGTACGGGGTCCTCATGTCTCCCCTGGATTGATCCCGGGAAGGGTAGCTATCCCTTCTCACAAAATACCCCGGGTTAGGAAAGTTTGGGTACCCCTCCACCCTTGGCCTCCCCTCTCCCGGATTGGGCTGTCTGGGCTCAGGAAAGTGAGGAAAGAAGGATGGGTTGCTTTGGGGGTTGAAATTTTGCGGATACCTAGGAAAGAAATTTTGTCCGGTATTTGGCGGATTACTGCCCTCCTGGGGGAAGTGAGGAGGGAAGTTCCCTGGGTTACCTGCTGTCTGGTTGGAGCCCCAACCCCCTTGGGCTGGAGGAGTACACACATAACCCAGGATGGGTCTATTTCCCTTGTAGCGTGGGCTGATGTAGTCAGGGGGGTTAGGGGTCCCATTTGTGGGGTTACCTACCTGGCTCCCTGTTTGTGATTGGCCCAAGGGCCTTCTGGGTTTGGGGTTGTTTGGATTCTGTGCAGGAAGGTTTTTAGGCCCCCCATCTCCAGATCTAAAATGGGGGCAACCTTCACCTCCACCACTTTCGCAGCAGCAGAGGTGTTGGTTGTTTTGGGGCTTTTTCTGCTATTTTTATTTTCCAACGGCTTCTGTACCTCATAGATGCGTGTTGCTTGTTCAATGACCCAGTCTAGTGATCTTTTCTCGTGAAAGTCCCTCACTAGCTGGGTTATAATATACTTAGGGAGAGCATGAAAGAAGGTGTTTACAAATTCTTTACTGTCAGTGCGCACCCTTCTAGTGGTCTGCGCAAATGCATGTTTTAATTCCTGAACAAATTCCTGTGGGGCCTGATCTTCCTCACATTGTAAGTTGCAGGCTGCCTTGCGAGCCTCTGGAGGGTTCCTGTGAATGGAAAAATGTTTCAGGATAGCCGCCCTATAGGTGAACCATCTGGAATGGTTCTGATCCTCCAGCCCCACAAAGAAGCTGGAGTACTCAGGAGAAAATGTCCACTTCAAATACTGCATACAGCTTTGGCTGTCCTTCAGATGGAAAGTGTCCATCATCTGTTCAAATAGCTCAAGGTGCTGCCAAACCAAATATTTTGCATTCTTGTGGTAGGGCGTAATGACGCTCCTAATGGCTTTTATTTGTTTCAGGGGGTCCTTGAACAAGGCCCTTTTGACTTTGTTAGCTTTTTTAGTTCGGGTCACCCTAGTCCACTGAGTCTGACTCAGAGGCAATGCTACCAGAGGTGGCTGTCTGGTCTTCTAGGCTCTCCCGGATTCTGCGAGCTTGGGAATGGCTGGCAGAATGTGGGGGCCTAGTTTCTCGGGTCCTGTGGCACTCAGAAGAGTCTTCTGACTCTTCCTTGCTCCCAGGATTGGCTGAGTACCCCCTCACTGTCCTAGCAGGGAAGAGGTTTTTAATATACTCTTATTGGGCCTACCCTCATGGAATTCCCCACTAAATTTTACCGTCTGATCTCTGGATAAGTGATATTTCTAGGGATCCATTTCTCTGTACCTCCCCTCATTGGAATCTCCCTGATCAGAGAAGATGGCCCTAGCACTTGGGAACCCATACATAGATGCCCGCCCATCCATTTCTGGGAGGCGCTGACCTATTGGCCCCATATTTACCCTTGGTTGAAGTCTACCATCCCCATGGTCCTTGACTCATGTGAGCCAGTGGACATGGAGGTGGCAGAGTCCATGGAATTGAAGAGATTGACGTCTCTGGTGCCAGGGTTCCTTAGGTTATGCTCAGGGGTTTTCCTCTCCCATCTGACCTCATCTCTCTTAGCCCCTACTCCCTGTTGATATGCAAGAACCTGGCCCTTTTGTTCTTCTCTCAAGGCCTTACTGGTCTCTATTAGTTGTTCCTGCATAGCTACCTGTCTATGGAGCCTATCATTTTTCTCACAGAGAGCCTCATGGTCTCTCTGTGCTTCCTATCTAATTTTGGAGTATTGTGCCAATTTTTGCTGCAGGAGGGTCACCTCCTGAGTCTGATCCTTACTGGCCTGGTCATTCTTTGGTAGAGCATCTTCCACCCTCCTGGTGTGCTCTAACCGTTTTTCGTAGTCCCTTTTGAGCTCACCCAGTCCCTGAAGGGCCAGGTGATTTTCTTCCATCTTGGTTTTTAAGTAACTGACTTCCTGGCCTAAGGAGTCCCTTTGCTGGATTAGAGTACCCCTCTGTGCAGCCAGGTCATCCCTTTGTTTTTTTAATGCACCAGCTTTCTGGAGCTCTTCATCAAATTCTGTTTGAGATTCAAGATCTTTGAGAATTAATGTATTATTTTCTTCTTTTATCTCATCAATCTGATTTTCCAGGGTGACTACCTGCCCTGCACAGGCCCTATTATAGTTCAATTGCTGCTCCAGCTTTTGTTAGCTCTATAGTAGAGAGTCCAATCTTTCCTGACACTCACTCTTTTTGCAGTGCCAGTAATTTGGTGTCTTGCTCTGCCTTCTCTTGCTGCAGGATATCCAGATCTTCTTTTACTTTTATCAGGTACTGTCTGGTTTCATTCTCTGATTCTTGGCCCTTTTGTAGCCTTTGCTCTGCAGAGTCCAAATCAGTTTGGGTTTTTTTCTAGTGACTGTACTTTTTGCCAGATCTAGGTTTTCAGCATATTTTTCCTGTATTTCTCCAATGTAGAGGTACAGGTATACCGCTATTTTGGCAATTTTACATTGCTATTCTTTTGCCCTTGGGGCCATTTACAATTCACTAAGTGCCATGTGTAATGGACCTTGATCCTGCCATGTATCTAATTCTGTGGCAGTGGCTTGTTGCTTGATTTCCTGCAGCCAGACATTCTCATCATGCTCTGTCCATTCACCCCTGACAAATAATTTGTGCAGTAGGTGTTCTTTTGCCATATTAATTTCTACTGGGGTCGCCATTCCAGAAATATTAATTTCCTTCTGACTCACAGGAGATATTTTATCTTTGCAAAACAGGCCAAACTCCTTAGAGTGTTTCTATTGAAGGATGTTTTTACAGTGTAGCACAGTGTGATAGCCCAACAGGGTTTATGTACCCCGTCAGTTAGCACACTGTATTAGACTGTCACAAGTGGTATGTTTAATTCAGAAATCTCATGAAGAGCCCCCAATCTGCAAGTGATTTCAATCTGGCACTTCACCTAAGTGAACGCCTTGTGTGTAATGCACAACTGAAATCCTTATTTATTTGTGTCTAAATGTTCTTTTATTCCGAACGATGTACCACTCATATCATGCCCCTCTCTTGGAACCCCCCCGCTCACACTGAACCAGGAACCAGGCTGGTTTGCAAAGTTAAAATATGTATTTGTGTAGTTACAATATAATCACACTATGTTTAATGGATATGCAATAATCACCAATGGGGCGATCTAACACTGAGCAATCTCTTCAATCAGAAGGAGTACTAGTGAGCAAAACAATTCAGCACAGAAATAATGCTTTTGTGTGTGTGTTCAAATCAAGTAGCAATGTGGCTACTATTTCCCCCTGCACACCCTTCAACCCCCCAACAGACAACATAAACAGATAGGAGGAGTGAGAGCAGATATTCAGGAATGTAGAATTCAAACAAAATTTCAATCCCAATTTCCCCCCAGCAAACACAAGAGAGAAACAGAATTGATTGGCAAGCTGTCAAAATGGTTTTAAAGTTATCTGAGAATGGATTGGGTAAAACACTAAACATGGTTTAAATTGCTGAAATTGTTTAAATTCTTATGGGAGCCGCTTTAGATAGGTGCAGACAAACACTAGCAATGATTTGATACTAAGGAACAATGTGAAATCTTAAAATTGAGGTTGGGTGCAATCAAAAGCTGTTTTACACGTGACAGAAATTTCCTAAAACAAAATTGCAGCAAACTTTTCCTTGCACGGTAATCGCGATTGCGGAAGAACTATATGGATTGCACTTTTAAAATGACAAAAAAAAGGATTTCTTATACTAGATTATGAATATAGAAAAATAGAATGCCACACATGAATCTCCATCAATCCTGGCCAGGGACCCTTCACATAGTGGATAATCAATTTCTTTCTGGGATTCAATTTATTTCTTCACAACACTATTGATTTATGATTTTAGACTACAAATACGAGAAACTCTGCACAAGAAAACGCTCTGACAATTCAAAAATACTCCTAACACTACCAGGTTCTAAAGACAAAATAGGATGGATTTAGATAGGGATTGGACTAAGCCAGGTACATATGCAAGTGCCACAGGTCTATTCTATAGATACTATATATGTTTTGAACGGAACCGTCAGGGATTCTGGTCCGTTAAGATTTCTGGTCAGGAATTCTGGTCAGGGATTCTGCTGGGCACACCGGACTGGACTGGGTCTGTTCACCGCACGGCATAGGTCTGGATCGGGTCTGCAATGGCTCTGGTCACAGCACAGCACAACTGGATTGGATCTTTTGGTTCTGGTAATAATTCTTTAGCAGGAAAGCAGTTACAGCACAGCCCGGCTGTTTCTTTGATTCCCCTTAGCTTTGTGGGATTCTTTCTGGTTCTGGAAATTCAAGGCCTAGTTGAAAATGGTTCAACTAATGGAATGGGCCTTTCTGCTTGCCAAGTTCCTGGAGTCAGGAGTAAGGAAAATAGATTGTTCTCTCTCAGGGTGCTCTGCCAGCAATCGGTTAGTGGGTGAATCTGTGTGTGTCTTTAAGTTCTCAGCTGTCTCTATTTATGCTTATGATAAAGGAGGTGCGTGCTGATTTATCCTAAGCGCGCCTCTTAGGCAGGCGATTGGCTGGAGTCTCTTCTCTCCCTTGATTGGAGAAGAAAACAGGGTGTCACCATGATGATGTGGGTTTATGAGTCAGAGAATCCTCCCCTTGTCCCTTTCAACATAAAATCTACTTTTGGTACAATACATATTTATATGTGTGCAATCTTTATAACAATGATATATATAGATCACATATTTTGTGTAACAGATACTCCTACAAACCTTGTCGCTGTAGGAACTTGTGTCTGCTTTTGACAGAATTTTGCCCTTTTTGTCTGGAACAGAATATTCAGTTTATCAGAAAATATGCACAAATGTGCGCATTGAATATGGGCATAAGAGTATGAAGTTTCGTGCTTTTGGCATAAATACATTTGGGGTAAAACCCTATTTTTTCTGCTACTACTTCCCAGAACATCTCACAGAGTTGTGGCGTCTTTCAAAACGTGCATCCCGAATCACATTAACAATGCTGTTATTTCTATAATTTTCACAATTTTACACAGTAATTTATCAGTCATTTTTAAAATGTGCTTTTGGCCTTTGCTAAGCAGCAAAGGGTGGTTTGTCTCCGCTTCCTTCTTAATTCTTGCGGCTTAGAAGTAGGCTCCTCCCAGTTCCTCCTGGCAGAGGCCATTTACGACCCTTCATAATTAGCATCTCCTTGAGCTGGAGGAAGTCCATTGTCCCCTTCCCCTGCAGCCCCACATTCTCCTACCCTGATCTAATCATCACAGAGGTGTGATTTGATGGTGGAGTGAAGCAGAAGGGAGATGTCTGGCCTCTGTGGGGGAAGCTGTTGGACTGGTTTAATTGCTTTTAGGCAGTCTTAAATTCAGTGTCATTCTGTTACATTTTTTTCTTGGTTTAAAACAAACTTGTAATTTCAAAACAAGCAGCTTGAACACTTATTCCAGCTTCTAAACCATGGGATTTAACAGTTACAACCTAGGTTGCTCTCAATAACAGGTCACTTAGATTTCAGACATAAGATTTCAATTGTACAAGTTTAAATTCTATCATGCAATCTACTGACAGCTGTCATACAGGCGGCCACGGGTACTGCGCCCAGATTTTGACAGTTTTCACAGGCAGGCACATTTTTGCTGTGCATGTTTTGATGACAAATTCAGCTTTTCAGAACATTGTATGTTCATAATGATTTCTGGAACTAGTGAATTGTAGCACCCAGCAAGAATATTGGATGTTTTGATGGTTTTTTGTAACAGCATTCTGCAGTTTCAGCAACCAAGAAAAAGATTTACAAGCAAGATTTTGGGTTTCTTTCAGCAAAGCTCCGCTTTTCCCTCGGTGCTCCATTTTTACTTGTTGTGAAGCCCAGTGACATGTTTCAGGAGTGAGATCTCCGTTCCACCACTGACAACATGCATGGTAGATTTGGCAGTCATCTCTTTGTGCTTTGTAGAGCGCAATTTTCAAAGGTTTTGGCACGCACAAGGGTTTTCGTGGCCATTTTGATAATTCTGGCACCAACAGAACACAGTGATGCCTCAGGGCAGAGCATAAGTGCGTTAAAACATCCCACAGACCAACAGTGTATTAACTTCTGCTCTCTGGGGGGATAGGAACAAATTAACCTTCAGTGAATGGATTAAATACAGGCTTGCAATGCTGGCATGATCACATTAGCAGAACTCTCTACATTTCATCCCAAAATTATTGAGAGTGTTTTCAAAACAGACATTTCTTTCAAAAAATATGCATTAAGGTGGCAGCTGTGATATTGGTATGTGTTTGGTTACTCGCGCCTAAGAAGTCTGTACAGGAGGTTCCATGTGTTAAAATCGCAGCAAAAATGGCCGTGCACAAAAAAATATTGCAGCAAAAATATAGTGGTTTTGCCGACACAATCCATGTAAAGGATGCAGGGGACAGCCCCGCAACTCCTGGACCCATTATACCATTTAAAAGGAGCGGGGGGCACCCACACAACCCCCGCTGCCCTTAAATGGTGTAATGGAGTACAACTTTAACAGGTCAAACCACTGCATTTTTGACACAATTCTTTTGTACAGGCGACATTTGTGCCACGATTTTATCACTGCATACCATACAGAGATCACATGAGTGGTACAGAAGACCGTTTGCTGATTGATGTGGACGATGCCCATTTGGAACAGGTGTTCTGGTGTGGCAGTGAAGTAGACAATAGCACACAATTCTGCGATTACAAAACAGCTTTTTAATTTAATGTGCTTCTTTTCTTCGGTTACAGAATGCAGGCTATGGTGCAGGTGCATTGATATTTTCGCTGAAGCAAATCAGGAGATGGCTGTGAGCATATTTGATTTGCACCTGACAACTTATCCTCACAAAGTTTAAATCTAGAGAAAATAGGCTGGGATCCTATTTGAGATGCTGATGTGTTTGCAATTCAAACAAATGTGCGCAAGGGTGTCTCAAAGAGGTTCATGGCATCTCCAGATTGTCCCCAGCTTGAGGCTTTGCAAATCTGGTTAAAGTCAGCAGGTGCATCAGGGGCATCTCCTGGTTTACCACAGGGAAAACGTTTGTGACTGAGAACCTAGGAATCAATGCACTTTGAGGCCTATTTCTGGCTGTTTACATTCAGCACATTTTGGTAAAATAATGCTTACATGTAACCTAATGTCCACTTGTTAAATCACAGTAGTTTGTCACATTAAGCTTTATTGTTACAATAGGCCTTTCTGCGTCATGCTTGAAAAACAGACATACACATGCAAGTACAAAGTCCCCTGATGGTTGAGGCTTCCAAGTGGGCCTGGTCTCGCCATTCTAGTCTTGTGGATGGGCCCAGGGGCAGAATGGGGAGGATCCTCTGGCTGACCCAACCATACCAGGTATGGGATGCAATGGCAAGCCACAACGGGCCAGGATGTGGCAGCTCCCTTTAGGGGACCCTGCTATGGCCAAGGCTGGAGTGCCCCATATAGTTTACCCAGAAAGTACTAACTCCCATCCAAAATGTCTAGTTATTTCCCCTGCAACTCTCTTATGTCATCAGGCTCTAGTGGCAGCAACAACAAATCAGAGTAGCTGGCAGAAGTATTGCTTACAGACTAAGTATTGCATACAGACTAAGTAGAGGTTTCCAGAGTGGGTTTGTTCCTACAAACTGTGCTGTCGTTCCACGGGCAACATGAGCACAGGAGAGCAAACAGATACACAGAGGGTAGAACTCCAGCAAACTCGCATGCCTGTGTGCATAGGGAAAGAAAACCAAGATGTGGTCTGAGCCTTAATTGGCTAGTACAGCAGAGACATGGCGGATGGGGGCGGTACCTAGACTCAGTGAAGCCAGTCAGAATCTGGATATCTTGAAATAGGACACCTAAAGCCCATTGGGCTGAGGGGGGCCCAGGAAGGTTGGGCCAAGGCCGTTTTTAAGACCTGGGCTGTGGCAGAAGGGAGTCAATGAGTCAATTTGCACAAACAGTTTATTCAGAAGATGCTGGGGGAGGGAGGAGACAGAGCAATAACGGGAGGCTAGGGTTTGGAGAAAGTAGGAGGAGGGATAGAAGAGAGAAAAGGGAGATGAGGTGGCACATCAGGCATTGGAGGGAGGAGAGGCGGAGAGAGAAAAGAGAGCAAAGAAACAAAATTAGAACACCAGGATTTGGAGGGGAGGATGAGAGTTGGAAGAGAGGAAAGGAAAAGAGGTGGAGCATAAAGAGTTAGAGAGAGGAGGATGCAGAGGAGGCTGGCAACACAGGAGAGCAAGAGGTAGTTGGAAAGAAGGGCGATTCGTAGTGTAGAGAAGGATGAACCCTGCAAATGTCAAGGGGGGAGCACGGGATATTTAGAGGAAAAAGCACATGGTAAAGTTCAGAGGAGGTGCATCAGATGCATGAGAACAGAGATTAGAGGAGACGGAGGAAGAGCTGGTCTCATACTAACGAGCACATGGCAAGATGACAAGGAGAGAAACACTGGGCTGGTGGGTGTACAGCCAAGACCCTGTGAGACAGAGGTGACCAGATGCCTACTAAGAATCCAGTAGCACTATCAGGTGGCCTCCTCTTTGCTTAGAGCTCTGGGCCTTTAGGTGAAGCAGCCCAGACTCGCCATTTTACACAGATTCAGTGGGCCAATAACACTCAAGACCTGAGGCCCGTGAAGGATGTCTTTACAGCCTGTTAGGTAAGAATTAGTGCAGTCCAACTGGTGTGAAACTACACACGACTTATCTCTTGGTATTAGGTAACCCAAATTTTAATAGAGCCCTTCACTACACAAGTTGGTAGTGGGACTGAGCAGCCAGGCTTATCTTAATAGGGGTAATGTGAGCTGTAGAGCTGTAGAATGACATCAGTAAATACAGGTATCTAAGTAAACACTTACACACAAAGTTATATAATAAATATAATAATAAAAGGTAAATAATAAAAATATAATAAAAGTTCCTTGAGAACTATAACTCATAAATGAATAAAAATATATGTCTTTATTTATGCACAAAGGTATTGAAAGCATTCTTTAAAAAGCAGTAACTAGCAGTAACATTAATCCCAAGTTAGGATTCATTTAAAAACGTGAACAATAATGCAGGTGAGTAATTAATTCATATGTTACACATTTTCCAGCACCAAGGGTGATGTCATTTGAGGTCAGTATAACACTTATTTTGTATCACCTTTGCAGTATTGAGTTATAAAGGAGGGAAAGGTTAGGGTTAGATCAGAACATACTGATATTGTATACAAGCAGTCTTTTATCCCAGCAGTAATAGTGTTCAACAATTAAAACCTGCAAGGGAACAAGCACTGCCAAAGCCAATAGGTTCAGAAGGGGGCCTTTAGGGAGCCAGGACAGCCAAAGTCAATGGGCAAAGTCAAAGTTCTGATGCTCTTTTCTTAAAAAAATGTCTTTAAATAATATAGTCAGTAGTTAAAATAGAAAATCACAGCAACTCAAGAGGAGTCTCATTGAAGAAGCACATGCTGAAAGGCCACTGCAAGTGATATATGATATGATATTGTATTTATATTGCGCTCAATACACAAGTGTATAGGGCGAAATAGCACTACTCAAGGTAGGAAGCATCCAAAATGGCAAAAGCGTAATGTACCCCAAGCCCCACAGTACCTGCCAACTGTAGAATGGTTTCCAGCTGGATGCCTTCTGGTTGCAGTGTAGCAGACCCTTGTTCCTGTTCTTTGGTGAAAAGAGGGAGAACGCTTTGCGGGCTCCTGCAGCAGCACTCGAGAAAAGGACTCGCAGTAATGGATTCCTTGGGTTTCAATAGCTCTTTGTGGTTTTGGCACTTCTTTCTCAGCGTCAAAAAAGAATGAACAGCTCTGGTTAGAAGTTTCTTGATCCCTCAGTCCTGGACTCTGGTGAGGGGACTCCGGATGTGGATTTCCTGCTTTTGTAGGGTTCTCTGGATGCCCATGAAGTTTTTGCCAGATTCGCGCTTCGGTAGACAATGCACTCACAGATGGTCGAGGTACCCCGGAAATTCGGATTCTGCAGCTTGGAAAGCCACAGCAGTCGGGGGTTGTGCCAAAATAGAGTTTGTCTTGAGGCTAGTTAGTCCAACGAGCCTAAGGGAGAAAATCATCTCGTACAGATCTTCCCAGTCAATTAAAAAACAGGGTCAGCACAGCTGAAGGGCTTCACCTGGGCAATTAACGGTCAATGAGGGTGTTGCTGGTGTCTCTTCATGTCTTCTTCGGATATTGTCCTCCAGTTGTTGACTCTGCTTCTAGTCCCAAAAACCTCGCTTTTTATGCAAGTTCCCATTCATTCACAGCCCTAGGCTGTCAATCACCCAACAGGGTGGCCAGCTGGCCAATTGGAACAAGTTATACTCAGGCACATTTATAGACAAAGGACAGGGAGGTTTTGGGACCCTCACTCACTTCCTGCCTTTCCAGACACACTGGAGGCTGGGTGGGCATCAGGGCTGAAGCCCACCAAAGGCAAAACACACAAAGGATTAAAACCCAATTCAAATAACAGAGTAAAACCCCAGAAGAAAATAACTGACTAGAAATGGTGAAAAAAGAAGACAGGGTCCAATTTGGGAAAATTGTCACCCTTACTGCAGCTGAGGATACAGCCTGCAGATACAGGTCACCAGGTGGTAAAAAGAAACCACTGCCACCAGCCATTCAAGTGAGTTAGTGTAACAAAATGTTACATGAGGAATGGGTTAATGGAGTTACTATGTAACCCCCCATCACTCCACATAGGGTTGTGTGTGCTGGACCCACAAAGGAAAAGGTAAGTAAGACAGGGGTCATCTTACTATTCTTGGGAACAGTAGTTCACCCAAGAAAATGTAGTTAAACATTAAGAGCAGTCTAAGGGACTTCTCAGTGGCACTGCACAAATGGTGCTGTGTGTCACAATGCAAAAAGCAGATGCCTATGGAGTTTACCAGACTGCATAAAAAGTAAGAAACAAAGAAAATCATAGGAAAACACACGAGTGAGTGAGACATAAGTTCCACTCACTCAGGAGTTAAAATTAAAAAGCCATGAGTCCAGCAAAAGAGCTGTGGGTCTCTAAGGATAAAGGCAATTGGCACAGAAATGAAAAAATCTCCCTAACACTCCCATACTCAAGTGACCTAAAGTCCCAGCCAAGTAGACAGGTGGTCCAGAAGAGGGACACTTTATCTGAAGACTGTGTGTGACAGGGCGAGGCAGGTTGTGCTCCTAGGATGGCATTCAATTGATACTGTGGTCTCACACTCCATGTGTGTTAGCGCATTACATTACAGCCAAACATATCCACATTTCGTGCAGTCATGGTGACAGATTATTGAAACCCTTGGATTGACTTAATGATTTCACCATTCTGATTAATTCCCAGTTAACCAATACTATTTAATCTGTCCTAGATAATGCTTTGCCAGCCCCTTGCCATTTCTCTATTAATAATCAAACTCATAATGTGGTATGCCTAGTATTGTCAAAAACATGTTGAATATATATAACTTTCGGATTTGGTAATTTTGCAAATCAAGGCCTCTCCTCATCCCACTATTTCCTTGGGTATGCTTGTGATCTGTAAATGAATTCCAATGATACTTTGGTTTTTTATGCGTTCTTGCCTTGAATATTGAACATTCATTATGTACACATGCTCACACTGTACAGTTTGGACTACCTTAAATACCACTGCTTTCCATCACTAAATCCTTCATTAAAAAATTGTATATATAGTCCTAAGACCATTTTTCAATATTACATTTTAAAAAAGAAGCAAAGTCATGTTGATCAACTGAAGCAAATCAGCTGTTTATGCATGATTATGGATAACATGAATAAGAACAAACAACCTTAAAAAAGAAACTCTCACAGCATTTCACATATTCGCACAGAGAGTAATGGAAGCATTAATATCTAATTTTCAGGTTTACCATTCTGTTGTTTGTTTAACATTGCAACATTGTAATTAAGGAAACACTCATGTCACCCTCATAGGAAATGATGAATGAATAGGCTGGACAAGAAATGCTGCTCAAGGAGAGTGGACACCAGATAAGAAAAAGAAAGCTTCGACAGGCTGGTAGAGGCCATGTGATGCAATAAGGCCTATCAAATCATATCAAACAAACTGAATATGGGGAGCAATAAGGAAGATGGTCTTGGCATTTTAACAATCAGGAAGACTTCCATTGGGGCGTAGATGGATGGAATGGGAGGGGTCTCAAAAGGATGAACAGCAACTGACCAAGCTGAGCGAGGGAGATTCTTCTCATATTCACACAGGTTTTATATTTGAAATGTTCTCATTTTAGCTTTTAATTCTTTTAATGTTTTGAAGCTTGAATTGAAATTTTAAATGGTTTTGGTCAAGCTAGCCATTTTACTTTTCACTGGTGTTTTTGACACACTGAGTCAAGTTTTCGTGCAAGTTTGGGCCTACCACATATCCAAGCATTTGCTCACCCATATACATTTTCTGGCCCGGGAAAGTAAAACGGTTGCTGCAAGGAACAAAATCAAATCCATCTGCATCATCCACAAGGCAGTCTGGGGCCGAGGTCCAGGCTATCTTCAACTTGCGGTCACTAAATACTATCCCTCCAGATCTTTACGAGTGTTAAGCGCTTCGCTAAACAGCGAGCTGGTGGCCAATTTCTCTCCTCAGCAGGCTCCCTCCCATGGAATAGCCTTTCCCTTCCTCTTCATCCTGAGCCGGATCTCCGCAAATTCCAGAAGCTCCTCAAGACTCTCCTTTTCCCCTTCTCCTTCCCTTCCTCTCTCCTGTGTTAAATCCCGCAGTTGCTGAGATTGGTGACCAGGGCCCTTATGTGTCCTCCCGGTTCCTGGCCTCTCACACCCAATTGTCTACAGCCCACCCAGCACATTGCCTTGGAACACACTGGTCTAAGTCACCACAGGCCTGCACTTATTTATTTGTGGCTGACCACTCCACCTAGGCACTTACAGCTGCTCACTCTCTAGCTGTTCATACACCGAGCACACTCCCCCCACTCCCTCATCCCTCTCTCTCCCTGCACTTGCAAGTTCCAAATGCTCACAAGCCTATTAGGTCCGCCTCTATCTTTCGCTGTTGTGTTTGTTCTTCATCCCCATGACCCCTCCCTGTTGCCCTGTGGGATCTTTGAAACACAATTTACTTGATGTATAATTGCCTTACAAATGATCAATAAATAAAATAAAATAAATGAATAGTTGCATAAATGCATCTGATATAATGGACGAAGGGAGTCAGCAGGTGAATTGATATAGTTTTAAATGTATATTTTACTTTTTAGAAACCAGAGAATTTTGTATAGGCTGTAGCTAAGCCTTGTTAATAGTCTTGCACTGGCTGGAGTTGCACCACTTCACTACTGGTACACCTTTCCAGGCAGCACTGATGTCATGCACGTTTTCAGATTGATGGTGTAATATTTTAGATGGTGATACACATTGATGACTGGCTCTATGTTTTAGAATGATAGCAGTAAGTAGGAGAATAGGGGACGAGCAGGATGCAAGGATTGCACCCAGACATACTTTTGTTTACATTGGTGGTTACTTATAATTTGCTTATACTATTTTGATGCTTATTTATTATCTTTACCTGAGAATAGATATTAATAAATGCTTTATAGAAGCATTAGATCACTTTTGATGTACGACTTTTTCATGAGTGTAAGTGGTGCTATTTTGTAAGTGTAAATGTGTGTTGTTTCAGTGAGGAAACTGTGTAAGGACATTTTATTAAATAATATGTTGTCTTTTATTCAAAGGTAAAAAGAGTAGACACTGATACATCTGGTGGTAGGTCCATTACAGTATTTCTGATTAATCGTAAGGTTGTCCGGTGCTCAAGACTAGATGGTTCACTTACCGTATGTGCAGAGATCAGGTCTATGAAGCACTGTGCCAGCAATATTCTCTGCCGTAAAAGTTGCCACATTCCAAGGCAGGTGGTAATATTCCTTTGGCTGGCGGTAAGGCTCTGGCAAAGGAGGTATGATAAAATCATGTCAGATATTGCAAAATGTGTGGAGCAACCATATGGATTCAAATTTTGATGGTTAAAAACATACATTTCTTTACTAATCTCCCTACTTGGTCATGTGAGTGGGGCTAAGGGTGTTGTGTCAAATCTGGGTGGTTCATCAAATGGCTCAACAGCCAGAAAGAATAGTTCAAAGGAGCCTTCATTTTACAATGTAAATGTGGCAATGGTTTGGATGGACTGCAACTAAGGGTGTGGGATAGTTGAAGAAATTAAATTGACCAATTTCAGTTGCTTTGTCAATCTGGATTTTTCTTTGTTTTTTTAGCGTGGCTTAATCCATTAATTAATCAATCATTCATATATGCATTCATTTTGAATGAATCTAGAATAGGCTATGTTTGAGCACTATAGTTTTGCTCTAAGCTATAATGGTTCCATATATGTTGAGGGCCATGAGATTTAGGTACACTTGTAATTTATAGCACAATATAGTGTGCTTTTAGGCGCTAGAGATTATCAGATTAATGCTTTGTGTTTCTGTCCATACAAATATGCTCCATTCTGAGCGCAGAGAGGGAACTGTTTTCGCAGGCCAACACAGGCCAACACAGTGTAAAATGTTATCGTAACAAAATGAGTCTTGGCAGATTAACAGAATTTTGGGTCCAGAGAATATAGCCTTGACTACAGGACTGCGGATATAGCATGTAGAATATTTTCGTTCTGCAGGAGAAGGCTTGTTTAGTTTTGCAAATGAGACGAGGCGAGAGAGAATGTTAGCGATAGCTTGTCCTGTTCTTAGAATAATGTGAGCTAAAATGATCAGGCCCTCTACTCTCCTTTTAGATTCCAGCCCCTCCTAGCTCCTACTTAACTTTCCTCCTGCTATCCTGATATGTTCTCCCTTGTTCATTCTCTCTTCCTTCCCCTCCATCTCATTATCCTCCTTCCAGACCTCATCTCCAATGATCTTACATCTTGTATCCTTAGTTCTCTTACCTCTGCTCTCTGTACCAATGAACGTTCTCATTTCTCTCATCTCCTTCACACTCATTAGTGCCCTCTTTTCTTCTTCCTTCTTTCTATACTATGTTGCTTTTTCCCAACTTCATACTTATTATTACTTTTCCCTCCCACTCCCCCTTTTGCTTTTTCAATTACTTTTTCAAACCTATTCCATTCTTTCTTTTACACTTCTTCCCTCCTCCTTTCTCTGTGCCACAATTCATAGATCTGTCCTTCTCTCTCCTTGCAATCTCTCTTCTCCTGGTCTCCCTCTTTCTGCTCCTATTTCTCCACCATCTCCATTCGTTCCCCCTCCTACTCACCCTTAATCCACTTAGCTCTGCTACCATCTTGCTGCTCTGAAACACAACCATCAATCAGCCCTATTTCATCCAACTTCACACACACACACACACACAGCTTAAGCCAAAAACACTCTTAAAAGCTGTGCAGGCCCGCCTGTCAGCAGTTCCTATCTCTGTAACTGGTCATGGCACATGTTTGTTTTGAGATGCTGAATTTCAGCGGTGATCCAAGGCTGAGGTTAGAGACAGGAATGTGTGCATAGTGAAAGTCAGAAAAAGCATGGTCAACGGGAGATGCATGAAAGGAGGAGAGAGGTCCTCACATCATCAAGGGGGAAGAGAGACCTGACTGAATTTCCTCTTAGTCATTGAAGACGGTAGAGAAGGAGTCGAAGGTGGAGGTACCAATATGTTAAAGTGAACAATAGATGATCAGAGGGAGAGGGGTCAATTGAGAGGTCAGAGGGGGAGAGTGAATAAGATAGAAAAACACGTTCAAGAGAGTTCTCATAGAGTGGGTAGACTCATCATGGAGGAAGTAGACTCAGGGGTCAGATAGGAAGGAGGCAGGTGGTTGCAGAGGGCTTGGTAAGGAGGAAGTCCCTCAGCATGACAATGTGGATGTAAGAAGGAAGCGGCTCAAGGAGAATCTTTTTATCAGGGAAGAAGGGATAGAGAGGATAAGACAGTCAATATAGAGCAAGAACAGCCAGAGGAATTGAAGGGAAGAGTTGAATTGTGGCATATTCAAAAATGGAGGAGGTGATGTCCGATGTGGGCAAAAGAGCAGTGTTGAAAGCTTTATTGATAAAGGAACCCCACACTGCTACCATTCCCAACAAGCCAGAGACATTTGGAGAAGGTAGTAGAGTCAGTGTGGGGAGCTAGAGCTGCTAGTGTAGCACAGTCATGAGGAGAGATCAATGTTTCTATGATAGCAAGAAGTGAAAGTTGAGAGCGATAAGATTCCAAGTGGTTAGTGATGCCGGAAGACTTGTTGCAGAGGGATTGTCTATTCCAGAGGCCAAGTGAAAGAGTGATAGGAGGTGGGACTGAGGAGCAGGTTTGTGCAGTAAGGGAGGGGGATAATTGAGGTTGGAGATCCTGGGAGAACCAGAGTCTCTTGCTTGAGGGGTGCATGTGCAGAGGGGATCGAGGGGAATGGAGAGCTTTTGGAGAGTGAGGCAGAATTCAAGCAAGATGAGGCTGAAAATCTATGAGAGAAGGGGAAGAGAAGAGTGAGCAGAAGGAAGAATGGAGTGAAGTCAAGTTGCACGATGAAGGGAAGAAGAAAAAGGCAAGTGAATACAATTAAGAAAGGGTGCAGAACAAAAGAGAGGGTATGTGGGTCAACAGAAAGGGGAAGGGTGGATGGTTTGCTGAGAAGAAGCAAGTCTAAGTTCGGAGTTGAGCTTGAATGGTGCTATATGTAGTCAAAAGGCAGTGAGCAGGCCCGCAACAGTTATGTTCCTTCATCCTGTTAGGTAAGACAAGCTCAACAATGAAAGTATAGTGATTAGATGGAAGTATCCCTTTGCATGGAAGCAGGTGCCAGGCAGTGGGTTCGCTAAACAAGGTCCTGGCTTGAGCAGGGGTTCTGGCATAAGGCCATTTCCAGTCCCAACAGACTTAAACATGGAGTTGCATGGCCTGGAGAGACCGCATAAGGGAGGCAGTGCATAACCTGATCCTTTGGGAGCAAATCACAGTGTGGCAGATGGCTTCAGACTTGCAAGCAGGGTCCTGAATAGTGTAGGCCCACAGAGCTTCATTTTGCATCAGGACCCCCAGTTGCTGCACAAGATTCTCTGGAAAAGCACATCTGCATGTCCAAATCTGTGATGTTGGTTAATTTGTTCACTGCTGTACATTTGGCCAGCCATCTCTGGAGTAGTAGCTACATGGTTAGGTTGTTATTCATGAGTCACAGTTGTTGTGAATTCCTGAGGTTGCTCAGGCACATTCTTTTTAAATGTACAGGTACTCCAACTTTGCCACTGACATTGGGTTCTCTAAACAGGGACAACAGTCCTCGGGGATGATCATAATTTATAGGCACATATTCCCAATTGACAGGATGTTAGGGAGATCAGGAGACTGACTTGTATTACTGCTGCTGTTATGAAGGTAAGTATTTGGCCCGATGGTTCTAAGTATTTTAATTGAATTTTAACTGGTTGATTTTTTTCTTCAAATGTATTTCACCAATTTATTTACCACATTATGCTGAGGGAAATAACATCCCACCCTCCCCACACATACACCTCATTTGAACCCCAACCAGTATTACCAGCCCCCAAGACACCATGTACCTTTTAGTGGTAAATAAAAAGGTCAAAACAATTATTTGAGGAAACAAAATCCCACCAGTTTTGTGGGTGGTTTCCTAGAGAGCAGCTTTATGGTCCCCTTTACAATGGATTCTGCTTACCTGCCAAACTAGTCTTCATTGCCTCCCCACCAGATAGCACCACTCTGCTGGAGCTCAAATTCCTCTTCACTCTTCACTTACCTCAACTGTCCAGCAATCTGTGATCCCCATATCTAGTAGATTCCTGTCCAGCCCTAGCCTGGGGTACCCTTGAGTTAAGAGCCATTTTCCCTTCCTAAAGGCGGTTGATGGGCTGGAGAGCCAAGGAAATACCTATTTACCAGTGGCACCTAGTCCCTATGGTCAACTCATCCCTACAACAAGTTGTTTAGCTTACACATATAATTATACAGATAACTTAAGTATGCAGATATTTGAATGCCAGCTCCAGAACACAATATTCCTGTACCTGCTGAAGGCCATCTAGCAGTATAAAGCTAGGTTCTAGATGAAGGCACCAGAGATATAAACACTTGTTTTTTGTGAATGTGGCTGAATGAGATGGCTTGCCTTGAGGAACCCTTTGCATGTGCATGAAAACAACGGGTGTTCAAGTTGCTGGGTGTGTTTAATTCCTTAGCAATAGGAAGGATAAGCACCTTATACATATCCTGAAGTAGTATTTCAGAACAAATACTGTCAAAATTGGTTTAGGGGAGATTTGACATATCTTACAACAACTTTCAAACATGGTCTTCTTACAATAGAAAGGTTGTCACTAAAATACCTAGCTAGGTTGCATTGTGTTATAAAGACCCCCGCCTAACATTGGAGATGGAGATTGGGGTTGTCAAAGAGGCCAGGCCCCCCTGACCTAGTTGATACTAAACCCAGATGAGGAATACTGGAGTCCCCAAGACTGCTCACACTAAGTACCTGCATTAAGGCTGGGGAAGTCACAGGGAAACCCCACCAACACCAATGACCGCAATGAAAGAGAATCAGGTCAGAACCATTTGTGAACACCTCTCTTCCCAGTATTTGCGCTTGTGGGGAGTTTTGAATTTACCTAGTAAGAGCGCAACAACAAGCATTGCAATCAATTCCTTTCCCTGTAAATCGAACAAAGTTGCAACATACTGACTTCACAAGCAAATGTGGAAATATTTTTTTTGCTCAGCACCATTGCCGAAGCAAACATTTGAGAGTTTGAGTCACACTTGCACAGACTGGGGGGAAACCGTGGCTACAAAGTTGCTTTTGACATGCACACAGAATGAATGAAAACCTATGCATGTTGTCAGTGTGTGGGACAAATAAAACAAACACGATTCTGCCACTTCAGCGAATGGCGCACAGGTGACACAATTACAATTTCCCAAGAACAAAGAGGTTATGTTTGCATAGAACAGCTTCCCTGGCTTACTAAAGGCTTTTCTTATTTTTAATGCACATATTGGAGAAACAAAGAGATACAGTTCCAAGCAAACAATGGCAGTAGGACTCCATAGAAGAGGGAGGGACACCTCACATATGTCAAAGGAACGTTTCAAATTTAATATGATGGCAGATCTTGATATAAGCTTAGGCCCACCAGCTTTCAGCCCATCTAACCTCAGAGATATGGCTCAATCACAGACCCGTTCACACCACACAAGTGCAAGCCATACCTCCAAGCACGACCCAAATGGGAGGGAGACCTGAATTTAAATTCCAACATGCTCAGTCCAATAGTGTGGGGTTTTCGCAAAGATGCTGGAGAAAAGTGTCTGTTCGAGATTGACACAGTATGGGTTTGTTGAGAGGAGGGCTGGCAGGGGCATGTTGTAGGTTTGAAGGATGAAGTTACACTGAAGGAGAATTGTTACCATCTGGAGAGTTGTTGGTGAGTTTAGAGGTAGAGAATTGATGAGGCTGGAAGGAGGATTGATACCATCTAGAGAAATAGGTATTGATGATGTTGGATGCAGGAGTAGAGAGTTGGTACCATCTGGAAAGAGAGTTATTGATATTGAAGAGGTTATATTGGGAGCAATATCTGGAGCAGAGAAGTCAAGGAGGTCAGAGTAGGAGAGAACCAACACCACCTGGTGAGGGGGACAGAGAAAGCTAGAGGAGTTAGATCAAATTCCAAATCTTGAGGAGGTAAGACATGCCAGGCAACCTCAATAGGTTGTAATAAAGAATAATTCTTCCAAAAGCACATGAGTAACAGTGTAGTAACTTTGCTGAAAATGTTAGGGGGGACATGACATCTGAAGAAAAGGTGCCCCAGCCAAATGAATGGGGACAAAATGGTGTGCCATGAAAGTTGGGGGGGACAAACACCCCTGTCCCCTCCCTAAAATCACCTTTGATGTCCCCTCTTATAGCCTCACCTGATGGTTTGAAAAGATTAGCTCTCCATCCTGCATTGAGCGCAGGTGCACGTTGATAACCAGTTGCTTCACTGGCTCGAAGGAATTGGTGAGTTCCAGAACAATATTGACTCCGAAAAATATGTAGTTCGTAAGAGTTCACATGTCTGACTTTCATTCTTGTCCGATTCCTTGCAGTTTGCAGCTTGACCCCAGCAAAGGGTTCCTCGTGGTAGCTGACGAAGTTCAGGTAAGGATTTGGCTTATCCTACACAGTTCAATAAAATAAGGCCAGAATGTAACCTGTTGCTTGCTCCCTTATTCAGGTGTGGAGAGAAAATATGAAGTTTGGGGAATAATGCCTCTGGCGGTAAAATTAGGTGAGTCTATTGCGGTGAGAAGAGTTCCCCTGGTGTGTCCCTTTGTCTCACCTTGTTGTCCTTTTGTTCCCCTTAGGGGGCCGGGGTACGGCGAGGATGAAATGGAGACTGCGCCGACCCGTGAAGAGGAATAGTACCCCCGGTGGTAATCAGGTAAGTCTATGGGGGTAGTTACTATTGCTTCTGTTTATTCCCTTGGCTCACCTTTGCTGTTCTTGTGTTCCCCTTAGGTGCCAGAGTGTGGCGGGAAGTGCAGAAGGATGCAGTGGATCGTGAGGATGCTGCGAAGGCCGGTGAGTTCAGCGCGGCGCTGCAGCAGGCGAGGCGGCACGCGTAAAATGCTTCTTTCTTCCAGCTCGAAGGCGCGTTGGATCCGGAATTCAGGTAAGGATCGAAGGTTTTGCTCTTATTCTAACCTTTTCTCGTTCTGTTCCTTCCTTTTTCTAGGAGCTGCAGACTCGAGGCGGGCGTGGCAGAAGACTGGATGCAGGCTTGCAGACACGGTGAGCTTTACGCTGCTGGATGCAGAATAACGCAAAGCGTGTGCTGCTCTTCGGGCGTGGTTTAACTAGCCTCCAAAATAGTCCCAGGTAAGTATTCCTCCCCAGCCCCACCCGAGTAAAAAATAGTCCCTAGGTAAAATAGTCCCTTCCAAGCCTCATTTGGCTTGGAGCTCTGCAGCATGGTCTGCATCAGGAAAGCTTGCAGCATGGTCTGCATCAGGTAAATTCCACTCTATGAGCCTGGTGCCTACGGCACCAGGACTGACTCTCCATATGAGCCTGGCGCCATAGGCGCCAGGACCGCACACAAACAGCCCCTAACAGGGGTTTTTGGGCTTGCTCAAAATAACGTGATGCCTGTTTCCGGGGTTGCTGGACCTGGTCTGGTTTCCCGGGGGTAGGCATCATGACAGCACTCCCCCCAAGGCCCCTCCTAAAGTCGTTCTTCTCCGTGGTTTTGGTTTGTCTGGGAAATTTCGGTGGAATCTTTTCACCAATTGAGGTGCATGCACGTGGTCACTAGATTCCCAAGACCTTTCCTGTGGTCCGTAACCTTTCCAGTCGATTAAATAAAAAAGTTTTGACTTCACCATCTTGGCGTCCAGGATGTTCTTAACTTCAAATTCGGGTTCCCCGTCTATAAGGACAGGGTCTGGTGGCTTGGTTAGTCTTGTCCCTAGTTGCACTGGCTTCAAAAGTGACACATGAAAGACGGGATGAATTCGCATATTAGCAGGTAAGTCCAACTTGACGGCCACCGGGTTGATAATGGCCTTAATAGAGTAAGGTCCCAAATATCTAGGGTTAATGGTCCGCGTTCCCTTGAGACGTATGTGTTTTGTGGCCAACCATACTTGGTCCCCTATCTGGTACTGTGGAGTATCACATCTATGCCGATCAGCATCTTTCTTATATTTCTCCTTCGCCTGTTTTAAATGTGCAGTTGCCTCCTTAAAGGCTTGTGTAATCGTAGCGTGTAGATGGTCCACTGTGGGCATTTCTAAGTGTTGGGGTGAGTCAAGGTCTGAGGTTCAAGGGTGGTGCCCATATAGGGTATGAAAGGGACTTTGTCCAGTTCCAGAATGTACTGAATTATTGTATGCATATTCGGCGATCCAAAGAATGTCCTTCCAATTACTCTCAGTATGATGTAACATACAACGCAGGTATTGTTCAAGAGTCTGGTTGGTCCTCTCCATTTGACCATCGGTCTGGGGGTGGTGACTGGTCGATAATCTCACGTCGATTTGCGCCAATTGACAACATTTCTTCCAGAAATGTGAAAGGAATTGACTGCCCCGGTCAGAGATCAACACGGACGGAAATCCATGTATGCGAACAATGTTTTCGAGGAATTCTTTGGCCAGGATTGAGGCTGAAGGTAGTCCTTTTAAAGGAATAAAGTGGGCCATCTTGGAAAAAAGATCCACAATAACTAGAATGGTGTTAAACCCATTACAAGGAGGTAGATCAGTAATAAAGTCTAACGATAAGGTGTGCCATGGTGTAGGCGGAATGTCTAAAGGTTGTAAGAGTCCAGCTGTTTTTTTCTTTTGACTTTTGTTTTGGGCGCAAATACCACAAGACATCACAAATGATTTAATATCCTTTCGCCAGGTGGGCCACCAGAATTGTCTTTTAATTTTAGCTTCAGTTTTTGCAATACCTGGGTGCCCCTCCATTAGGGTATCATGATAACGGGAAATGACTAGCTCTTGTAGTTCCTAGTTTGGCAGAAATAGTCGCCCTTGGTAATAAGGGAGATCATTGGTGACAGAGTAGTCCGGGCCTTTCTTTACCCAGTCCTGCAGGGCTGTAGGATCAAAGAGTTGCTGGATTTTTACCTGAATGTCCTCTAGTGTCTGTAGAGTAGTCATGCCAAGAATCCTTTGTTCGAAAATTCTAGGTACTGGTTCTGGGTTCACTTCTGCCTCTCCCATCCCTATTTGGGATAAGGCGTCTGCTTTACCGTTCTTACAACCTGGTCGATAAGTTATCACGAAATCGAACTCAGCAAAGAACAATGCCCATCGGAGTTGACGTGACGATTGGGCCTTGGCTGTTTTTAAATACTGTAAAAGATGGTGATCGGTGATCACAGTAATGGTATGCCGGGCACCGAGAAGATATTGCCGCTAAGCCTTGAAGGCGGAATTAATGGCTAATAACTCCTTGTCGGTAACCGCATAGTTTAACTCGGATGCCGAGAACTTTCTGGACCAAAATGCTACTGGGTGAAGCTGGCCAGTTTTAGGGTCCTTTTGAGACAGGACAGCTCCCATTGCTAGACTGGATGCATCAGTTTCCACTATGTATGCAAGAGTGCTGTGATGGGATGTACGACATGTGAAAAATCTGGGATGAATCTGCGGTAGAAATTGGCAAAGCCCATAGGGATGGGAGAGGCAGAAGTGAACCCAGAACCAGTACCTATAATTTCCGAACAAAGGATTCTTGGCATGAGTGCTTTGTACTCCTTTAACTGAACTTGGCGATGGCCACTTAAGGATTGCGTCCACCAATTGGGTTCCCTTTGGGGTCAGGATAAACCCAAGGAATTCAACTTCTGTGGCATGAAAAATGCATTTTTCGAGTTTTGCATATAGTTTGTGCTGGTGCAATTTCTCAAGGACTGCTTGGACGTGCTTCACATGGTCAGATTCTGAAGAGGAGTATACTAGAATATCATCGATATACACGACAACACAAACGTCAATGAGTTCACGAAGGACATCGTTCATGAAGTATTGGAAGGCTGCTGGTGCATTGCACAACCCGAAAGGCATCACCTGGTATTCGAATAACCCATACTTAGTGCGGAAAGCAGTCTTCCATTCGTCGCCCTCTTTTACACGTACCAGATGGTATGCCCACCGTCGATCTAATTTAGTGTATTTACAAGCGTCCTTCACTTGGTCTAGTAGTTCAGGGATCAGAGGCAATGGGTATCGGTTCTTAACAGTTATCTGGTTCAATGCGCGGTAGTCTATGCACGTTCTGAGGTCACCTTCCTTTTTGGGCACGAAGAACAAAGCTGAAGATGCAGGGGACTTGGATGGGCGAATAAAGCCATTGGCAAGGTACTGGTCTAAGTATTGTCGTAGGTGAAGGTTCTCAGGTTCCATAAGGGCATAGATCCTGCTACAAGGGGGTTGTGCACCGGGTATGAGATCGACTTGACAATCGTACGATCTGTGAGGCGGTAAGGTGTTTGCCTGTTCCTTTTGGAAGACATCCTGGAATTCTTGGTATTCTGGAGGTAGTTGCATGACTGCTGTGGTTACTGTGGCCAGGCCTGCGTTCTGATTTTTCTTTGGGTAACAGGTTTGTGCACAATCCGGGAAGGTTATTCTCTTCTCTCGCGAATCAATACAAGGATTATGTGTTTCCAACCAAGGTATCCCCAGTATTATTTGAAACTGTGGGGCTTTGATTAGATCAAACACAATAGTCTCTCGATGCCCATCCTGACCCAATAGTGTCATCTCTGCGGTGGAATGAGTTACAGGCCCAGAGGCAATTTCAGTTCCATTGACTGTGGTGATGACATCTGAGGTGGTTTTTTTGGCAGAGAGGTAGATTCATCCTGGAAGCCAATTCATAGTCCACATAGTTTCCTATGGTCCCGCCATCAATGTATGCCCTTACTGCGTGCATACGCGATGGCTGCCCTGGATCTACGAGGACCATTGGTATGATAAAATGCGGGGTCTGAGTATCCTTCTTCAAGCTCGGCAAGCGGACCTCTACGCTTGTCGGGCGTGGTCGTTTCCCGAGTCTGACTCCATATAGCTTTTATCAGCAGCTCCTACCACCCTCTTGGGTGGTTTTACAGGGCAATCCCGTAGAAAATGCCCAGAAGTTCCACAATATAGACACAATTGCATTTGCCGTCTCCTTTCTCTTTCCTTCTGGGTTAAGGGTCCTTTAACCCCTCCGATTTGCATGGGTTCTGAAGCATCTGCTCCTTTGGGGTTAGCGTGGGTCTTGACCAACACCCGATTCTCAAACTTGGCTCGATCAGCCTTTCTGTTCTGAAGTCTGTGATCTAACTGGACCACTAAGTCTATATATTCAGCACAGTCTTGAGGTGGGTTCACGACTTGAGCCAAGACATCCTTGAGTTCTCCTCTAAGCCCTCGATGAAATAACGTGATTCGTTTTACCTCAGGCCATCCAGTTTCACTATCAACCTATTGAAGGTCGCGATGTAGGATAGAAGGTCCTGGTTACCCTGTCGTAGGGACAAAAGTTTGTTATCCAGGGCCTGTCCTTGGGAGTGTCTTGGGAGTGGCAAATAGTCTTTCCATGCTAGTTTGAAAGCCCTGAAAATCCCGAAGAACTGGGTAATCCTGAGTAACTAGTGGAATTGACCAATCAGCTGCACTGCCGCTGAGATATGACAATACAAAGGCTACCTTGGCTTGATCATTTGGGAAGGCTCCAGGTCTGCATAAAAAGTGCAAGTGGCTGTAACGCTCACCTGACACCCACGGAGGCGCTGGCCTGGTTCGCGCTGCTGTGACCTCTTCTAAGGTGATGCGCATGGTTCGGAAGACGGACTGGACCGGGCCCCCAAATCTGGCTTGTCTGGCTCGCAGAAGTATCCTTCTGTAGGCGAAAATAGGGGATTAACTGTCTGCGGGGTAATGCAATTGGCCTCCCACTTTCCCCTCTCACCCTCCTCGAAACCCTTCTGTGATTCCTCGTAGCGTCTCACCTTAGGGTCTGGAAGGATGAGCTCTCCATCCTGCTTCTGATGCAGGGGCGCGTTGGTATCCAGTTACTTCACTGGATTTTCGGATTGGTGAGAACCAAACTTGCTTGGCTTCCAGGTAAGTTTTTTGATAAGAGGTTCCCCTTGTGTCCATGCATTAATGTACTAATGCTAGTGTCTTTTTCCCCATAGGGGCCGGGGTACGGAATGCCGGGGAACAGGCACCGACCCGGGATGAGAGGTGAAATCCTTGTAGAAATCAGGTAAGTCTTTAATGAGCGTTTTTTGGTAATGTCTTTTCATTCGCTCATTAACGCTGATGTCTCTTTTTCCCCTTAGGGGCCGGGGTCCGGAAATGCCAGGATGCGGCGCGGACCCGAAATGAAGAGGGAATGAATCAAGAGGTAAGTCTTAACATGGAGATTTAGCTTTCCTTATTCCCTTCTCTCTCTCACCTTTTGTTCTGGTCTTTTTCTCCCTAGGCGCTGGGGCGTGACTGCGAATCCGGATGATCGCTGCTGAACATGGAGGCGCCCTGTAAAGGTGAGTGGAATGCGGCGCTGCAGCGATCGACGCGATGAGCTTTAAAATAAAAGTCTTCCTTTTCAGGATTGTCGGCGAGATGTCTCCGGGATGCGGATTTAGCAGGTAAGGACTTTTCCTTCTTCTGTTCTCTTCTTCTCTTCCTTTGCAGGTGATCCAGGATGCTGGCAGGCATGGCAGAAGTCAGGATGCAGGAGCAGACACGGTGAGCGTCCAGCTGCTAGATGCAGAACAACGCGAAGCACGTGTGGCTGTTCGGGTGGGGTTTAAATAGCCTTGGAAGAAGTTCCAGGTATGTATCCTTCCTCCAATCAGGTATGTGTCCTTCCCCAACCACGCCCGGATGGTAAATTAGTCTCACATGTAAAGTAGTTCCTTTCAGGCCTCAAGGAGGCCAGATCCTGCAGCATGGTCTGCATCAGGTAAGTGCACCCAAGTACTCCCATAATGAGCCTGGCGCCTAGGGCGCTAGGACTGATGTCTTTTATGAGCCTGGCGCCATAGGCGCCAGGACACTGTCCAAAGGGCCCCTATATGGGGTTGCTGGGTCCTTCCTTGGGGACTGGATGTCCGCTTTCGGGGACGCAGGGCTTGAACCGGCTCCCCGGGAGCGGGCATCATGACAGCACTCCCCCCCAAGGCCCCTCCCAAGGTTGTTCCCTCCGGGGGTTTTGGTTTGTCTGGGAAGAGTCGGTGGAATTTCCTGACTAATCGAGGTGCATGCACATGGTCGCTGGGTTCCCACGACCTCTCCTGAGGTCCGTACCCCTTCCAATCAATTAGGTAGAACAGTTTTGACCTAAACATTTTTGAGTCTAAAATGTTCTTCACTTCGAATTCGGGCTCCCCATCTATTAGAATAGGTTCTGGAGGTTTGAGTAGTCGGGTGCCGGGTACCACTGGTTTCAGAAGTGACACATGAAAAACAGGGTGAATTCGCATGCTAGCTGGTAAATCAAGTTTAACAGCCTCTGGGTTAATTATTGCCTTAATAGAATAAGGTCCCAGATATTTTGGGTTAAAAGTTTGAGGCCCTTTGAGTGGTAAATGTCTGGTAGCTAACCACACTTGATCCCCAATCTGATACGGAGGTGCTTCACTCCGATGTAGATCAGCATTCTCCTTGTATTTTCTCTTGGCTTGTTGTAAATGCGTAGTTGCCTCTTTGAAGGCTTGGGTAATTGTAGAATGCAGATGTTCTACTGCAGGCATTCCGAGGTTCTGAGGTGAGTCAAGGTTTGAGGTTCGAGGGTGATGCCCAAACAAAGTATAAAAAGGACTGTGGCCAGTTCCAGAGTGTACTGAATTATTATATGCGTATTCGGCTATCCAAAGAATGTCTTTCCAGTTGCTTTCAGATTGCTGTAACATACACCGTAAGTACTGCTCAAGGGTCTGATTTGTCCTCTTGGTCTGACCATCGGTCTGAGGGTGGTGACTGGTCGATAATCTTACGTCGATCTGCGCCATTTGACACCATTTGCGCCAGAAGTGGGAAATTAATTGGCTTCCCCGGTCAGAGATTAGTATAGATGGGAATCCATGTAGCCGAACAATATTTTCGAGGAATTCTTTGGCTAGGACAGAAGCTGAAGGTAAACCTTTCAAAGAAATAAAGTGGGCCATTTTGGAAAACAAATCCACAATTACCAGAATAGTATTGTACCCCGAACAAGGAGGCAGGTCCGTAATAAAATCCATTGATAGGGTGTGCCAGGGTGCTAGCGGTATGTCTAGAGGTTGAAGGAGACCGGCTGGTCTTTTCTTTTGACTTTTATTTTGGGCGCAAACACCACAGGACATCACAAAAGATTTAACATCTTTTCGCCAAGAGGGCCACCAAAATTGTCGTTTCACCTTTTCCTCTGTCTTGGCAATACCGGGGTGTCCCTCTATTAATGTATCATGATAACCGGAAATAACTAGTTTGTGTAATTCCTTATGTGGCAGGAATAAGCGTCCTTGGAAATAAGGTAAACCATTATCTATGGTAAAGTCTGATCCCTTTTGAATCCAATCCTGTAAGGTTGTAGGGTCCAGGAGTTGTTTCACTCTGGCATGAATGTCTTCAAGCGTCTGTAATGAAGTCATGCCTAGAATCCTCTGTTCGGGAATTATTGGTACTGGTTCTGAGTTTGTATCAGATTCTCCCATTCCAATTCGGGATAAGGCGTCTGCTTTGCCATTCTTGCAGCCAGGTCGATAGGTAATCACAAAATCAAATTCAGCGAAAAACAAAGCCCATCGGAGCTGCCGTGATGACTGAGCCTTGGCGGTTTTCAAATACTGTAAATTCCGGTGATCAGTGATCACTGTGATGGTATGTCGAGCGCCAAGCAGATAATGCCGCCAGGCTTTAAAAGCGGACTTAATGGCTAACAGTTCTTTGTCCGTGATTGCATAATTAACCTCGGGTGCCGAGAATTTTCTGGACCAAAATGCTACGGGATGCAGTTGGTTGGTTTCGGGATCTCTTTGGGACAGGACAGCTCCCATGGCTAGGCTGGATGCATCAGTCTCGACAACATAAGGGAGTTCTGGACGCGTGTGTTTCAATATAGGTGCGGAGGTAAACTTAGCTTTTAAATCCTGAAAGGCCTGCTCGGCTTCTTCAGACCATTGAAAACGTTTATTTTTCCTCAAGAGTGCAGTAATGGGTTGTACCACGCGTGAAAATTCCGGGATAAACCTGCGATAGAAATTGGCAAAGCCGAGCATGCTTTGAACCCCTTTTACAGAGCTAGATGATGGCCATTTGAGGATGGCATCCACTTTTCTTGAGTCCATTCGGACTCCTTTGGGTGTCAGGATGAAACCTAGAAACTCGACTTCTGTGGTATGGAAAACACATTTCTCCAATTTAGCAAATAGTTTGTGTTGGCGCAGTTTTTCAAGTACTGCCCTGACGTGTTTTCTGTGATCAGATTCCGAAGAGGAGTACACCAGAATGTCATCGATATATACGACAACACAAACATCGATGAGTTCCTGAAGGACATCATTCATGAAGTATTGGAAGGCAGCCGGCGCGTTACACAATCCGAAAGGCATCACCTGGTACTCGAATAATCCGTATTTAGTACGGAAGGCAGTTTTCCATTCTTCGCCTTCTTTAACTCGTACCAGATGATAAGCCCCCCGGAGATCTAACTTGGTGTATATGCAAGCGTCCTTCACCTGGTAAAGGAGTTCAGGGATCAGAGGCAGAGGATAACGGTTTTTAACCGTTATCTGGTTCAATGCGCGGTAATCGATACAAGTTCTAAGGTTGCCTTGTTTTTTGGGCACGAAGAACAAAGCCGAGGATGCCGGGGACTTTAACGGGCGAATAAAACCATTAGCTAGGTATTGATCCAAATATTGTCTCAAATGCAGATTCTCAGGTTCAGTAAGGGCATAAATCCTGCTACAAGGGGGTTGTGCACCAGGCACCAGATCAATTTGGCAATCGTACGATCTGTGAGGAGGTAACGTGTTGGCCTGTTCCTTTTGGAAATCGTCCTGAAAGTCGTGGTATTACGGAGGTAGTTGCATGGAGGCAGAGGTTACAGATGCTAGATTAATCTTCAGGTTTTCTGGGTAGCAGGTTTGTGTACAATCCAGGAAGGTTATTCTCTTAGCTCGCCAATCAATTCGAGGATTATGTGTCTCTAACCAAGGAATTCCAAGAATCACCTGAAACTGTGGAGCCTTGATTACATCAAACACAACACCCCCTGATGGCCGTCGGGAGCAATAAGAGTCACCTCAGTAGTGGAATGTGTTACCGGTCCAGAGGCAATTTCAGTTCCATCGACTGTGGTGATGACATCTTTGCTGGTTTTAGGACAGAGACGGAGGTTAACCCTAGAGACCAATTCACGATCCACATAGTTTCCAATAGCCCCACTATCGATGTATGCCTTTATTGCATGCAACCGCTTAGGCTGTTCTGGATCTACGAGAACCATTGGCACAATGAAATGCGAAGTCTGAGAGTTCGTTTTCAAGCTCGGCAAGCGGACCACTACACTTGTTGGGCGGAGTCGTTTCCCGAAACAGAGTCTTCATGGTTTTTATCAGCGGCTCCTACCGCCTTTCGGGCGGTTTTGCCGGGCAATCTCGTAGAAAGTGTCCAGAATTCCCACAATAAAGACATAATTTTAACTGCCGCCTCCTTTCACGTTCCTTTTGAGTTAAGGGTCCTTTAACCCCTCCAATTTGCATAGGCTCAGAGACATCAACTCCCTTGGGATTAGCATGGGTCTTGACCAACACCCGGGTCTCAAACCTGGACCGATCTGCTTTTCTGTTTTGAAGTCTGTGATCCAATTGGACCACTAAGTCTATATACTCTGTGCATTCTTGGGGCGGATTTACAAATTGGGCCAAGACATCTTTAAGTTCTCTGCGTAGGCCTCGATAAAACAACGTGCCTCTTTTATCCTCTGGCCATCCCGTTTCCACAATTAGTCTATTAAAGGTTGCAATATAGGATAGGAGGTCCTGATTGCCCTGTCGCAGGGATAGAAGTTCGTCATCCAGAGCCTGCCCCTGAGAGTGTCGAGCAAATAACCTTTCCATGCTTGCTTGAAACCTTTGAAAATCACAGAAAATCGGGTCATCTTGAGTAACCAGTGGAACTGACCAATCGGCAGCGCAGCTGCTGAGAAATGACAATACAAAGGCTACCTTGGTCTGATCATTAGGGAAGGCCCCAGGTCTACATAGGAAGTGCAAATGACACTGATTCATGAATACGGCGAATAGTTTGGGGTCCCCAGCAAAGCGTTCGGGTGGGGCCAGCGGCATGTTTCCAGGTAGATTAATCTACACAGGTTTACTGGAAACCACAGGAGCAGGGTTCCCCCCGGAACCGGGTAGAGGAGTTTGCCCAGCTTGACCTTGCAAAAGCTGTCTGGCCAGGTCATCAGTTCTTTCCTTTGATATTATTAATTCCCTCCTGAGGGCATTAGTCTCTTGACGAGCGGCATTTACTTCGGCCCGTAATTCCCCCAGTAATTGGGCCAACTGATCAGTCTCAGAAGTTTCCATAGCGCCTGGGTGGGAATTTGTAGGAAGGCTTCGCGTTCTGTAACGCTCACCTGACACCCACGGAGGCGCTGGCCTGGTTCGCGCTGCTGTGACCTCTTCTAAGGTGATGCGCAGGGTTCGGAAGACGAACTGGACCGGGCCCCCAAATCTGGCTTGTCTGGCTCGCAGAAGTATCCTTCTGTAGGCGAAAATAGGGGATTAGCTGTCTGCGGGGTAATGCAATCGGCCTCCCACTTTCCCCTCTCACCCTCCTCAAAACCCTTCTGTGATTCCTCGTAGCGTCTCATCTTAGGGTCTGGAAGGACGAGCTCTCCATCCTGCTTCTGATGCAGGGGCGCGTTGGTATCCAGTTACTTCACTGGATTTTCGGATTGGTGAGAACCAAACTTGCTTGGCTTCCAGGTAAGTTTTTTGATAAGAGGTTCCCCTTGTGTCCATGCATTAATGTACTAATGCTAGTGTCTTTTTCCCCATAGGGGCCGGGGTACGGAATGCTGGGGAACAGGCACCGACCCGAGATGAGAGGTGAAATCCTTGTAGAAATCAGGTACGTCTTTAATGAGCGTTTTTTGGTAAGGTCTTTTCATTCGCTCATTAACGCTGATGTCTCTTTTTCCCCTTAGGGGCCGGGGTCCGGAAATGCCAGGATGCGGCGCGGACCTGAAATGAAGAGGGAATGAATCAACAGGTAAGTCTTAACATGGAGATTTAGCTTTCCTTATTCCCTTCTCTCTCTCACCTTTTGTTCTGGTCTTTTTCTCCCTAGGCGCTGGGGCGTGACTGCGAATCTGGATGATCGCTGCTGAACATGGAGGCGCCCTGTAAAGGTGACTGGAATGCGGCGCTGCAGCGATCGACGCGATGAGCTTTAAAATAAAAGTCTTCCTTTTCAGGATTGTCGGCGAGATGTCTCCCCGGGATGCGGATTTAGCAGGTAAGGACTTTTCCTTCTTCTGTTCTCTTCTTCTCTTCCTTTACAGGTGATCCAGGATGCTGGCAGGTGTGGCAGAAGTCAGGATGCAGGAGCAGACACGTTGAGCGTCCAGCTGCTAGATGCAGAACAACGCGAAGCACGTGTGGCTGTTCGGGTGGGGTTTAAATAGCCTTGGAAGAAGTTCCAGGTATGTATCCTTCCTCCAATCAGGTATGTATCCTTCCCCGACCACGCCCGGATGGTAAATTAGTCCCACATGTAAAGTAGTTCCTTTCAGGCCTCAAGGAGGCCGGGATCCTGCAGCATGGTCTGCATCAGGTTAGTGCACCCAAGCACTCCCATAATGAGCCTGGCGCCTATGGCGCCAGGACTGATGTCTTTTATGAGCCTGGCGCAATAGGCGCCAGGACACTGTCCAAAGGGCCCCTATATGGGGTTGCTGGGTCCTTTCTTGGGGACTGGATGTGCGCTTTCGGGGACGCAGGGCTTGAACCAGCTCCCCGGGAGCGGGCATCATGACAGCGGCATTGGTTCATGAACACAGCAAACCTTTTGGGATCTCCGGCAAAGCGTTCGGGTGGAGCTAATGGAATATTTCCTGGTAGGTTTATTTGCACAGGGTTACTCGATAACACAGGAGCTGGATTTCCCCCGGGACCAGGTAGGGGTGCTTGTCCAGCCTGGCTTTGCAATAGTTGCCTAGCAAGGTCATCAGTTCGCTCCTTTGACAAAATCAGTTCTCTCCTAAGAGCATTGGTTTCTTGATGGGCGGAATGCACTTCAGCCCTCACTTCCCCTAGTAATTGGGCCAATTGGTCAGTCTCTGAGGTATCCATAACGCCCGGGTGGGAATTAGTGTGTAGGCTTCGCGTTCTGTTACGCACACCTGGCTCCCACAGAGGCGTCGATCTGAACTGGACAGCTGCGGTCTCCACCAATGTGACGCGTAGGGCCGAGATGACGGACTGGACTGACCCACCTAGCTTCGTTTGCTTGGCCCTTAGGAATATTCTTCTGCAAATGGAGAAAGGGAATTAACCACCCGTGGAATTGAGCGTAAATCCCTCCACCCCCGCTGTTCTCCCCACAGATCACCTTTGATATCCCCTCTTATAGTCTCACCTGATGGTTTGAAAAGATGAGCTCTCCATCCTGCATTGAGCGCAGGGGCACGTTGATAACCAGTTGCTTCACTGGCTCGAAGGAATTGGTGAGTTCCAGAATAATATTGACTCCGAAAAGTATGTAGTTCGTAAGAGTTCACATGTCTGACTTTCACTCTTGTCCGATTGATTGCAGTTTGCAGCTTGACCCGAGCGAAGTGTTCCTCGTGGTAGCTGACAAAGTTCAGGTAAGGATTTGGCTTATCCTACACAGTTCAATAAAATAAGGCCAGAATGTAACCTGTTGCTTGCTCCCTTATTCAGGTGTGGAGAGAAAATATGAAGTTCAGGGAATAATGCCTCCTGCGGTAAATTTAGGTAAGTCTATTGTGGTGAGAAGAGTTCCCCTTGTTTGTCCCTTTGTCTCACCTTGTTGTCGTTTTGTTCCCCTTAGGGGGCGGGGTATGGCGAGGATGCAATGCAGACTGCACCGACCCGTGAAGAGGAATAGTACCCCCGGTGGTAATCAGGTAAGTCTTTGGGGGTAATTACTATTGCCTCTGTTTATTCCCTTGGCTCACCTTTGCTGTTCTTGTGTTCCCCTTAGGTGCCAGAGTGTGGCAGGAAGTGCAGAAGGATGCGGTGGATCGTGAGGATACTGCGAAGGCCGGTGAGTTCAGCGCGGCGCTGCAGCAGGCGAGGCGGTGCGCGTAAAATGCTTCTTTCTTCCAGCTCGAAGGTGCGGTGGATCCGGAATTCAGGTAAGGATCGAAGGTTTTGCTCTTATTCTAACATTTTCTACTTCTGTTCCTTCCTTTTTCTAGGAGCTGCAGACTCGAGGCGGGCGTGGCAGAAGACTGGATGCAAGCTTGCAGACACAGTGAGCGTTACGCTGCTGGATGCAGAATAACGCGAAGCGTGTGCTGCTCTTCGGGCATGGTTTAAATAGCCTCAAAGTAGTCCCATGTAAGTATTCCTCCCCAGCCCCACCCGAGTAAAAAATAGTCCCTAGGTAAAATAGTCCCGTACAAGCCTCATTTGGCTTGGAGCTCTGCAGCACGGTCTGCATCAGGTAAGCTTGCAGCATGGTCTGCATCAGGTAAGTTCCACTCTATGAGCCTGACTCTCCATATGAGCCTGGCACCATAGTCACCAGGACCGCACCCAAACAGCCCCTAACAGGGGTTTTTGGGCTTGCTCAAAATAACGTGATGCCTGCTTCCGGGGTTGCTGGACCTGGTCTGGTTTCCCGGGGGTAGGCATCATGACAATTACGCCCATGCCCAGGAAGGTTCCAGTGGACCTGATTGAACCAGGGCAAACATCAGAGGAGATGGGTGGTACAAGATGGTGCAATCTCTGAGAGACAGTACAAGCAAGGAGTGGATGTTATGGGGCACAAGAACCTAAAACAGTGGTCATCAGGAGGCAAATAAATCCTCTGTCCTGTCTCAGAAAACCCTGTGCCAGGGAACAACTCTTGAGAACGACCCATCTCTGTATCAAACTACAGGAAGAGAATTTAAGATTCTACTTATACTGTGATGTTTTGGCCTTGGAGGACCCTTATCATGGACTCTCTGGAAGTGAGTTTAGGAGCCCTGAAAAAGCACAATCCAAAGACAAAGACCAATGTGTCCCATTGGAAATTGAAGTGGGGTTAGGAATGGTCCCAACCCCTAAACTTTGCAAGAGACCTTCACTTTGCTCACAATTCATTTTTAAAGAATCCTTCATCAGTTTTGTTTGTGGAAATAAGTGTTATTATTTTTGAGAAAGGTATCCTTGTGTCAATATTTTTGTTTTTCCCACAGTAATGCTGTCGGTCACATCCAAACAGGCAAAAAAATGATCCATACGGTAGGCCACATTATCTACTCTAAAGGAAGTACTTTCACACCATCCAAGCTTGAACCATTGAAATATCTGCTATAGGAATTGCACCATTAGCATATCGAGGCTAAGCTGGAGAAGAAGGCAAACTCAAAGTGTGTATGCTCAAAGCTTTGTTAGGAACCTGTCGGTTCTTTCCTAAATTTTGTCAATTTGAGGCAGCATATCGTCAAGTCACCTCATAGCACAGACATAGCGTTCTAGCAGTAATTATGACATCAGTGTGCAGGTCACCAATAGAACACTTCAATAGCTGGTTTTCAGTTTGCAGTTAGTTACAAATAGAATTAGTAGATAATCAAACAATTAAAGCATTAGCTACTATTATGCATGATAAAAAGGAGCATGCAAGCCATAGCTGTGGGTGATTATCCAATGGTAGAAGAAATTTTATATTAATACAAAAAGGCAACCTGGGATTAGTTTGTGATGGTCAATTCAATTAGTCCCTCCACAGATTACAGGGGCCACTTAATCAATTCGTAGACTCCTCTATTACCGTCAAGGCCGAGTACAGTATAGATCATACCAATATAGCAACAACCGCATGTTTCAACTTGCAATCTTTAGGAACATGTGTGTCAATGTAATTTTCCAGAGGGATCAGTTTGTCAAGTGCACAAGATACCCATCCACCTTGTAATGTGAAGAACATTACAGATTGTTTACATCATTTCATCCCATATAACTATGGACAACACCTTTCTATGTTGGTGACAAAAGGTAACTATCCCTATTTAGATGTCATTCTTAGGGGACAGTTGTTGGTACCACCGATCTAGAGTTCACTCCATAATTACTATTCCCCATTGACCACAATACCGTACCTGAGTTCCTTCTTGAAAAATATGTTTGTAATTCACCCTTCTCACTTTTATTCACAGTACATCCCTCAATCTCTCTGAAAAAACACACTGCGTGAAAGAGGTTGAACAACTACAACACATACTTGCAGGGTTTAAATGGGAATACAAGTGGACCAACGAGCCACTTCTAAAAGGAGAATCTTCACAATTAGAGGTGACTGGCTCCCCTACCTAATGGATAAGAAAAGATCATTCACTTTGGTGACATAATGGGCCTGATCACGACTTGGGCGTTACCACCGGCGGATTTCCCGCCGGCGGTAATAACGCACATTTTTGGCGGATTTCCCCCCAGCTAAGAGCTGGGGCGAAATCCGCCGAAGTCCTGATTTGGCGGACCCTTAAATCCGGCGGTATTAGCGCTACCGCCGGATTTAAGGGTTACCGCCAAAGTCATGATCAGGCCCAATATCTGACAACTATAAACATTTAGACAGAAATCAACTGGGTAGATATCAGACAGAAGTAGCTAGAAAATAATTTAAAAAAAGAATAAGCAGAATAAACTAGTAACATCCTGCTGGAAATGTGATTGAGGCAGAACCACCTTCCCAGGCCTAGGTGGAAGGGAGCGCAATGCAAGCCTGCCCAGTATAGAACATGGGGAACATGTCACTAACCACAAGAGAGCAACTTCTACGGAAGGAGATATCTCCAAACCCAGACAAGGAACCAGTTGGAATATCCAAGGAGAAGAGCTGAAAGTAGAATTGGAAAATCACCTATCCTCTTAGAGACAGAACACAATTTAGAGAATGGAAAAATGTATTCAGATCAAGACTATACCTTCTTGTTTCTCTTCCACAGAAAGGCAAGACACAGGGTTCATCAAAGGGGAGAAACTGAACCCTGCGAGGAAGGAAGAAAGGAAGAGAGAGAGAAAGCAGGCAGAGGCTTCATGGAACTAACAACCAATGGGCAAGATCTGATGCACAGGGTAAGCACAGTGACTGCTACATCAAGCGTGTATGCAGAGTGTAACATCAGATACTCCTAGTGGGCTAACCAAACAGAACATGCCATTTGGTTGTAGAATCTAGACTATGGAACACCAAATACATATGCTCACATTGAAGCTATTTAGCCCACACATACATTCAGCACGCCATTTACACTTTCCTTCTTTAAAGCCGACAGTCACACCCAAGACAGAAATACTGATCAAGGCTTGAAAGTGACACTATGCCTTAAAAGCAATTCATTCACATATGCATAGAGGTATACAGAAATCATCTGCTCCTGACATGCAATATGATGAAAAAACATCAATATCACATAGATGAGTTGCTATTGGATATTACAAGTGAGGGTGGATGATTAGCATGATGAAACATATTTGTGATAGATTGGAATACCGACTGCACAGGTATCTTACACTGAAGATGCAGTGATTCCAACATTTGGAACAAACTCGAAATTGCTCAGCTGCTTGGATTTGCATCCATGAAGGACCATTTCACTGTGTTCATATAGTTGTTGACTTGAACATTTACTTAGTCAAGGTGGATGTGATCATACAAAAGTAGCTTCAATGATCATGAAATCAAGGCTAGCACAAAATGTTTACATTCATAAGGTGTTCTTTGTCAGATGAGAGGTTGAGCCTCTTCTTGCAATTTCTAGAGATTTGTTCACGCCTACAGAGTTCTAACCGACGCAGAAAGTGATTAGGGGTTTATGAAAGTGTGGTTGTACACATGATAAACTATGCATCAATAGTGAAATCAATCTATGCATTAATGAAAGTGAGAGAAAGCAGACTGCATACACGTTGTGCAATACATTAACAAATGACTCTGAATAGTTCTCTGCAATACAGGAACATTGATAATGAGATAACGGTGACATTGCATCTTAGACAGAATACTTTTACATGTACAGAGACCAAGTCAATTGCTAATAATTCATATATCTATACAATGTCAGATAGGAATATACTTCCAAAGAGAATATCTTTGCTGCAGATCAGGTTATAGTATAGAAGGAATGTGCAGAAGATGTCAACTAAACTACACACATAAATGCTTCACTAATTCAACTGATAGCAGCACCAAGCACCAGCTTCCTGAATGCTGGAGTGCAACACAAGAGATGGATTTACTGGGCTACTCCTGCTGTATAGTAAGCTTACAAGAAAATGTGTGACCTTGATTGGACCTTACAAATGCAAGCAGATTTAGCAGTGCTTGACATACACTTTGTGGATGTTTGCACAGATGTACTATAGTGATGTTTCAGCACTTCTAGGCATTGGTATATGCCCTAATTATTCAAGTGCTTGTGCTTCTGTGAAAGGCCAATTCAACCATAATAATGTCTTAAAAAATCAGGATACAAACCATATAGATGCTACTTTAGCATACACAGCTGGGTCACAAGGACTTGTAATCACCCCTGACAAGTGCAGCTATATACATATTGTCTCAGATTCATACTATGTAGTCATATTATACAATGGGAACCTACAATGGTGATTGGATCTAAACAATTTTGGAAAAAGATTTTGAGTATCACAAAGGGAAATCCTCCTGTGTAGACAATATACATTATGACACTCAGAAAATATGAAAAGTTGGCTAAAAGATCTGAGCTGTCACCTTTAGCACATGCCTCTGCATGCAAAAACGAGGATATAACAGCTTGCCTACAAGCATGCTGTCCTACCCTAAAAGAAGTCCCTAACACATACACATACAGTGTTGTAAAAGTCAATTCATTAATAGTCACAATGCCATAATAGATTAGGGACTCTGCCCAAAGGGTATTTACAAACAAGCGGAGCAATTTAAAATTGATATTTGTTCACGTGAAGGTTTGGCTACAGCCCGTTTTGGGCTTTTAGCAATAGCTTGGCTTGTTAGATATGGATTGGCGATATAACTGAGACCAAAATGTAGGAAAGTCTGTAGCCTGTGGCTCCACTTTTCTGCAGCAGAAAACAGTGGATCACACACGTAAGCCAAAAGAGACTTCTCTCCTGAGAGCAACAGTACCATTTGAATGTATGTCCATGGATGACATCAGTTAACAAATAAAACTACTTGCCAATTGTAGAAGACTCATACACAAGATTATTCCTTTAGTAGATCTGACAGTTCCAAAAACATATCAAGCAGAACAATGGGCTATCCTTTTCAGCTAAAGCCTTATGCGTAGCTCTTATGAGCTCGGGTGACATGTATTTGTCCCCAAATTACCCTGCATGGGGACAACAAATGAAGTAGCAAACGTAGGAAAGCTGCACCATCGAGTATTAGGTGAGCGCATAGACTATAAGTGATGATTTGACTACTTGAGGCTGAGGCCTAGTTAGAATCTGATAGATAACAAGCAACTTGAAAGGGTAAAGCAGTCCTTTGAGTCTTTGATTGGCCATGCCTTGATTGATTAGTGCATGCACATTCAAGTGCTTCATTGCTTGATGTAATATTCAGCTTCCAGCGCTTAGTAGCGCTTTGATGCCATTCAATTCATGCCAGTGCAAATGCTGGGAGGATTTGTATGGTGAAGAGGAAGGAGGCATCAGAGACACAAGTTGTGTTCCGCCCCTCTTCTCCACCATAGACACAATTGCAAATGGGGTGTGATGTGAATGGAAGGTGTTAAAGCCTTACACAAGGCTTTTACGAATTCCACTTTCATTATGCCCCTCATGAAAATGAGCCCCTTTGTAGGGACATTTAATGACTTTAAATAATGACTTTAAATAATGGTAATTTACACCACATTAACAAGTGTAGATTCTCAAGAGTTCTGGTGGTAGGCCCATGACAATACTGCAGACTAATAGTGTCTATCAGATGCTCCATAGTAGAGGTTTAGCTTGCAATCAGTAGAGAGCCCATCTCCCTGAACCCTGATTCAGGCATAGCATTACTCTCTGTCACCTGTGCCACAAAGCCTACCACAACCCCATGTTATTGTTAAACTGTCTTTGTGGTGGCATTTAAGCTCTGGTAATCAAGGTATGATGAAAATCATGTCTGACCCATATCATACTCTGAAATTAGCTAAAGCCATCTATGAAAAACCCCTTCATAATTCGAAAAAATGATGGCTCTGAAATCTCAATCTCAGACACAGTTCGCGTCTATCTTATAATCATATGAAAAACAGCTGTGACTATTTAAGTGACAATTGAATTATATTTTGCATGCCGAGTTGGCCCATTTTCAAAATAGACATGCTTTTCTTTCCAACAGAATTTTCCAGGAAAGTTCTGGCAACTTCAGCCTTAACACCTAATGTTCAACCATTAGAATACTGTTGTAATCACTTGTCAAAGTGCTTCTATCATCAAAGTAGACAAAAACAGAAACGGCATAGTCTCCACTTCCTCCAAACTGGAGCATGATGGTCCTTATCCTGACTGAACATTATTGACCAAAAGCTTTCCTGTCCTATTCTAGTAGCAGTTAATTTAAGTTGTATCCAGATAGCATTTAACAAAATGTAGTCACACTGCTTCTCTGAAAGATGCATGTCTATCTCAGCTAGTGAAGTCACTTAGCAATTTATGCAGTAAAGATTTGTGCACAATTCATGCTTCCCTCTGGTGTCAGATGTGGTTGGTATGACTTTCAAACAGGCAGGGTGAGACCTCTGCTTCAAATGTCTCTACTTCCAAGTCTTTCACATGGCAGTGTGCACCCACCTGCCAGATGTCAGTTGCCTTGGTGTGCCACATCACCAAGACCCTGTATGGTGGAAGGTGGATAACTGGAAAGCTGGCTGGTGTAATGCATGCCACTTGAGTTGTTCTATGAGGTGGGCTGTGGACCACTGGGAAGCAAGCTGCTAGAGTTGCCTCCAAGATGGAGTCTGGTGCTGGCCCAAAAACTGGGGTGAGTGACTGAGTGAGAGTAATCAAGGTGTGAGGAATCTGAGGGAGTCCTCTCATCTTTCCCCAATATATCCTCCTCCCAGGTGGCCAGGGAAAGGCCGTCGCCATCGGATTCTGACCCTGGAGATAGATATGTGAGGGAGGATCACCTGGGGGGAAGAGACTTGGGCAGTGGGGATGTGGCACCCTTTGGTGAGACACGGTATCCCCCATTCCCCTTTCACCTTAAGTCCAATCTCCTCCAAGCCTTTATGGGCTATTATAAATTCCTTCCCTATTTTTCCCCAAAATCATTCCCAAATAGACACCGTTTGGTACTGGGATGAGGAAGAGACCATCTAGAGTAGTACATCCTCTCTCAAGAGTAATGCAGGATTCCTGAGTCAGCAATGAGCGGTCTAGTCCTTTTTGGACCAATCAGCCTGGTTGGAGGATTGAAAGCAGGAAGAATAGAGAAAATGGAGGCAGCTGTTGAAGCAGGTCTGCTGACTGCTAGAAGGTGGTGTGGCAGACGTAGTGCTGAAGTGTAGTAAACGGGAAGCAAGGCTGAAGGAAGCTGGAGGCCAGTGGCGCATCATGGAAAGGGAAATGGCCTGACCAGGCAAAGCTGCAGTGTGAGGCCTGAGCTGCGAAAGAAGCATTGGCAGGGTGAGCGAAGCCACGAAGAGCCGCTGGGGAGAAAGACCTAGGCGCCACACGAGATAGAGAGAGTTTGTTGCGCTGGTGGCCTCGCTGGAAAGCCGTAAGCACAGACGGGTGAGTCAACCTAGGAAGAGGGCCACTGCGGCGGCAGGCGAGCATGTAAAGCTTATGAACACTTTAATTAATGCTGAACTTAATGAAAGCAAGTACTATTTGAATACCAATCCGAATGAAAATGAAAGTAAGTACTTTTTGATTACCAATTTGATTGTGTAATCTGAGAAACCAAGTATTGGCAAACAAGTATTGGCAAGAGCGATGACAATATAAAGAGCTGCGTAACTTGAATGAACAAGCATTGGCATACAAGTAGTGACAAGAGCTACGATGTAATTTGAGAAAACAAACTTTGACAAACACGCATTGGCAAGAGCAATAATAGTAAAAGGAACTGTGTAACTTGAATGAACAAGCATTTAAAAGAGCCAGGGGAGTATGTGAAAGTTCAGCAAGGGAATGGTGGCAAAACAAGCAATAATAAAGCATCATGAGGATGTGAAATGACAATGAACCAAACACCACTGCAGACCTAAAGCAGAGGCAATGTGTATATGAAGAAGAAGCCAGTAGGGTGTGTTGGTTGCATGACCTGTAATGGGTGGACCATGTGATCCGACAACTGCACCTAGACCGAGTACACCCATCTATGGAAAAGCTACTTAAAGCACCACAAAGATGCTTGTTATTGATTCTAAAGGAAATCTTGTATGAAGTGAAACTACAGCATTGAACTATATGAAACTGATGAAAGGTAACCAAACCAGAAGATCTGGGAAGTATCCCAAGGAATTGTGTTGGAACTGTTGAAAGACTTGAAAGCATGGATAAGGGAACCCCTTTTTGCATTGTGAACTATTTGAACCTTGGGGAAGGGAAACCCTTTGAAAACCAAGAGCCGGATGAAGCTCTGAACGTTTATTTGAACACATCATTTTGGGGCTGACATCCCTACACATTGTATACAAATAGATGTGAGGACAAGTATAGGTTTTGGACACAGGCATACATTTGCTTTGGACTTCCTGACACAGGCTATCCTTAGTGTTATTTAGGTAGGGAACTCCCACATTAGCATAGGGCAAGTTAGGCCCTTTTCGAGCCTTCTTTTCTTTTATAAAGGTTTATAGCCCATACTTTAATTGCATTGTCTGTGTCTACTTCGTGATGCCGTCACAAAGGCAAGTCATCCTGTGTGAGCATTCCTGTTTCTGGGATAGCATTGTTCAAAATGTCTACCTTGGCCTTAAGCTAGAATCCATGTGGCATTTTTACATTTCAAACCAAATCAATGGAGAATGGTCCACAGTATAGTTGCTGTTTTATGTTAATAAACATCCAATTATTGTATCTAGGTAGTACTCTGCAGACGAGGCAGCTTGCAGGTCAAGCAGGGACTAGATTGTTTAAGAAATGTTGACTCATGAGATAAGTCCTTCTTCAGTTCTTTATTGCAAGCATATTTTTGCATTTGTAACACAAAGGGTTTCCAAGAATCAGGGGTTACAAGGACACGGTCCTGGCATAGAGTCTGTGATACATATACACAAAGGTCTTCTGTCCCTTCATTGTCCGATGTAGTGTAGGGCATGTAAAGTCTGCTTCCATGTCAGTCATGTGAGGTGTGAATGCATAAGAGCCAACTAGAGCCGAAAAAGGATTTTGTTTTGAGTGGGGAATGACGAAACATTTTTTGGATTACTTGGATTGTAGAATCCTGTGACAACACATAGATCCTTTCTATGATGCCATGTAAATATCTTAAGGTGGCCTGTTAATGCCCCTTTTTGTAACGTGGAGTGGACAGCCTAGTGTCATGACCGGGTTTTGCTTTACAGTGTCTGCATATTGTCCACAGTGGTTTTACAGCTGGCCTATAAGACTTTTGAAAGGCAGAGGGAGCACCCAATAAACCAAACAGCACTTTCCTCTATGTCTGAGTTTGTGTATGCAAGGAATTGGGTGACTGTAAAACAGGGACATTGCATTCACCTTCCTGAAATCAATTCAATCCCAAATACTGCAGTCAAGTTTTGGAATTAACAGAATAAGTGATTATCATTGAGTGGTGGAATGCAGTATAATTCCCATCTTTGACATAAATGACACAAATCACAAGTTCTGTAATTCTTGCACTCCAATATTCAATTTATGCTTGTACTCTTATGTTTGTTACTTTATTATCCCCCGACATGTGTTTCCCTATTGATCGCAATGGTTCTTCAGGAGGGTTATTATATTGAAACATTTGTTTTTAAGTCTCTCGATGCCAATGTTTGTATCCCAATTTTCTTTATAGAGGTTCACTTAGTGTACTTGATAATTTTGCACTCTCATTCAATGTTTCCACAATCTTCCAATTTTTGGCACTTTTAGTTTCCTTTTAAGTACCTTTTGTTGACTTCCCATTCCCGATTAAATCGTGTGGCGGCCGATGGCAGTGTGTGGTGGGACATCAACAACGTTGACATCAATTACTTAAAAGGAAAGTAATAGTGCCAAAAATTGGCATATGGGGTTTTGATGTGATGTTTCACGTCAGTGGTTTCTCCAAGGTGCTAAAAAAATAATAATAATGTCAATCCCTAAATTAATTTCTGCAAATAATGGGCCTCTTATTATAAGTAATATAGTGACTGAGGCTGAGCCAGGTTCTTCAGTCATTAAGGAGGATTTCTTCTGCATTTTTATTTTTAGATGCATTAAGATCCTTGACTACATCAGTGAATATTTCCCAGAAGTCATGGATCCTGTTTGGCTCCAAGAATTCCAAAGCCTTTTCTAGGGTACTAATTGTTATTATTCCCCATTGGCAAAGAAGGAGAGAATCTCCTTTGACAAACTGAATCAAGCTATTCTTTTGGAATGTGGTTCTTCTGTGGAGTACTCCCACATCCCTCATGTGATGATTGTAATTTTAAAATAGTTGGGCCGCCTGAAATTACCTTTTTGAGCCAGATGAGGATGTCGTTAATGGAATACCACCTGCCATTCTAGGGATGTTAGAGCCAATAGTGACGCAATGTTGCTTTTTTAAGTAAACCTATGAGTGGGCCCTTATATTAGTTAATGCCAGGGCCCTGTCGGACCATTCAGCAAAGTATATGCTTATTGGTTCTCATGACTCTTCGATTTTGGACTATTTATTTTTATCTCCCTGACCAATAAGAATACATTGATAGATATTGTAGTTGGAAAGAGGTTTGAAAGTGATCATGCAACCTTGTTCCTATCTGTGAACTTAAAAGAAAAACAGGGAATGTATGCCCCAACACAGAATTTTATGGAAGACACCTTACCAAGCTGTCATCCTAGGATTAAGTGGGACTGGGTTGTGAGGCAAGATCTTAAGGAAATATCTTATTTTAAAGATATTATTAGCCTCTAATAATCACCTGTTTAATTCATGCCTTGACTAGGAGAAACCCTCTTTATTATTATTAAACCAATGTGTAGCTTTAACTACCATAATTGGTGAGCACTGGGCACATGAATCTGATTCTTGTGTTCTTAAGCCCAGAGAACCTGGATAGACAGCTCTTGCAAGATAGTTAAAAGGAAGTTCCTATCTGAGCAAAAGAGTGAGAACCACATCAGGTCTACTACCAGACAGAAGAGAAGATATTTTAAGCAACATTTGACACATGGAAGGAAGCAATCTACTGATGAAGGCTGAAAAGACCTTGTGCTTACTGCCTCACCCACTGATAGTTGATAGTTTATGGGAATTAAATATCCATGGTCCCTTATATGATAAAGCAATGGAAATTGAAAACAATGTACGAGTGGACCAATGGCTATGTCTTTTTCATCTTCATATACTGGACTGACCACTGAAGACCATCAGAATTCCATGGTTGACCATCACATTAATACTGGATTGATATTTGTCAATGGCGACATGATTATGTTTATGCAAGATGATATCCTGGTGCCTTTGTTATTGCTCCATTCTAATAAGAGTCCTAGGCCCGACTATACACTATCAGATTTATAAAAATCAAATCCAGAGATATAGTCCTGTTTGCTTTGTAATTTCTTCATTGCTATTGCCCTAGATCTTCTGTGGAATTGTTCTTTTAAAAAAATGTCGAAGATTGTCTTCAAAAGAATTTTGGACCAGGTCCATTAGAATGTTTTTTAGTTACAAATGAATTGGGTTTCTGCGAGAGTGTAGTAAACTAACACCAGCGGCTAACTATCTAGTCCATGTTTAACAACAGCCTCTTTATGTGGCATACATTGATTGGCTACTGCATTTGATTCTGCGGATAGAAAGAAACTCTGGGAAATTCTTGGCGCACTTACTACTCTGTGGGGTATACTAAACATACTGATTTCACTGCATGATAACACACGTTTTACTTACACCATCTTTCTATATTAAACTTGGAGTTTAAGAAGGCTGTGTCCTTCCACCATTCTTATTTAATATTTGATAAGATTGTATGCGATTCTTCAAAGGATTCCTCCAAGATTGTGGTACACACCTTCCTATTCTATCTATTGCTGCTAACAGTTGGCTCACACACCCAACCATTTACAAAAATTGTTTGATAATTTTATTGGATATATGGGGAGATTGGATTGAAGATTAATGCCAAGAAAATGTCTGTTATGGCCTTTTGTCATAAACGAATGATTAGTTTAAGATAATTTAAATCGGATACAGATCTGAACCTTGAGGTAGAAGAATTTGATTATCTATGCATGCAGCTTTGTTTAAATTCATCAAATAATTTCCAAGTCCCTAAACAAGTATGTGAAAGAAGCAGACAGAAATATAATGCTCAACCTGTAAATTAAATGCTGCAAACACAGACAGTCAATGTTCGAACTGTAGTGCTGAACGGTGCCGGCATCTGGGGCAACGGTCATGGTGATCAGCTCCAACAAACACAGGATTCTTTTATAAACAACATTTAGGTCTTCTGAAGTCTTCCAACATTTATTCTTGCCATCATGAGCTTGTTTTATAATTGTTAGATGACCAATGTTACACTGCTACTGTTGACCTTTCCCAAATATATTTGATTTTATTTCAACTTCTATGCTGTGCTGGCTCTACCCAGAGGGTCTCGGAGCACCTCACAATGTTTTCAGAATAGGATAGGAAAATGATGATAGACACGGGGTAGCCGTGGAAGTTGTTTGACTGATTCAGGTGTGGGGAAAGAGGCAGGTTTTAGCAAAAGGTCATTATTTATTCATTTATTAATGTACAATCAGCAAAATAGCTTTGTATATACAACATATAAAACCACATTACAACTACACAGATAGTCACAATGCATACTACAAATTAAAATCAATGGAAACGTGGATCAAGAGCTCTTAGCTGTTCTAAAAAAAAATCTATTGGTATGTTTAAAGTGTATCAAACGCAATAAAACATTAATTATATAAATAACACTAATACATATAGAAAAGGATAAAAGCAAACTTTTTAAAAGAGATTCCATAACAATGTTTTGAATATGCATCAGGCTACTATGTTCATTATTTCCACGCACTTCCAATAGAATTTAACAAGGTAAAACATCAGATTTTTAGCCATTCAAAAAAGCAGCCCATTTTAAGGTAAGATCTTCCAAAATAATGGAATCATTATATGCTTTCAAATAGCTTGCTCTTAGCCCTCATAGGCTTTCGCAACCAATTGTTTCAAGTTCTTCAGTTCCACAAAGCCTGCAATAGCGCGCATGGCGTGGGATTCCTAGCTGGGCACCTTGAGTCATGAGTGCAATACCTAAGTTAGTTAAATTTCACTCTTAGGTATTGTCTTGCAATCACACTATTTGGGAACGCAACTATACATGAGGGTTTGGTTTCGCGAAGGGAGATGTACTCCCAAAAAACAGAGCTGTGGTTCCCAGATAGTAAGTTAACCAGATACTGTTCTTTTGCTTAACTGCAAAAATGTTATTTTAAGATGAGACTTTATCACATAGACTGTCCCACTGGGCAACATTCCACAACATCCTTCTTGTCATTTTGTACATGTAGTTAGCATATTCCCTAAAGTAACCATAGTCTGATAGTTGTCGATTTTACAGAAATTACCCACGAATTCACCTATCAAGTATCAGGCTCCGATTTTAACAGCTTGTCACAGAATAAGATAGACTTCACAGTTGCATCAAGAACAATCCCAGCCAGTTCGAATTCAAGATACAGGTACTCAACTGGGAGTGCCGGTGGCAGGCATAAGGGCTTATGCAGTGTGACTGCTTCATATCATCTCAGTATGGTTCCATATTTTCTACCCCATATTTCAATTCCATAAAACATTATCGATCGAACTTTCATTTGGTACAGAAGCAAAATATTTTCAATAGAAATCCCACATTGTTTACTGATAAAGTGCCTGATGGTGTTAACAGCTTTATTACATTTGAGTTTTGTCTCATGCAGGGGGTTTTCAACTTCAGGTTATTTTGAGGATGTATGCCTAGATACTTTTAATAGGTGACAATCACTAGTTTTGACCCACTAAGGGAGCACACAAGGTTTCCACTCTTTCGAGCTTTTGGGACAAATGACATGGTTTTACTTTTGTCGATATTACTGACTAACCTATTTGCTTCAGCGTATTTACCCAGCGTGTCAATTAGGCTTTGTAGTCCTCTAGGAGTATGGTCTATCAGGACCCAATCGTTGGCACATGTCAACCAACTGGTGAAATGCTGACCCATTTTAAGTGGACAAATTATCGGGTTAGTGAACTCCAGACCAAGATCAGAAAGATATAGGTAATTATGGAAGGTGCAGTATGAATGCAGGGTGGGGGGGAGTTCCAGATTCTTGGTGCCTAATATATGAAGGAATATTTTTGTATGCAGGTTACTATGCAGAGTGGCATGTGTTCGAGATTTCGGTGGCTTGTTTGCTGTTTGTTGGGTGAGGGATTCAGTTTGTTGTGATGGTAGGATTTGGGTTTGAGGTGGATGGATTTGTTCACGATGCAAATTCCTGTAAAATCAATCCTCTGGGGTATTGGTAGTGAGTGGAGCTGAGAGAGAGCTGGGGGTGTTGTGTGAGTTGCTGGTAGCAGTAGCATGAGCCATGCCTCTGCATTCTGTATGGCTTATGGGGGTCGGGGGTTAGACTGGTGTTGGGCAGTGCAGTGAGGAAATCATTTTTGTAGCGAGTTTGGACAGAACTGGTGCCTGGGAGGTGATACAGAAGCAATCATGGTGGAGGATGTGTCTTATCCTGCATTGGAGGTGCAGATGTACGTTGCATGTTTTGGTGATGGCAGCTATGTGGTGTGCAAAGGATATGTGGGGGTCAAGGGTGAAGCTCTCCCTCATTTAGCAGGTAAACCTAATGTGAGAAACAATCCTGCAACTTCACATAACAGTAGGATTGGCACACAGAAATGTGTAACTTCCTAAGGCATATTGGACACGAAAAAAGACATTCTTTATAAAAGAAATGCCAAAATGTTTTGCTGTTGGGACAAACTATACCTGATAAACGTGTTGACAGAGACATCCACAGTTTTAGCAGATCAAAGAGCCAGAGCAGGTACGGTCAAATTGATGTAAATAGAATCATGGAGCACCTCTAACTTCTCCAATATTTGGACAAAAGAGGAGAATACACAGCAAACTGGATTTTCCCATGTGCCAGAATATCATTACTCAGTGACAATGGATCATGTGCTCTCCACAGTGTTGATGTTTGGCACATGACATTTTTCCCTGGGGTGAAAAGATGAACTGTGGCACAACACCACATCTGAAACCAAGAGTATAGAACGTGTTAGTTAAGATACCATTCATACCATTTAAGTTGCTACAAGTAAGAGCTGAAAGGAGTATGACTATTTGCAGAGTTCCAATTCAAGCAAGGTATCCTTATGACTCTGGAACACCATTTGTGTGTACATAAAAAATAGAATTATGGTTGCTGTTAAAACCCTGAGGTTGGTTGCCTTGCACTAGAAGCATACAAGCTTTTAATCCCAAGAAAATTGAATTTAGCTCTAAGAGGTTGAGGAGGAGATGTCTGTCAACCACAAACCATAGACCTAGAGCCACAGCTGACAGTTTTTCAATAACACTTTCACTTGAGAGGTAGGATGCAGAGCCCTTGGAACTATTTGCCTACAACTTCAGATCCTCTGTGCTTTTTTGGGACATCACGCTCAAATCGAATTGACGGGGTCTCTGCTGATGCCGATGAAGCAGCATGTAGAGCGCTGTCCTGAACCCACTACTCGCCTAACACAAATCAGTGGGTCTCCTATATAGGGAGACATTCCTCCTGAGAGTGCAGCCTGTACATTTCTTGAATATCACTAGGCCGGGGAGAATGGGGGGGGCCTCAGATGGAAAGGCATCGCACAGAGAAGCTGTAAAAAAACAAGGCTCCATTACTTATTGGTTCAAGGCATACCTCTAGTACCCTTTACCTCCCAAAGTATCCGTGTCCTACCTGTGTATCATGCATAGAAAACACTGAACCTATAAAGATAGAATTATTCTACCCAGCTGTGTGGGAGTCCATAGACCACTAAGTCCAGCTGATGCCAGTGCAAAGCAGATGCAGAAGTCCAGGTGTTTCATAAAGCTAACCTCAATGGCACAAGAGCGCAGTTACTAACACAAAGTCCAGGACATGCAGCGACCTAACCTTGAGCGGCACGCAGGCACAACTAATGAGAGCCAGGAATGTTAAAAAATTCACAATCACAGTTCATTTCCAGGAAGAAGCACAGTCACTGTTTATTTTTCAGAACCAAGCAGGAAGTTCCAAGGCATAGTATCCAAAGGTAGAAATCGGAAGAATATCCAATAAACAGTGTGCTGAATCAGAGGATATCATCATTGGGGGAAGGGCAGTGCATCCACAGTACAATATTCCCCCTGGGGGTGGTGCACTGAGGGGGGATCACATGGGGAAGGAAGTGCCCTATGGGATTAGGGACAACTATCCTCAGAGAATGCAGTATACCCCTGCTTCAATACACCTAACCCCTTCTCCAATGCCAAATCCTTCTCCTCCTTTAGATAGAGCCAATGTTGTTATACTGTCAAGTTAGTCAATCTAATATACTTGACAACACTGAGACACCCGCAAATACAAACTTTACCACATATGGCTCTATTTTGAGTACTGTGAAGAAGAAGATGACCAGGAGTCCGAGGATCACTGTAGAGAACCACAGTGAGTGGTCTAGCCTCTCACGCTATGTGATTGGCCCAAGGCAATTCAACTATGCAGCACAGGAGTTCAAAGGCAGCTCAGCTGAGACACAAGGGGAGAGCTGTACTCCGGGGAGGAACTTCAGGAGTCGTGCATCAGGTGAGCAGTCGAGAGCAGAAAGCGAAGCCGTGAGTGGAGCAGAAGGAGAGGCGAACGTAGTCCAGGATGAAAGGACCCCTCAGGTTGCTGCTGAGTCAAATCTCTGGGCACCCCAGCCAGGCAAAGTGCCCCAGAGAGAAGACGCACGGTCAGGAAGAGCTAGGCATCGGCAGAGCCGCGTCAGACTCCGCTGGTTACCCGAACGCTACCGTAGCCTCAAGAAGTGAAACAGCTGGTCGAGAAATGCTGGTACTTGCATGGAAGAGATAAGCAGGTATGCAAGTTACTTGAGCATTCTAGAGGTCCATAGAAGCAAGGGTGTGAAAGCTGAAGTGAGAATAAGAGCGTCTGGGACCCTGAGTCGACATTGCAAGTCTGGGACCCGCATCCACATGGAATTATAAAAGAGAGTGAGCCAAGCAGATACAATACTGTTTTGCGAGTCTGGGACGCGCACCCATACGAAAGGTGGAGAATAAGATGGTCTGGGACCCTGATAGTAAAAGGAGCAGCTAAGGAGGACTTGTATGCTTGGCAGGGGAGTAAACCAACCAGATACAACTCTACATTGAGAGTCTTGGACCCACACCCACATGAGAGGATGTTACATGCCTTTATACTGAAATATTTTTTTATAAATAATGAACATATATCAAATATTTTATAACAAAAATTATTATAGAGAATACACTTTTCTTTTCTTTGGTGGGTGGCCCAAAATTCGTTTACCACCCCTAAAAATCCACCCCAACCGTTCCCCAAAAATATTTAACCCTTTACCCCGCCACTAAATGCATTCTCTATAAAAATGTTTGTTATGAAATATTCGATATATGTTCCTTCTTCATAAATTATTTAATATAAAGACTGCATTACATGAGAGACAAAAAACAAACTGTGGAACGAAGAACAGGTGGGTCTGCGAATCTGTGAGAGAAGGAGGGACAGGTCATGAAAGGACAGTTGCTTGGAAGGAGAGTAAACCAAGCCTTTAAGAATATTGCAAGTCTGGGACCCGCACCCAAATAAGAGCTTGCGAATAATTGGCTCAAGAACCCTGGAACTGAAAAGAGTTAATTAAAAGGAATCCCACGGTTGGTAGGGAAGTGCGTCAAGTTGGTGGGATAAGACCTGTGCGTTTGCGACTTGTGAATTATACAGTGACATTGGCCTAAGAAAGTACGGGGCTCAGAAGCCCAAAAGGAGAACAAGAAGGATGCTTGGGGAAAGGAGCATAACCCTCACCCTGTTACATTTGTGAACATTTGTTTATTTGATCAGTTTTGATTACCCAAGAGACTGGGAACCCTTCTGTTGGTTGGAACTATGATGAACACTTTTACTTCGGGGAGATATCATCCTTGCACAGTTGATTTAAGTTATTAGTGTTAGGGACACAGGTAGGCTTTCAAGACATGACAGTGACAGACCTTTATTTCATTTTGGATATCCTGGCAATTTGACTAGTTTTCTTTGAGGTAGGGAAACCCCTCTAAGTTGTAGGGATAGAGAGGCATTTCCCCAACCCTTTGTTGATCAATACAAGTTTCTGCCCAAAATATATGCCACCTTTGTGGTCGTGCCTTACTTCTGCACCCTTACACCAGGCAGAAGTCACAGTCCCAAAAGGCAGTACAGCACAGCAAACCGACAAGACAAATCAGGGAGTGCACACAAGACATCCAGGAGGACAGGTAGGTTTCAGCAAGAAGGAGGCAAATATGAACAAGATACAAAGCAACACAAATCAAGGAGCTACTCATCGTATAAACAGCAGTTTATCCAGCAAAGCATTCTGTTTTTGAGCAGAAGATGCGAGACGTGGCAGTTCCTGTTTGCAACGGAACAACGGGACATCATGACGTCACACGCTTCTTTCCATCACAGCCCTTGTATCTGGGACTTGAAGTTCTTTGTCGCGGAACCCAATTGATTTGTTGGCCAATCCGCCAGGGGACACCCCATGCCTGTAGGATGCTGTGATGTGGGTTGCGATGATATAGAACCCTGACATGTACTGAGAACCTGGCATTCAGCACTGTCTAGTTTCCCAGCAGCATGAGGCCAAGTACTCCTTCAAACCCCCAAAGGAAGACAACTAATGTAGAGGCCAAACGATGGATGACATGAGAAGGTTGACAATTCTGGCCTCTAATGGATCTGATGCTGCTCCACTTACCAAACTATCCTAACAATGCAGATTTTCTACATTTTGACTCCAGTTGGTTTAGGAACTGTAATGATTTTCCCCATCATAAAAAGATGAGGTGCCACCAGAAGAATAGGATTCTTGTCCACCTAAGTGGCTGATGGCTCACCTGTGTCTGGATATATGAAGACCCTCTGCTTCCGAAAATATAGCACAATAACTGCCATAATTTTTGCAAATAGTAGAAGGTGAACCACACTGGAATGAAATTATGAGTTTTTCTGAAGTCTGTTGCTGATAGCTAACCCAACCTCTGGAGACAGGCTAGCTTTTGCACCAAGTACACTATGTAGAACTGATTTGCCTGTAAGCAATTTTTTAAATGATAAAGAATCAAAAGCAATTGGAACTGATGGAGATTATAAGCCAGGTTCCACCTCCTGAAGTGGGACTGCTTCTAAATCACCCATCAGCTCCTCCCCAAAGCTGAGTCTCCTCCATCAGTGACCATTGGGTATGGTGGGGAGGGGTACATTGGGATTCACACAACCACCCTCCAAGCTTGGAGAAGGGGTGTCACTTGACCTGCAAGCAGGATGGGAAGATCCAAAACTCTGGTCAGGAAGCTGTCATCTTTGCTAATCTTTAGGGGAAGCTG